>NC_073252.2:135000000-135625000 GCF_029289425.2 Pan paniscus | reverse complement strand
ACATATTTTTTGAGTTTGAATACTTAAAAGAGCAAAGTTTTCTTTTTTGTAACGGGTTTTTAAAAGATCTTAAGCCATATTCTATTGCATTACAGAAAAACCTACTCTAAGTCAATTCGAATAAGTTCAAAGGAGTTTATGCACCATTATGAAATAAGTTGAGGTGCAGGCTGGGTAGATATGAGACCATCCTCTCTTATGAGAGTCCATAGATTCTGCTCCTCTGAAGATGTAGAGGACATGTTTTCAATCTGGTATCTATAGGGGTTCCCAGGCTTCAAAATCCTTGCTGTTTCTATAGTTCACTCTGATCGTATCCTTGACCTTCTTAACTGGTTCTTTTTCTCAACTAAGGTCTAACACTTTATTGGAAAAACTGGAAAATTTGTTTTGTTTTCTCCAAAACATTCTGACCCCCAGAGGATGTGGAGAGATCATCTTCCACTTCCATCCGCTTTCAGCATCCCATGCAGTTACCCCTGCACAGCTTTATTCTATCTCTGCAAACCCCCAGAGTCTAACTTCCCTTACTTTTTCTCTAACCTTTCTTCATCCCTGCTTAGAGACAGTATCATTACTATTCTTGGTTTGGGAAAGGAAGGACTGGAGGGCAGGTGGGTGTCACTGGCTCTACAAGTAAAACTTTCTGGAGAAAATTATCAGTGTAATGCCTAGGCTGAGAGATGAGATGGACACAGGTGGAGAAATTCCACAAAGCCCAAAGTAGGAAAATTCATCAGTTACTGCATTAACATTTTATTCCATTATACCTGATTATGTATTATTACTTGTATTCCAATACTGAACAAGAAGTATGACAAGCATAAGATTCAGTCAGACGATTTAATGAACAGCTAGAAGTTTTCTTGTGACATATCACACCTGTTCACAAGTATTATATTTTGAAGCAGAGGAGTTTAATGTAATATAATTAGGATAGAAATAGTTTATAGTCTCATTATTTTCTGTCAATATATACACATTGGTAACTATTCTCAATCTATTTGCTATTATATAGGTAAAACTGTAGGTTAATAGGAGGTATTCATAACATTTTTGGTAGTTTGCTGCAATTAGTCTAATTTATAAATTAGCTGCTTTTAATATAAGTAAATTAATATTTTCATTACTATAGATTAGACCAACATAAATCTTGATACCTGTTTTTTTACATTATTTTATATTTTTTAGCTAAAAATTCCAGAAAAAATTCATAATGAAGTTTTAGCAGTACTACTTGGGGTGATTAGAGTTATTTTTATTCTATTCATGATTTTATTTATTTTCTAACATTACAGTCATATATCAGTTAATGACAGGAATACGTTTTGAGTAATGCATCCTTAGGCTATTTCATCATTGGCCAGACATCATAGCATGTACTTACACAAAACTAGGTGATATGGACTATTATACACATAGGCTACATGGATAGCCTATTGCTCCTTGGCCACAAACCTGCACAGGTAGGCAATTATACTATAGTCAATTACGGTAAAATGATAGGCAACTATAACACAATCGTAAGTACTTGGGTATCTAAGTGTAGAAGAAGTACATAAAAATAGGATATAAAAGATTAAACATGGTACTCCCATATAGGGCATTTACCATTAATGGAGCAGGCATTGGAAGATGCTCTGTGTGATTAACTGAGTGAGTGATGAGTGAATGTGAAGGCCTAGGACATTACTGCACACCACTGTAGACTTTATAAATTTTGTACACTTAGGTTACACTAAATTTATAAAAAACATTTTTCTTTCTTCAATAATAAATTAACCTTAGCTTACTGAAACTTTTTACTTTATACACTTTCAAAGGTTTCTTTTAACTTTTCGACTATTTTGTAATAACTCTTAGCTTTATACGGAAACACATTTTAGAGCAGCATAAAAATATTCTCTTTCTTTATATTCTTTTCCAATAAATACTTTTCTATCCTTAAATTTTTAATTTTTTTTATGTGACTGGCAGTTCAGTAGGTTTGTTTCTACCAGCATTACCACAAACACATGAATAAGGCATTGCACTACATCATTTGGCTGTAGGAATTTTTTTAGGTCCATTATAATTTTATGGGACCACTATAGTATATGGAGTTCATTGCTAACCAAAATGTTATTATGTAGTGCGTGACTGTTTTTGTCTTTTTCTCTTTTTGCATTGAATACATTACTTTACTAATTTAAAAAATATTACTTAAAATGCTTAGCATTTGACCCAGCAATCCCATTACTAGGCATATGCCCAAAGGAATAGACATCATTATATTATAAAAATACATGCACATGTGTGTTCATTGCAGTACTATTCATAATAGCAAAGACATGTAATCAACCCAAATGCCCATCAATTATAGACTGGATAAAGAAAATATACTACATATACACCATGGAATACTATGAAGCCATAAAAAGGAATGAGGTCATGTCCTTTGCAGGGACAGGGATGGAGCTGGAAGCCATTATCCTCAGCAAACTAATACAGGGACAGAAAACCAAGGGCTACATATCCTCACTTATAAATGGGAGCTGAATAATGAGAACACATGGACATAGGAAGGGGAACAACACACACTGGGGCCTGTCAGAGGGGGAAGGAAGAAAGAGCATCAGGATAAATAGCTAATGAATGTGGGGCTTAATACCTAAGTGATGCAGCAAACCACCATGGTACACGTTTACCTATGTAACAAACCTGCATGTGCTGCACATGTAGCCCATAACTTAAAATAAAATAAAACCAAAAAAAAAAAACAAAAATAAAATAAAATAAAATCTTATACTCGTATTTCTTGCAAATTTACTTCTGACCTTTTCCCTTTTTCCCTTTGTATCTGGCTTCTTTATATTCCCATTTCCCAGTTACCACAACTTTTCTAAGTAGATGTGTCATCCACCTGCATTCCCTGCAGTCTGCAGCCACATTGCCCTCTCATGGCTTATGTTTTTAAAGAGAATGTCTGTGCTCATAACATTGAATATGCTGATGAGTCCTGGTACTCAGCAGGTTGACAATCCCCTGCCAACATCTATTGGCAGGCACCGTCCTCTCCATCCTCTCAAATGGCTCTGCTCACCTCCCCATACCGACTGAAACTGTCATTTTCACGAAATCCCATTGTTGCAAATTAGCTGTTGCTGGCAAAAGTTCACAGGCTGTTTCCAGGCATTAATTTATGATTTGTGCATCTATTTTCTCCATTCAGACTAACATAGACAGAAGCTCTACTGAGTTTGAACCCTTTCTTATCTAGACAACACATCTATGTTGGTTTTTTAGCAATTTCTATATCTTAAAGACATAATCACAATAAACAGTAAGTATATCTTGGTTTCTTCCCAAGAGTATTCATTTTATTTATTGCATTGATTGAGTTTTATGAACAGAAAGGAAGTACTTTATAGCTAGGTTTCCTCCACTGTAATACTAAACAGTAGAGGATAGCATTGATAAAACAAAGGGTGGAGATGAGATCAAGATGCCAACATCTCTTCTATATCACTTATTATTCTGTTTATCATTTAGTGGCCTGAAAAAGAAAATTAACTAATGGAGTGGAGAAAACTGAATCTAATGGTGGTAACTCTCACTAACTTTTTTTTAACTCCTTAGGAAATGACTTTAAATGTTACTACTTGCTTGTTATAACTTTTTTTAGGCAAGAAGGAAAAAAGGAGAAAAAGGGAGAAAAATGGGGGGGGGGTGGATACTATGAATTAAAGAATGAAAGATTGATCAGATTATTTGAAGGGAAACCTTATTATATTCCACATGCTGAAGCATAAGTTTAAGACAATCTTTATGTATCATACTATATAAAGATGAAATAACCATGCAAGCTTTCCCCCCTTACATTCACAGTTCCTCCCAGAATCCCTGCAGGCATACAACAGATGTTCAGTAAACACTCGGTTGATGAGAACTCTGGGAAGACATAGCTGTTTGACGAACAGGCATCAGAATTTATCATTTGAAATTATCAACTCAAAAATTCTTTTTTTCCTCATACATATTCTGCTTATGTATCAAAAATTATCATAAGAAACCAAGATTTCTCAGAACATGTGAGGTCAAAATGGCTTATAATGTTAAAAGAAGTGGAGTCTCAATCTATACTCAGTATCTCCCTCTCTTTTATTCATACACATATGGACACTTGCACTTCTAAGAAAAAATGAATTTTTTAAACTCATTCATTTATTAAATTGATATGTATTAAACCAGGTAATATTCATAACATATTGTGGATATAAACATGAACAGGTGAGACAGGCCCCTGCCCTCACAGAACTTATGTTCTGGTGAGGAGCTTTAACATGACCTTGGTGTTGGGATAGGAAGGAAAGCTGTCACACTGAAAGTGATGCTGTAGATTCAAAGCCACCAAATGATTGAATACTGCTTCATCTTTGATCAGTAGGGATTGATGCTAGTTAATAAGTTAGCCATTACACTTTGTGTGCTAGAATTAGATTATCTAAATTACTTAATGTATGCCATTTAAACAAACTAAGTGTGAGAATGCGATTACCATAAATAATGTGGTCTATTCATTTTTTGCAAAGTAAGAACATATAGTCTCCATTAATAAAATACTTTAATAAAGATAAAAATGTTGTATATTCACATTGGTGAATGCTATGAAAAAATGAAATGATTAATTTAAATGCAAGATCATTCTGTAATCTTATTTACTGTGCCTCATATGTATTCAAACAAATGTTTTAAATAAACATCCTGTCCAGCATGTGGTTACTTTGTAAGAGTCATAATTTTCCTAAAGTTCTTCAGCAAGTTTCTTCTAATACAGAAGTGTGCCTTATGGCTTTGCATAATAATCACAGCAAACAAAAATATTATTCCTTAGGCGTATGTTATGTGATAAGAAACAGCCTCCTATATTCCCAAGTTAGGAGAAAAATACTCACCTTTTTGCAGGTGTAAGTTAGCACTGCCAATTTTAAATGAAGCCCGTTTGAAGGCTGGGTTATACATAAACCATTAGTATAATAGCACAATTAACACTACTCCCAGGATAGATGAGTAAATTGCTGATGCAAGACTTTGTAAATGCTTTCACTAAGTACAAAGTAATATGATACATATTATATAAATCTATCTATATGATTATGTGAATAAGTGTACACACACACACACACACACACAAACCCAACATATGCCATTAGGTAGAGTTTTGCTATTTCTCATATAGTGATAAATGGACAAGTAGAAAAAAAATTCTCTATACTTTATTTATTTAAATTATTAAAGTAGCCTATCTTTCGAAAGGGAGGTTATACTTTGGCTTAATATATCTTCCCCAATCATAACTTAGGGGTTTTGTTTTATTTTTTCTCAATGATTTGTGAAAATAATAAAGGCCAGTTGACACTGTGAAGTATGGCACCAGTGACTCTTATAGGGTGATGGTCTTGTTTATGGGGGGAGCAGAAACCACATCTATCAGAAGATGTATGGATGAGACAACAGATTGTAATTCGCAATCCTTCCTTTGGAATTCTGCCTCTATTTACAAAGGAGGCATCTAGTAGCAGAAAATACATGCCTGTTTTCTCTAGTGTAAAATCTCAAGGGAATCTTCTGTTTAATAGACCATTTCCTATAGTAGGAAGAACAAAGCCAGCATTTTTACTTCTTTTAATAGGCCTTTGTATATGATATAGATGAGTGGTAAATTAGAAAATGAGGGACTGAACAGTCTACTGGACATCAACCTGGAGCTGTGAAGTGGCTTTATCTACATAAAAGAAGAAAAACAATACTTTGAAAGACTAGTAAAAACAACTAAAGGCTTTCTCTATGTAGAGATTATTAGTAGAGAGAAAAGAATCAATAATAGTACTAGAACTGAGCTCACTGAATGTTAAAGGAAACAAATATTGCAGATGTTTCTGAATGCACAATATCAAGGCAAGTTTAACCTGAGTGAAATAATGGACTCCCTCGTGACTAGAGTTGAGGCCTGAGAGCCATTATAATGCACACATGAAAATAAATGTGAATTTATTCTTACCACAAGCTAGTAAAATTATACATTCTCTTTACATATCTGTATGAATTATATGAGGAACAAAAATCACATTGTAAACTGAAAGAATTATTTTTGGAAATTATGTGCTCTTGTTTACAAACTGTATTTATGACTTTTTTTTCTGTGGAGACTTTGTTTTGTGTTCTGAGTATACTTTTATTGCTTTTGTTTTATTTTCTTGGTATATTTTCATTGTTGGTGACAAGAGTGTTGCACATCTTCAGAATCTTTTGGAAGGGATGAAGTTTTTGTTGGCTATATGTCCCTAGCTGTTTCCCATGCATAAGGAAAATTGTTTGATTATGCTGATAAAATGAAACAGAACTAAATCCCTGACCCTGTTGGTAAGAGAAGGGAGATGAGAATACTAATGAAAAGAGTCAGAGAATGGAAATGTACTCAAGAGGAGGCCCTGGGCTCAGCTCTTAAGAGGACTAAGGAGAAAGCTGACAATGAACAAGGGCTCGCTTTTGTCACCATCTGTTATTGGTCATTCTATCTCTTTCAACCTGACATGCTTTTCTCTCCTTGTCTGTGTCATCAGAGAGATTCTACTTGACTCTACCAGCCTTTCTTCCATTTAGTATGGCCACCTTCTTTTTTCTTTAGGGACAATCCCAGTCTATGTGGCTTACATGGGGCTGAACTCACCACTCAGTTCCAGAGATCAAACAGATCTACCTTTGATTGAGTACAATCATAAGGATTAGTTTAGGAATAGGTCAGTCCATCAGCCAAAAAATAAAAGTTGGTTCTAAAACTTTTGTTGGAACCATCTGGTGCAAGCCTCTTCCTGCTGATGTACTTAATCTGGTAGCACATAAGCCTGGACCTTTGAGAACCATAGAGGAGAGTCCTTCAGAACAAAGCCCATGAAGAATCACAACCAGGTTATAGTATATGTAAGAAAGACAAATTCCTGGTGATATTCTTTGAACACCATGATCCGGCTGTTCTTGAGGTTACTCTTGGAATATTTCAGTATTGTAAGCCATTCATTTCTCTGTTTTAAGATAAGCTGAGTTGTATTTACTTGTAACCCAAGAATAATGTTAATATGCCATAGAACTGATGCAAGTAATACAAGGTTAAAATGATAGAAATGTATCCCTACATAAGCCAAAAAGCAAAGTAAAACAAAGAAAAACTATTGAAGGCACAGGAAGGTGAGAAAAATTAGGGAGAGAAGTCAACCTTTGGATAAAGGGAAGACATGGGGCAATTGCTCAATTTTGCAGTTGCTAGCTTGAGGGTTTTTAGACTCTGCCATATGTGCTGACTAAATCTCTAATAAAAGCCTACAATCTTTCTCATTTTGGACAACCACAACTGCTGGAAAGTAAGGGAAAACTCCCAGAAAAATGGGAGTTACACATAGGGAGTCCTAAGTTCTATGGAAAAAGTATGCAAAATACCTGGCGGGCTCCTAAACCATGCATTTTGTGTGAAAAATTTTAGACATCCCAGCCAAGAATAAAGCACTGAACTGAGATTTGAACTGCCATCAAAAGATAGTTTGTAATTTAATACCAACCTAGTTAATTGATGACTGAAACAACAAAAATCAATCCTGTTTGGGGAAATAGAATCTATAATATTCACAAAGTAATATTCACAATATCTAGAAGACAAAACAGAATTATTTAAAAATTTTTAAAAAGCAGAAAAACAGGATTCATTCTTTAAAAAAGATATTTAGTGGTAATCAATGTCAACATACAACACTTTTTAATTAGCACAGAAAAGAGTTTAAAATATCTTGTGATTTGAAAAAAAATGCTTGTATAAATGAAAGAATAAGAATGCTCAGCAGAGAAATATAAATTAAAAAAAGAGCCCAAAGAAATTGTAATGAGGAAATAAGAGTATGATTCCATTACAGAAAAAGAATATAAGCAAACTGGGTAGAAAACCAAGTATCTTTTATATAGACTAGGAAGCATCTCTTCTTCTGGCAACATTTCCTTATGATCAGTGTATTCAGGAGATTAGTTCCTATTTGTTATATTTTTAATGCATAGTGAATTCAGCATAATAAAAATATTAGTCTATAAATGCACTTTAAATTCTTTATTATTAAGGAGAAACTTTACAAATAAAATTAAAATTCACATACTTCAGAACCTGTCATTTTAACTTTTTGCTTTTTTTTTTTTAACATTTTAAGCTAACTTAAATTTATTTTGGTACAAAGTAGTAGAATATACAATAGTAATTATTTTCAGGTGAAGTCAGAGAAACTAATTTAAAATTGTCCAAAAGTACAGAGGGACATAAATGGTGATGTGATTTCTCTGTCATATAGTACAGACAGCACTTTTACAACATTGCAGAAAAAAATAAATTTTAGTACTTTCATGAGAAAGGCAAAGTACCCTGGTTATAAAACATGTATGCATTAGAATCTTGCAGACAGCTGTATTATTTATTAGATGAGTGCATTTGGGCCATTCCTTAGCTTTTTTGAATCTCATATAGCTCATCTGAAAATGGAGGTAATGATACGTATCTCCAGTAGTGCTAATAATGCAGCTAATCAAAACAAACAGTCCTCTATTTTTCAGAATTTTTCCAATTTCTATAGTGTAACTGCTTGGACCATGACCCATTTCAAGCTAAAAACATGGAATCTCTGAAAAAGGAGATGGGAAGAGACGTATCCAATCAGTTCTCTTAAGTGGGGGCAATCTGGTTTCGGGGCACACCACATCCCTCAAAAGAGTGTCATGAGAATTAAATGATGTAATACAGTTGAAGTGCTTAGCACAGTGACTGACATAAAATAAGTCTTCAACAAAAGGGGACTTAATGATGATTAACTGATGAAGAGTTTGCACAACACTGCACAGAGTACCATGAGATGTAGAGGACAGAATTTATCTCTCTTTCAAATAACTTATGGATGTATTAAACACATTCAAGAGGAACATTAGAAGATGTATCCTCATTATGATCATAATTATGACCCACTTTACTTCCAGTTACTGTATTAAATATCGTTACCCTTTTGAAAGAGCTGGATGAGAATCCCACTGTGAAGAATGAAGTAAAACTCTTACCAATAATAGCATTTAGTCCAAGTTCCCAATTCTCTAGGCACAAGAGATTAATTTTCCATTGTTCCTTAGTTCTTACCAGACTTTCTTTGACAATTTGGTCATAAATCAAACTTTTTTCTCATTGAAGTAGCTGATTTGTCTGCTACATTTACCTTATAGAGTTGTTTATCCTAATTGTTACCTTGCTATTCTGACCCATGGCTATAGATTAGGCTGAACAATTTGTTAGTTTTCCCAGGTCTTTTCCAGTTTTAGCACTGAAAGTCACATGTCGTGGGAGCCCTCTCAGTCCTAGGTGAATTGGGACAGTTGGTCACCCTAATATAGATAGATCTTCAATTCTTCATTGCATAGGTGGTTAATAAATGAAAATAGTGTCCTCAAAAACAGAATAATTAGGATTGTTCTTATGTAGTGTGCTTATTGAGTAAGGAAAATCATCAAAATTAAAAATAAGCTACACTTCCAAATGATCTATGTCATAATTGAACCGAAGCACAATCTTCTGCGGGGACTTGATGAAAATTCCCAGCTGCTAAGGGAAAGAGTGGGAAACAGGATTTTATAATGTTGCCAGTCAAAATGGTCCTCCCATCCTGGAATTAAATATATACCATTCCATAAGAACCGGTGTTATCTTTACTTTATTATTCCTTCATTATATTGAATATTTAGTGTTCTTGCTAATGAGGGTTTTGGCAATTACCCTTACCAGTTTCTTTTCTCCTACTTTAATGTTAATTATTTTCTCAAAGTACTTATGGCCACATTAACTGATACTGAACCCCAGTGTATATTATCATCTCTCATGATACAATGTAGACAATAGTTTAAGGCTGCCTTATTGGCAAATGATTAAAAAAATACTATTCTTTAAATTAGAAATCAATTCAAAAATAAAATAAGGCAAGAATATTTTCTTCATCACAGTATACCTAGCAAGCCACTTCCCCGGTCAATGCCATCGATAAATTGTTTTATCTTTTGTGAGAGAAATTAAATCAGTCTTTGCATTACTGAGGTATATTACAACAGTAATTCCAGTTTCAACATGGGGATTTTAAAACGTATCCACTTTTTGTCTAGGGTTCATAATTATTAGAAAGACACAATGACATTTGTTTTGCTCATAATATAAATCAGGCTTTCCGACATTTCCTTTCATCTTTATATATCTGCATTTCTTTTCATCTTCTGACTAAGAACAACTGATAAATATTATGGTTCCCTTTCCTTCTACAACACATTCTTGGCTAATTCCCCAGGGATTCCCTCAAGGTGTCTCCACTTTGGAATGATTTACAACATTCCTCTTCCTTCTTTGCCAATGACTTCAATATGCTGCCACACCTCCATCTGGTATGGGAAGTAGAGAGTGTTCTGTTCAAGAATGCTGAGCAAGGGAACAGTCAAAATACTCACTCCTCCCACTGAAGGAAAAAAAAAGGTAAAATTTATTAGTCTACTGAAAAAAAAGACAAGCTGCTAGAGATTTTCAAAATTCCAGCCATACTGTTGAAATGGCATTTCTTTGATTATGTATGAATCATCACTTTTGTAGAGGAAAAAAGGAGACATACATTGAGTATCACACTTTCTCTGAGATGATCTAATAGCTCAGTAATTCCTACAGCCTGTCAGTTCCTTCATTAGAAGTCTTCAATGACACACAATGGATCATTTATCTCAGACTTCAGATTGGGTGATTGTCAACAGGACCCTCGAGGTTTTCTGAGGTACCCCTGTGTAAATGAGAAACATTGAGGTAGCAATGAAATCATCTTAATCATTAAAAGGGAAGCAAAGATTGAAAATTGACCCTTAGGAATGGCTAATTCAATAAATCTCTTGACTCTATAAATCTGTGCTCATAGGCTGGCTGGCTGAACTCTAAAGAGAATGGTAGTAAACTTTTATTTCCTCATGACAAGGCATTACTTAAAAAGCATTGAAGCATGCAGCAGAAATTTTAGAATATTTTTGTGTCCAAGGGAAACCATCTGTCTATTATAAAACCAAATAGTTAAAATATTTGATTTACACATACATGTGTACATGCACACACACATTATATTAATATATAGATGATAGTAGCCAAGGGTGATTGTGTGATTCAGTATTTTTATGTTTTAAAAATTCAGTTGCATTATCTGCTCAATGACAGAGCCAAAAATTATTAAAATAAAAATAAGAGAATTAGCTCACAGAATGGGTCCAGAACTCCAAATATAAGTATGAGGTAAAAAGTATAATTCTACCATTATAAAAGTATATAAAATTTACATTATAGCTATAAAAGTACAGTAAGTTCTCACTTAACATCATTGATAGGTTCTTAAGTACTGCAATCTGAAGTGAAACAATGTATGATGAAACCAATTTTACTGTAGGCTAATTGGTATAAACAAAGTTAAGTTCCTATGGCATATATCCGGTCACAAAAACATCATCAAACTTTCAAATGAAGACCAAAACACTTTTAATATTAAACACTGAAATAAATGTGAGCTATACATACACTTAAGAAAGGTTAATAGAAACAAGCAAGATAATTATTTACCCAGTTATCCCAGTCGTGAGTCTCTGGTGGCATCTTTGTTATGTGGGAGGAAACCAGAGTAAAAACAAAATGAGATTATGCTCTAAATACTGGTTTTGAAAAATCATAACTAAACACTATTACACATACACTTATATAACCATCTGTAAAATTAAAAAGATACTGTGTACTGATGCACAACATATGATGTTTTCTACATCATGCTTGGCTGTCTTTCTGATTTTCTAACAGGATATGTTGTATTCCATGTTATGGCTAAAATACAAATGTTTAATTTAATTGCTATCAGTGGCAATTTAAATCATGTATATTTTTATGTAAGAATTGCCCTATATTTAAAGGAAAGCCTATTTCAAATTTTGATACTGCCAAATCATTAGGTTGGTCCAAAAATAATTGCAGTTTTCTTTTTTTTTTTTTTTTGAGATGATGTTTCACTGTGTAGCCCAGGCTGGAATGCAGTGGCGGGATCTCAGCTCACTGAAACCTCCGCCGCCCAGGTTCAAGCAATCCTGCCTCAGTCTCCCGAGTAGCTTGGATTACAGGTGCCACCACCACGACCAGCTAATTTTTGTATTTTTAGTAGAGACGGGGTTTCACCATGTTGATCAGGCTGGTCTCGAACTCCTGACCTCAGGTGATCTGCCCGCCTTGGCCTCCCAAGGCGCTGGGATTACAGGTGTGAGCCACTGCGCCCAGCCCAATAATTGCCATTTTTTTCCACTAAAAGTAGACAAAACCACAATTACTTTTGCACCAACCCAATACTCTCCAAAGAGGTTGCATGACTTCAGAAATGTATAATATGGCTGACTTCTACATGTCCTCCCAATCACTGTGTATGATGGATTCTTTTTCACTTTTGCTAATCTGATACATGATAAATATCTCAAATATAATTATGTATACTTCTCATATTATTATAAATGCTGGAGATCTTTATGTGTTTACTTAATATTATGATTTTTCTGTGAGTTATCTAAATTTACCCTTTCAAAATTGTTTTAAACTATTTATTTAAAAGTGAAACCCTGACTACCTGATTTTCGACATAAAATTTGACTGGGTATATATAGTGCTGCTGTTCCTTTACTACTGAAAATGGAGGATAAAAAATTGATATTAGTTAGTTCAACTAGCATTCATTTGTTAAAAAACAAACAAACATTTATAGAGCATAAAGTCTTTCCTTAGGAAGGTATTGAGTCCCAAATATACAAATTCAAAGCACTCTACACTGGAACTAGCTAAGCCACTCTTGAAGAATTGAATCTTCAAATTAATTAAAGAAAAGTAACTATTTAATTCTGTGAATTGCATCCTAGAATCTGAAGAGAAGCACAGTTTTCAACGTCTATTGGTGTTCTGTGGAGATCGTTTGCAATGGGCAGATGCTGGGGCTGCCCTCTGCCTTCATTGAAATGTTACTGCTTTCCAGCTTTCTCCTGTATGTGTCACACACTGCCTCTTCTTTTGTCCTCCAACCTTCCCCTTATCATGAGATTGCTGGGCCCTTTGGAAAACTCTAACTGTATGTTAATACATTCTTCACTACCCTACTATCCATTTATACTTCTCCAATGCCCTTTGTATTCTAATAGCTCACATTCTAAGGATTACCTTCTGCTGAGGTCTATGATGGTTCTCTCATTCAAGTCTCTACCAAGAAATATCTTTAAATCTTCCAGATGTGTTGATTATCTTCCCTATTTATCTTTATCAACTGAGTCACACTGACTATTTTACTATCCAAAAATTTAGGCAATTCATATTTTCATTAACGAAAAAACCCCAGTTAATATACATTTTATTCCCTTATAACCAAGTATATCTTCATATATTGCATTATTTTTCTATAGAAAGTGAATTATAACATTTCTAAGGTCTCCCAAGTAGGTCTAATTGTGCTCTATATTCCCCTTTCTTAAAGCCACAAAACATTCAGAAAAGTTGTACAACTTCTCTATAGTAACTTTTAACAATATAATATTGATTGAAAAAAAAGAAACTGTGGAAGATTGGATACACACTGGAATTTTGAAATTTGAATATTTTTGTCTGTACAATAGAATTTGAGAGGGAAAATACAGAAATTTTTATATTTCTGCTATTGCTATAAGATTATGTTTAGAAGTTTAAAAAATTTTTCAATATATGAATAATATCCAGGTAACATTAATTTTTAAAAGTTGTAAAGCAAAGAGATAATCTAAAATAGCTTACCACTTAATCTACACTATCCGTGTCTAAGTAGAGTATTGTTCCTGATGAGAAAATAGGCTAATAAAATCACCTGGTGTAACTCTTTCATTGTTACACAGATGAAACAAAGAAAGCCATGTTACCAAAACACCAAGGGCTCAGTCTAGGTCCTGCTGCTCGCCACCCAGAAAGCCAATAACTGACACCATGAATGTTGCCCGAGAAGAGGCTTTAGTTGGGCAGATGAGGAGATGAGAGATCAGTCTCAAACCCATCTCTTCAGCCAACTAAAATTAGGAGTTTATATAGCAAGGAATAAATGTAACAATGTATGGCAAGACAGGAATTGGAGAGAGATAAAGAAGATGGGTGTAGCAGGTGGTCGGTTAGGCAATCGTGAAGGGTGAGGGCTCCGTTTAATGTCTCATTGTCTAGACACAGTGATCTGGTAAATTCAGTTCCTAGATACTATCTGGAAAGCCTGTTGGTTGGTTTCCTGAGAAAGGAACTCAGACAAGACAAAAGTAACTTTCTCAAGTTTTAAGACTGGGACAGTCAATTTCTATGCTTATTAAAAAGAAACCATAAATGTCAATAGGACAATTGGGCCAGCTTCAGCCGGAGTAGCTGGGGTAGGTTTGGTAAACAAGTGGAAGGTGAAAGGCTATGATGGGGGTACATGTTTGTTTAAGTCCTTTAAGAAGCAGACACTAAGGTGGGGTTAGAGGTTGAATAAAAGAAAGGATTTATTGGAGAAAACACCCGTGAAGAAAAAAATGGGAGAGAGCCAGAGGAGGAGCTGGAAGAGACAGTGAGAGCTATCAGATGGCGGTAACGGTCCAACAGCTGTGAAGAAGAGTATGAAGGAAGGAAAGTTAGATAAGTGGATTCTCTTACTGAAGAAGAATTCTAAACAGTTTTGGTCAAGTTGATGGCAAGTCCTAGGGCCAAAGGTGCTTATCAGAGGTGTTCTATAACTGCCTTAGAATCCTTGCCTCTTCCAGCCCTTTGCCTAAGATTAGCCTATGGGAAGCATGGCCTCTGTGTGAATTGGTGGTGGATTCAAAGCACAGCATCTGGGGTCCTGTGTTAATTACGCTCTCCTCAACAGAAGATCTGAGTGGTGGTGCATCTTCATGGCTGCTGGAAGGTACCTCTCATTTTTATTCTATCTTGGAAAAGTATCAATCCAACAAGTCAAAGACACAGTGGCTAAAGTCAAAGCCTAGTTGGAAAATTGGAGTTACATGAAATAATCCAATAATAAAGAAAGAGAAATTAGGAACTCCAAGATTGGACATACAACGGTTTATATGGGGCAGCAGCAGGTGGTTACCACTCTGGAGGTAAGAGTAAAGGAGACATTTACAATCGTCTCAATTAAAGTTTATATGGGTGAACTTGCTTTGCTTTCAGAAGGTGGAATTCAATAGATAGAATAAGTGAGTATTGTCACTATTGGGATACTTTTAATGATTCCATTCTAAATGCAATCCAGACCGAACTAACCTAATGAAGAATGATCCTATCTAAATATTTTTATTTTGCCATTTAGTGAAATCGAGTTCTTTTCTCATTTATTTGGCTGTGATTTTGGAGTAGTCAAAAGTGATGGGAGTGGCAGTAGAGCAGAAGAGGGAAGCAGCGGCCCAACCTCAGTTCTAGGTGTAAGTGGTAGTAAAATGGAGCTACAGTCAAATCTTGAATGATTCTTCGTAGTAATAAAAACAGATAGGTTCTTTTTCATCTTAGCATGCTAACCAAGCACTCTTTTCCTGTTGAGTGGAAGTCACTGCCACAACATGAACACCAGGACCCATAGTTATGTTCACAAGTTTAATTATTTTAAAAGACACCAAAACATCTGTGCTCTGCCATTTTACATTATATTAATTTAAGATGACAGCTTCTTCAGTGAGACAAATTTTTTCTTCTGTTTTACTTGCATACTGCGCCCGCATGGTAATTATTGTAGACATTATTTCACACGGGGTGGTCCACAGTTATTTAACACCTTATATCGCATTGGGATTTCTGGATAAGAACTCATTAATTAGGTGGACAGAAGAGAACTGTGTCTGTAATAGTGGCAAAGAGCCAAGGCTTACTCCTCCCAGGTGTTCAGAGAAGTTGCTAGAACCTAATCCATCTTCAGAGGATGACTAATACAGGTTCAACGGAGGAAAAAACTGACATGAAGGAATGCTATTTCAAATCATCATTAAAAATAAGGTGAATTTCATTATTCAGATGAAATTTGTTTAAATAAATCTTCCCAAGGAGTTACTAAACAACATTCTTGGAGTGCTTCCAATTTTGGGCTGATACAGCTTCCTGGAGAGTCCAGTAAATGTTTTGAAAGATACCACTTAAAACATGTTATTTTATTATATTTCAGAATGTAATAGCAATGAAGGTATTCATAAACTGCACTAGAACTGGCATTCATTTGGAGAAATTCGAGGGCATTTTATGTCTAGGGAATGATATTTTTTGAACAAGAAATATTTTCACTCACATGTTTCCCTTTACTGGGGTCTTTTATACATCTCAAGTTGTATGACTTCTTGCTGTCAATGTCTGTGATGTTTTGAATCAGTTTTTGTTTGAAGATCAGGAAGCAAAGTTTAATTCATAATGATTCATTTTCTAAAGTTTTTTTAAAGATGTTTCTCTGAAAAATAAGGCTTTTACCTTGACCAAGGTTAATTTGTATGAAAAGTGGTGATAGCCATGAAAAAAAGCGAAAATTGTCTGATCAGAATATAGTCTGAAATAGTCTAAAAAATGAAATTTTTCAATTGTTCAGATTTGTATATCATGCAAATATATTTTAAATCATAAACCTTATTAAAATAAGTTTTAGAAAATCAAGTTAAGTTGCATATAAGTTTCAGCTATTGGGAACCTTAATAAGTACTGGCACTGCCATAGCAGAACATGCACAGAGACAAGACATTGAATAGGACGAGGGGATAAAAGTGCTTTGGTTTTGAGGAATATAGTTTTATTATTTGCCCTACATTGAAGATATAAAGTAACACGTTATTGAAATTCTACTGTGAGCAGACATTTATTCCTAAATCTTGTAAATGAATCAAACATTAGGAAAAAAATGCTCTGCCTGGAAAAATGCCTAATACTGAGGCTCAAATGTGCATTTTCTGCCGCTTCATATTTTGACAATGCAGTACTTGAAATAGGGATGTGTGTTATTGTCAAGGGACATGTATCCTTGTCAGCCTCTTTTTTTGTCTTTTTTTAGTCTTTGCTATGCCATGCTTGGCTATCAAAATGAAAACTGTAAAGAATTAGCTATTGCTTGCCAAACCCCATGTGTTTTCCAAGTATTTTAAAATAAAACGTCCCCAATTTTTCTGACTCACCATTTTTAGCATTTATTAATTATATTTTGAGGCATGTTTTTACAAATGAAAAAGTAATACAAAAAACCCATGAATTTTATGAATAAAACTTCTGATTCGCCTTTTTAAAGTGCAACACTTGAAAAAGAAAAATAATATTTGTCTTAAAGAACTCTGCTCTTTCTTTTTGAAAAAAAGCATCAACATTCATGTTGCTAATTTTATCTGAAAACTGTATAGCATCCTATCACCATTTTTTAATTCCTAGTTGAAGAGGTGCTCTGGGTTGAATTGTCATTGGCTAATAACACACATATTGAAATCAAGTAAGCTAAAGGGTATTCCTCAGATATGTTCTGCTTTAGAACCTATGGAAGTGGTAATCTTTGCTAAAGATTACAGAGAACTCTGGGGGTCAATAAGATGAAGGTTAAGGAAAATAAGAATTGTATTTTGGGGTAGAAAGGCACAATACTTCTTTTATACTTTGTCGTATATTAATTTATTTAATAGACATCTGGTGAACTCTCACTAGGTTTCAGACACTGTGTAAGCACATATTTTCTCTAGTAATGAAACTAAGAGAATAAGAATGTATCTTAATTGGTAAGTGTATAAATGATTGATATAATACATATGTTATAAATCATGAAAATTTATTTTTTGATTGTAGCATTAAAATAATTTTTTCTATATATATTCAATAATTGAATTGTTTTCATTGTAAGTTTACTGCTTGATTTCTTAGGAATTGAGAATAACATTTTCTTTCCATTGAGCATAAAAAAGGGGAAAAAAGAATAACATTTATTATTTTCCTGAAATCATATTCCATTTTGAGTATTATCATGTAATGTCTACCAATCATTACTGGCATACTACTACTTTTACAAAATAATATTAGAAAAAATAAGACCAAGTTAGATGACTGACATTACTGGATTTCAAGACACACTACGGTAATCTAGACAGTGTGATATTGATGAAAGAATATAAATAGAAAAAAAATTGGCAATGGAACATAATAGAGCCCAGAGCTAGATACATATAGTCAACTGATCTTTGACAAAGGAGTATAGACAATTCAATGGAGAAAAGATAGTCTTTTAATAAATGCTGTGGGAACATCTGGACATCTACATGCCAAAAGTAAATCTGGACACAGACCTGACAACCCTCTACAAACAAAAAAACTCAAACTGGATCTAAAATATAAATGTAAAACACAGAGGTATAGAACCTATAGAATATAAGATAGAAGAAAATCTAGATGACCTTGAAATTGGTGATGACATTTTAGTTGCAACACCAAAGGCATGATCCATTAAAAAAATGATAAGATGGACCTCGTTAAAATTTAAAATTTTTGCTCTGAAAAAGACACTGTCAAGACAAGCCACAGACTGGCAGAAAATATTTGCAAAAGACATATCCGATAAAGGACTCGAAATACACAAAATATACAAAGATTTTCAAACCTCAACAATAAGAAAGCAAACAATACAATTTTGAAAAATGGGCCAATATGGTGAAACCCCATGTCTACTAAAAATACAGTACTCAACCTACTAGGGAGGCTGAGACAGGAGAATTGCTTAAACCCAGGAGGCGGAGGTTGCAGTGAGCAGAGATCGCACCACTGCATTCTAGCCTGGGTGATACAGTGAAACTCTGTCTCAAAAAAAAAAAAAGTACCGGAGACCTTAACCAACATCTCACCACATACAGGTGGCAAATAGGCATATGAAGATGCTCCACATTATATGTCAGTAGGGAAATGCAAATTAAGCAACAATGATATACCACTACACACCTATTAAAATAGCCAAAATCTGGAACACTGACAACACCAAATGTTGGTGACAATGTGGAGCAACTGGAAGGTTTATTCACTACTGGTGGGAGTATAAAATGATACATCCACTTTAGAAGACAGTTAGGAAGTTTCTTACAAAACTAAACATAACTTTAACATACAATCCAGCAATCATGTTCCTGGGTATTTACCTAAAGGGACTGAAAACATGTCTACACAAAAACCTGCACATACACATTCATAGAATTATTATTTATAATTACAAAAAGTTGGGAGCAACCAAGATGTCCTTCAGTAGATGAATAGTTAATAATCTGTGGTACATACAGACAATGAAATATCACTTAGATCTTAAAAAAAAGAGCTATCAAGCCATGAAAAAACATGGAGGAAACTTAAATGCATATTATTACTTAGTGAAAGAAGCCAATCTGAAAAGGCTACATACTGTATGATTGCAATATATGTTATTCTGGAAAAGGCAAAACCTTAGAGTTATTGAAAAGATCAGTGGTTTCCACAAATTAGGAGGGAAGGGAAGGGTGTAGAGGAAGAGCACGAGGGATATTGAGGGCGCGTCATCATGCATTTATTCAAACCCGTAGAAGGTACAACATCCAGAGTAATATTAATATAAACTATGGAATCTGGTGATAATGTTGTGTTAATGAGGGTTAATCAATTATAATAAATGTACTACTTTGATAATGGTGAAGGCTATGCATGTGTGAGGGCAGGGGATTTAGGGGAAATCGCTGTACCTTCTATTGAATTTTGCTCTGAACTAAAACTGCTCTAAAAAATATAGCCTATTAGAAAAAATAAAGACCCTGTGATAAATTTGCCATGAAATTCTTATCAGGATGACTTTAAAAAAATCTACTTTTTATACAATTAAAATCATATTTGCTCGGAGAATCAACCGAGGATAATATATATAAAAGAACAGTTTCCACTTGGATTACATGAGTGACTATATGAACAGAATGGCATTGTACCATCCAGCTTTTTTTAATAGTACATGAACCAGTTACCAGAAGTCGGCACCAGAAAATAAAAGAGTTTTAAATGTATTACTTGTCTCTGACCAGAATACAGTCTCCTGTCATAGATGTTTAAAATTCTAACGTGCACAATATTCATTGTTACTATTCCTCCCAACATGGTTAGCTGTTATGTAATGGAATGAATTATTTTGTTATAATAGAAATATCATTGCTTTATTTCTATTCTCCATTCAATTTCATTCTCTGAAGCTTTGAGGTTGCACTGCTTTTTTGTTTATTTTGTTGTTTAAATATAATCAAGGTAGGGATTATTTTTAGAGTAAGTTAACTTAATGGTTTACTACCATTCTTCTTGGTGTTACCTCAGATCTTTTTGTTGGCCTTTATTTCACATTTTCCTCTTTAGGTAATCTTGTATTCTACTTGTCTTTTGCTGAGCTGTGGACTATGTTATTGACACTAAATCTACATGTCCTTTGTAGATGTGTCTTAATTTTTCTTCATTGGCATACATTCAATTGCCTTATAAGACCTTTACTTAGATATCTCAAATACTTTTTAATTTCCATCTCTGCAAAAGTAAACCCATTATTCTACCCATTACTAAACCTCTGTTTTTTTCCCAACATTTCTCATTTTGATTTGCAACTCCATCACAATCTTTGATCAAAAAGTCAAACTATTGAAAATCATTAACTTAGTAGGGATGTCAGCTCATAAATTAGTTGCCATAACTAGTAAAACCCTCAGTCTTAATGGCTTAATTCAATACAATTTATGTCTCACTCCTACCGCAGTCAAAAATAGGTATTTCTGGCGGATAGCTCTCCTGCAAGAATCGACTCAGGAATGCAGATTCCTTCCATCTCATCTCCTACTTTAACATTTGGCTCTCAAAGTCACTGCGAAGTTCATCTCCATCTAGTAGTCAAAAGAGGCAAGACGAATAAAGCCTGTCGGAGGCTTTTATGCAGCAAGTACAAGGCCTTTTATCTTTTTTGCCACAATCTTATTGACCAGATCTCTATGTATGGCTATACATAACTGCATGGCAGTTGAAAACTTTAGGCTGTTTGTCCAGAAGGAAAAAGAAATGTGTTTTGATTAATACATAAAAGTATGTACTTCATTAGCATAGATTCTGCTTCAAAATCTCCCCAGCCCATTTCCAAATGCCTTTATCATGTTTTTATCTATGTTTGTGTCTCTCTTTCTCTCGCCTCCCCATCTCTCTCTCTTTCCTGAACAATTTCAAAGGACTTATAATTGATCTATAAAATGGAATCGTCATAGTGTCAAAATTCCAAGTTAATTTTAAAGAATAAAGATGATCTATGTAGTATTTCTGGCCTATAATAATGTTTAATGAGTGGTATTCATTATTGTCATTATCATTATCTTCCTACATTGGATTACCAAGTTTGGACCAAGAAATGCTTAAAGATAACATGCATTTTTCTTCATCTTTCTATCAACAATGCCCATTTTATAAGATTTAAAGATTCTTTTGATAGTGGGCCCAACAAAAAGACAGAGCTCTCGTTACAGCTTCAAACAAGAGAACGCAGCCATGCATAGCCATGTAGGGGCTTGCACCTGGGGGCTGGGTAACAACAAACTGGAGCTGTAGGGAGCAGCTTATGTGCAGCAAGTGGGATGGGGTTAGCTGGGTTTTAAATGCTCCCTGGAGATAAACTAATTTGAATAATTTTATAGTCTCTTGGAAATATGAGTTATCTTTAATTTTCTGGTACATGGCCTGGGGTGATTACAGCAGATGCATGGCAGCTCTGAGAATGAGTTTGATAAAGTTGGGGTGTGGACTTGATCAGCTGCTCAAAATGAAGCTGGTGGACTTCTAGCAAAGGCGCTGAAACTGGGGAAAGACAGTATTTTAAAAACACAAACAATATATCAGTACCTTACAGAATACTTGATAAATATAGCTACATATTTTATTTTGTTAAATAGAAATAAATTAATATCCTGGGAATAATATCCAACATTATTTCTTGTGTCTTATGCTTAATAGTAAAGTTTGGCTTTGGCTATTCTAACATCGATGATGAATTGGAATAGTTATTGCAATGCCTTTTATTACAAATCTATTAGGAGATACATACATAGTGCCTTGATGTGTTTAATTACCAGCAAACTGTAAAAACTTCAGAAGATTTTAAAATAATGAATTTTTAGACCTGACCATAAATTGACTCTTGTTTTTTATTACATCGGGCAATGTCTCCAGATTCTCACACCCATAATTTGATGGAAGAAACAGCATGTGAAAAGCTATCCTTCTGATTAGCACCATGCATTTTATATACTGCCTATTGAAAAATATTCATACTAACCTTCAATTTGTCACATATTTTTATTAGCATTGGAAACATAGCCACTTTCTGGTTTCAACATCTGTGAAACAGAATGGACATTCAAGAAGAAAACTAAGAGTTATGTTTTTTTTTTGGTAAATCATGCATCCTAGTTTTGACTATTTTTCATTCTTAATCATTGGGATGCCTCACACAATTCCATCTGCAATAGAGTTGGCATGGTGCTCTCCTTGGAATCGATATGTATTCCTATTATGTCTTCTTCATCTTTATAGGAGAGAAGAGAAAACCATTTTCATCTCTTCTAATGCCAGACACCTGCTCCAATTATCTAGTTTGGTTCACACAATTCAGTCGTTTCCAGGGTTATTATAAACTTACATGGGGAACAATTCTGGCAAAAGACACATTTTCATTTGAAGTGCTTGCTTCTGGTTTCACCTCTGTATCATTCACTCTCCCATTACTGCCAGGCTTTTCTTTTGATTTCCATCCATTTTTTTTCCTGTTAATTTTCACTACTGAGATACCTACTATGATGTTATAAAGAAATTATTTAAGCTCCCTAGCATACGGTATATTAATATTCCCTGTTTGGGTAAATGATGAGATGGAACTGAAGGGATTTCATGTTAGATTTTGTCCAGGAAAATCTTGATTCTACTGAGAAATTTACAAATAATTATGACAGCTGAATTAACAATAATTTTACCTGTACCATTATGGTGTTTTTGTGTAAACACCTTATACATACATCGTTTTATTTTACCTTTACAAAATCTTGTGAGCAAAGCATGTCAGTTACAGTTATTCCCATTTCATAGATCAGGACTGAGACTGAGAGAAGTTAAAAGAGCAGCTGAAAGGTCATAGTACTCTATTAATTATCATCACAAAATCATGCATAACTCTTCAGTGTTTTAATAAGAAATCTTAAATAACAGTGAAGAATAATTATTTAAAATAGTGCAATATATTTTTATAAATGTAAGCAGAATTAGCCTGGAATAATCACAATTCAAATAGATTCTTAAGATCTCTTACCCCTCTCCTCTAAGACACCAAAATTCTATTTTCGAGATACTTGCCTAATATCTTTGATTTTTAGTAAATAAACCTAGGTACTTCAATTTATAATAAAAATTACAAAATGCAATTCTAGGCATTTTGTCTTCAGTCTAGTAAGTGCTGATCTTTTATGCTTCTTTGAGACTTTTCAGAACATAGGCTATAAAGAAATGAAAACATAATAGTATTTATAATAACTCATATCAGCTGTCAAAGAATGTAATTGCTCATACATTTTTACTTCTACATTTATGATGCTATAATTTATATAATTGCTATAACAGTCTATTTGAACAAACTTGTCGTCCAAATAAATATAGTTTCCTCTAAATAAATATAAAGCCACAAATTTCTAAATGTATCATTTAATAGGATGCCTAGAATTATAGAGCTAATACCAGGAGCACATAATTATTTTGGTGAACACTCAAAAGAGAACAATTGTAGCCAATTTGCAAGCAAATTTTCTTGGTCATCTTTTCCACAGAACATAATATTTTCAATAAAATCTAAGTAGTAAAATGTGTGTGGAAAAGTTAGCATTGTTCATTGTGCACATGTATTCCACCAACATGTATTGAGTGCCTTCCATATGACAGTCCTTGCTTAGGCCCTCAGTGCTCTACTAAGCAACTGCTTGAATAAGTAAAGCTATAGGCAATAATGAATCAGTATTTGTGTTGGTGACTTCCAAAGAAAAGCCAGTGCTCTTTAGAAGTTTATGAAACAGTTTATGCCGAACATTGTTTTCTTCAGTGAACCGAAAGGACTATCAAAAGTTCATGCAAACATTGCTATTTAGAATCCTCATGGTTGCTATGATCTTTATTGAAAGCTTTGTCCTCTTCACTAAATACAAAATTTCAGCACAGGATAATTTTCCTTCCTTATGGCCTACTGCTTTAGTGTGGAAAATTATTTCATATTTTGGAAAAATATCCCTTGTCCAACTTATTACACTTATTTCAGTCTCTGATAAAATATAGAAGACAACTAAAATTTCCAAAGAGCATATCTTTTCTTCTTTGAGGAGGCTCTATTAGTTTGCTAAGTTGGCCGTAACAAAGTACCACAGACTGGGTGGCTTAAGCAACATAAATTAATTTCTTTCACAAGTATGGAAACTAGAATCCTTTATCAAGGTGTTGGAAGGGTTGGTTTCTTCTGAAACATGTTTTTTTTTTAGCTTGTAGAATTCCACCTTCTTCCTGTGTCTTCACATAAACTTATCTTTATGCATATCTCTGTCCAAATTTTTTCTTATAAGGACACCAGTCATATTGGATTAGGGCCTACCCTCATGATCTCATTTTAACTTTTGCCTCTTTAGAGACCCTATATCCAAATACAGTCATATTCTGAGGCATTGAGAGTTAATACTTTAGTATGTGAACTTTTAGGGAATATACAATTAAACCCATAAAAGATGTGAATACCCGTCAATCAATATACATACCAGAATCACACAGGGAATTTCTCAAAACAACATCTTGTCTTCTCCAAATGTTAAAAACTCATTTATTCTTTGGTACTACATTTGGAACCTTTAAACATCATCATCATGAAATTCCATTTATTATGGTGATCCTGTTGTAAATTGATTGTATATTTATACAGAATTTTTTGGTGAATACGTATCTATTCTGCATTGCACATTATACAAGCCAACAGAGTTCTCAAGTACTTTGAGAAATGAAAGATCTGGATATTTAGAAAAGTCTGTGTCTCTCTAGATCTGAATGTTTTTACCATTTTTTTCCCTGGTTACCTCTCATTTCCTTAGCACAATAAAAATAACAGATACTTTGAACTCTCTGAATACTTAATGTTTGTATATGTGTGTTCCCTTTTTGCCTAAGATTTTCCTTGTAAGATATTTAGGTTGTCTGCTTTTCAGTCTCATTGGTTTCATCATAATGACAGAGCTAGACTTAACCACTTCTTTCAAAAGAGTAACATTTTTCTGCAGGACTATATTTAGGCATTCACAATTTTCTGAATGATTCCTCTAATCTTAAAGTAGTTCATGAAGTACCCTTCTTGCTCAAGTATTTTCCTGTCATACTTCATTCTTCTTAATGTTTATAGAGAAACACACAATTTTTGCACACTAGCAACTATTCATGCACCCAATATTTCTCCCGATACGTTCAAGAATGGAAATGTTTATATATTCTTATCTTTTGAAATAAGTAAGAACATTCCCTTGATCTTTTCTTTCTCCTATCAGAGTTTAACCTGCTGGAATAGTTATTTCAAGTCCTGTATTTTGGATTCTAAATTTCTAAAAATTTACTCCAAACAGTAAAAAAGACATTCAAACTATTTAATTTTTCACTTTGTTAAGCAAAACATAGTTAAAGGTGAGGACAACAAACTACCAAGCATACGAAGAGTGGCACTTGTTTGTATGTTTGTTTGCTGTTTGGTTTGTATTTTAAACCATATTATTCTTATACTAGTAAATTGAAGCAGATATAAATGTATCAGACAGGCACCAAATCTGGACTTCACTTAGCTTATTTTCTGATAAATTCCCAACATATATAAAATTAGTAGGAGTTAAATCCAAATTATTACTTCCTCAAATCACCTATAGCGCTTAGTGAATACCACTATAAAAACTTTGAATTTCCACCTTATATTTTTTATCAGACAGATAAATTCTCATCAATTATTTGGCCATGAAAAGCATTCTGCATTGTAAACATTCCTCACAGTTCACAATGTGTTTCCTGCATTCTTGCCTCTTTCAGCAGAGCTCTAAGGCCTAAAGGAAAGCTCTTGAGAAAGAAATAGTTACAGATTTCTCATTCTACATCCATCAGTTGACATTTTCATAGTTCCAAGGGCATTACTTGATTTTGGGTGGGTCCCTGGCATTTTTGAGTTTTCATAATAATTGTTCTCATTTTCATAATTATTATGAAATTTTCATTTTAGAATTAAGAAATTGTTTATCAGTTCCTCCAATTAGATCATTTCAGTCATGCACTATATTTACATCAAATTTCTCATGTTATAGGCTTTCTTTATTGAAATTTCTGATACAGAGATGAAGTCTTTAGAAATATAATCTTGAAAGATGAGAACAGATTCCATCAAATTTCCCTTGTGAGATGCTGTAGTAAAAAATCCTGTTTGGGGCAATAAAATTAAGGCAATGAAATTTGTATAACAATTTAAATTTGGCATTAACTGTAGTTTTGTCAGTATTTTTAATCACCTTTGAAGAACATGCATCTTAGTTTATTGAAGTTCCCTAGAGATGATAGTGAAGAGCCCAGATTTGAGAAAATGTCTTCTGTTTTTAGCCAGATAATTGAAGCAGTTGTGGGAGAGGTGGAAGTATGGTTAATACTATTAATGAAGAATTATTGTCCACTCTGGTGTCTTAGATATTCAGTGTTGAAAACCTTATAGACAGTAACAATAGCAAGACCCTAATATGTTCATAGTAAACTATGCATTCTTAACCTCACTCTTATGAAGAAACCAAGCTGATGACATGAGAAGGAACATAGGCCAGCTTTCACAAATAACGGCTTCCTGGTCAAGGTTGAAAGATGATATTTCAAGGATAGTATTAAATTACTAGCATGGCTCAGTGCACTGTTCAACTTTCAATTCATTGTCAAATGAAATTGGTATAGTGTCAAAAAACGGCAAAACCCTAACACAACAATTTCTCCCTGGAGAAACATACCGTAACTATTACAACACACTTTTAAGGTTTATTGATTTGGAGATAGAAAGCACAGCTAGACAGGAGAGATGACAGAAATGAAGTGCATTTCTCAGACAGGCATAATAAACATGCTCCCAAGTCAGGGATCATATAAATATGAAAACACAGCATCGGTTAACTGTCATCTATTCTGCTTTCACAGCTGTATTTGCACCAGATTATAAGTACCCAAAAGACATAGGTATTTCTTCTCAAGATGCTGGTACCAATATAATATTTGCTTAATATCTGAAAAGAAAACTGGGATGATAACTTCAAAAAGACTACAGACTGTGCGTGTAGATAAATCATGGCAGAGCTTCAGGACTGTATGCAATATCATATCCACAGCAGAATTCAGGAAGTTCAACAGAAAATTTCCCATTAAAAAAATCTCTATGTTGTATCTTCCCTTAGTATAGGACCTCTATAATGCATTTCTGCATAAAGGTGCCTATTGAATAGACTTTTCCCTTGTTAGAACTGTCAATATAATTATGCTTATTTACATACTAAATTAGCACCAATAGAGGTAATAGAGATTTTTATATATTATTAATATTCTAATAAGGAATATTCTAATTATTTTCATTCATTTTGAATAGTGTTACTTCAAAGTTATTTGATCAAACTTGAATCCTATATTAATATTGGCAAATGAAGCAGTGACTTAAAAGCTATATTAACAGATGCATATGCACTTTCTAATTCAAGAATTCCCATAGTACATTTTTCATTAGATTTTAATATCATCAATGTTATTCCTTCTAGAATGTCTATACAGAATATGTGTATATTCTGATAATAATACAATGAATCTGCTTCATTATATTACATATTTCTAAGTTCAAATAAAAATAGTATTACATAAATCTCAGATACGAAAAAAGACTATGTCTACTAAATTAGGGTAAATGCTCTTTGAAAGTTTTCAACACACATTTGAATTTTCTGAATACAGTCAAGTGTTTTTAATGTCATAATAAATAATAGGGATCCTAGGTCTTGTAAAGTTTTTAAAGAATTTTGTAACCCTAGCACATTAATAATCACCACATTGGAGACTTTTCAGACTAATGTATGAAAAAATAGATGATGCCCAACATTACTTCTATTATCTATGTTGTTCTAAAAAATACAGCTATTGTATGAAAGCAAAAAACTGGGGGAAAAAAATCAAATAATAGAGAAACTATTATTATATATATAATTACACATGGCATTTAAATGTAAAATGGTTAGATTTGCAAAGAAAGCTTAGTGTAATAGGTGAGTATAAGAAAAATAATGAACATGTAAATTAATAATTTTATTCACTGTAAAGATTAGTTCAAAATATATAATGGTAAACCCCTCATTAACAGTAGCAAATATAGCCATAAAATAATTAGAATAAACACAAACAGAAAAGTATGGGTTGTATAGGAAGAAAAAACTATCAAATATTAAATATAATAAAAAGAAAGAAATTAAATGTTTAGCATATTATAGAACAGAAAGTTTGAACATTTGCCATGTAAGTCCTTAAAAAATAATGTAATTCCAATCTGAAATATAATTTTTTATTTTATTTTACAAATTTGGAAAAGTGATTTATTATTTCTCTAAAAGAAATTAAATACGTAAAAATAAAATGAAGGAGCCATAATCCCATAGTACATTGTAAAAATACAATAAGAAATAAATAATTTATGATGCAGGATTAATACTATTAATACCTATGATTAAGTAGGCATCAAAATTAATTGGAAAATGAAAAATTATGTTTTTCAGTGGTGCTGACACTCTTGGTTAGCTATTTTAAAACATGTTTGACTAAGGTATTTGGAAAAAAACACTAAAGACAAATAGCATTTCTGTATGTTACTGTGAAATAATTGTACTATATACAGAAATTATAAAATACAATAACATTTCTATATGTTACTGTGAAATAATTGTAATATGTAAACAATTATAAAATATATCTAACTCGGGCAACAAAAATATATAAAATACTTAAGAATAAAACTAGCACAATTATGTAAAAATCTAGAAGATAAAAATAGTACCACTTTATTGAAGTCCCTAAAAGATCTAAGAGACAGAGACATGTCAAAACCCTGGATAAAAAGACCAAAAATTCTAAAGATGCCAATTTACCCAAATAAACAAATATATTCAATGTACTTCTGAACAAGTCCACAATGGGAATTTGTGTAAAGCTAATTATATTTGAAAGAAAAAAATGAAAATAAGTATCTTATATATTTGTTCAAAAGATAAGCAATGAGTGAAACATGTTTTCCAAGGTTCAAATATTATTGTAAGAAAGAGAAATGTATAGAAAGATGGCTAAATACTCCTGCAAGTATCTCCCTGTGGGAACACCAAATTAAATACCTATCCACACAAAAAAGCACTTTCATAAGAAGCAAAAATCAGGTGAGTGATCACAGAATCTTGATTTAACATAATACCAAGGAAAAAGGCATTGAAGAGGATAGGAAAGACAAGTCTCGCATTGCCTACACCAGTCCTCTCCCATCTACCCTGGCAGTGTCCTGAAGAGAGACAATCTGTGTGCTTGGGGGAGAGAGCCATATGAGTGAGGAATTTTGCATTGGAACTCGGTACTTCTGTGTCACAGTGAAGCACAACACGGCAGAATTCTGCTGGTGCCACAGAGGGAGCAGGTAGACCAGCCCTGGGCTAGAGGGGAATGCCCTGCCCCAGTGGGAGAAAACCAAGTCCCTGCCAGTTTCATCACTGACTGACTAAAGTGGCCTGGGGCCCAGAATAAATTTGAGAGGCAGTCAGGCCATAGGATTACAGTTATTGGGCAAGCCCTGGTCCCAGCTGCACTGGTCTCAGGGGCAACGGACTTGGGTTGTGCATGACCCATTGTAACACCAGCCGTGGCAACCAAGGAGTGCCTATCTCGTCCCTCCCCCTACTCCATGCAGTACAGCTCAGGAGGAGACTCTTCACTTGGAGAATGAACAGGGAAGAGTACAAAAACATTGTCGTGCAACTTGGTTTCCAGCTCAGCTACAGTAAAATAAAGCACTAGGCAGATTTCTGAAGGCCCTAATTCCAGGTCTGAGCTCCTGAATGACATTTTTAGACCCACACTGGGACAGAAGGGAATCTGCTATCCTGAAGGGAAGGATCCATTTCTGGCTGGATTCACCATCTACTGACAAAAGAGCCCCTGGTCGTGGAATAAACATCAGCAGTAGCCAGGTAGTAGTCATCATGGGCCTTGGACAAGACCCAGTACTGTGCTGCCCTCGGGGATGACCCAGCACACTCCCAGCTGTGGTGGCCACAGAATTGCCCTCCCCCAACTCCAGGCAGCCTAACATGAAGAGAAATTCCTTCTGATTAGGTGAAAGAGAGGAAAGGGAGTGAGAGTCTTTCCTTAGTAATTCCCTTAGTAACCCAGGGAATTTTTTCTTTTTAAAAAAATTAAGTTCTGGGATATATGTGCTGAACGTGCAAGTTTGTTACATAGGCATACACGTGCCGTGGTGGTTTGCTACACCTATCCACCCGTCATCTAGGTTTTAAACCCGGCATGCGTTAGGTATTTGTTATAATACTCTCCCTTCCCTTTTCCCCGACAGGCCCCGCTGTGTAACTGTGTCTGGAATTGGTGGGTTCTTGGTCTCACCGACTTCAAGAATGAAGCCGTGGACCCTCGTGGTGAGTGTTACAGCTCTTAAGGTGGCGCTCCTGGAGTTTGTTCCTTCTGATGTTCAGATATGTTCGGAGTTTCTTCCTTCTGGTGGGTTCGTGGTCTCGCTGGCTCAGGAGTGAAGTTGCAGACCTTGGCGGTGAGTGTTAAGAGCTCTTAAGGTAGTGCGTCTGGAGTTGTTCGTTCCTCCCGGTGGGCTCGTGGTCTCGCTGGCTTCAGGAGTGAAGCTGTAGATCTTCGCGGTGAGAGTTACAGCTCATAAAAGCAGTGTGGACTCAAAGAGTCAGCAGTAGCAAGATTTATTGCAAAGAGCAAAAGAACAAAGCTTCCACAGTGTGGAAGGGGACCCGAGCGGGTTGCCACTGCGGGCTGGGGCAGCCTGCTTTTATTCTCTTATCTGGCCCCACCCATGTCCTGCTGATTGGTAGAGCCTCGTGGTCTGTTTTGACAGGGCGCTGATTGGTGCGTTTACAATCCCTGAGCTAGACACAAATGTTCTCCACATCCCCACCAGATTAGTTAGATACAGAGTATGGACACATAGGTTCTCCAAGGCCCCACCAGAGTAGCTAGATACAGAGTGTCGATTGGTGCACTCACAAACCCTGAGCTAGACACAGGGTGCTGATTGGTGTGTTTACAAACCTTGAGCTAGATATAGAGTGCCGATTGGTGTATTTACAATCCCTGAGCTAGACATAAAGGTTCTCCACGTCCCCACCAGACTCAGGAGCCCAGCTGGCTTCACCCAGTGGATCCCACACTGGGGCTGCAGGTGGAGCTGCCTGCCAGTCCCGAGCCCGGCGCCGGCACTCCTCAGCCCTTGGGCGGTCGATTGGACTCGGCGCCGTGGAGCAGGGGGTGGCACTCGTTGGGGAGGCTCCAGCCGCATAGGAGCCCATGGAGGGGGTGGGAGGCTCAGGCATGGCATGCTGCAGGTCCCTGCCCCGCGGGAAGGCAGCCAAGGCCCGGTGAGAAATCGAGTGCAGCGCCGGCGGGCTGGCACTGCTGGGAGACCCAGTACACCCTCCGCAGCCGCTGGCCCGGGTGCTAAGCCCCTCATTGCCCGGGGCCGGCAGGGCCGACCAGCTGCTCCGAGTGTGGGGCCGCCAAGCTCACGCCCACCCAGAACTCCAGCTGGCCGGCAAGCGCCACGCGCAGCCCCGTCTCCCGCTGGCGCCTCTCCCTCCACACCTTCCTGCAAGCTAACTGAGTGGGCTCCGGCCTTGGCCAGCCCAGAAAGAGGCTCCCACAGTGCATCGGCGGGCTGAAGGGCTCCTCAAGTGCCGCCAAAGTGGGAGCCCAGGCAGAGGAGGCGCCGAGAGCGAGCGAGGGCTGTGAGGACTGCCAGCAGCTGTCACCTCTCATAATGTTCGCCTCCCTGTATCCATGTGTTCTCATTGTTCAACTCCCACTTATGAGTGAGAACATGCGATGTTTGGTTTTCTGTTACTGTGTTAGTTTGCTGAGGATGATGGTTTCCAAAAAATATGGAAGGCTTCACGAATTTTCTTTCTTATCTTACTCAAGCCTGCCGCTCCCTCTAGGAGTCCCTTAAGGGTGCAGCATTCCTGAGCTTAGGGAGTCCCCTAGTGCTGATATGGATGCAATGACCACGGGCTTAGATCACAGCACTCAACCCCTTCTAAACACATGGAAAGCCTTTTCAAGGACCAATACAAACAAGCCCAGAATCTCAAGATCAAAATAAATACCTATCTCTTCAATGCCTAGACATTGACAAATGTCCACAAGCATTAAGAATATGAAAGGAGGCCGGGCGCGGTGGCTCACGCCTGTAATCCCAGCACTTTGGGAGGCCGAGACGGGCGGATCACGAGGTCAGGAGATGGAGACCATCTTGGCTAACACGGTGAAACCCCATCTCTACTAAAAATACAAAAAAAATTAGCCGGACGTGGTGGCGGGCACCTGTAGTCCCAGCTACTCGCGAGGCTGAGGCAGGAGAGTGGCGTGAACCCAGGAGGCGGAGCTTGCAGTGAGCCGAGATCACGCCACTGCACTCCAGCCTGGGAGACAGAGTGAGATTCCGTTTCAAAAAACAAAACAAAAAAGAATTTGAAAGGAAACATGACATCTCCAAATAAAAGCACCAGTGACCAATCTTAGAGTGTTAGAGATATGTGACCTTTCAGACAGAGAATTCAAAATAGCTGTCTATAGGAAGGTCAGTGAACTTGAAAATAACACAGAGAATTTAGAATTCTATCAGAGAAACACAACAAAAAGACTGGAATAATAATTTTTAAAAATCAAGCAGAAATTCTGGAACTAAAAATTGAATTGACAAACTGAAAAATACATCAGTCTCCTAAAAGCAGAATTGACTAAGCATAAGAAATAGCAAACTTGAAGGCAGGCTATATGAAAATACACAGACAGAAAAGAAAAAAAAATAAAGACACACAACTACAAGATCTAGAAAAAAAGCCTCAAAGGGGAAAATCTAAGAGTGATTGGCTTTATAGAAATTGGAGAGAGAGAGTGAGAGAGAGATCAAAGTAGAAAATTTATTCAAAGAAATAATAACAGAGAACTTTCCAAGCCTAGAGAGAGAGATGAATATTTGTGTCCTGTAAGTTTATAGAACATCAAGCAGGTTCAACCGAGATAAAACCACCTCAAGCCATAAAATAATAAAACTGTCAAAGGTCAAGGATAAAGAATGGACACTAAAAGCTTTAAAAGAAAATAAGGAAATGCCATATAAAAGAGCTTCCATATGTCTGGTAGTAGTCTTATCAGTGGAAACTTTACAGGTGAAGAGAGAGTGGGATGACATATTAAGAGTGCAGGGGAAATAAAATCCAACCTAGAACATTATGTCCAGCAAAATGATCCGTAAAACATGAAGGAGAAATAGGCTTTCCCAGACAAATAAAAGCTGAGGGATTTCAACACCAGACCTGTCTTATAAGAAATGCTAAAGGGAGTTCTTCAATCAGAAAGAAAATGATGCTAATTAAAAAAGAGAAATAATCTGAATATAGAAATCTCCCTGGTAGTAGTAAGTATACAAAAAAGACAGACTATCCTAACACTGTAATTGTGGTGTGTAAACAAACCACTTATATCTTTAGTAAAAAAAGTAAATAAAAGGCAAACCTATCAAAAATAATAATTACAACTTTTTAAGATATAGAGAGTATGAAAAGATACATATAGAAACAATCAAACGTCAAAAAGAAGGGTGAATGGAATTAAAGAGTAGACTTTTTTTAGTGTTCTCTTTGCTTCTTTGCTTGTTTTCCTTTCTTTATAATCAGAGTTAAGTTATCATCTGTTTGAAGTAATTTGTTATAATATATTTTTTGCAAGCCTCATGGCAACCACAAAAAAAAACCTATAACAGATACACAATACACAGAAAGGAAGAAATTAAAACATACTCTCACAGAAAATCACTTCTATAAAAAGGAAGACAGGAAGGAAGGAAAGAAAGAAGGCAAGAAGGAAGGAAAGAAAGAAGGCAAGAAGGAAGGAAAGAAGAAATAAAGGAAGCAAGAAAGGAAGGACGGAAGACAACGAGAAACAATGAAACAACCAGAAAACAAATAAAATGACAGTAATACATTTTATCTATCAATAATGGCATTGAATGTAAATGGACTAAATTCTCAAACCAGAAGATGTAAAGTGGCCAAATGAATAAAAAAACAAGACTTGCCTATATGCTGTTTACAAGAAATTTATTTCATCTTTATAGGTTAAAACAAAAGAAGACTAAAAATAGAAGGATGGAAAAAGATGTTTTATGAAAATAGAAACCAAAAAAGAGCAGGCATAGCTATACTTATATCAAATAAAATAGATTCCAAGATAAAAATTGTAAAAAGAGACAGGGTCATTATGGAATGATAAAGCAATCAATTCAGTGAGAGGGTATAATAATTGTAAATATATATGCACTCAACACGTTAGCACTCAAATATATAAAGGAAATATTATTAGAGCTAAAGAGAGAAATAGACCCCAATATAATCATGGCTAGGAACTTCAACACCTCACTTTCAGCACTGGGCAGATCATCCAGACAGAAAATCAACAACAAAAAATCTGACTGTATCTGCAGTATGGACGAAATGAACCTCATAAATATTTACAGAGCATTTTATCCAATGGCTGCAGAATACACATTCTTCTTCTCAGCACATGGAATATTCTTAATTATAGACCATGTTAGGTCCCAAAATGTGTCTTAAATAATTCAGATAATTAAAATTATACTGAGTATCTTTTCTAACCACAATGGAGCAAAACTAAAAATCAATAACAAGAAAAGCTTTGGAAATTATACAAACACATGGAAATTAAACAATATGGATTTCAGGAGGCTGAGGAGGCTGAGGCATGAGAATCATTTGAGCCTGGGAGGCAGAGGTTGCTTTGAGCTGAGATCTTGCCATTACAATCCAGCCTGGATGATGGGAGTGAAACGCTGTTCCCTATCCCACTTAAAAAAAAAAAAAAAAAAAAAAAAGAGAGAGAGAGAAGAAGAGGAAGAAAACTAAAGACTTCCTGAAAGGAGTGAAAATGTAAACTACAACATATCAAACCTATGGGATACAGCAAAAGCACTGTTAAGAGGGAATTTTATAGCACTAACTGCCTATATCAATAAAGTTGAAAAAGTTCAAACAAACAACCTAATAATATATCTCAATGAACTGGAAAAGCAAACCAACCAAAAATAGAGAATAAAAAGTAATAATAAAGATCAGAGCAGAAGTAATTGTGAATGAGGCTTAAAAATTCAAAATGTAAATGAAATAAAAAGTTGACTTTTTGAAAAAAATAAACAAAATGAACAAAGCTTTAGCCAGATAAAAATAGATAGGCCACTCAGATCAATAAAATCCGAGATGAAAAAAAGCCATTATAATTAACACCTCAGAAATTCAAAGGATTATTAGAGACTATTATAATCAACATTTTGCAAATAAGTTGGAAAACTTAGAAGAAATAGAAAAACTCGACACATACAACCTACCAAGATTGTAATGAGACAGAAGCGGTAATTAAATGCCTCCCATCAAAGAAACACCCAGGAACTGATTACTTTACTGCTGAATTCGATGAAACATTTAAGAAAGAACTAATACTAATCTTACTCAAACTATTCCAAAAATACAGTAGAGAATATATCCAAACTCATTCTGAGGTCAGTATTACCTTGATACCAAAACCAGTAGAAGACACAGCTTAAAAGAAAAATACAGGACAGTATCTCTGATGAAAACAGATGCAAAAATCCTCAACAAAATACTAGCAAACCAAATTTAACAACACTAAAAAGATCATTTATGATCAAGTGGGATTCATTTCAGGAACACAAGGATGGTTCAACACACACCCATCAATAAATGGGATACATCATATCAACAAAATGAAAGACAAAAACTGTATGATCATTTCAATTGGTGACAAAAAGTATTTGATAGAATTCAATATCTCTTCATGACAAAAATTCTCAAAGGACTGGGTGTAGAAGAAACATACCTCAACACAATAAAAGCCAAATATGACCAACCCACAGCTGAATGGGAAAAATTGGAAAACATTTCCTCTAAGATCTGGAACAAGACAAAGAAGCCCACTTTCACTGCTTTTATTCAACTTAGTGCTGGAAGTCCTAGCCAGAGCAATTTGACAAGAGAGTAGAATAAAGGGCATCCAGGTTGGAAGGGAAGAAATCAAATTATCCTTGTTTGCAAGCAATATGTTCTCATATTTATAAAAACCTTAAGATTCCACAAAAAAACCATTAGAACGGACAAGTGAATTCAGTAGGATTGCAGGTTACAAAATCAACATACAAAAATCAGTAGCATTTTTATATGCCAATAGCAAACAATCTAAAAAGGGAACCAAGAAAGTAATCTCATTTACAATGGCTACAAATAAAATTAATACCTAAGAGTAAATTTAACCAAAGTGAATCTGAAAGATCTCTACCATAAAAACTATAAAACAGTGATGAAAAAAATTGAAGAGGGCACACAAAAAAATGGAAAGGTATTCCATTGGAATTCCAGGTATTCCATATTCTGGGTTGGGAGAATCAACATTGTTAAGATGTCAATATTACCCAATGCAATCTACACATTGATTTCAATCCCTGTCAAAATACTGGTGACATTCTTCATAGAAATATAAAAAACAATCCTAAAATTTATATGGAACTACAAAGACCAAGAGTAGCCAAAGACATACTGTGCAAAAGGAACAAAACTGGAAGCATGACATAACCTTATTATAAATTATAGTACATAGTAACCAAAATAGTATGCTCCTGGCCTAAACACAGACACATAGGCCAATGGAACAGAATAGAGAACCCAGAAATAAATTCATGCATTGCAGAGGTGTCTAATCTTTCAGCTTCCCCAGGCCACATTGGAAGAAGAAGAATTGCCTTGGGCTGCACACATAAAATACACTACCATTAATGATAGCTGATTAGCTAAAAAAAAAAAAAAAATCTCATAATGTTTTAAGAAAGTTTATGAATTTGTGTTGGGCTGCATTCAAAGCTGTCCTGGGCCACATGTAGCTCTCAGGCCACAGGTTGGACAAGATTGATTTATAATCAGCTCATTTTCAACAAAGCTGCCAAGAACATACACTGGGAAAAGAACAATGTCTTCAGTAAATGATGCTGGGAAAACTGGATACCCATTTGCAGAAGAATGAAACTAGATTCCTATCTCTCCCTGTGTATGAAAATCAAATCAAAATTGATTAAAAATTTAAGACTTGAAACTATAAAATTACCAGTAGAAAATTTTGGGGAAACAATCCAGGACTTTGATCTGGGCAAATATTTCCTGAGTAAGACCCCAAAAGCACAGGCAACCAAAGCAAAAATGGACAAATGGGCTCACATTATGTGGAAATGCTTCTGTACAGCAAAGGAAGCAATGAACAAAGTGAGGCGACAACCCCCAGAATGGGAGAAAATATTTGCAAATTACTTATCTGACAAGGGATTAATAACTAGAATATATAAAGCACACAAACAACTAAATAGGAAAAAAACCAAATAATTCAATTTAAAAACGAATAAAAGATCTAAATAGACATTTATCAAAAGAAGATATACAAATAGCCAACAGGTATTTAAAAAAATTCTCAACATCACTAATCATCATAGGAACAGAAATCAAAACTACAAAGAGATATCTCATTCCAACTAAAATGGCTTTTGTCAAAAAGGTAATAATGCTAGCAAGGATATGGAGACAGACTCCTACATTGTTGGTAGAAATGTAAATTAGTACAACCACCATGGAGAACAGTATAGATATTCCTCAAAAAACTTAAAATAGAACTAACATATTATCCATTAATCCCATCACTGGGTATATATCCAAAAGAAAGGAAACAGAATGTCAAAGAGATTTCTGCACTCTTATGTTTATTGCAGCACTATTCACAATAGCCAAGATATGAAAGCAACCTAAGTGTTCATCAATAGATAAAGAAAATGTGGTACATATATACAATGGAATATTATTCAGCCATAAAAAATGAAACCTTGTCTTTTGCAACACCATGGATGAAACTGAAGGATACTATTTTAAGTAAAATAACCCAGAGACAGAAAGACAAATATGTTGTGTTCTCCCTTATATGTGGGAGTTATATAAAAAAAAATGAGTTCTTGGAGACAGAGAGTAGAATGATGGTTACCAGAGTCTGGGAAGTGTAATAGGGAAGGGTGAGGGATAAGGAGTACAATGGGTACTCTTGTACTAATGGGTGCAAAATAGAGTTAGATAGAATGAATATCAAGTATTCAGTAGCACAATGGGGTAACTGTAATTAACAATAATTTATTGTATATTTAAAAATAACTAAAAGAGTAGAATTGGAATAGTCCTAAAACAAAGAAATGATAAAAGCTGGAGGTGATGGATACTCCAGTTACCCTGATTTGATCATTACACAATGTATGCCAGCATCATGCATATGCCCAATAAGTATATACAACTATTTTGTACTCATAATTACATTTAAAAATTAAATAGAGATTTTTGTGAAATTATATATAGGAATTTAAAGTGCAAATAATTGTAATAAACAAAGGAACCTAGAATAAAATCCTATAAACCAACTTCTCTATGTCTGATATTTTACTTAATGCTAATAGTAGAACTGCAGGCCAGGTGCAGTGGCTCACGCCTGTAATCTCAGCATTTTGGGAGGCCGAGGCAGGTGGATCACCTGAGGTCGGGAGTTTGAGACCAGCCTGAAAAACATGGAGAAACCCCGTCTCTACTAAAAATACAAAAAATTAGCCAGGCATGGTGGCACATGCCTGTAATCCCAGCTACTCGGGAGGCTGAGGCAGGAGAATCACTTGAACCCAGGAGGCAGAGGTTGCAGTGAGCCCAGACCGTGCCATTGCACTCCATCAAAACTCTGTCTCAAAAAAAAAAGTATAATTGCAAACCAGTAGGAAAACTGTAAGTTATTCAATTAATGTCCTATTAGTTATTCAAACTGTTTAGAATATTCCAGATGGATTCACAATTACCTTCAGTTCATTTAGAATTATCTGTATGGTTTAATATACATAAATATATATAGATATTAAAGGACATATCCAAACATATTTGATCAGAGAAATATAATTTAGAAAGAGAGTTTTGCATGAAGGCTTTCTATGTAAATACAAAATGCAAAAATTTCTGAAAAGATAATTCATGTGGCTACATAAATAATTCTCTATTATATGTGCTATGATATTCAATGTTGAAAAGTCTTCTACAAATCAATTAACATTTTTAAAAAAGATAAATAGCTTACTCTCAGAGTAAAAAATGACACAAGCCACTACATTTGCTAAAGTATAACCTAACATAATTATTCAGGGAAATTTAAATAAAGCAACGTTGAGATGCCAATTTTTTCTCACCCAGATATTAACAAATTAATCATAAGAAGTAAACATGCTTCTGCATTGCTAATATTATAAATTGTTATAATATTTTATAATACCAGCCACACTTTTAGTGAACAATTTAGCAGTATGTAGTAAACTTAATTACACATGTTCAAATATGTTGACCTAGCAATTCCATTTCTAAACATCTACCCTACAAAATTTATGTTCTACGGAAATATACATAAAAATTTAATTATTGATAAATGTAAAAATAATTATAAAAAACTAGGTTTCCATCATCAGTATGGGGTTAAATAAATTATAGTGCATCTGTACAATTGCAGAAAGTCAAAAAACAAGGTAGATTTCTGTATATTGACACAGAATAAGTTTCAAAGTATTTTTGTAAGTAAGAAAACTAATGACAGAACAATATGTAAGATATATGCTTATTTATGGTAAATAAACCAAAAGCAGAACTCTGTATGTCTATTATTTCATAACATGTTAGAAAACAATAAACATCAAAATTTTGTGATTGCCTATGATAATAGTAATATTTGAGAAATATTAAGGATAGTTGTACTGGAGAATTTAACATTTAACTGATTATACCTACCTATTTTTTAAGATAGAATGCATTTAAGTATTCCATACAATTTTTATAAATCAAAGATAGTAAAAAGTTTGATGAAAAACTGACAAAATTGTGAAAATCTACAATAAACTGCATATATGCCAAGAAAAGAAAAGAGAACTTTCTAAATTTTAGAAAAAAATTTAGACATAACAAAACAACAAAAGGACATATTGATAGCTAAAACAAAATTAAAGTAATAATTTTCTATATCAAATAGTAAAGAAAAAATGAAAAAGCAAACAATAAACTAAGTATACTTGGGCCAAATGCATTATAAAAAGGTAACATTATTTAAAATGAAGAATTTGTACACAGGAATAATAAAATATTAGGAATCCAACTGGTAAGTACACAAGAATGAGGAGATTATATGAGAATTGTTAGTGGCAATAACAGTTAGACAATAATTGCAACAATTACAGTTGGTCAAATGAAAAAGAAAAAAAGCAAATTTAAAGAATGGAATATATTTCAGAGAGAGAGAAAGGAAGGCCTGGGCTCATTCACTCTGCCACAAATATCACCTGGAAAATCTGTGTCAAATAAACAAGCTGAATTTATTCATATTGTTGCCTGGGAGGGGAAAGAAATACTGATAACAGAGTTTCAAATAACATCTCATAAAGGAGAGTTTACAAAGCTTTGTTTTGTTTTGTATTTCATTGTTTTTCATAAGGATAAGAAATGGTTGAAACTTGAGTGATTTGGGGGATGCATTTTGGAAGGAGGAGCAGGACCTAAGTAGTATTTGGATGAAACAGGTCAGGCTGAAGTTATTTTCAGTCTCCTGGGCTTTTCAAGCCAGGAAAGGATGATGCTATTGGACAGAATACGTGTGCTGAGATCTCTCTGGATTGTTGGGAGGTACCGTAGCAGACACTCTTGAAAGTCCACCCTAATAGTTAGTCCACTTGAGCTAACAGGATGCTGTGCACAGCCCCTCACACCCTCAAAGCTTCCCAGATTAAGCATTTTCCTTTGTCTTTACTAGCTGAAGACTTTCTAGCTCACCAGGACAAATCTCACCCAATGGATGATGGGAAAGCCAGCCTCCAGCCTCCGGAGGCACAATTTGAAGCCTTTTTCCACACAGTTATTCAGTGTCTCGTGATATAGCTGAGATATATAAGAGCATATCTCAAGATATGCTTACTTAAGTATGAACATAGCCTCCTGACTACTCCAGGTTTTTATCCTACCTTGTATAATTTCACAGGATCTATGTTTATTCTGTTAAATATATATGGTTATTTATTCCACCCTATTTTACCAAGGTAAGTTACTTCACTCTGGATCTCAATTTTTGCATTTTTAAAATGTAGATAAATATAATACCTATAGCAGAGTATAATTGTAAGGGTTAAATTCATTGAGGTAAACTGCTTAGATGTGTCTAACTAATAGTAAAAATGATAATAATAGTCATTTTTGTTACTGTCATTATTGTAATTATCATAGTTTTTATTACTCAAGTTTCTTGCATATATCCTGCCTCTAAGGAAATAATTCCCTACTTTTTCAACGAAAAATAACTTTCAGCCTTTCCTCACCATTTAGCACTTTAACAATTTGCTCAAAATGTTCTTTTAAAAATTTCCTTTAAATGAGATGCTTAATCCCAAACTAATTTTGGTTTTTCTCAATACATTTTTAAAAATGTAATATACAGAACAAAAATCTCCTAGCACATAATAAATGTATACCTTGATTAATTCTCTCAAAATGCACATAACTCTGAACCCAATACCCAGATCAAGAAACAGAATACAGCTAATACCCCAGGGCCCCTCTTGTGCCGTCTTCTATAACAACCTCCACCAAGGGCAACCACTCTTCCAACTTTCTAAAAGAAAGATTGGTTTTGCCTATTTTAAGCTTTTATGTTAATTAAACCACTGCTATCTAAGTCATTTTTTTGTATCTGGCTTCTCTCATTCAATATTGTATTGGGGAGATTTACCCATATCATTAGGGCTTTCTGAAGCTATTGTTATCTTATACCTCAAATGGGTTAGAAGCTCCTTGATAGTTAGGATTGAGACTTTTACTTGGATCCCTTCATATACTCGATATGCACCATACCTTGACAGATGCTCAGAAAATCTTTTTGGAATAAATATTTTGACTCCTTGCTTCTCATAATCCCTCTGAAAGATTTTTCAAAACCTTCCTGTATCACTACACTTATCTATTCTTCATGGTTTCCTTCTGTAAACTACCATTGCCTACCTTCCCCAGATCCCCTTACTTCTTTACAAATATTTTTACGTGATGAGGCATATTTTAAACAGAGATTTATAAAGGAAGGAATGAGTAAATATTCAAAACTCCTACTAAACAGTGACAAAGAATGTAACTACTGGTATCATGTTCTCCTTCAGTTCTCTATTAATTGTATCTTCACCATAGATATTTTTATAATTTACACAGATTAACACTCAGGTATCATTAAATCACCTTTTGTCTCATCTCTCTTTCCTATTACTGGCACAAATCTGTAGATCATGTTCTTTCTTATCTGTAACATTCATCTTCTTTAATGGAAATTTCTAGCTGGTCGACTAAGGGATACAGGGAAATTGGTATCTGAACAAAAAAAGGCTATTCCTTACAGATAATGTTACTTTCCTTTTTAGGACAACTTTTAAAAAGTTCACTCCAATTTTGGTTTATGAACTTGATATATTTTTAAATACGTTTCTTTTTCTGCACATTGTGCACATGTACCCTAGAACTTGAAGTATAATTAAAAAAATTAAATACGTTTTAAATCTGTTGCTTATTAAAATGCTTTAAAAAAAGTCCCTACTGAACATAAAAAGGAAAATCAGAGAGAGCCAATGATGGGGGAAAAAATACAGCAAACAGACCACAGTTTCTTTTTTTTTTAAGATGAAAATTAAAACCATGTGGCTGAGGGACAATTATGTCTTTTCATTTCTTTTTGCTCAAATATAGAGATGTTTGAAGTAAATGAATGACATTTTAGTTTACTGTGAACCTGACAAATGCACTACCCACAAGTCTGTTATAGCACAGATGAAGTTAGTTCAAAAGGACAGAGGGGAAAAGTACCAATAAGATTTCATAACTCTGCTACCAAACTGACATTCCAAACACCTGGTGAACTTGCATATTTAAGGAAAGGTAGAGAGAACTTCTAAAAAGGAAACTGAAAAACCTGATTATGCACAGGTGTAGCAACTGTACTATTAAAAAAATGTGATTTTTAAAGTGCATAAAGAACTTAGAGATTAAGTCTTCATTATTTAAATCATTTGGAAATCCTAGAAGCTCAAAAAGTTACTCAGGTAGTCGAGGAAAAAAAATTCTTCTCTGAATTGATCTTTACTGATTCTTTTAGGGCTACCTTGAAAATAACATGCATCTTGAGCGTTAGGATCACAAAGTAGAAAATGCTTTTCCTTTTGCTATAAAATCTAGACAAGAAAATTTTCTTAAGGAGAATATTATATACATAATAGCTTCTTATCAATAAGCCATATCAAAGACTGCAAACATGTCAATGATTATTTTATTAGTGAGAAAAGAATCAATGTTTTTATTTTGTTCATTTTGTTTTGCTCATACCTAGATATATTCTACAATAATTCACAATGTTGGCATTAGTTACCTTCTGAGAGTTATCCATAAGAACAAAACTTTTTCACATTTACATTGGACCTGAAAGTAAAGATAATTATTTTTCATTTCTACTGTAGTTACACTTTTTAATCTATATGAGGGTAACTGATACCTGTGTTCCTTGAGAAGGCTTTGAAATGCACATAGATTTGAACTTCAGGTAGCTGGAGTTCTTAACAATTTATTTTCTCTTGAAATCAATTTCTCAAAAACAAGGAAAATATCTTCTCTTTAAATATTGACTGCTTGTTTAAGTGTCAAATATAGTGAACTTTCTATCTGTCAAGACCTTTGTGGTCAAATGCTTGCCAAAATTTACTCTGGTTCCAATTTATTCATTTTCTGTAATTTTCTGTTTCTTATTTCTACTATCTTTATGTTTTTGAAACCCTTAGGAGAGGATTTTTCTAGACAGAGAAAGCAACTGAAAAAAAATCTCCACTAAACAGTTTGAATACATATTTGAAGATTCTAACAAGAATACAAAAGGCAGATATAACTTGTTATTGAAAATTTCTCTATAGCATAGAGATTATTTTTAAGTGGGAGTCATTACACCTGAACTAATTCATTTTAAAATGTCAATAAATGGTACAATAAATGTGTGTTAGGCAGCTTACTCTTGGTGACTGTGTCTCTCACCCTCCAAAAAGAGTCACAGACCATTTGATTTTGAAAAGGAGGGATGTTCTCATGCAACGCTGGGTTATGCCTATGATTCTGCATTGTGACTTGCTAAAATGAAGCAGTGAAACTTTTGTTCTACATAGTTTTAATTTTATTATAAGAATAAGAAAATAATCACTGATTAAACACGAACTTAGAGCTCAAATCTGGCATTAAGAGTTACTCAATTTCACAATGATGCGTGTGTTTTGCTATGAATTACAATAATATCTCACATGTAATATTCCTGGGTTACTCTAATTTAAGTGAAGGTTTCTCTCGTTTAAATTAATAAGTACATTGTTGAATGCATCCACGTACATGGGGACAGTCATGAAGACAGGCCAGCTGTTCTTCTGCTTTTTCAAGATGATCAGATCTTTGCTAAGATTTGTGTAACCTGGGTTGTCTGAGTGTGGTTGATTATGGAAGTGAAGATTCAAATAATCTTGAATGTATTAGCAGAAATCCAACAGGCACCAAATAGAAATATCCACCCTTATAAAATCATTATCTTATTTTTGCTATTATTGTATTTACTTTGTCAGGTAGTATGGTTGTTATGGTTAAGTGTGTTCCAACCAAATCGCTTTGTGAATGTTTTTGTTACTATAAAGTCTCAGGATACACATTTTTTTTTCAAATTGGCATGCAAAATACCTATCTCACAAGCGTTTTGTGAGGACTTAATATAAACAACTTATACAGTAGCTTCTTGTCCTGTTTTATTATAGCTTTTAAAAAATCTCTGGAGTCATTTTGAGAACAAATTTTACACCAGTAAATCATGCTGGAAGAAGAGGGTCATCATGTATTATTTTGTATCTTCATAATGCCAAGCATTTTTTTGTGTTATAGATATTTAATAAGCATTTATACAGGTAAATAATAGAACAAAAATTGCCTGATATCTTGTATTAGTTCATTCTTTTATTACTATAAAGAACTACTTCAGACTGGGTAATTTATAAAGGAGAGAGGTTTAGTTGGCTCACGGTTCCACAGGCTGCATAGGAAGCATGACTGGGGAGGCTTTAGGAAACTTACAATCATGACAGAAGGTAGGCATGTCTAGGGGAAGCAGGCACATTTTACATGGCCTAAGAAGGAGGAAAAGAGAGAGGGGTGAGGTGCTATACACTGTTAAACAACCAGATCGCAAGAGCACTCACTCACTATAATGAGAACAGCAAGTGGGAAATCCACTCCCATGATCCAATCACCTCCCACCAGGCCCCTCCTTCAACACTGGGGATTATAATTTGACATGAGATTTGGGTGAGGACACAAATCCAAACCATATCATATCTACTAGATTCTAGTGCTACAATTAGACATTTTATATTGTCTAAAGAAGAGTTTATGTTAGCATGAATCTAGTCATAATATTATGATCCAAGGAAATAGTTGCTAATATTCTTTAAAAATCTACTTTTTATTAAAAGAACTAAACAACCACTGTGTCACCATTGATAAATTGCTCTTTTCAGAATACATGTTTGAAAAGTAACTAGAAGTTATTATTTTGCCATTAGTTTAAAGATTCAAACACTTATATTTGCAAAAGTTGTAATTGCTGAATTCATATGGACAAAATCTGTCTAGAAGTCTTTTGAAAAATATGGCAGCCATGAATATTTGTCGAATAAAGGTTTGATCAATTATTTAAAGTATTTTGACATATTTTTGGTACTCAAATCATTCTATTTTGAAAACTCTAACAGCAACATATATGTGGTTGTGATAAATTATGTTAAGTATGAGTTTTTCTTGAATGTGTTAATGGAGAAGTGAGACATTTGTGAACAGAGTTCTCATGGTTAAATTGTTAGAAAACAGTTTAAAAATTACTCTTAGTGTAATATGAATAGAACTGCTGGTGCTCTAATGTTCTAGATATACACATATGTAGGAAATAGAACACAGAAAACATTTTCAAAGTCTCTAAGTGAGTTATGCCTTAGCCATAGAAATGTCAAGTATCTCACTGAGAACTGGTGATGTTTACAAAGTCCCTTTTTTGTTGTTGAGCCCTGAATTTCAGGTGTTGTCTGTCTAGGAGTATGCAATTATTAAAAAAAAAAAAAGATCAATGACAACTCTATTTAGCTTCTTTAGCATCTTAGTAAGTGATTTCTTCTTGCTTTTATGCTCTTGTCCTCCACATACACAGCGTTTGGCCAATGCCTAGAGAGATATTTGCATGCAGAAAGTTAGACTCATTTCTCTTTGATTTCTTTTTTCCCAGGGATACTGATCCCTCAAGTTCTTTCCTTCCTGGATGCCTTTGTTGTTTTCCAATGCCCTCACTTAAAAAAAAAAAAAAAAGCTAGTTTCATAGCTAATCTCAGCTGGAGGTTTAGTTTGATACAAGCTAATCTAAATTGCCTGCAGCAATCAACTGGAGATACGATTTTTAAAATGTTAAATATACAGATTTTGCATATCAGGGCAGAGCAGCTAAAAATGAACTTCCTAGTCACATTTTGATACATTAAGGCCAATAGATAGTTAAGAGCAGTCATCATAGCTATTGTTCTAGACTCTAGAAAAAAATACTTTAATTTTGTCTTTGGTTACTCAAGTTTTCTTATAAGGTGAACCCTTTTAAGTTTTTAACACTCCAGATATTTTAGGAAAGGTCCTGATACTTGAAGAAAAAATCTACCTTTACCTCTGCTGTGGACTGAGTTGTAGACTCCCCAAAATTTATATGTGAAGCCTAATACAGTTTGGATATTTGTCCCTACCCAAATCTCATGTTGAATTATAATCTCCAGTGCTGGAGGTGAGGCCTGGTGGTAGGTGTCTGGATGACAGAGGCAGATCCTTCATTGCTGGGTGCCATCTTTGTGACAGTGAGTTCTCATAAGATCTAGTCATTTAAAAGTGTGGGGCACTTCCCACTACCTGCTGGACTCTTTCTCTTGCTCCTACTCCTTCCATGTAAGGTGCCTGCTTCTCCTTCAACTTCTGGCATGATTGTAAGCTTCCTGAGGCCTCCCCAGAAGCTGAGCGGATGCTAGCACCATGCTTCCTGTAAAATCTGTGGAATTGTGATCCAATTAAACCTCTTACCCAGTCTCAGATATTTCTTTATAGCAACTCAAGAATGGCCTAACACAAAGCCTAACCTCCAATGTGATGGTATTTGGTGATGAAGCCTTTGTGAAGTTTAGGGTTAGCTGAAGTTATGAGGGTAGGGCACTCATGGAGAAAGTCATGGCTTTATTTGAAGAGAAAGAGAGAAATCCTGCTCTGTCACGTGAGCCAAAAGGTAGGCCTCTGAAAGCCAGGAAGCGAGCCTTCACCAGGAAGACCCTAGTAGGCCAGCACCTTAATCTTGGACTACCCGGGCTCCAGAATTGTGAGAATAAACATCTGTTGTGTAAGCCATCCAGTATACAGTGCTTCAGTTTTACTCTCTTGAGAGCATGTTCCTTCAGTAGACTTTTATAGTCACTCTTCCTCTTGTAAGTTGAGATTCTTTATAAAGGAACACACTCATACCAATGTTCTGGAACCTAGGACATCATTCATTACCTTCAATTTTATAAAAACATCCATTTTTTTCTTTAAATATCTAGCTTTTTATATAGATATTTTATACAGATATGTTTGTATAAAATATTGGCATCAGCCTCTAATTTTAATAATGTTTCTGTGGGAAAGAGATTTTTTTACAATAATTTGTTTTATAAAGCAGATTTTTAAAGAAATATTGAAGTTAAATTAAGCTTTAAATATGTTTTGACCTACAAAAGTAATTTCAATCATATATTCCTATACAAAAATATATTATGTTCAAAATATATAACACAAACTATATAGATATATGTTGTATCTCATATAAACATACATGTACATAAACATAATACTCACATATATCATATATGTGTATATGTGTATTATCTACACACAAACAAAAAATTATAGTGTACTGTCAATTCTATCCATATTGCATATTCACCCCTACACAAAATTGTTTCACATTTTTTCCTAGAAACCTGTTAAAATCTTATTCCATAGAAGCCAGAGTGATACACAAACACTCCTGACAAGACCCGCTCCATTATTAAACACTGTTTTCCAGATCTATGCACATGTTGCTGCAGTGCTAGAGTGAAGTAATGTATCTGTTAAGCACTTAGATGAAATTTCACTAATCCCTATATACTCAGATTAACCTATCCTCTAAATCTAGCTTTTTCTGAGCCCCTAAGTAGATGTGATCATGGCTTCCTTTACAGCTCTCTTAATACCCTTACCTAAGGCTCCCTTGTTTTAGACATGTAACCATTTTATTCAGCTACTTGATTATAATTCCCAGAGCATTAGTTCCTAAGACAGCCACATTTGTGATGTATTCATCTTTTCATTTCATATAGTAAGTAACACAATTGCTTGCACATTATAGGTGCACGGTATGAAATTAAACTTGGGTTTTGTTTTGGCAGTAAGCTAGAGAGTAATAAAATATTAATTTCAATAAAAAGTTAGTAGGAACATATGACCTATTCTACTTGTTTGTCTTATCCTTCTCATTGGGCAGTTTAATGGCAAAAAATTATTTTCATACAACAAAATATAACTGTGAATTTATTATTAAAAACAAATTATTTCAGACAATGGTGGTATAAACTTTAAACTTGCAAACTAAAATAACTCTGAAAGCCACTGGTAAGCAACATTATTTTGTTTTATGGCACACAGCATTGCATTGTATAAAATATCACAAACTGCTACATATTTACCTGACAGCTGGGTTATGGTCACTGTGGGAACTATAATTTCAGATTCACAATATACATTTAACAGCTCAACATTTATACTGCTTTGAGGTAAGGTTTTGTACATAATTATCTTATATTTTTTGTTTCATTTAATGAAAATGGTTACACTTTTAAAACAAACTATGTTCTATACAGATGAGGATACATTTTTTCTGTGTATATTTTGGCCATTTGTTTTATAATGAATCTGGGCAGAATCCTCACTAATTGCATGAAGGTGTTCTGAGACCTTAGTTGACTTCCCATTTCCTATTGATTTGCCATCATCAAGAAAGTGACTTAGCTGCTCTTAGAAAACATACTGTCATTAAAATTAATGATGACATTGCCCACTTTTAAAATAACAAGAAAATATATTTCCGGTTTTTTAAAATAGATAATTGTTAGAGAATTATGAATCCAGAGCCAGATTCAGACACAAAAAATTGGTGGTAGAATTTATTTAAAGATAAATATCCATTATTTATCATTTTCCTGCCTTCTGCCTCATGTCCCTAGTCTCTCTAATTCCATATTCTTCTCATATACTTATTTCTCATCTAAGGTAAGAATGGTTAATTACTTTTTAAAACATTATTTTTGAAGGAAAAACTTTATTTGCATAAAGATCAACATTTTTAAACTAAATTTATTCATTAAAATAAGAGACAGATAGCTTCTATCTGTATGCTAAATTTGAGCAATTCTTTCTAAGTGCAAATATGTATGTATTGAAGTCTGTTACCTAAGTGTCTTTGAAATTCAGCATTCAACTTTTGTTTGTTTAGCAATTACTATGGGTAAGGCATGGTGCTAGACCTCACAAAAGTAGAATTGAGTCAAGCAGACTAAAGTTTGCCCTTATTCGGTTTGTAATCTGAGAACAGGGTAAGGGGGATAAATTAATCACATAACCAAAATTAACCAAGTGATCACAAACACACATACATACACTTCATGTGTGTATGTATTTGTACGTGATGACCAATGAGGGTGATATAGGATGATATAAGCAGAGGGCCTTACCTAATCTGTTGGGACAGGGAAGGTATCTATGAGTGTGTCACCTAAAGTTGTAGAATTAGATGCTCACTTGTTAGCAGTGGAAGTTATTCAAGTTACTGGAGGCACATCCATATGGGTCTGCAGCAACCTCAGTTCTTGCCTCCTTAGAAGAAAGATTTTGACTGAGGGGTATAAGGCAGAAAAAGAAAAAGAGATCAAGGCAAGTTTTAGAGCAGGAGTGGAAATTTATTGAAAGGTTTTAGAGCAGGAATGGAAAGAAAGTAAAGTACACTTGGAAGAAGGCCACGAGGGCATCTTGGAGGTCAAGTGCCCTGTTTGACCTTGGACTTCGGTTTTTACATGCTGGCCTACTTTTGGAATCTTGCATCCCTTCTCCCCGATTCTTCCCTTGGGATGGGTTGTTTGCATTTACAATGGCCTGCTAATGCTTGGGAGGGGAGCATGCGCAGTGTGTTTACTGGAGATGTATGCATGCTCACCTGAGGTGTTCTTCCCTTTCCCTGTGGAATGACCCCGAAAGGTCATATGCCAGTTAAAGTACACCATTTGACCTCTTAGTGCACATGTGTGAGCCCACTCACCGACCCCCTGAGATCACCAGTTTCTGGTTTTTTTCTATTTAATGGGAGACTGCCTTTCTCTGATGTTGGCTACAACCAATTACTATTTTAGAAAGGCAGTGTGACAACTTCCTGACCATCACCTGATGGTCACCTGACTTTCCTTGTGGGCTGTGGGGACCTTCTCCTGCCCTGTTCATGTCTGACTGGCTATCCACTGTAACACACTAATATTGAACCCTAAGGCCAGTTTTAATCACAGAACATTGAAATCAAGTTAACAAGAAATACAAAGAAATAAGAAGTACAAAAATTAACTTGTCAATAAAAGGAGAGAGAAACTAAAGTCAAATTAAAGTAATATAAAGAATATTCTCAAAATCATTATTAGAGGCTCTTAATGTGGTATTATTATAATAAACAATATAATACACTTACTTTAAAATTCTGATTTTTTTGGTTTCATTTTATTTTATTTTTGTTGCTGTTTAAATACATTAAGCTTTGATTAGTCCACCAGATCTTCACTCATAACTTGCTGGAAAAAAGTACTTTGAAATACTCAGAGACTAGACAGATCCCCTTGAGAAAGGCGTATCACTTGAAAGCCTTCTTTATCGGGCAGAGAAAAGATAGTACTAAAGATTTTACAGTATTATTTAAATGTAAAATGTAAGAGTATGGTCTAGATATTTTCTAGAGTGTGCACCATAACAAGTTACACATTGTAGAATAATCAAATAAGCCTGTGAAGTTATATTGATGTTATACCCCATGTAAAAACCACCCTGGCCAGGCATAGTGGCTCACACCTGTAATCCCAGCACTTTGGGAGGCCGAGGTGGGGAGAACACCTGAGGTCAGGAGTTCTAGACCAGCCTGGCCAACATGCTGAAACCCTTTCTCTACTAAAAATACAAAAATTAGCCTGCAATTCCAGCTACTCAGGAGGCTGAGGCAGGAGACTCTCTTGAACCCAGGAGGTGGAGGTTGCAATGAGCCGAGATCACGCCACTGCACTCCAGCCTGGGCGACAGAACAAGATTCTGTCTCAAAAAAAAAAAAATAATAATAATAATAAATAAATAATTAAAAAAATAAAAACCACCCTATTTGGTATTCACAATAAACAAATACTTATTGAAGTATCTAAATATATCAAACTCACTGGGAATTTCTGCAGTAAAGAAATATTTTTTTTTTATTAAAAAACAGATTGACAACTAACATAATAGTTGTCAAATACAACAAGTAGTTGTATCTGTTCCTTAATAAATACTTATATTCAGCATAATTATTTAATTGTTGTAACATAATTTTAACATGTTGACCTATTCTAATCACACCTGTTGACAGTTGAGAATTACATTGTTCTAGGAAGTTAAATAATTTTCCAAAATATGCATATTTAATAATAGTGACTATTGGAAACAAGATACCTTCACTCCCATATTTATATTCTGTCCCTTGTATTATTTTAATACATGTTGTTAATATATTCTCCCTTGATGTATTCAGATACTAATTTTTAGTAGAATATTCATTTACTTTTGAGTTGAAGTAATAAGCCTATATCAATATACAGTCATAACACATACCAATGAAGTAATTGCCATTCTTTTATATAAATAAGTTTGTATGTCACCACTACATGTAAGTATACATGAGCTAATCATTTGGATGTCTGATTCCTCATTTCATCTATTGAGGAAAAAGGGAAGTAAAATTAATCATTCTTTTCTCATTAAGGCAACATGACAAGCTCTGAAATGTTGATAATGGACTTTCATTGAATTACTGTCATTCTGGCCTTCTGAAAGCTTTTAAGACCCTGTAAACATATGTTGCAGTGCTACTGGTTCCCAAGGTGGTCATAAATGTGCATGCTATAAAAGAACAATCAGCCACACTCAAAAACATTTATTTTAATATAGCCCCTTAATAACAATACAAGGAATCTGTATAGAATTTCATTTTAGTGACCACTTCTGTCATAACTGGGTAGGAACATTCAAAGGAACAAAGGGGCAGAAATAATCAAAACAATGAATCTGAATATTCTACCAAGTAGGTTTTCAAACTAGTGATATATCTCATTAATATGGGCCCACATAAAAAATCAATGAAATTGATAGAAATAATTGCATGTGATATCTTCATAAAGAGATCTGCTGTGTTGTCATAGAATGGGGAAAAGCTAGGAAGAATTTATTGAGCAGATGGAGAAAACAGCAACTGTTTTCTCACTTTTGGTGTTGGAAAATAGTTTACCAAAAAACAAAAACAAAAGCACACAAAAGAAAACTTCACACAGGCCTCACTTAAGAGCAGCAGTGAAATTAACGGTGATCTAAATATGACTGTGGCCCCACCTTTCTCATTTTCTACCATACTAGTGTTTCTTTGGACTAATGCTTTTATCACCATCCCTTGAGCTCTGGTGGAACCACTGTCATCCTAATGCTGCAAATAAGCACATAATGGTCTCTGACATCAAGTCAATAATCAATGGACTTCTTATACCACAACAAGATTGATATCAAAAAATGTTTATTTATAAAATTCTAAATAATAATAATGTATATATTTTTTATTAAAATTACTATGACCTTCTTAATTGCCTTTCTTCTCCTCTTCATTTCATCTGAATCTTCTGTCAGGTTAAAATTTTTGTCATATTACCTCCTGAATTAAACTTACTACTGACTCCAGACCAGGATCAGCTGGGAATCTGAAGAAGTTCCTTAATTTTGGGACACGATAAGTGAGACACCCACAGTGGTCCGCATTCCTGCCCACAAACTCCTACAGTCCTAGTTATAAGAGAGCTTCTCAGCACTTGCAGGCTCTAAGACTAACATAGAGAGCTGCCTGGAGACCGTGCAATGGAATTGATCCAGAGACAGAGGTCATGCTGGTTTCTACAAACACCTTACTCTCAAGCAGCTGCAGCATGGTGCCATTTTGAGAGCCCAGCCTCCACAAGACTGTGTCCTGTCATGCAGATCAATAGCCTCTGCATCTCAACATCCCTGGAGCTTTAGTAACATTCCTTCCTCACAGCTGCTGCTATGAGGGCCACTGCAGGAACCATGAGCATTGACCCTGCACTGCTCAGCAGAGGGGCAGCCATGCATACGCAAATGCCCTGAGGACAAATGCAACTACCTGCAACTGCTGCCATAGTGGGCTGCTATGGGACTGAGGTGGAAGTGAAGCTCACGCCCCTGGCTGCCTGTATATGGCTGCTCCCATTGAAAGCAACCCCATCCTCCACTGTAGCAGAGTCACAATGCAATCACAGCAGCCCTCATATGAGCATTTTGCAGGTGGTCTGGGGATCGCCCTGCCCCTGCCTACCACAACCAGTGATGGTATACATCACTGGGAGGCCAGAGGGTAGGTCTGACTGGCTCGGTGACACTCTCACCCCATTACCTGAGCACTCAGTCCAGGGGCCTGAGGATTGCCCAACCCAATAAACCACTGTTGGCACCTGAGCACTTCTTGTGAGGTCTGAGGTCAGGCCCACTAAACATGCTGCTGCCACGAGAAGTGGCACCCATCCATGCCATCTGTGGGTCTGGGACTGGCCTACCAAGCCCACTGTAGCCAACACCAACACAAGCACAAAACTTGGGTCCCAGCAGATTGTCCCACCACTGCTATTGCTATCATCCATGTCACACCCACTGCCCAGGGGCTCAAGAACCTGCTCACCTACCTGACCCATTGCTGCCATTCCCAGTACATGAAGAAGCCACCTGGATGCCCAAGAATCAGCCACACTTTACCCACTAATACCCGTGCCAGCGTCTGCCACAGCTGTCCCTATTAAGGCCCAAAGCCTGGCCCATCTGGCATCCCAGTCCTCAGCAAAACTTCATAACACTTTCACTCACAACTGCACCCTGAGAAATCGAGGAAAGCACAAACACTACTGGCACTGTTTATAGCCAAAGAAATCATACAGAAACTACACTACTGCACACACCCAAAATCAAAGCCAAAGATCCCTACCCAACCAACACATACACAGATCTTAGGAAAAAAGTCCTCCCTGTGAAAGCAAATTCAAAAAATTCCCCCGTATTTCCAAAGAAGAACTACTACCAATTCTTCATAAGCTATTCTTAAAAAATTGAAGAGGAGGGAATTCTTCCTAACTCATATTCCTGGGCAAGCGGTACCCTGATACCAAAACCAAACAAGGGCACAACAAAAAATAAAACTACAGGCCAATATCTCTAATAAATATAAATGCAAATATTTTCGATGAAATACTAGTGAACCAAATTCAAAGCACATTAAAAAATATATGATCAAATATAGTTTATCCCACAAATGCAAGAATGATTCAACATATGCAAATCAATAAACATGATACATCATGTGAACAGAATGAATGACAAAAATCAAACTATCATCTCAATAGACACAGAAAAAGCAATTGATAAAGTTCAACATCTCATCTGATAAAAACTCTCAACAACCTACTTATGGAAAGAATGTATCTCATCATAATAAAGCCCGTAATATGTGACAAAGCCATATACTGAATAGGAAAAAGATGAAAGCCTCCCCTAAGAACTGGAACAGGACAAAGATGCTTACTATTACCACTCCTATTTAACATGGTACTGGAAGTCCTAGCCACAGCAATCAAACAAAGGAAAGAAATAAAAGGCATCTAATTTGGAAAATAAGAAATCAAATTGTACTTCTTTGCTGATGATGAGATAATACATGTAGAAAAACCTAAAGACTCTGCCAAAAAACTCTTATATATGATTAATAAATGCAGTAAAGATACAGGATAAAATATCAGCATGTAAAAATTGATAGCATTTCTATACACCAATAACAAAATAGCTGGGAAAGAAATCAAGAAGGTAATTCCATTTGCAATAGCTCCAAAAAAAAAAAAAAAAAAAAAACTGGAAATAAGTTAACCAAAGAGGTGAAAGTTTTCCTCTACAAGGAAAACTACAAAACTCTGATGAAAGAAATGAAGGGGACACAAACAAATGGAAGGACATACTGTGATCATGGATCACATGATTTAATAGCATTAAAATGACCATACTACCCAAAACAACAGCCAGATTCAATACAATTCCTATCAAAATATCAATGTCATTTTTCATAGAAACAGAAAAATAATCTTAAGTTTTCATGGAACTACTAAAGAGCTTTCGTAGCCAAAGAAGTCCTGAGCAATAAGAACAAAGCTAAAGGCATCACACTACTTGAATTTATTTTAAAATCTATTATAAGGCCATAGTTAAAAAAAACCAAAATACAAACAAATAACCCAGCATGGTATTGGTATAAAAACAAACACAGAGAACAATGGAACAGAATAACAGCATAGAGAATCCAGAAATAAATCCACATATTTACAGCCAACTGATTTCTACAAATGTACCAAAAACACACATTGGGGAAAAATGCCCTCTTGAATGAATGGCACTGGGAAAATTGAATACCCATATGCAGAAGAATGAAACTGGACCCATATCACCACATACAAAAATCAAATCAAGATGGAATAAAGACTGGAACATAAGACCCAAAGCTATAAAATTACTACAAGAAAACAAAGGGGGAATGCTTCTGGACATCAGTCTAGGCAAAGACTTTATTGCTAAGACATCAAAAACACAGACAACAAAAATAAAAATGCAGAAATAAGACTATATTAAACTAAAAAATCTCCTGCACAGCAATAATTACAACAGGAAATAATTAAGAGTGAAGAGGCAAATTACCTGTTGAATAGGAGAAAATATTTGAAAACTATTCATCAAACAGGGGATTCATATGCAGAATATAAAAGGAACAACTCAAAAGTAAAAGAAAAAAACCACAAATAATCTCATTAAAATGTGGGCAAAGGATATGAATAGATATTTTTTAAGAGAAGACATACAAATGGTTAATAAGTATATGAAAAATGCTCAACATCACTAGTCATCAGAGAAATGCAAATCAGAACCACAATAGGGTACCATCTTAATCTCATTAGAACAGCTATTATTGAAAAGACAACAAACAAAATATGCTGGTAGTATGAATAGAAAAGAGAACTCTTATACACTGTTGGTGGGAATCTAAATTAGTATAGCTAATTTGAAAAAAAACAATATGGAGATTTTTCAAAACACTAAAAATAGAACTACTGTACAATCCAGCAATCTCACTACTGGCTATTTATCCAAAGGAAAAGAAATCGGTATATCAAAGTGATACCTGCATTCTCATATATACACAGTGGAATACTATTTGTCCATAAAAATATTATAATTATGTCCTTTGCAGCAACATGGATGGAACCGGAGTTCATGTGAAGTGAAATAAGTCGGACACTGAAAGACGAATTTTGCATGTTTTCACTCATATGTGGGAGCTAAAAAAATTGATCTCATAGAGGTAGAGTGTAGAATAATAGTTATCATGGGCTGGGAAGGGTGTGTGGATGGGAGAGGGGATGAAGAGAGGCGGTCAATAGGTACAAACATACAGTAATTTAGAAGGCATAAATTCTAATGTTTGATAGCAGTGTAAGAAAATTAGAGTTTGCAACAATGTATTGTATATTTTAAAGTAGCTAGAAGAGAGAACTTGAAATGTTTCCAACATAGAAATAATAAATACCAAAGGTGATGGGTACCCCAAATACCCTGACTTGATTATTACACATTCTATGGAAGTAACAAATTATAGCATATACCCCATAAATATGTAAAATCTTATGTATCAATTAAAAATTACCACAGACTCCCAGTTACTTTTGACACCAGGCTCAAATTCTGCTTTGTTTTCAAGTCTCTTTATATCCATTCTGCGTGTTGTCAGTTTGTACCTTGCTTTGCTCCCTGACACATCCATTTGTATTGGTCAGGTGATTCATCTCACATTCTCCGCCCAAATTTGTACTTACTGCCCTTTGTTTCCTATGTTTATTTTATGCAGTTCCATCCATTCATTTAAGGAGAAAACAGTTTCTTCCCCCTTTACTCATTTAATCTTACGTATCCTTCCAGATTTTGCACCACTGAAAGTGTCTCTGATCTTTCTGACATTTATTCATCTTATCTTCTCCAATATTCTACAGCATCTTCACCCATCTCTATAAATCACTCTTTAAGAATATGCTGTTAACTTGGCTAATTATTTCATGTGTATTGTTTTTACCTCTTCAAGCCTAATTTACATACTTTTTAAGACTGATATATGTCTTACATATCCTTTATTTTTGCAAACTTCCATTATATCTAGCACAATAATGACAAAATGATGTGTGCACAAAAATCCTTGTTGATTGATTGATTGAAATAATTGCATACTATCTTTTTTTGTTGTTGTCATTAGCTGACAGAATCAAGTTTTAAAGATCCAGTTAAATGCCTGGCTATCAACTTGCCAAGAGCTGATCCAGATGGAAGCCATCATCCTAAGAGTCAGACAACTCATTAACTCTAAAGGGACTGCCATGTATTAAAAATTCTCTTTATGGATTGTGATGAGTTGCATTGTTTGATTTATTCTTTTGTATTCAAACTATATTTATGGTGTATCTAGAAATAAAATTACCTTTAAGATATATTTAAAATTTTTCACACACTTTCCTAGAGTTGTCATCTTAATTTACTATTAAAAAGTTGGTTTTTTAAAATCATATGACTTTAGCCAAAACCGTGTTCTACACAGTGCAGAAGTGGAATGATATTAAGGAAACTAAATAATAGTTAGTTTATTGAGACAACTATATTCCTTATTACAATAAATGGCCAGGTAACAAGTTAGCTTAATTGGAATTGTAGCAGTATTCTATTTTCTAAACAGTTTCATTTCTTTATACATGACTTTAAATTTTATATATATGTAATATATATAATAGAGTAGATAACTTTGAGTTTAAAATTAAAGAAATATTATAAAATCAGCCCATATCTTTTTTCAGAATGCTCTTAATATATCTTTTGGAATAAATGGATAAAGTTAACACATCTAAATTTTTTGTTATAAAATTTTGTTTTTCATATTTTTATATTTTAAGGCAAAATAAGGCATAATGAAGATTTACTTTTCATCTGACTTTAAAATTATTGTTTTGATTGCTTGTGTTCTTAATTCTCAAAGATTTGCCTTCTCACTGATTTAACCTTTATTGATTCTTTTAATTCTCAGTTGTTTTATTTTTACTTTGGGAATAGTTTTCATTTTTTTTTTTTTTTTGCTCTTTCTCTTCCCATAGACTTATTTATTTCTCTGTGAAGGCAAAGGTAGTTGATTTCCCATAGCTTTCATATTGTTTCTTTTTTCCCACCCTTTATATTTTTCTGGTCCCCTGAGTCTCCTCCACCCCCACTACACACCCCACACTTGCTCTGCATTTGCCTCAGTAGACTTCAGAAAAGTGCGTATGTCCAATACATGCATGCACACACACACACACACAGATACACACACTTAATTATTGGGTATGAAACATCCTTTTTGTTTTACAATGGTTCTCAATTATTACAACTATTACTATATTTTTAAAATTAAGACTTTATTTAATTCTACTTTTTAAAAAATGGAAAATGAAAAGAGAGAGGAAATTATGCCTCCATAGAAGGGTAGGTTTGTCCAACTATGGCCTTTGGAGGAGGCACAGCAAAAGAGGGTGGAGAATGGCAAGGTTAAAATTTGTGTTCAAACTTACATATTGGCAGTTTGTCATGCTACTGATGGGCAAGTATTTGGCTTTTTAAATATACTTATCTTACAGTCTGTTTTTTGGGTTTTTTTTTTAGAAGAATAAAAGGCCTTACCTATTCAGGATTTGTTATAAAAGCTGAAGCTTCAATAAAATTGATAATTTAGCTACCTTGAGTTCATATAGATGGTAGATGGTGGCCAACCTTGATAATTTATGCAGTTAAGCAAATACTTTTATTACTGCAAGTGTAACTGGGACTCATATGTGCACATGAATGTGTTAAATTTTGAGGATCTCCAGGCCTCTGTTGAAGAATGTTGAGTAATTCCTGCTGTCGTAGGGCTAGTACTTCCTCTTCAAATGATACCGGTCAGCAGAGATCAGTGCTATTTTTTGCTCTTTGGTGGTGATCCAACAACATAAAAAGAGAACATCTGGATTTTTGTCAGTTCCAGTCATGCTGAAAAGATCTCTATAGTATGTGTTTGTTTTTACAGATTCATATACATTCTCCAAATGTTATTTTCCAAGGCAGCCACATATCAAAACCAGGAACTTTATCTCATTTATTGCTAAAACTAAACAAAGTATCTTTTCAGCTCCCATGCAAAGTTCTAGTCCTGTGAATCAAGTCACTTTTCAAAACACATGTTTCATGCTTGATGTAACTCTAATTCCTCTTGTTCTTGGGAATCATGACACAACTTTGAGAAACCCTCTAAAAATGTCTGTGTTCACTGTTTAATGATAATTAACAGCTCTTAGGTAGGTTATTTTTGCAGTCTTTGGAAAGAAAAAAACTTTAAAAAAGCAATTAATAGTTCTGAAGTAGTTACCATCTCAGAAGTATAAGGTCATAGTTTTATTAACAGAGAGGTTGGAAAATATGGAGAAATAATGAAATGTTCTCTTCTTGTTTAGGCAGTCAATCTCAAATCTAAGCAAGTCAAAAGAAATTTCTGTTTTTGTTTTTTTTAAAGTCTCAAATTCTTCGCTGATTTTTTAAATGGTTTTAATTTATTTTTAAATAAGGACAACTGTTTAACATAAGTGAGTTTGCCAACAATATGACTGCTTCTTCTCCAAAAACTGAAAAGAAATAACCTTAATATTGATAATGGACTTACTGCCTAGAGCTATGTTTCACTCAGTGCAGACTAAGTCAGTGTGAAACAGAAGAAACCAAATTTAAGTGCTTTTTAACACACTTCCAAATCCCAACAAATGGATTGCCAGCTGCCTTAGTCCATTCAGGCTGGTATAACAAAATACCGTAAACTGAAAATAGCTTATAAGCAACAGAGATTTACTCGTCATAGTTCTGGAGGCTGGAAAGTCCAAGATCAAAGTACTAGCAGATTTGATGTCAGTAAAAGCCTGCTTCCTGCTTCATAGATGGCACCTTCTAGATGTTTCCTCACATGGTAGAAGAAGCAAGCTAGTTCTCTGGTGTCTTTTATAAGGCCACTAATCCATTATAAAATGTAAAAGTGAAAAAATCATCTCTGAATGGCCCTACCTGCTAATACACTGATGATCAGTATACTGATGATTAGATTTTGACATATGAATTTTGAGGGGACACAAACATTCAGATTGTAGCACCAATTTAAAGTTCTTAATGTTTGAACATGAACTTAAAACACATTTCTGGTTTTTAATTTAAATCACAAATCTAGAAAGAAATAGATTTTAAATTTCTCTAAGTGCTCAGCCCTAACATGAAATTTATTATTAGCTATCAGTAAGTGATAAATAATAATATTTTCCTGATATATCTGAATATTTTTATATGCCTTTAATAATTTTGCAAATAAATATATGCACCATTATTTAAACATATCTAACATTGTTTCTTGTCCACATGTCTTAAAAACTGACTTCATTTTGGCCAGGAGCGGTGGCTCACACCTGTAATCCCAGCACTTTGGGAGGCTAAGGCAGGTGGATCACGAGGTCAGGAGATCGAGATCATCCTTGCTAACATGGTGAAACCCCGTCTCTACTAAAAACATAAAAAAATTAGCCGGTGGCGGGCGCCTGTAGTGCCTGCTACTCTGGAGGCGGAGGCAGGAGAATGGCGTGAACCCGGGAGGTGGAGCTTGCAGTGAGCCGAGATAGAGCCACTGCGCTCCAGCTTGGGTCGACAGAGCGCGAGACTCCGTCTCAAAAACAAAACAAAACAAAACAAAACTGACTCATTTTCAGATTTTATTACTCTTACTTTCCTCTCAAAATACTATATAATCGCTATATTTTATGATATTTAAATTAGTCAGACTGTCACGATGTCTCTAGATTGGGAAGAATATCCCAGTAACAATGTGACTGAGATTATCAGGTTCTATTAACATTTCACCTGCCGCATGCCAAACACATATGTTAACAGAGGTCCATTTGAATCCTATGTACCACTGTGGCCTGTTTGGTCTTCAATTTGTAGCCAACATATGGTGAGTGGCTTTGGAGAACAGTCTTCAAGCTGCCAGGTTGCTGTTGATGTCTCTGGGCTCACATGCTCCATTTAAGTCATGCAGTTCCAAATTGGAGCCTGAGCCTTGTCTGCTTGTGCTGAAAAGTGAGAAGGTCCAGATTTTTTACAGCTTCTAAGCCTCCCAGACAAGTATAATTATCAGCACTCCAAAGAGCTAGAAATATAAGCCAAATGCAAACAAATTAGGGACTGAGAGCAGAAAAGCTACAGCTGTTGGGTCAAGCTGGGTGCAAAATGGTTTAGGATTTTTAGAAATTGGAGAATAATGTCACCAGAGTGAACTTTCCATGATAAAATGAACTTGCTTTTTAGTACTTTTTCTTTCCAGTACTGGAGAAAATCAGCTCAAGAGGAGAACAGTTTTTAAATAAATATAAATGTTGCAAAAATGGATGGGCAGAAATGGCAACACTTCTGATGAAGTAAATTATATGATAATTTGGTAATTGCAAATTGTCTTGGGGAGAGATAGGCATAACTGATAATAATTACTAATAATTATTTGAAAATTTATGTTCTAACTCCAGAACTAGAAAACCTACTTAATCAGAATTAGAAAGTCTACTTAATGTTTTCTCTCTACAATAGTATTTATTGCTTCTATTCTGAATGCATATTTTCTTTCATGCTTATTTATTTTTATTTTTTTGTGAATCTTTCCCAGCTAATCTTGTTCTTTTCTTGAAACATTGCTTGTATGCAGTGACATGCAAAAGAAGGACTTCAGTCAAATTTCCATTTGCATATTGCAACATCCTTTATTCTCTGGTTTGGAGACGTATTTTGTTCTCATGATGTCTTCTGAAGTTTAATTTCTATGGTGATGGGTTTGTTGGAGTCCTGTAGAGCTAGTCAGGCAATGAATAAAGCAGAGGGGAAATACTCCAGGGAGTGGGGAGGATTATGGTTAACTGAAAACCGTATGCCCATGTAAAGGAAGCTTCCAGTAGTCATCTTCAGCTGAGTTTTTCTTGTAGTTAGATGGAAATGTAAGCCTGGGGATTCAGAAATCTGGATTATTATGAGACATTACATTGTATGATTTTTAAATATTCACAAACACAAAATTATTTTTTCTATTTTTTAAATAATCCTGTTATTTTTAAAAGTGTTGCCAATACAAAACTGCAAACAAAGCCCTCTTAAGGCCACACTTAGCTTAATGGCCATGAATTTACAGACTTTGCTCTAAGATTAAACAATCCTTGCTAGAATTTACTCTAACAAAACATTTAAAAATCTGCGCTTTTCCTAAGGAGATGGGCAATTTTTTTCTCCTGTGATCTCTTCTTCTTTGTACATTCTTTACAGGAATTATCTTCAATATCTCATTCACTCTGACCCTTTCAACTGGGATTCAATTAGTAGCCTAATCCCATCAGTTATCCTTCTAAATATCTCTTCCATCTCCAATGTCCTCGTCACCTCCCCTGCCATTGTTTTCAGTCAAGGTCTCATCATTCTTTTACTGGAATCTCATCTATTGATCTTTTTCTTATAATAGGTTACTCTCCTCTATTTCCCATCTTAGGCAGAATGAACTATTATGTCTTTATTTTCTTAGCACCTTCTTCTTCATTCTTTAAGTATGTCTATTTACCCTGTATTCCATATTATTGTTTCCATAGCAGCAGGTCTGTATCTCTTTCTACAAACTCAGTGCAAGAAACTGATGTCAATCTATTTCCCACATTTTCAACTTGACCCCTCCCTCTGTGGGAATATACATCTGAACCCCTCTGGTGGGGAATTCAACCTTCATTATTCTTGAAGACTTTTTTGTCACAAGATTGTTGCCAAGTTTCTGGAGGACTGTAATGTGGTGCTAAGGTATGGTAAGACCTGTTAGTCATCTGTCATTTTAGTTTCTTGGTAAAATCCTTTTTCAGTGTCCACATGGTCTATTGGTGTGATCACTCTGCTGCTTCTGTGCTAGGATTATACACAGAGTAGGATTCCCTCTGGGTTTCCCAGAATTGGTCAATTTCTCTAGACCAACATTTCTCAACCTTTTGTCCCTCTATACAGATATGTTGTCTACCTGTTAATGTTATTGTGGCCCTTCAAGAGATTACGGACTATTGTAATACCTAAGATTTTTCTCACCACTCATGAACCAATTTTTGTCCCCTGGAGTGACATCACCCCTGTTGACAATGCATGCCCAGACACAGAAGGCTCTACTTGAGTTGCTGCCAGGGAAGAGGCCCCAGGTTGCTTGGGTCCTAGAACAAGACATATTGTTCCAGCCCATCCCTAGCCTGGGAGATCTGTTTCTGGTTGTTGTAAGCACTTTTCTTGCATCTTCAAGCCATTTTGCACAAAAATTCTGTTTATCTGTTTTTTAAAGCAAGAGAGGGTCAAATGGTAAAAGTGTTGTGGCTTTTTCATTCCTGTAGTTCAATAAGCAGCAGCAACTTCTCTCCCATTGTTCAGCAAGCAGGAGGGAGTTGCACCCAGTTGCTTCTTCACTCCCGTTGTTTGGCGAGTGGGAGGAAGTGTCACAGCTCTTTTATTTCTGCCACCCACAGCTTGGTGAGTAGGGGCATTACAGCTCTTTTGCTCCCACAGTTCAGCAAATTCTGAGTTACTGTCCCATGACCAAGAGGAATGAGGAACATGGACACCAGAGAATGAGTAAGGCAGAGTAGAATTTTATTCATCAGCGAGAGGGGACCTGAAAGCAGGTCGCCATCTGTGAGGGTGAGTGTGGGGTTTTTATGGGCTTATAATGGGGGAATGCATGCTGATTGGTCCATGGGTGATCTTGGAAAAAGCACCATTTAATTGGTTAAACGACATCATTCAGAAAGAAGCAATTGAGAAAGACTGGGTAAGACAAGGATGGAAGTTCTCACTCTGGTCGTGGACTTTAACTGGAACTGGTAGCTCGGCTTTCAGCCTTTAGACTGTCATTAGCTTGAAGGTGGGGTTTCACTAGGGACCCATCTCTGTCTGCCTAGGAATTTGTCTGTCTCCTGTCACTATCAAAATCTCCAAGCAGATGAGAACAGTTTTTTTCCTTTTATTATCTTAGGTAGTAAAAAAAAAAAAGAATCAAGTGACTCTGCACATTAAAATTGTTTGAAAACTGCCCATGTAGACTGTCAGCCAAATACACATCTGTCTCCCTCTCCTAGGCTATGAGCTTTGATAGGGTAGAAACCGTGGTTTTCACATATTAGTAATTCTAATGCTCTGTAAAATTACTGTGCATAATGTTCTTGAATAAATAAATGATCTAGGCCAAGGATTGTCATATTAGTCTACTCTGGCTGTGTGACAAAATACCACACACTGAGTGACTTAAACAACAGAAGTATAATTTGTCAGTTCCAGAGGCTGAAAGTTCAAGATCAAGTTGCCTGCAGAATCAGTTTTTGACAAGGCCTTTTGTTTGGGCTGTAGATAGCTGTTTTCTGGCTGTGTCCTCATATGATCTTTCCTCTGTATGTACACAAAAAGAAAAAGCAAGAGAAAGAGAGCAAGGAAGAAGGAGAGAGAGCACTAGCTCCCTTGTGTCTCTTCCTCTTCTTCAAGGACACCAGTCCTGTTGAATTAGGGATCCATTGTTTTGACCCTCTGTTACCTAAATTTTCTCCTTATATGCTGTATGGCCAAATACTGTCATACTGGAGCTTCAACATATGAATTGGGGCAGGCAGAAGGTGGGTAGGAACATCAAAACGCAATGGGCAACTTTTTAAATTAAATATTTAATTTAAATTTAACAGGTAACTTTCTACACTTAAAAAATTGGACAGCTTTTTAAATAAAGGGACAGATATACAATATTTTATATTCTGCAAACTATATACAGTCTCTGTTACAACTACTTAACTCTGCCATTGTAGCATAAATAAGTGTGCTGTATTCCAATAAAACTTTATTCATAAAATGAGGCAGGGAGCTAGATTTCCCCTACAGACTATGGCTTTGCTGACACAGATATAAAATTGTTAAACTTTCTTACCCACCTACACATCTATCCGTTTTTATAAGTAAATCTCCTCTTGCAATGTTTTGATGATTTTCTGTTACCTCTAGAATATGGCATAAACTCCTAGGCACAGAAGTCTTTTTATATTGAGTCAGGAAACTTCTTTCCTACTCTGCAAACAATGTTCATTTAAAAAAAAAAGCATCTTCATAATCCATGCCTTTCTCCAGAGTATTTATTTTCTGTCTGGAATCTCTCTCTCATTCCCATCACTGCTCCTGCCTATCTACCTGGAAAGCAACCACCTAGACTCTGCCATCTTTTTTTTTTTTTTGAAACAGGGTCTCTGTCACTCAGGCTAGAGTGCAATGTTGCTATCTTGGCTCACTGCAACCTCCTCTTCCAGGCTCAAGTGATCCTCTGACCTCAGCCTCCCAAGTAGCTAGGTTCACAGGCACACACTACCACGACGGGCTAGTTTTTTAATTTTATTTTTTGTAGAGATGTGGTTTTGCCTTGTTGCCCAGGCTGGTCTCAAACTCCTGAACTCAGGTGATCTGCCACCTCAGCCTCCCAAAGTGCCTGGATCACAGGCGTAAGCCACCACTCCTGGCCAGCTCTGCCATATTTGAAGCAGCTCAAACTCCAGAGTTTTGTTGTTCCTCCTCTTTCTCCTCCTTCTCCTTCTCCTCCTCTACCTCCTCCTCCTCCTTCTCCTTCTTCTTACTCTTCTTCTTTATTTTTTCCCCCAATAACATAACATAGAACCTTCATTTGATCATTATCCACTCACCTTCCCTTATGCTTTGTGAAACTCTTGGGCATTTCTGTATTACCAGCTAGTACTAGCATTTTGAGAACATCCTAGGAATACTATATATTTTTTTGCAGCTGGAATGTGTTCTCTGACTAGAATTCTATGCTCTAGACCAGTGGTTTTCAACCAGGGTTAATTTTGCTCCCCTCCCCACAGGAAATTAGGCAATGTCCTAAAATATTATTGGTTGTCATAACAGGATGGAGAATAGGTGTGTTGCTACTGACATCAAGTAGATAGTGCTTAGGGATGCTTCTAAACATTTTACAATGCACTGGACCACCTTCCACAGCAAAGAATCATCGACCCAAAATGTTAGTGGTGCCAAAGTTGAGAAGCCGTGATTTAGGCTGCTCAAAGATGTTTCTTTCCATAAAATTAGCTGGTACTATAACCGCTCTCTTCGATGATTTCTCATTGTATTAGCGTGGGTTTATATGGTTTTCACACTGCTTAACTCTGTATCTACCCATTTATTTTCATACTAACCAGTTCTGATGACACGCTTATCTTAAAAGGATCAGAGTAATAAGAGATTTTAATGGAGGTCATGAAATAGTTGTAGGGGAGACAGAGGAATATTTGACAAGGAGCATATTGACAAGGAGACAGAGAGATATTTGACAATATGTCCTACTCACAACTAGTAAATTCATCCAAGTTTCTATCATCATGCTGGGGCACAGCAGGTCTGCTTCTGCACAGACTTGGAGTTTTGGGATGAACATACCAATTTATAATTATTTCAGGATAAATTATGTTATGATTTGAATGTCTCCTCCAAAATTCATGTCGAAACCTAATCCCTATTGTAAAGATAGAAAGAAGGTGAGAAATCTGACTATGGTATTTGAGAGGTGGCACCTTTTGGAGATGATTAGGATTAAAAGCAGTCATAGGAGTGAGAGGCAATAGTGGCTTTCTAAGAGGAGACAGTTCTGAGTAGGAGGCTTGACCCTCTTGACCTGTGACATCTTCCACCATGTTATAACACAGCACAAGGCCCTCACCAGAAGCCAACCAGATGCAGCCACGTGATCTGGCACTGCCCAGACTCCAGCACCAAGAGCCAAATAAGTACCTTTCTTTATAAATTGCCCAGTCTTGGCCGGGCATGGTGGCTCACACCTGTAATTCCAGCACTTTGGGAGGCTGAGGTGGGCGGATCACCTGAGGTCAGGAGTTTGAGACCAGCCTGGCTAACATGGTGAAACCCTGTCTCTACTAAAAATACAAAAAAAAATTAGCCAGGGATGGTGGTGCATGCCTGTAATCCCAGCTACTCAGGAGGCTGAGGCAGGAGAATCGCTTGAACCTGGGAGGTGGAGGCTTCAGTGAGCCAAGATCATGCCACTGCACTCCAGCTTGGGCAACAGAGCGAGCCTCCAGCTCAAAGAATAAAAATAAAAGTAAAAGTAAGAAAATAAAGAAATTGTCCAGTCTCAGGTATTCTGTTATAGTAATGGAAAATGAACTAAGGTAAATTAAGAGTTAATACTTCCCTTCTATGTCTTGGAGTTCAGAGTAATAGAATAAAATTAAGAAATTCTTTGTGGAACATAGAAAAAATGTTTAAAAATAGAATAATATAAATAACTAATGTAAAAAAAGTAAAATAGGAATAAACCAATACTTTTTTTTGAAAGAAACAAAGAAAGAATTGGTAAATTGGGACAGGAAAAAATGATGGAAGGAAGGAAAGAAGAAAAAAGGGGAGAAAGGAAGGAAGGAAGAAAACAACTAGTGATTTGGGACAGAAACCATGAAGTCTGGAGTCAAGCAGAGGCAAGAGCAGGTTTAAGTTCTGAATTAATTAATTAATTAATCTATTTATTTGAGACGGAGTCTCGCTCTGTCACCCAGGTTACAGTGGCGACATCTCGGCTCACTGCAAGCTCCGCCTCCCAGGTTCACGCCATTCTCCTGCCTCAGCCTCCCAGTAGTTGGGACTACAGGTGCCTGCCACCACGCCCGGCTAATTTTTTGTAGTTTTAGTAGAGACGGGATTTCACCGTGTTTTAGCCAGGTTGGTCACCATCACCTGACCTCGTGATCCGCCCGCCTCGGCCTCCCAAAGTGCTGGGATTTACAGGCATGAGCCACCGCACCCGGCCTTAAGTTCTCAATTTAATGAGTGGTATCACCTTGGACCTTAGACATGTTTCTTATTTTTTTCTCATTCTTTACCTCAAAAAAGGAGATAGTATTGTTATGGAAATTAGATAAATATATACAAAAAATATCAATCATTGTGTGTGGAACATAGAAAATGTTAAATACATGTGTAAAAAATAATGTTTGACAATCTTTAGAGCATAACTTCCTTGAAATAATAGAATGTTTCTAAGATAAGGTTTTTTAGAACAAGGCAGACCAGAGATATATTTTCTATGAATATATTTGTGCTGGTAGCAGTGAAGTTAATAAAAATCTCTTTTTTCCCCTTTCCCTAAAATAAACTAAGGATTTTAAGTGAACCCCCAGTTCAATTTCTTTCACTGACAGTTCCACTTTTTAAAGGAAAATACATTAAAGACAGATGCTGTTACTTTCTGTTACCCCATTAGTCCATGCCAGTATCACCTGTCACCTAGACAACGCAGGCTCCTGAGGTATGCATTTTTTTTTTTTTTTTTTTTGAGACGGAGTCTTGCTCTGTGTCCCCCAGGCTGGAGTGCAGTGGCGCACTGAGGTGTGCTTTTTATTACTTCCCTGCTTCTGCTTTTACTCTCTTTCAGCTTAAAAAAAAATCCTGTTTTAAAAGGCATAAATCTATTAATTTGCCTCTGTTTAAGAGTCTTCAATAGCTTTTGTAATTCAAATAAAATGAAAATTCTTGTCGTGGTTCCCAAGGACTTGTTTGGTTTCAGTCCTGACTTCCTATTCACCATCCACTCATGTCCCCACCTCTGCTGCTTTCTCAACTCCAGCGACAACAGCTTCTTCAAGTTCTTCTTGATGCTGTTCAAGTGCATCAAATCATGCTCTCCCCCACAGCCTTTGCAGAGACTCTTTTCTCTGCTCTTCGTAAAATTGACTTCTTATCCTTCATGACTCAACTTAGAAGTCAGTTAGTTGAAGACTTTTACACTACTCTTCTAAAGTAGATTCTATAATGCTGATCTCAAAATCGGCACTATTTTATCCCCCTTTTTACTTAGCATAGAACGAACTCATATGTATGTTAAATTGCTAACCTACATATATTTTTAATTCCCCACTAACCTATAAACTCCATGAAGGCAGAGAACATGTGTGTGCAGTTTACAACCATACACCTACAATCTATCAGCATGTCTGAGAAAAAAATACTGATTACATCAATACTGATTGGATGAATGCATAAATGAGTAAATGAGCAATTAGAAATAACTCAGGATATAGTATCTTCAAAATTTATCAAACGTTTCTTGGACTTGGAGTAGGCAGAAATGGAGAGTTGTAAAACAGATGTTTTACAATGTCTCAGTTTCATTTCAAGTGTTGGTTTTGAAATTCTTAATAAAAATGCATGAGTAGCAGCATAAAAATATGATTCAGTATTTCCTTCCTTGAGGGCTTCTTTGTATTTATAGATAACTATATGCCTTGTAACCAGTAAATTCTGGCTGAGTTATAGGTTGTTTTAAAGAAAGTATTCTAGAAATACAAGATGGTTTTTGTTTACTTCTTATTCTTAGCTTTCTATCTTGTGTGTATATAGAATACTTTTGTATTGTTCCATATAATTCAGGTGAGACAGTTATTAATTTTCTTAATCTGAAATTTGAATTGCGTCACAGTAACATTTTGATATCAAAATAATTCTGAAAATCCTAACTTTATATAGCTTAAAAGTACTTTGTCATTGTTGTTGCATCTATTATTTAAAACAAAACTCTGTAGAACAAATGTTATTAACATACATAAAAAATGAGGCTCAAAAATGTTTAAAAAACTTGTTAAGTCACGCAGTTATTGAGAGACAGGGACAGTAATAAAACTCCAATCAGACTGTAAACTTCATGTTTATTCTTCCACATGACAGCTATCTTTCCCTACAAATGCATATCTTTCTTTATAAATACATATCACCTATGATCAGCAAAGAGAATTTTACCATGACTTTGAAATTAATAATTTGTTTTTCCTATGCTGTGCTACATTTTGTAAAACCAGTCAAATGTCTTAACAGATATTTTATAGAACTATCAGTTGGATGATAGCCACCATGTACGTATTTTTGAAAACAATACTGCAGCTTCTCAGCTACTTTAGGTCATATGGAAGACAGAAAAAAGTATTAGACATAGATGCTGCATTTGATGAGATTAAGTTGTATTAATTTTGATTCTCCAAGTGTTTGTTGTTTCATGCTACATAAAAAAAGCACTGTGGCCCAGCCAAGAGAAACACAAAGCATGCCAATGTGCTTGCACTTGAACTGGTGAAACAAATTTTAAGTACATGACATTTCCAAATAAGAGCACAGAGCAGTGTGTGAATACTTGAAAAAAAATCCTGCTGGAAATAGGGTATTGCTGTGGAAATTCAGAAGAGGAATAGATTAGTATGAATAGCAGTGGATGATGTGGAATTTGAGTTATACTTTAAAAGTCAGAAGGTAGAAGAAGGCTAGGTAGATAACGGAATGAGTTGGCAGTCTATGGTAGGAACATCTCACTAATATCTCTTCTTAGGGACTTCAGAGAATTTATTTTAGAATATCTCTTAAGTATGAAAGAATCATAAATCAATTACAAAGCACTATGAGATAATATATACTATTAAATTGTATCGATGCTTCAGCATATAAAGTTGTAAAACCTGGGTTCCTTTAGAATTAGGCACTAATGTTAAATATTGTGCTATTCATATATCTTTAATGAGTATGCTTTCCTACACAATATTGCATCTCTTTAGGTCAGCTTTTGGTCCAGTGACTCACTCACAGAAACTCCAAGACAGATTAAACTAGCAAGAGTTGAATATCTGAATTTCCAAAATTATGAGGCTACAAAAAAGCATAGGTACTCATAAGACAAACTTATTCACTAATTAGTTACCTATTTATAAAATTAGCCCCCAAATGGTCTTAATATATTTGTAGAGCTATACCTTGATAATTGCAAACTGTTTTACACTGCTGAAAATGCAGTGGAAAATAATGCAAATAGATTGCTAAGTGAAATATGCCAATTTGAAAAGAAATATAAAATTTCATGAAATCAACGAAAATGTTGGAGAATATTTCAGATTGCACGTGGACTTTTAGTATACATATGTAAAGACATGTATAATTCTCTATGTTTATATATAAAAATGGGTATATATATACAAACTATAATTTATACATAAAAAGTTGGTTTGGGCATATTTCATTTTAATATTCACAGTTTTACAAATGACTTAACAGGTCATGAAATTTTATAATATGTAACGAGGATATTCTACCATAGAAGCATATGTTGTTTTATTGATTAAATAAAATTAAAAGTTGATTTATTGGTTATAGATGTAGTGTGTGTAACCTATCTAAGAAGGAATTGGAAGAATTTGAATAGTACACACTTAACCTATTTTCCAATATTTACATTATAATTATTTATTTGATAATTGCCTTTGGGAAGCAGAAAAAACAAAAGAATGCATTCCTTATAAATGTCAAGAGGCTCACCTATATATTTATGAAAAAATAATTTGCTAACCTTATCTGTCCTATTTTGTGACAGGGTTAAATCATACCCTAGTGGTCTTAAAAAATACTTTTTATCATCAACTGTCTAACACTAATAAAATTACAGAGCGCGTGCCTCTGTGTGCATGTGTGTGTGTACACATGTACATGTGTGTAAACTTATTTTTATCTCCTGTGAAATCTGAGTTATCTTTAAAGCTTCCAGAGTAGGGATTATATGGAATTGGCGTTCAGTAGAATATGCCAAATTAAACCGTTTTTTATAATAAGCTCTTTTATTTTAATACACCGTTGTATTAAAGGTGTGCTAAACCTTTAATACACCTTTATGTTAAGTGCAAGAGCACTTAAGAGCACTCAAGTGTAAGTGCTCTTTGGGGAGCACTCCTCAAGGCATTAGCAGCCCCAACATCAGCCAGACACCTTTGTGTATTAAAATAAACATATTTCGCAAATACTCATATAATACTATTTTAGGTGCTATGTGCTTACAAATATTAATTCATTTAATTTTATAACAAGGCATAAGATACTTTCTATTCTCATCTTCATTTTACAGACCATGAAACTGAAGCACAGAAAGATAAAGCAATTTATATGAGGTCATAAAATTAGTAAAGGGCAAGTTCAAACACAGGCATCTGGCTCCAGTGACTTTTCCCTAAATCATCAACCAGTTATTTGATCTGGTAGTTTACTTTGAAAAGTAGTAAAATGAATTAAATTCCACTTTCTTCTCTTACTACAGATTAAAGTTAGGACCAAATGCTGCTCAGAAATTGTTTTAATCTCAAAAGTAGTTGGCAAGTTTTCAGAGTTCATTTTCAAGGCCTGGTGTATGGTAAGTTACCTTATAATGAGTTCTTTAACATGTTTCACTTTACTTGGGTGACAGCTTCAGGGAAATATTATGACCCTGTTTCTAAGACTGATCTTTCTATTTAGCTTCATAAATTGCTTGATGTCAGCAAGGACATAAATATAATCTTTAGGTTTTGTGGAAGATGGTATCTTGAATAAATTTCCAAAAGCCTTTTAGAAAATAATGAACAACAAAACTGACTTTTCTTTGGTATTTATAGACAAGCACTAAAGGCAATGTCATCTACAAACTCAGAGGTAAATAACCTCAAAGAGGCTTTCAGCACACTCCAGAAGTATAGTAAGAAAAGCAGCAATCTGGGAAATTCTCAGTGATGAGGTTACTATAAGTATAACCCAAAGTTCAGCAACAACCCTCTAGTTTCTGATCATGTTCTTTGCAATCCAGGGGCTGTTCTAAACTGTCATCACACTCCTCAAGCCATTAGCAACCTCAACATCAGCAAGTGATATGCCCTACTTCTCCCCAGATAAATTATGATATTGAGGATGACCTTTTCTTCCCTGCTTCTGCCCCTGGACTTTGCATACAACCAACTCTGCCCATCAGGGAGGTGTAACTGTGGCTAAAACTTCATGTGCTAAAAATTCCTTCCCTATTTATCCTCCTATGTCTTGCCCACCAAATTTTTGTCTTCCTATTTCTCTTTAACCCTTTCCTTTTCAGTGATTTCTTTCCTTTGGAACATAAACATATTTCTTTACCTCAAAAGTCAAACCCCTGACTTGATCCTGTAGTCTCCTCTAACTATCTTTCTCTTTCCACTTATGCTTCTGGAAATGTTGTCATAATTTTCTGTCATGTTTTTCTCTTCCCATTGAATTTTGATTCTTCTGCTGTGTGGATTTCCTCCTTGAAATCTTCAGTGAAACAACTGAACATTCAGAGCTATTTCATTTTCAAAGATTCTCACATGTGAGTATTCCTCTTTCTGAATATAATCCCCTTTCTATCTCTTTAATTTTGCTCTTCCATCAAAACTTCTCTTTCAACACAGGCTGAGATTAAGGTTTATTTCTTATGGCTTCTGAGACATCTCTCCCTAAGAGAGCAGAAAGGCCTATTCATGTTAATATGTCCAAATCAAACCCACCACACAGATGTACTCTCAAACCTACATCTTTATTTCCTATCTCAGCTAATGAGATAACAATCTCTCCCTCTCCCAAAGTAGAGACCTTGGATCCATCTTTAATTGTTTCCTAACTCTAATTATTAAATCCAATCATACACCAAAAATTGATGTTCTGAATACTCTCTCTTTTATTTGTGCACTCCTTCTTTGTCATATCTCTCCTGGACTAAAATAATAGTTTCTTGCAGGGTGTTGAATAGTGTCCCCTAAAAAATCATGTCCACCTGGAACCTCAGAATGTGACCTTATTTGGAAATAGGGTGTGCAGATGAAATTAATTAGGGATCTCAAAATGAAGTCACTGTATTATTATTGTAGATTATTATGTACACTAAGTTCAAGGACTGACGTCCTTATAAAAAGAGAGAGTACACACACAGCCAACAGAGAGAAGAAGGTCATACGAAGACACGCAGAATTTGGACTTATGCGGTCACAAGTCAAGGAGTGCTTGGAGCTACCGGGAGATGGAAGAGTCAAGGCAGGATTTTCCCTGGAAGATTTGGAAGGAACGTATTTCTCCTGAAACCTTGATTCTAGCCTTCACTAATGACAGAGAATAAATTTCTGTTCTTTTAAGCCACTCAGTTTGTGGTACTTTGTCTTACAGAAACCCTGGGACACTAATAAATTTCCTAAGTGGTATACATAACATCTTCTAACATTATGATTCTATGGAATGCTTTGATAATCAGCTAAAAGTTATCAGCTGTCTCCCAGGAAAGATGCACAAACATACATATTCAACATTTTGTGTTCAATTTTTCAAGTTTCCAGGATTTCCAGGGCCTCTCTACAGATCCTCTTCGTATCTACACAGCTGATTGTGAACTCTGTTCTTATACAATGTATCCAAAGTAAATTAACTACAATACAACTCTGATTATGCCATTCCAAATTATAAATATTAACATCCTTTCTGAACTACAAGACCCTCTACAGTATGACTGCATTTGTACATACTGCAGCTTTCCTGCTGAACCATCCTTTGTTCTTATCATACCAAACACATACGTTTCCAGGACACACTATGCCTCTGTGCCTTTGCACATGCTATGCGCTGCCTGGGACTCCCTAACTTCCATCTGCACATAACCTTCTAATGAATTTCCAGGCATTCTGGAAGTTTTATATCACTCATTTTATCTATGAATCAAATGATCTCACTGACAAAGTATTATGTTGCTTTTACAACATGATTCAAGTCCTTGACTGTGACGTATTCCTGAAATACAAGGTGCTTTATTTTGAGTGTAAGAAAATTTTAATTATAATATTATATTGTAATATGTGGTTTAGATTTCTATATGCCTGCATCATATTTCCAATTTCTTACAGAAAAGAATTATTATAATTGTATAATATATAATGTATAACACTAAATATACTATAGTGTTAAAACTATAGGCTTTTATTTCAATTGGTAAAGATTAAAATCTTAGAATCATGATCTGTGGGCATTCTGACCTTGACTAAATGCATACACTTTATGTATCTAAGCTTTCTTCACTGTAAACTGGTAAAAATGCACTGAACTCAAAAAATTGTGAGGATCAAAGAAAAGTCTAAAACTTTAGTACAGCATCAGGTATGTAGTAAGAATTAACTTTACAGTAGTTATATTTAGCAAATCTTATTAGTTTATACATTTATAAGACTATAGCAACATGTCTTAGTTTATAAGTAATACCTCAAACCCTTTATTTTCCTGGTAATTTATCCACTGAAGAAGGTGAGCTTTGTTGACTGCATACTCATGGTTCAGTTCGATGTGGTCATTTTTCTCTTTACATTCTGCTAAATGGCTGCTGGATTTAGAGATTTTCATCCCTTTGACATGATTATAGATGATTATAGATAATATCTGGAAAGATCTATTAAAAATGCTATCTGGTTGTCTACCTTTTTGTGATTTTAGTAGCCATTAATGCTACTACTTGTATCTATTAATTCATTGGCGGTTGCAATATGAAAGTATTCTAATGCTATCACTTTTTTTTATTATTATCTGAGATGTTGTTATACAGAGACACATTCCAGCATCAATTATGTGGTAATCCAGTGGTTGATATGGGAAGGCAGTGTGAATGTTTATTTTTTTAAATGAATCTAAAGGGGACTGGTTTGTTTTAAAATAAAATTATGAACACATGGCTTTACACATGTTTGATGGGTTTAAGTCCTTTGCAATTGTTATCAACATTTAAGCTCAAATTATTCCATCCACAGCCAATGGAAACCTCTTGAAGTTGGCACCTGAGTTCCTTTGGCATAACCCTATTAAATCTTTGACAATTTTTTTGTTATCTGGTATAAGATGTGGCTCATATTGAACATGTCCTGCTCCAGAACTGGAATTAGCCATTTCTTTTTCAGGAAACACTGTTTTATTTTAGTGGGAATGTTACATAAGATCTTTGAACCAGATACAAGAGATATTTACTGTTAATGATTTGGTCATGGTTTCTAGGCCCTTTCAGTGGACTGAGCAAGGAAACAACTGCACTTGTATGCAAAGATAACAAACCTTATGAGATCATATTGATTCCAATTCAAAATCGGGACTACAGAGCCTTTATTTTACCTCTTCTCAATGACATCTAAGCATCCTTCCTTTCATAGCAAGAATCCTGGTTCTCAAGGATACACATAACTGCTTGCTTGTTTTAAGCCTATATTACACATGCCAGTTGCAAAATAATCACATTAATGCTATTATTAATATAATTATAAAAACATGAATAACTTTTGCATTTATTTTCCCTGTTCTTCCGTCATTTAAAAACAATTATCCTATATTTAAAAGAGTACATGACCAGGGCCTACTATGCTCACTCCTTCTTAAACCACATTTAGTTTTCATTTCAGATCTTTGCGCTCATTTATGTATTGATGTCTCTCTAGTTGTTTTGGTTATATAAAGTATATGTTCTCGTCAATCACTTAGGAAGTCCTCAAGGAACAACATTCTCTAATTCTTTCATGTTATTAATAACAACAGTTTTTCTGTGTTCTTAATACTCAAAAGTCGGTTTTTCTGAATATAAAATTATTTGCTCACTTTCTTTCCTTGGTTTTCTTTAATAAATTTCTAATTTTATTCAGCATAAACCACTGTTGTTAAAATGTCTAATGATAGGTCTGGGCACGGTGGCTCAAGCCTGTAATCCCAGCACTTTGGGAGGCCAAGGGGGGCGGATCTCCTGAGGTCAGGAGTTTGAGATCAGCCTGGCCAAGATGGTGAAACTCTGTCTCTACTAAAAATACAAAAATTAGCATGGCATGGTGGCACGTGCCTGTAATCCCAGCTACTGGGGAGACTGAGGCAGGAGAATCACTTGAGCTGGGGAGACAGAGGTTGCAGTGAGCCGAGATAGCACCACTACACTCCAGCCTGGGCCACAGAGCACGACTGTCTCAAAAAAAAAAAAAAAGAAAGAAAAAAAAAGAATGCCTAATGATAAATTGTACATTTATATTTTTAAGGCCCCAAATATTTTTTCTTTTTTAGAAAGACCAATAATTTTATGAGACTATGTCTTGATGTTGGGGTCTAGTGTGCTTCCTCAACATGTAGATTAAAATCTTTCATTTCAGGGAAAGTTTATTGTTCTGTAATGTTTACGTGGATTAATTACTTTTTCTGGTTAGCCTGTTCTCCCATTTTAGTTGTCTTCTTAGGGACCCCAACTATTCTTATGCTGGTTAGTTTTTATCATTATTTTCTTAATAACTTTTGATATTTTGATCTGCTTTATTGAGTACATCTTAAGAGTATGCTGTAATTGTCTGTAGGGATCTTATTCTCTTTTTTCTTTCTGTAATTTTGTATAGGGTTTGACCTCAAACTTTTCTCTTGTTTATTTTTGTGTAAGATTTTCTTGGAAGTTTAGAATTAGGAAACATTCTAACTTCACAGGGGTTCTGTTCTCTCTCTCTCTCTTGCTCTCTCATGGTGACATAAAATTACATGACAGCTTGTTTTCTGTGATTTCCTGGCTCTGAAGGCTCCAACATTTTGATGGAACATTTCACCTTTTTTCTGATATTCGTATCTTGTTCCATTTTGATTTTGCTCACAGCATTGTCCGTTTCTTAGAAAGGAATCCTGATAGGTCACTCTTTAGGGTGCATAGAGGCGGAGCTTCTCCAGCCCCTTCGGTCATTCTTACTGTCAGCCCCCTGCACTCACCTGCTGTAAAGCGCTGCCCCCTTCCATCCTAGTTTCATCCCTGCACACTTCCAAGTTTATGTCTTCGTCTTTTCTGGTGCCTTGGACGCTACTCTGTTGATTCTGTTTTTTGCTTCCCACATAGTTGCAAGTACTTTGTAGGATTTGTTTATTCCAGTCAAGATTTTGGTGTTCCTAGGCGTATCTTGCGGCCTAATTTTGTTGTAAATGTTGCCCAGTGATTTTGATTTTACGGTTGAGTTTTCTACTGTTATATTAGTTTCCTATGGCTGCCGTAACAATTTACAACAAATTCAGCCACTTGAAACAACACTTTATTGTCTTAGAGATCTGGAGATCAGAAGTCCAGAATCAGTCTCACCGGGATAAAACCAAGGTGTCTGCAAAGCTGTATTGCTTGTGGGTATTGCCTTTTCCAGTTGCCAGGCTGCCAGAGTTCCTGACCTCCTGGACTTTTTCTTCATCCTTCAAAGGCAGTAGCGTAGTGTCTTCATAGTTTACTTTGACTCTGACACTTCTGTCTCTCTCTTTCCTCGTGATTATATTGAGCCCACTGGATAATCCAGGATAATCCCCCATCTCAATATCTTTAATTTAATCATATCTGCAAAATCCCCTTTGCCACATAATTTAACATATTCACAGGTTTTAAGGATTAGGTTATAAACATCTGTGGGGGGTCTTTGTTTTGTCTACCACAGTGGGTATTCAGTAAGATTTTTTAAAGTTGCTGCCACCATCTTCCAAAAATCCTTGCCTGAACTATTATTTATTTTTTCATTATAACTAAATACTGATGTACACTGAAATTTTGAAAGAAGAATTTTGAATATCACAATTCTATCATGCTTCTCTTAAATATAAATTTCTGTCTGATGCAATATGTGCTATTTTATCATATCTTACACCTGGAAATATTTTAAGCAAGGGTATGAAAAGTGAGATGCTAAATGTTGTTGTGTGTGTGTTTGTGTGTGTGTTCGTGTTTATGTGTGTTTACAAACTTTTGACTCTGACATGGTTAAGATACTTTACTATAAGAAGATAGATTTAAATGAAACAAGCAGAGTGATTAAAGTTTGCAAGTCACTAAATAATGCCCATGAAAAATCATTTCATCTGCATGTGGGTCATAGATGAATGGCAATGGAAAAGCTATGCCTCCTATGTCTTGTCTGAATTAACGCTCTTCTGAAGAGGGACGTGGAAGTCATTCAGGCTTGCACATTCTTTAATTTCTTTTATTAAGGCCTGCACAAAGTCAGTGTAGCTAGAAGGCAATACACAGGCTTTCAGAAACTACAAAGTGTAACAGCTGGTACCAATTACCCTCTGCAGTGTGACCATATGCACAAATGTTCAACTTTCTGTTTAAGTTCATGAATTTAAAAAAAAATGAATTCCTTGTAAAAACTTGAGACGTGCTATGTTCTTTGCATACATTTATTCATACAAACTTTTAACCTTCTAGTTATAATCAAATGTGTGGAGAAAGTAGCTCAAATAAGACAGTGTTTAAGCTGGCAGAACAGAAATATTTTTAACTTTAAATTAAACATACAATGCAATAGTTTTTAAAAAGTTATCTTCCTAGAACAAAACACGTTTCCAGAAGCATGGAGTTTTAAAAGATTCATTTAATGAAGAAATTGAGTAATCTTGCATTAAGCATAAAGGCAGATAGGTAACTTTTATATCAGCTGATTAAGACTAATGAGATTTGGCATTTCAAACTCCAGTGACCTTTATGAAAATCATAGGCTGTTTCTTAAATTCATCATATTGAACTAGAGATAACAAATATACATGCTGAATTGACCTTTTTAATCGCAATCTGAAGTTGAAAATTACACCTTTTGATCTTCTTGGTTTGAAGTTCAAAGTAGGTGTTTAATACTACAGAGGGCTCAGTTAATTTGAATTCTTAACTTTTTGTACGAACCATTATGCTTAAGGTCCATTGATATTATCTGTCGTAATGAGTGAAATGTAGCTAGCACCAATAAGGTGGCATTCATTAACACTGAAACTTATTACCTAACATGTATCACAATTGTATATATCTTATTTTCTTAAGTGGGAATATAGCAACTTGTACAGTGTAGGAATATGCATCAACTCTTTAAGTTAGTGACAAAATGATAATAAAATGCATCTTCTGATCAACTAAATGACATTATGGATAGGTAAGGAGAAATTATGTGCTGTTTTGAAAGTAGAATGTTTACCATATTTAAAAAATGAACCATGTGAATAAGAATGGAGAGTATGTTTATAAAGGTTAGAAGTTACCTAATCTCCCTGTCTTATAAATTTTTACAATTTTAAACAAATGTGTTTCTCTGAAAAAAAAATTTAAGTAGCTATTCAGGAGCATACATTTGTAGCTGCAATTATATATTATAAAAATAATGGTAAAATGGATCCTGCTTAAAATATCCCTAGTGTTAATTATGATTTATTAGTTTGCATAGTCTAGAAAAGGAGAAATATAATGATCAAACCTCCTTTCCAAACACATTTTATTATAGTTACTATTAATTTGGAGGCCAGGAAGTGAAAATAAATTGCTGGAAGGCAAATGAATTCCCATTTGTGTGGTATGGGCTTTTTCCATTTGCACAGTTTCATCATCATAACAAAACATATTAATATGCATACTGTTTGTATGACATTTTGTTAAACTGAATGAATGAATATTTATCAAAATCCAACTATCTAAACTTTATTAGGGCCAGGCATGGTGGCTCATGCCTGTAATCCCAGCACTGTGGGAGGCTAGGGCGGGCGGATCGCTTGAGGTTAGGAGTTCGAGACCAGCCTGGCGAAAACCCTATCCCTCCTAAAAATACAAAAATTAGCTGGGTGTGGTGGCTCATGCCTGTAATCCCAGCTACTCTGGGAGGATGAGGCAGGAGAATCACTTGAGCCCGGGATGTGGAGGCTGCAGTGAGCCCAAATTGCACTACCACACTCCAGCCTGGGCGACAGAGCAAAACTCTGTCTCAAAAAAATAAATAAAATAATAAAAAAAAAAACTTTATTAGAACATTTCACTGACTTTTCACTATTGACAGAATCAAACATTAGTTATCCAAATGGTACTAACCTGTCCTAGGAATAGAGTTTAAAAGTGTTTCAACCACCTAATGATACCACATTCTGGCGTTGTGATAAAACATGCTTCTCTAATTTCTTCAATATCTAAAGTACTAACCCATTTGAAAGGATCAGACATAATACCATGCACAAGACTAGAAACGTTTTCTGCATATTTTCTGATATGTTGAATTTTTATTTAGTTTTTATAACTAAAGGGCTATTTTACTTAATACAAATTTCACCTGTAGGTTGTTAACAATCACTTAACCTCTTTAAACTTTTCGCTGTTCTAAAACTAAAGAATAACTAAGATTGCTCCAGCTATGTTATTCTATGATCTGTAAAACTCAGTACAACTCTGAAAGTTGAAAAGGCCCTTCAATCATCAGCTGAATCTTTCAGCATGCAACAGAAGTATGAACATTAATGATCTATTTAAGATTCACTGTCAGAAATATTTTAGGCTGACAGAAAACCATCTAATATTTTATGTCGGTATATTTTAGTAATAGATGATGACACAACTTCAACTAATGTGTCAAGCACAATATTTAATATTCTTCTGGGAAGATTATTTCAAATTATAAATCAAAATCAAAATAAACAACAGTGCTTCACTTGAAAATCATAAATATCTGTCAAATGCCAATGAATGGTTTATTATGCAGAAGTCAGATATTGATAGATGGAGTGACTTGTACATTTGTTATAGCTATTTTCAAATCTGTCCATTCCTAGAAGACCCTCAATGTGATCAATAAGCATATTAATAGGGCAACCAAGAACTGTAGGAAACCTTTTTTTATTTTTTCACCTCTACTACTCTCTTCCACATTTTTTTGTTATAAAGTGTTCTGTTTCCTATTTGTAATATATTTCAAACAGAGACTCAAACTTCTCATAGCCTAAAGGAAAAACAAAAACTTTTGGAATAGCTGTAGTTGTAAGTCAAGGGTACAAGGGGGAAAACAGTTGCTTGCATCTTATCTCTTCCTCTAAACATTCAGGCAAGACCCATTCACGTTGATGAGGACAGAACAGCTCGAGCCTCTTGGCAACTCTATGCATCTCATTGCATCTCATTGCAAAGCAGACAATATTTATGCTTACATTCTGAAAAAATAAAAGAAAAGACTACCTTTGATAAAAGATATCTGCATTAGAATTACTGAATTATCCAATCTATGTACGGTTGATCTTCATCACTTCATTCTGATTTACTTTTACCCTATGATTGAACAAATCAAACAGTTATTGGTGTAATCCTCTCCCACTTTTTAATCTAGTAAAGGAGAAATGGATGCCCTGCACCTCTTAACTCACAAATATACAAACTACATGGCATTAAATTACATTGATTTTGAAATAATGTTAATAATGCGACATGATTCATATGATTTAAGAGGCTAAGGCATCACATTGTTGGCAACACATGAAAAAGTTAATGTTATTATTGGGGTCAAATAGAACCTCCACTTGAAAGTATCTTTTTCCAGTTGATCTTGAATTCTCTATATTCTCTCTATGTACAAAAATGAAAATGATTAATTTGCACATATGCTTTAGGCAACAGTAGGGTATATCTCATTATATAATTTTCATAGCATTGATGGATGAGAAACATAGAGGTAAAATGCCAGTAGTAGTATAAGAGAAGTAGCTTTATTATAGAATAAAATTTCATATGAATCTTGTGAATGAAGAATTCAGTGTGTATGTCTATATATGTGCATGTGTCTCTGAAAATGATTTATGAGTGAACCTTAAAGAATAACACAAAGTGGACATATAGCATCCATATAAAACATTCCACCCCACCTCTCCCAGGCTGGAGAGCAAATGCATGTTTTATCTACCTGCCTATGTTAAAATTTTAGTTTCACTGGAGTCATCATAAACAGTTTTGAGTGTACACTAGTATAGTGGACCATTGTTATTCAGGTTAATAAATTCTTCACTCACAATTGGTTGGGTAGGGATGGTGGTAGAAACTTAGCTAGCCAAGCTTCATCCTAAGAGTCTCAGAGTTACCATTGACAGTGGATGATCCTTCTTAGAAAGCAAAAAGAGAGAAAAGTTGGTGCTTGAGTAAACTTCCACAGGTATTATTTTTCTAGTTTTTCTATGAGGCTATGTATTTGGATCTATTTTGTGCTGTGTTGTATGTATGCCCTTTTTCCTCTGTACATGAGGAAAAACACAATTATCTGCAGGCTGTTTGTTGAAGGAAAGGGGCTTTTGTTGTACACCTGGAAAAAATTACATGTATGAGGAGGAAATGTGGAGAGTTAAGAGTGGATAGGGACAGCATCAGAATAGACTTCCAGACTAATATTTAGTATGAATAACCCTCAGTATGGGAAAGTGTTCGATATTATTAAGCTCCAGTGCTTCTTGCAATGTTGATCTCTGTTATGTATTTGGCCAGCAGAATCAATGGCTATGTTTAAACATTTCCCTAGTGCAAAAAACCTTCTCATTCTAGGAAATTTCTGTCTTCAGGCCAGCTCCAATAGAAAGCCACACCAGGGGAGCTTTTAAGGGGATTTTCCTCTAGAACAACAACAACAAAAAATCCATTAACAAGAATTAACTTGCTTCTGAGCCAATCCCAGGATAGACTGTTTCATTTTAATACATGAAAATGTGCTTAAATATAACCTGGGATTTTGAGGGTTGGGTGTTTAGTCTTAACCACTGCCCTGCTGGCCAAGCACTGTGTTGGTAATGAAGATGTTTCTGTGGGAAGAAAGAAGGGGAGATGTGATAATTGTGCTTCTAATTGACTCTAAGATTAGAATTCAATGCACTTTGGCTGGTGTAAACCTTAGCAAACATGATATTAGCATTTCCCTTCATAGACAACCTATGATCTAGTCCTTTAAACACAAAGAGTATAAGATGGGTGCACCATAGGTACAATCCCACACCAGTTATTTTGGAGGAAGTGGGCTTATCTGTTCATTCTAGTGAAAGAGTGTTGAGATGATAAAGTGCAAATGCAATTTGTTAAACATATGTGCTTTAGAACTGTTTCATGTTATAAATAGAACAGAGATAGTTTCTTTCACCTGGATTCAGTAGCTGAAGTAAAAAAAATCTTGATTTGGTAATTAAGCAATAGCTTACAACTAAATGTCTATGAGTTGCTTTGCATTCTCTTTTTTGTAAAATGGTATTTTTTTCTTCCTTTCTCCTCTTATTCTTCCTCTTGTTAGTTCTCCTTCTTCCTTTTCTTGAACTACTGCTTTCCACGACACTTCACTTTCTCCCCCTCCCTTTTCTTTTTCTTCTTTGTTGAATATCAATGGAAACATGTGTATGAGGGAGATTATATACACAGTGCCTATGGTAAATTTAAAACACCAATGTTAGTTAGAGAGTCTATTCGTTTTCTAGGGCTGCTGTGACAAATTACCACACACTTGATGGCTTAAAATAGCATTCATTTATTAACTCATAGTTTCTGCATGTCATGGGTTTCTGCAGGCATAGATATATCACAATTTCAGAAGTCAAGTGTGCTGGGATAATTCCTCTGATCAGTCTCACAAGACAAAAATCTAGGTGTCAGCAAGCCAGGCTCCCTTCGGGAGACTGTAGTGAGCATCCATTTTCTGATTTATGCAGGTAATTGGCAAAATTCAGTTCTGGGCAGTTGCAGGAGTGTGGGCAGTGTGGCTTGTCCTCAGCTTCCAGAGCTATCTGTGCTTTTTGGCTTATAGCCTGCATCTCTAAAGACAGCAATGGGTGGGAGAGTCCTTCTCTTGCCTCTTCTCTCCTGCCTCTTCTTTTGCCACATCTCTCTCATCTACTCTTTTGTTGTCTTCTTCTTTTTTTTCTAACCATCTCTTCCTCAGAAAGGAGAAGGATGGAAAGTGGGTCTGGAGGAACAAATGGAAGACATCTAGCATACAATATTATCTCCTTTAAATAATTATTGTAAGGAATAAATTTTTAAAATGTATGTAAACCACTTCCATTTATAAAGGCACATGTGATTACACTGGGGTCCTACTGACAGCTCAGGATAATGTCCCTAATTTAAAGTCAGCTGATAAACAGCTTTAATTCCATATGCAAAATCCCCTTGTCAGGTAAGGTAACACATTCACAAGTATAATACTGGGAGATAAAGGTCATCTGGACCAAAATCCTGGCTATGATACTGTATTAGTCTGTTTTCAGGCTGCTGATAAAGACATACCTCAGATTGGGAAGAAAGAGAGATTTAATTAGACAGTTCCACCTGGCTGGGGAAGCCTCAGAATCATGGCAGGAGGTGAAAGGCACTTCTTACACAGTGGCGGCAAGAGAAAAATGAGGAAGAAGCGAAAGCAGAAACCCATGATAAACCTATCAGATCTCGTGAGACTTATTCACTATCGTGAGAATAGCACAGGAAAGACCAGCCCCCATGATTCAGTTACCACCCCCTGGGTCCCTCCTGCAACACAAGGGGAATTCTGGGAGATGCAATTCAAGTTGAGATTTGGGTGGGGACACAGCCAAACCATATCATACACTAATCTTGTTTTGTTGGCTTAATGACAGAGCATTAGCTTTAGGAACCAGACAGGTAGGAGATGAGTTTATAAACGTTTAGGGAAAATTAAAAAGTTTAATCTGGTCTTATAAGTCTGTAGCTAATAGAATGTCTGAAAGCAAAGCTAGGTTTTCTTTTTCAAGACTTTTGTATGTGTATGTGAGTGTGTGTCCAATTCGACATATGAATAATTGCTTGAGTTCCTCAAATTTTACTCGGTGGTGCATGAGTCATTTGGCTTGTGCCTGAAAAGAAATGTAATGTCTTGTTTTTGGTTAATCATTACAACCCTAGAAGAGCCTTCATGATACTTTCAAGAATGGTCAATTTAGGGTAACATGGCTTTCCATATGCTCACCAAATTGAATGTTATTATATGACATATATAAGTCTGCTTTATACAATATACAGATCAATTGAGCTTCAGAAAAATATAGTTGTCAAAATTAGACATGTAATTATTTAGAATAATCAATATTAAGCTTAATTTTCTTACTATACACTTTTATAGTGACTTTTTAATGAAGGCATTATTGTGTTGTTTCATATTCTTTGCAAGTAGTTTAATGACCACATAAATCTTTTCAATATCATAATATTATTTTCTTATCCAGCCCTTTACTCTTGAACATGTTATAGTTTGATTTCTTTTAGTTTTCTTTTAAAATATCAAAAGATATGCTATATTAAATCTCATTTGCAGGCATTGAGGTTTTTTCCTTTTAAAACATTTTTTATTCTTTACTTATGATACATTTTAATATATAAGATTATTTGAGGAGGAATGATACATACTTTCTAGTTTTCTTTCAAAAAAATTAATCAACATTATCACCAGTAATGTAGAAGAATATCAATTTCACAATATCTTACCAATATATGATTATCATTTTTTGAAGTTTTACCTATTTTGAAAAAAGCCCCTTTAAATATGGTAAACTTTACATTAGGTAAGTTCCTGCTCTTTAATATTATTTTCATGAGTTTTTTTTGTTTGTTTTTTTGTTTTGTTGTGTTGTGTTTTAATCAGGATTCTGGGAACAGAGACAAGACTAGATGGTTTCCTTGGGGAATTTTATATAAATATCTGCCCTGGGCTAAAAATAGTTATACATCCCAAAGGAAGTTGGTCAATTCAGGCTTAGAAATGACTAAATTGAACAATGTTAGTCACAGCCTGAACTATTAAAGTACTATCCTTTACATAAAAAAGATGTGCCTGACATTTTTTCAGCCTTAATCTAAAAAATGATGTTGGAAGGAATGAGATAATGTCTCTAAAAAGCTTTTGATTTATGATGGAAATAATCACAAAAACTATGCTATTATTATTTTGTTTTAAATTTAGCTAAAATGAAATATTACATAGGGATTTGTTCCTCTGTTTGATATGAAATTAATAAGCCCAACTTCTTTTCTATATGTTCTCCTCTCAAAAGTATAAAAATAGTAAAAAGTAATTTTTAAAATTAGTAAGCCAGGCAACAATAAAATATTACCTTTTTAATCAACTTATTTATTTATATATTAAGCATTTTTCTACACCTAAAACATAAATACATTTAAATACACTTCAGATACATTTATTTAACATTTACAATAAATGTGTCTGAAGTGTATTTAAATCTTCACTCTCAGCAAACTCATCATTTGTCTATCTGTGTAGTCTAGTGTGGATGGTTGTCCTGAAGTTTTCTTTTTAACTAACTTGTTAATTTTAGTATAGTTTTATCTTAAAAGAACAGTTGCAAAGACAACACAGACATTCAATGATAGATGCAAAGACAGTTTGCAAAGACAATATATACCCAATGATAGATGCAGGAGGCAGATAAGGGGGGTACACGGAGAATCGCTGACCCGCCCCACAAGTGTTCACATCAGATCCATTTGTGCAGATGAGGGAACCACCCAGAGTCTTGTATGCACATGTCCATCATGGATTGGGGACCTGCCTGTGCACTGGGATGATGGAGTGGAGCCATGGGAGGATCACACCTTGTGCAAGGGAGAGGAACCTGGCCTCTTCGGCGCGTGTGTGGTGGCCTGGTATTCAAAGTGTGAGGTGTTGAGAACCCGTTGGCAGGACTCCCTCTCGCTTTGCTGAGTGCTTTCTTTCTCTTTTCCTTTTCACCCAATAAATTCTCTTCTGCTTACCCTTCAGTGTGTGTGTGTGCCTAATTTTTCCTGGTCGTGACACAAGAACCAGGATTTAGCTGAACTAAGAAGCAAAAATTCTGTATTATCAACACACAATCTCTCCTCTTGTTAATAATTTACGTTAGTATGGTATATTTATAACAACTAATAAACCAACATTGATAAATAATTGACTGAAGTTCATACTTTATTTAGATTTATTTGGTTTTTGTCTAGTGTCCTGTTTCTGTTCCAAGATCCCACCGAGGTTTCAACTGTACTTTTAGTCACCTTATCTTACCAGGATCTTCTTAACTGAGACAGTTTCTTAGACTGTTCTTATTTCTAATAACCTTAACAGTTTTGATGAGTACCAATCAGGTATTTTGTAGAATGTCTATCAGTTGGTATTTGCCTCATGTTTTTCTCATCATCAGACTGGAGTTATGGGTTTTGGGAAGGAAGGGAGTCCACAGAGGCAGAGTGTCATTTTTATCACAGCATGTCAGTGGTATACACTATAATGTGATTTACCACTGCTGATGTTTATCTTGATCACCTGGTCAAGTGTCAGGTTTCTCCAGTGTAAAGACATTCTTTTCTTCCCCTTTCCATACCATACTCTTTCAAAGGAAGTCACCCTAAGTATCCCACTGTTAAGGAATGAGACTTATGTTCCACCTCTTTGAGAGTAAAATAGCTACATAAATTATTTGGAATTATTCTGCAAGGGAGATTTGTCTCTTCTGCCCCATTCATTTATTTATTCAATTATCTCTTTATATTAGTATGAATTCATTTGTATTATAATCCAATAATACTTTATTTTGTTGCTCAAATTGTTCTCTGACCCTTGAGAATTCTTTTCAGTTGGCTCCTGTGTACCTTTGACATATCTCCATCTCAAATTGTTCTCTGACCCTTGAGAATTCTTTTCAGTTGGCTCCTGTGTACCTTTGACATATCTCCATCATTGTGAGATATTTTTGTTATTTGAACATTTTCTTACTTTTGCATGCTACCAGATGCTCCAGCCCATCTTGTATATTCTCTGCCTCAGCCCTAGACTCTGCCATTTCTTTAAGCAACCCTAGAACCTTTAATTGGAGAATAATATTAGAAACCAAAGCTAGGAGGTAGATGCCCTGGAGTATTTTTGATATCTAAGTCTGTCCTACAGGCAGAAATTCTTGAAACCTTTATCCCATGTGTATCTTTGATTAAGTCCCAAGAGTCTCCCTCTGATGAATGTTTCCAGGTTTGTGCAAATACAGTCCTTAAGAGTGCATCATGCTACCTGACTTCAAACTATACTACAAGGCTACAGTAACCAAAACAGCATGATACTGGTACCAAAACAGAGATATAGATCAATGGAACAGAACAGAGCCCTCAGAAATAACACTGCATGTCTACAACTATCTGATCTTTGACAAACCTGAGAAAAACAAGCAATGGGGAAAGGATTCTCTATTTAATAAATGGTGCTGGGAAAACTGGCTAGCCATATGTAGAAAGCTGAAACTGGATCCCTTCCTTACACCTTATACAAAAATTAATTCAAGATGGATTAAAGACTTAAACGTTAGACCTAAAACCATAGAAACCCTAGAAGAAAACCTAGCCATTACCATTCAGGACATAGGCATGGGCAAGGACTTCATGTCTAAAACACCAAAAGCAATGGCAACAAAAGCCAAAATTGACAAATGGGATCTAATTAAACTAAAGAGCTTCTGCACAGCAAAAGAAACTACCATCAGAGTGAACAGGCAACATACAAAATGGGAGAAAATTTTCGCAACCTACTCATCTGATAAAGGGCTAATATCCAGAATCTACAATGAACTCAAACAAATTTACAAGAAAAAAACAAACAACCCCATCAACAAGTGGGCGAAGGACATGAACAGACACTTCTCAAAAGAAGACATTTATGCAGCCAAAAAGCACATGAAAAAATGCTCACCATCACTGGCTATCAGAGAAATGCAAATCAAAACCACAATGAGATACCATCTCACACCAGTTAGAATGGCGATCATTCAAAAGTCAGGAAACAACAGGTGCTGAGAGGATGTGGAGAAATAGGAACACTTTGACACTGTTGGTGGGACTGTAAACTAGTTCAACCATTGTGGAAGTCAGTGTGGCGATTCCTCAGGGATCTAGAACTAGAAATACCATTTGACCCAGCCATCCCATTACTGGATATATACCCAAAGGACTATAAATCATGCTGCTATAAAGACACACGCACACGTATGTTTATTGCGGCACTATTCACAATAGCAGAGACTTGGAACCAAGCCAAATGTCCAACAATGATAGACTGCATTAAGAAAATGTGGCACATATACACCATGGAATACTATGCAGCCATAAAAAATGATGAGTTCATGTCCTTTGTAGGGACATGTATGAAATTGGAAATCATCATTCTCAGTAAACTATCGCAAAAACAAAAAACCAAACACCGCATATTCTCACTCATAGGTGGGAATTGAACAATGAGAACACATGGACATAGGAAGGGGAACACCACACTCTGGGGACTGTTGTGGGGTGGGGGGAAGGGGGAGGGATAGCTTTAGGAGATATACCTAATGCTAAATGACGAGTTAATGGGTGCAGCACACCAGCATGGCACATGTATACATATGTAACTAACCTGCACATTGTGCACATGTACCCTAAAACTTAAAGTATAATAATAATTAAAAAAAAAAAAAAAGAGTGTGACCGTGGTTTTATGATCTCCTGATGCTGCTAGCCATGAATATATACTGGTGAGTCATATATGTATCATGTCCTAACTTTGTCATCTTCCCTTTCTGAATCAGAACATGGATTGTGAAAGGTAAGACTGATTAGAAGAATGAAGGGCTAAGATTGCTGACTAAAGACTCACTCTCTCAGCTATTTCCCAGGCGCTTCTCTCTGGCGCCAGATACCAGAATATTCACAACTTCTACTGTTGGCCAAACCCACAAAAGAATCACTTAAATGACCACAGTCTACACCATTTATTTTATTGAACAAAAATTGACTGAGCATTTACCATGTGACAAACCCTATTCTAAGCACTGTGAATACAGTGCAGAAAACAACATAATGGTGGGCCTCTATACCCACAGAAATGACATTCTTATGATGAAGACAGGCAACAAACAAGTAAACAAAGAAACATGTACTAATGGGAAATATCATGAAGAGATAAAGCAATGGGGGTATTTAGATGTTCAGGAAAGGTGATTTCTACAGAGATGGAAGTGACAGGAGATTTCAACCAAATGAAAATCTTACAGATGAGAATTTTGGGAAATCATAAGAGCAAGTACAAATACCTTGAGGCAGAAGCAAGCTTGGTGTGTGAAAGAAATATATTAAGAGTCACTGTGACCAGAGAAATAAAGAAACAGGAAAAGTAGCACAAAAGTGAGGCAGTAAAGTAAGATATGGCAACTGCATATGTGGAACTTTGAAATCTATTCTAAGGGTGGTTGGGAACCAGTGGATGGTATTAAACAGAACACGATCTAATTTGAGCTGGCTGCTGCATGGTGAGGCAATTATAAGTGGGCAGATTTGTAGCTATTATAATTTACCTATCACTTATGCTGTCTGTTCTCTTAAAAACTTGTAAAGCAAAAAGGGACTGAGGCACATCTCAATTGATTAAAGGTTTATTTTTACCAAGGCTGAGGATGCATCTGACAAAAAGAAACACAAGTCACAGTAGGATCTGTGACCTGTGCTTTTTCCAATGAGGGTGTTGGGAACTTCAATATTTAAAGAAGAAAGAGTAAGTAGGAGGGGAAGGAAAAAAAAAGGAGGGTGGGTAGGCAATGATGTAAGTAATTACATTCCTGTGAGGCTCTGATTAGTGCTCAGCAAATCTACATTTTACATGCGAGAAGAAGAGAGTGGGGGGATTCATTTGTTTTGCCCAATAAATCTACATTTTACATGAGATAAAGTAAGCATGTGAAATTAAAGCTATCTGTTTCAGTACAAAAGAAAGTCAGTTTTTGCATGACTCAGTTCCCAAGCTTAACCTTCTCTTTGGCTTAGTTAGTTTGGGGTCCTGAGATTCTATTTTTCTTTCACAAACTTTACATGTATCATTTTAATCATTACTTGAAATAATACTATGAGGTAGATATTAATTATCCCCACTTATATTCTAGGAAATTGAGGCTCAAAGAGATTAGAAATGTAAATGAAGACCATCTAGCTACTAAGTAGTAGAGCCAGTATTTCAACCTTACTAAATTACACAGGTTCAAATTTAAAACAAAAAAATGTAATTAGGCTAATTTAGAATTGTTATATTCTGTTAAATGTTGAATAAAGAATGTATTTAAGTTGTGATCTAAAATAATGTTAAGACACATTTAGCCAGTGGTACCCACAACATTTTAATTCTGCCCTCATTCTAAACACGTTTTACTCACAAACCTCTAAGATAGATATATGCAGGAAGGAGACAAACTAGTAAATTGTTATTAGCTAGAGTGTTTTCTGAAATCCTAATGAAAAACTTGAGTAAGCTAGATTGGGCCAAATAGAGTCCAGAACCAAGTATCAGAGGTAATCACACCCGTCTGTGTAGAGAAAGAAAGTAAAAGGAGTCACTTTCTTGTTGGAGTTCCTTCAACCTGCCTATACTATGCCCTTTCAGGTGGGAATTACCATTCTTGGAATAACTCATCTTATTCAGGATTACTGCTCACCACCTAATGGTAAACATCTCAGAGGAGGCTTTATAGACTTTATAGGAGGAAGACAGAGGATAGAGAATATGCTCTTAGATAATGTGGACAGGTCCATACGGCATCCTTCAGCGTGAAGACAGTTGTCTTTACACTAACTCATAGGAGTGGGGCTTATGTTAAATATATAAAACTTGGACTTTCCATACAGTTCAATACATTTTGCAGACAGATGCTGCACATTAATGTATTAAAGACTCCAAGATCCTTGTAGTAAAGGTACTCACTTTCCTTTTTCAAACCATCTCTTTACACACACACACACACACACACACACACACACAGAGAATATTTTCTTTTCTACATGGCACCTATTAACATTCTATTGGAAGGGAATGCTGCGTACCCGCCTTGAGAAATCTTGCCTTATATCACCTTATATCACTGAGGGCACAACCCAAAATCTGTCTCTTGGGGTTAAAGGTAATTCCCATTAAATAATGCCTTCTCCAGCCAGTGCCTATTTTGAACAGTCAGATAGATCTTACGGGTTTGCATTCCGAGAGCAAACTTAGTATTTGTTAATATTGATTGAGAAATATATTGCATGCAGGATGAAATTGATTAAATTTTCAAAATTTCCTAAAAGTCTTGAGCAAGAAAGGGAAGAAAGTTGAGAGAGTGACAGTCACTATGAGACTGACACAACAAGGCCAGAATAGGCTTTTGCTCTGGGATGCGAAGTGACCTCAGAGAGAGTGAGAGAGAAGCAATTTCAGCCCTAGGTAAGATAGAGAGTAGTAATTCTCCCAAATTTACTGTTGAATTTTCTCAATTACATAAAGTGCAAAGAATTTTCTCCAATTTCTAGAGATTAAAGGAACGTTAAAAAATAACTTAGCAAGATTCTGTTTATACATAAAATACATATATATATTACATATATGTATATTTTAAGAGTCAAGCAAATTAAAACAACAAATGTACAACGTTGTTAGGAAGAGTAGCAACTGAGCAAAAATTCTATCTTTAGCCATTTTTAGTTTGGCAAATAAGAACAATGGACGCTAACAAAAAGAAGATGTGCGACATTCCAGCAAAGTACAATAAATTAAATTAGAATAAATGGATTGTCATGATACCATGAAAAAGATGACTATCTGAAACTAATTTTTATAAACTTGTAAACAGAAATTTAAGTCTTGAATTTCCCTTGTAAGGTTAAACTACATTGAACTTTCTGATATGAGATCTAAGAAATATCCCAATTTTTAACATAGTCCTTAATTTGAAAATGGTAAGTACCATGTCCTCTTACATTACATAAACAACCTAAATGAAATATTTATATGCAAAGTTATTATTTGAATTTCTGAAATAAAATAGTGTGTTTTCTGAGGATCATTTTTCTTAATATAAAAAGAGAATGTAGGCCAGGCGCAGTTGCTCACGCCTGCAATCCCAGTACTTTGGGAGGCTGAGGCGGGCAGATCACGAGGTCAGGAGATCGAGACCATCCTGGCTAACATGGTGAAACCCTGTCTCTACTAAAAATACAAAAAATTAGCCAGGCGTGGTGGTGCCTGTAGTCACAGCTACTCGGGAGGCTGAGGCAGGAGAATGGCGTGAACTCAGGAGGCAGAGCTTACAGTGAGCCAAGATCACTCCACTGCACTCCAGCCTGGGTGACAGAGCGAGACTCTGTCTCAAAAAAAAAAAAAAAAAAGAATGTAAAGAAGACGATACAGTTTTACTAAAATCTCAGAATTCCTTTCCTTTTCTTCTTCTTCTTTCTAGTCTATTATTTTTCTCTCTAAACATAGTAAATTTTTAAGAATCTCAATAAAGATAAAAATAAAATTTCCATGTGGAATGATAATTCTATAAAAAAACTAAAATACAAAATTCCTCTCAGAAATATTTCTCTGTTCATCCTCCCTCCATCCTCACATCCTATTTTTCTAGCCTTCCTTTTTTTTCTTAATGTAAGATTCAGGGGGTACATGTGCAGGTCTGTTACATCTGCACATGTACCTCCTGAATTAAAATTAAGGAAAAATGGGTATATCGTAATAGGTATATTGTGTGATGTCTCTAGCCTTTTCTTTGTTAACAAAGTATTATGACAAGCAAAATCTTATTACACCAAAGTGTATGATGAAGTTCTCTGTCTGATTAAGATTCATTAATGGTTTACGTCAAAATAGAGGGTGAGTGACTTTCAACCTTGCATTCTCCTGCACTGAAGTTGAAGCTTAATGTTATTTATTGGCCATTTTCCAAAACACTGTGGTAGTTCTAAGCTTATGACATGCACTGTCTTCGAATACTATTTGACACTCTCAATTCAGTACATTTTATTTAGATCTTCTAGATTCAATAAGACTAACTGGAAAAATGAGGGATTAATATAGTATACATAAACAAACTGTAGCACACACATACATTTCATAAAACCTCTACTATGGTGATTTTGAATAACATATATATAATATATGTATGTATCTTTCTATTTATATGCATGTATATAAATATAATTTTTCAGAAAGTAAGTGAATTGAACTTTTAAGATTATTTATTCAACATATAGTTATAGGACAATTCTTAATCAACCAGTATATACAGGTGTTATTTGAGATACTGAATGTCAACAAAGGAAACGTGAAACTCAGTTGGGGAAATTCCATCTATAAGGAAACACAAAATTAAGTGATGTATGAATGAGAAAAAGAGACCAGCCCTAAAATCAAGAATTTTGGTTGCAATCAAATAAGAAAAATGGAAAGTTAGAGTGGAAGAGCCAGTAGTAACAGTAGCAACAGATTTATTAAAGAAGACAGAAATAATTTTTAGTTATATTCCTATGTAAATATTGGAGAGCTGTCTACATTAAAATGAGGTTCCAGGGTGGTCCAAAGGAAAATAACCAAGTGAAGCAGAATGTAATCAAAACAGAAGGCATATCTATTCTATATTAGGAAATGGTCATGAACATATGCTTATACTAAGAAATTGGATGTGATTTAGAGTTTAAATATTATTCAACAAGAAAGTTGAAGAATTTCCACATTGCAATCACATGAAAAAGCAGACTGCAATGATGAGCTGTAAAAGATGTGTGAGAAAAGAAACAGACCCCAAATCCTTGCTGCTTTGCTCCACTGGGATAGGCCTTGAACTAACACAGTGAAAGCCAGAGTTTCATGCCTGTGGGGGTCTGTTAATTTTTGCATACTTCATGGATACAAATTTTGTCCCTTTCCCTAGCCAGTCATTTTACAAACTCATACTATTTGTTACACAATAGGGACCAGGCAAGTAAAGGTATGTAAACCTAGAATAATGATGTGTCAGCAGTTTTATTATTTTATACACAAGGCATAACCATATTATTTTTCTATCTTACTTTTTTTTATCAAAGAGTATCAGGATAGATTCTGGAAAAATATTGCTAATATCTGAAATTCTAAATGTATTTTTTTATATTTTTAGTATTATATACACTATTTTCTGTGGTACAAATAGCTTTTTTTAAATTACTTTTCCTAATAAGAATATAAGAATTTTTATAAAGAAATTCTCGGTTTAACATTCTAGATATTAAAAGCAAACATGTATTTGGTGTATTTCATGGTTGCTATATGATTTAATCAAACTGTCTCCTTCTACTTTGAAAGCAATATTGAAAGCATATTAATTCATTAAACTGGTAGTTTTTTTGTTACTCCGATTGCAGAGAGTGAAGTGGTTCTTGATTAGATTTAGTAATAAACCAAAGCAGACATGGACCCTGACTTCAAAGAACTTATAGTCTAAATGATAAGAAAGATCTTCATTAACAAGTTTTTAAAAGCTCTATAAATAGTGTCATAATGTAACATAGTAGAAAACACAGCAAAAGAAAGGAACTGGATGGTGTGTGTTAGAGTGACATAGAATGTTTTGATATATAGTTATTCTCCTTATACGCAATATATTTCTTCACATCTGGCCAAGCACATGTATAAGAATATAATGAACACTTAAGAAGATAATATGTTGCATGTGCATCTTGATTGTTTCAAAATTAAAACTTTTTAAATATTAAAGCTGATCAAATATTAATATGATGCTGGCATCTATGCTGAAGTTTCTAAGGGTACAGAATACAGCACATGCTTACTTAATAATCTAAATTTCATTTTACCACACAGAACTGCACCAACTTCCAGTTCATATTCAAATGCAGTTAAGGTGCTGCTTGCAATCTGTAAAGCTTTATTGTCTGAGTCTTACTTACCTGGGAGACCGCTTATCTGCATTTCACAAAGCAGACTTTGGAGCAGTTCTGCTGACAGTTTCCCTGCCTGGATCTGAAGTACTGATGAGGCAGCACCACTCCTGGCAAAATGCTTGAGTTCTGGCGCTTCTGTTATTCTGTCTTCAAGACCCAATCAATATTTTCAAATGTGAGGAGACATGCACTGCTGCTTAAATAGCACTTGTAAACAAAGTAAAAGGTTTTTTAGTTAGTTTTGTTTTTGATAAATAGTGTGAAAATATTATCTGTCATGCATCTGCAAATATTGACATGCAACAAATATATTAAATATTATGTATTAAAATGTTATTTCTTAGAGAAGCTTTAAATTAGTTATTTCTAAAAAATACAAAACACATAATACAAAAATTTGCCAATAATCAATCCATTCCATTACTAGGAAAATAAATGTGCAATGCTAACCATCTCTCAGAAATGATGGTTTCTTGAGAATGCACTTTAAGTAACATTTTAAAATAAACTCACATAATTAATTCTGTTGAGAAGGTAAGTTTACACAATATTTTTGCATCAATACCTAAAAATACTGATAATAACTAAACATTACTGTAATTCATCTGAAACATTGGACAAGGAGTTTGAAAATTATAAGTTATAGATTGCTTATTTTATTTGGTAAAATTGCCCCAAGCATTTCATGTCAAGACAACTAACAGGAAGAAAGTTGGCCAGGTGCAGTGGCTCATGCCTGCAATCCCAGCACTTTGGGATGTGGAGGCAGGAAATCACTTGAGGCCAGGAGTTCAAGACGAGCCTGGGCAAAATGGCAAAACTCTGCCTTTACTACAAATGTAAAATTTAGCCGGGCGTGGTGGCCCATGCTTGTAATCCCAGCTACTTGAGAGGCTGAGGCATGAGAATCACTTGAACCTGGGGGCAGACGTTGCAGTGAGCTGAGATGGTGCCACTGCGCTCCGGCCTGGGCAACATAACAAGACTCTGTCTCAAAATAAATAAATAAATAAATAAATAAATAAATAAATAAATAAATATTCTTTTTAAAAGCAATATAGAAATTGATATAGTGATTGTGTCTTTCTGTGTTTCTGTTTATTATATATAAAGTCTTTGGGAATACTCAACACTATTTTGAACTTTAAACTTTGAACTTATTACTTTAGATTAAAAAATACACTATATAAAGTGCCCAAAATGGACAGAAAAAATATTTCCACATCCTTTGGAATACTCAGTGTAGTATGGTACATATGTATATTCTAAAAGACTGTTTTAATTAACTTTATTATTTTTTTCGACAACCACAATGGCTCTCAGGATGCTAATTCATGATTATCCTGAGTGCCTAATTTTAGAACTCACATTACTGTAATACATACTAGGCTGTCTTTTTTTTTCCTTAAGCAAATATCATTTTCAAAGTGGAGTAACAAAAGTTTCAAGATGATAGGAAAAAAATGTCAATTTTGGTTTTGTAGGAAGATTTACCTCTATACTTAATTACCTCCGCTATCTACTCTACCTCTGCTGAGCACAATCAATTTATTTCACGTCCATGGTTATTGTTGAAGTACAGTGAAGCATGACAGTGTAAAATGAAACACTAGGAACAAAATGTAAAGGAGGTCTGACAAATAAAGAATATAAATGATAGGTGGCCATGCATAGCTGTTGTGTGATGATATTTGCATTTTAAGTTTTCTGCCTCGGTATATGACTTGGCTGCCCCTACAAAAATTATTAGATCTCATTTTGATCTTGCCTATTTGTTTACAGTGCAGCTTAAGAAATAGTTACGTAGAAATTTTTGTTAAAGGGAAAATAATTCTATTATGAAGAAGTTGGATATATAGGATCATAATTGCTGGTTGAAATTTGAAGGAGAATGTGATGTACTCCATTCTCTTCTGTGTGAATAGATTAGATTCAAGAGTTTGGCAAAAATCATATCAGGTAGAATGTGGCCCATCAGGGTTATATTGTGAAATTAATGAGAGCATTCCTAGAATTTTATGCATCAAAAAGATTATATGACACTTCAGGAAGATCAGTCTGACTGTTTTGCAGCTTAATTATACAACAGCCAAGATGGCACAGAAACCTGTTAGGGGATTATGACAACTGAGATTTTAAAATGATGGTGAAGCCAGGCATGGTGGCTCATGCCTATAATCCTGACACTTTGGGAGGCCAAGGTGGGAGGATTGCTTGATGTCAAGAGCTGTAAAACAGCCTGAGCAACATAGCAAGACACTGTCTCTACAAAAATAAAATAAAATAAAATAAAATAATTTTCTGGATGTGGTGGGATGTGCCTATAGTCCCAGCTACTTGGGAGGCTGAGGCAGGAGGATCACTTGAACCCAGGAGTTTGAGGCTGCAGTGAGCCGTGATAGCACCACTACAGTCCAGCCTAGATGACAAAGCAAGGCCTAAAAAAAAAAAAATTAAAAAAAAGATGGTGAAATGAACTATAGTAATGGTCATAACATCAGCATATCCTGTGAGTAAGTTACTCTTCCCATCTTCATTTTACTGATGTGCACGATGAGAGACAGAGAGGTTAAATAACTTACCTACCATTGCGCCGGTAGCAAGAAACAGAGCCAGGACTTGCACAGAGGGAGTTTGAGTCCAGGGCCCTTTACTGTTTCTCTGATAGAAGATAGAGATAAATCATAGATCCAAGTGAGATTTGTAGGTAAGATTGGTAGGAATTGGTCACTAAAAGGATACAAAAAGTGAGAGAAAACCACAGGCTATATATGTAGATTTGGGAATCATCAGCATCTACCTATGGAAGAGAAATAGAAAACATGTGCAGCTTAGAAAGAAAACAACATCTAAAAATGATATCCTAGAAAACCCCAAGATTTAAAGTCTGATGGAAGAAATGGAGCCCACAATGATGATTAACCCAGAAACAACAATGTCATAGAGACTGAGGAAGGATAAGGTTTCAAGGAGAGTGCTGCAAACAGATCCAAATTCTACAGAAAGTATAATAAACACACTGTGAAAACTGCCCGTTGTTCTTTGACTTAATAACAGGCAGTTCATCAATGAACTTGCAAACTACAACTTCTGGGTGGTAGTTGAGGTTTGATTTAATTAAATCTAATAAGATCTAGTCATAGGCTTGAAACTGAGCCTTATGAATTCTATCTTGGACAGTAGCAGGCTAGAATAGGAGGAGTGTAACTACGGACCTAGAGCATATGCTAAAAACAGGTATCATGGAGGAAAAAGAAGAGATTTGTTGGGAGAGAGAATGAAATATCAGGATAAAGCAGGTAAGGAAGTATTGAGTAATATTTTGAAAAAGAAGAGAGATATAGAAGATCTAGAAAGTGGAAAATAACTGATAAAACGACAATACACTGAAGGAGCCAAAGGAACCATGACATCTGAATTATCTGAGAAATTTGTAGTGCCGAAATTTATACCATATGGGATTGGTCATACACTGTGTCTTCTCTCAAGGATTTATCACTTTTGAAAAATAAATTCCATTCCTTTTCAGTCTTTGTACTGTCTCTTTGGTGTCTCCAAACAAGGTCTATCCTGAGAGACATTTTTTGTGCAGAGAACAGCACTGATTCTCTCTCTCTCTCTCTCTGTCTCTCACTTACTCACTTTCTCTGTCTCTCTGTGTGTGCTAAAAATGTGTGCGGTTATATGAAAATAATTTAAATTGTGAATGTTAGAATGAGGTGCTGCATTTTATAGCATATCCTTTAAAAATAATAATTATTTGAAGTCTGTTTCCAGAGTTATAATGGTTTGAGCCACACTGTTTTCTAAATACTCAAATTTGGTATGCAGCTTTATGACAGGAAGTTGGCTTTCAGAGCAGGAATGTATGTAAACAAAGAAATGTGGCTCACAGGAAGGTTTAGCTAAATCAAATCCCAAAGGCTGCCTCCATTCTGAGCTTCTTTCTGTATCTTGATTATTTGCAGATGCTTTACATGAAGCTAGAGATGAAACCCAATAGTTAACCTCCCTAAAACTCCCAAGGCAATTCACAGTTAGCCCTGAGTGTTGACCAGCTAAACTAAACAATGAGAAGGAAGTAGGAAATTTAATGCCATCCTGCTTCAAGATGCATGAAGTACTTTTTTCTCTCTCAGGAATCAAACCTCAAGACTAAACTTTTCAAAAACAGACTAAAAAAAATCAACTAATACAACTGCCTGGAATCATCACTATAAACATGAAGAGTTGAAAACTATTTGTTCCTTAGACATTATTACAAAATCACATGCCTGCTGAGCTTCAAGTCCTATTGTCTTGTGCGAAGTGCACAGTTCTGCCTTTCTTGGCTGTAAAAATGCTAAGATACCAAGAGTTATAAATTGTCTTATATAATAAGTCATGGAAACTTTACAGGACAAAGTAGATAAAAAAGAAGAGAAAGATTTTTGTCAGCTTGAAAACTCTGTCTTTATGAATGAAAACAAAATGTTACCTAATTTCTGCAATGCTACCCAGTACAAAGATGTAACCCTAGTCTCTTGAAATCTAGCAGCTGCTTTATTTTTCCCAAGCTAAGTAATTGGAGGGAAGACCCAGGAAAGTAAAACTTACTGTGTTACATTTTTGGAACTCTGGTTGTAAGCATGCCTTGTGCTAATGAAACAGTAGAGAAGCAAACTGTGGGAGAGCATGCTGGGAGAGGCCCAGCCGAGGGGCCTGGGGCAGAGGCCACACTCTCACTTCCCAAGCAGTGTGGGATAGGATCCTGCGGGTGCCCACCCTAGAATTAACCCTAGGATGGATGCAATCAGGATTCAGTTTTGCTGAGACTGCTGCAGAGAGGATTTGTTACTTGAGACCATATACATCCTGGAATTCTGCTGGAAGAACATAGGTAAACTCTCAAGAAACTACCAATGCCCAAGGCCACTGCTCAGAGTGAGCTGCCGTATCTCTACATTGAACCTGTAAACAAAATACTAGAACAGTGGGGATGGGCAGTGGGTGGGGAGAGAGAGTGGTGTGTTGCAGCTGTCAGATAAGAAAGGATCTGTGTTTTCCTTCTCCTTCTCCCCTCATCAATAACTGAGAAGCTGGTATCAAGAAAAGAAGACAGGAAGAAGTGTGAGAGTCACATCAAACCCATCATATCTTGCAGCCATTAGAACTTCAGCTCATACTTAACTGAAGGAAAAAAGAATATATTTCAGAATATGAAATAAATTTTTAAAATGAAAAGAGATAAGTAAAAACTAAGATTAGACTGAATAATTGAAAGTGAATGAACATAAGGAGATTGGGCCAAAGAATTATTAACAAATATAGTTTTTATCCACCAATAATATGAGCTTCAATATTGCATATATGTGGACAGTTACTGAAAAAAAAAACAGTTTTGTGTTTATAACCAGTGATTTGAGATTAAGTAAATTCATTACATAAGACATCTCAGTTTTGGAAGCAATGGCTGAACTCCTTATGGCATCTTATTTTTTTGTTTTCTATTTATTGACATTGAAAATATTGACTTCTTTAGTCCCAGATAGGTAATGCTTTTCTATGTCTAGATATTTCCTGAATTTTTTGGGAAAATCGATATGGATATTATCTCTTAAAATTAAATGTGCTGCATTTCTCAGTGTCAGTGTTACAGCTTTTTCACTCCTGTTGTTCTGCGAGTGGGAGGGAGCGTTACAGCTCTTTTACTCCTACCACCAGTGAGCTCTGGGTTCTCGTCCCATGACAAAGAAGACTAAGGCATGCAGACAATGGACAGTGAGCAAGGCAGAGTTAGATTCATTAGGGAACAGAAAAGCTCTCAGCAAAGAGAGGGGACCCGAAAGAGGGTTGCAAGCTATGAAGCTGAGTCCAGGGGTTTTTATGGACTGGGAAGAGGGAGGAATGTGCTGACTGGTCTGAAGGCCATCTTGGAGAAAGCACCTCTCAGAAAGAGGTATGATAGTGAAAAGAACCAGTTGGAAGCAGAGGTAAAGGCTTGGCCCAAGACTTCGGCCTAGGACCAATCAGGGGCTGTAATGAAGGCTTGGCTGGGACCTTGGCCCAGGACCAATCAGGGGCTGGAGTGATGATTCACCCTATGTAAATGAAGATTCTCTCAGCAGCCAATCACAGAAAGGTAGACATATGTAAAATAGGTGAAAAGCAGGAGACTAAGGCAGATCAAGGAGACAGAAATGTGTCTAAAACAGAAGTGGAATTTGTTCATCTGTGTTCACAGAGTAAGCGTTTCCATTCAAGGACACAGGCTCCTTATCTGGAGCTCGCAGTTTGACTTTCAGGTTATTCTTGGTTTGAAGGAGTTTTACCAAGGACCCACCCTAACTGCCTGCTTGACCAGTTTCTTCCTTCCACCGCTCTCACTAACATGTTCAGAACTCTCAAAGCCTTTGAGTTTGTTGACAGTTAAGACCTCATACTCCACTCTGCCACCCATGAATTTATTTTTAGTTCCGTTTGCATTTGAATAGAATAGCATGTTTACACACATTTACACAATGCACACATATTCTCTTTATTCCTCTCTCTCACATGCAGGCACACAGTTTTAATTCCAGGTTTCCTCTACAGTGATGTAGTCCTTATAGTACAAGGGGGTCGATATATGTGGTATAATGTAACCTAACCACAATGAGCAGTGGCCTGGCCTGACGTTAAGTGTGCTTTTTCTATCAAGAGAAAACCCTACCATAAGAAGACTAACAGCCACTGCTTCCTTACTGAGAAGAGGGCTTTTTCTATCTGAATCAAGTTTTATAAAATTAGGTAGTTTTTCATCCCTAGGAGATATTTTTTCTTAGAAACAACTAGAATATTTAACATTGTATAATGATCAATCAAATCTGAGGAAAGTGATCACATACTGATCACATCAGTGGCTACAGATGTGGGCCAACAAAGCTTAGCTTCAAATCTTTGTTTTGGTTTAGATGACAAAAATGTCAAAACAGCATTTGTTATTTTAATTCTTTTGCTAGAAGAAAATAATATTTCATTTCTAGATGCTTTAAGTTTACTAAGCAATAATTATCTAAAAAATATATTTTAGTTTTTTCATGTGATGGATAGATTTTTATTTTTATTTTTGGTAACATATAAAGATTTTTTTTTAATTTAACTTGAGCATTTGTAGGTGAGTTCTTATAAGTAAGAGTGTCATAATCATGTAGACTTTTATTGTGAGTATTTCCATCTCCACTAGTAAAACCTATGGAGAACAGGTGAATTGCTAAGGTTGGAAAATAGTGAGATTGTACATAGAGTGTAATGGGGGGGGAAAAGGCAAATTATTCTAAGTGAATATTTATATTCAGATAAAAAAGAGCTAATAAAACTGAACATGACCATGTAATTAACTCCCACAATACCTTGTGCTGTTAAAACTAAGGCCTAGGGAGAAGTTTTTCCTGGGGTCACCCACTGAAATAGAAAACAAATTCTCCTCCTTCCATGCCCCATGTTTTGTTTTTTTGGTTTTCTTTTTCCCTGGCTTAAACAGCAAATCATCCATTGGACCTGGCATTTTAAAAGTCTGCTGGATTTGTGTGTTTAGTGAAGAGTAGGAGGTTTTCTGAGAAGGAAAAATAGCTTCATGAAACCATGGACGTGGCTGTGGAGAAGGCATTGATAAGTCAGGGTTCATACTGGGAAAAACAAGTAAAGAAACACGCTGTAAATTCTAAGCGTCCTTGCGTAAATATCACTTGGGGGCAAAGTGGACTCACTGCAAATTCTTGAAAAACATTTTTCTTTGGAATCAGAAATTTGGCAGCAGGATTTTTGAGTCTTGGAACTGAAGCATCATTGAATAGTGAGGACTGGAAATGCTATTTGAGTCATCAGCATAGAGGAAATATTTAAAGCTATGAAAATGTATGAACTCTCTGGGAAAGTGAACTTAAAGGGTCATGGGTAAATACATGGCCATAGAGAATCTTAGACATATGGGATAGTAGGAGGGAGAGAAGAAATCAAAAGGGATAGAGTAGGAAGAAAACACAAAAGCTGAAAAGGGACTCAGGTTTGTGCAGTGTCAGAATAACAAATGAAGAGATTATTTCAAGGAGGCATGTATTAGGTTGAAATGGTGGAGAATTAAAATAGACTCTTGGATTTTGTGAAAAAAAAAAATTTTGTGAGCTTCCAGACTCAGTATTTTCAATAAACTACAGCTTTTCAAATGTTTCAAAGAGGAAAAGTGAGTTAAAGTATTTTTTATTCTATCTCTTATTTATTCAACAAATATTTGTTGAACAGCTAGTCTATGCTAGGCATATTCTATTGATGTTTTTCATGTTATATATGACCAACCCCTTGGAAAATCTCCCTCATCCTTAAGTTTTCCTGCATGCTTATGTCTAACATGTGTATAAACCCTCCCTTCCATGCTATTCAATGATGCTGTGATCTGTTTGGATCATTCAGTGCAAGAAACCCTCAAACAAAATGATCTTAGGTGATTTATATTTTTGGAATGTATTTTGGCCCCAGTTGGGAAAACAATACTTAAGTATCTTTATTAAATTCCTGTTAAATTAGTTGGAAGAACAATTATTCTGGCTCGTGAGAAAGTTTTCATTTTTCTTTATACAGTTAGAGCAAGAATTTTAGAATAAGGACTTTGCTGTATGTCTTTTATAATCTCCTTTTATGGTTTGGTAAAATATGACAGGCTAGCAGCACAAGAAGTAAAGCTCAATTTGCATGAATATTCCTTTAACCCCTGAAACAAATACCTTTATGCAATGGATGCTTCTTAACCTCCAGGTCAGTGTTCTCAAGAGACACTAAAATTCTTTTGAAAAGGAATAAATAAGAAGGCACAGTGTGTGATCATAAGGAAGGGGTAATTTAAAATACAACCAAGATCATTTTACTCACTTCGTCTTTTGATACAGGCTCTTAAGAGACTTAGGCTGGGCTTCTATGCCAAAGAATGTTCAATTTATTTACTCATTTCACAACTATTTATTGAGACCCTACTAGATGCTAGGTAATGGGGCTAAAGAAGTGACTTGGAGACACAAGCTTATTTTTTAACTGCCCTCATTTTCTTTTCTGTTTTTTTTTTTTTGAGATAGAGTTTTCCTCTTGTTGACTAGGCTGGAGTGCAATGGGGCGATCTCAGCTCACTGCAACCTCCGTCTCCCGGGTTCAAGTGATTCTCCTGACTCAGCTTCCCGAGTAGCTGGGATTACAGGCATGCGCCACTCATGCCTGGCTAATTTTGTATTTTAGTAGAGACAGGGTTTCTCCATTTTGGTCATGCTGGTCCCCAACTCCCGACTTCAGTTGATCTGCCCACCTCAGCCTCCCAAAGTGCTGGGATTACAGGCGTGAGCCACCGCGCCCAGCCAACTGCCCTCGTTTTCTAATGTGTAGAGTTATACAACAAATAACTAGTTTGGGGTATTTAGAACTACTAGTAAGAAAAATAAAGAAAGATAAGGAGATAAAAGTAAAGTGTGTAAAGTGTATATGGGGCTAGGTGATGATTTATTACATATACAGTGTGATTAGCAAAAGAATCTCTGAAGCAGTAATAGCAGAGCCTGGACTTGAATGAGCAGAGCAAATGAGCAATGAAAAAATAATCTGCAGAAAAAAGTTCAATAGAGAATAAACAGCCCAGCCTGGCCAACATGGTGACTCTCCATGTCTACTAAAAATACAAAAATTTTCCAGGAATGGTTGTACATGTCTTCCAGCTACTTGGGAGGCTGAGGCAGGAGAATTGCTTGAACCTGGGAGGCAGAGGTTTCAGTGAGCAGGGATTGCACCACTGCACTCCAGCCTGAGTGACAGAATGAGACCCCGTCTCTAAAAAAAAAGAAAAAGAAAAGAAAGAGCAAGATAATGCCCTGCAGAGGGGATGAACTATGGGCACATTGGAGAAACAAGAGACAGTGTTGGGAGGGAGTGATAGAAATCAAGCTCAAGAAGTACTAAAGTCTAAATCATTAGGGCTTGGTCATTAATTGGGATTTTATTCTAAGGGTGATGAGAGTCCACTAGAAGGTTTTGAATAAGGAAGTGATACTATCCGATTGTATTTTTAAAATATCAGAGAGCTACTTCACGTAAACAGAAGTGGAACAACAGTTAAAGGAGAGGAATCAGTTAAGAGGCTGTTACAGCTGCATAGGAGACAGTAAATTGGAATAAGGTGGTAGCTATCAAGGGCCTACGTGGTTCAAGTCTAGATGGCCATTATAATCAGTAGTAAATTGAGAGCACAAGCCTATATTGGGAGGGGCATAGATTTTATTACAAATAATAGCAGAGTAGTTTTTCTTCAGTGTGGTGGTGATTGGGCCAAAGCAGAAAAAGAACTATAATCATGTGGACACAGGTTACCCAGTAAAACAGTGGTAGGGATGCTGATAACAGGAGAGGCTATGTGGACATTTTCCAACTTAAACAATTGCTCGATTTACGATTTTTCAACTTTAAGATGGTGTGAAAGCAACATGCATTTAGTACTGTCCTCCATTTGTGGTGGGGTCAAGTCCAGATAAACCCAGGCTAAATTAAAAATATCAGAAGTTGAAAATGCACGTTGGACTTACTGTTTTTAATTTAGTACAGTTTTATCTGGATGTAGCCCTATCCTAAGTCGAGGAGTATCAGCACATGTGTAGGGCAGAAGGCATATGGGAAATCTCTGTACCTGCCACTTAATTTTTCTGTGAATCTTAAACTGCTATGAAATATAAAGTGTGTTTGTGTGTGTCTATGTTCAACACAATTTTCTTATTTTAACGCTAACCAGACACAAAACAATACGACTTCAGATGATGAAAAAGCATCAGTAGAATCGAGTAATACTAACACTTCTTGGTTTTACAGACCTGACAAAGAAGGACCAATGTTGTAATGTCATCTTTTTTTATTTCATCAACTAAGGATATTTTAAAACAATAAGAAGATGTTATTTCTTCTAAAGTTCATTTATTTAATTGAATTTTTCTGCTTTTATTACAAACTTAACTCATTATTTTTATTTTTCTTGCTGTTCATTGGACAAATAAAAGCTTCATCTTCTTGTCCCCAAACACTGATTACTTGGATCCTAATACTTGGTATATTAGTTTTGAAGTCAGTTTAGTACTTGCAGAGTTACTCATAGCGTTGCTTTTACACTGTTTTTTATACTAAAATTAGGGCTGACAGATAATATGTGGAACATCCAGTTAAATTTCAGACAAACAAGAGTTTAGGACTGTAAGTGCATTTCCAAATAGTCATAGAAGTACTTGTATTTTAAAAATTATCTCATTTACACAGAGTTGAAATTTAACTGGGTTCTGTATTTTTACTTGCCAAATATGGCTATCCTAAGTTATTTCAGGAAGCTCTTATGTTCATTTTCCTTTGTGGTTTACTCTGAATTGCTTGCTGTCAAAATGTATCTATACTGTCACCAAGAGTATATATGTACACTACAATTTTTAGACTCCTAAAAAATTATTATCCTCGTTCCTTAACCAATCTCAGTTTCCTTATCAGCATTTTCTAGTATAAAAAGCATTGCAGTGGCCGGACACTGTGGCTCACGCCTGAAATGCCAGCACTTTGGGAGGCCAAGTGCCTCCTCACGAGGTCAGGAGATCGAGACCGTCCTGGACAACATGGTGAAATCCCGTCTCTACTAAAAATACAAAAATTAGCTGGGTGTGGTGGTGCATGCCTGTAATCCCAGCTACTAGGGAGGCTGAGGCAGGGGAATCGCTGGAACCTGGGAAGTGGAGGTTGCAGTGAGCCAAGATCATGCCACTGCACTCCAGCCTGGCAACAGAGCAAGAGTCCATCTCAAAAAAAAAAAAAAAAAAAAAAAAAGCACCGCAGTGTTTTTACTGGAGTGGAGGCATCTTAACTTCTAACCACTGTCAGTGACAGGTACAATGGTGCATATGAATTGATGCATCTGAAGCCTGTAAGTCAAGTGCTACAAGGAAAGGCATCCCTAATTCTTTTTTAAGATGAATTTATTAGTAGTTTGACCAAGCTAGCACTTGGAATAATACATTCTCTTTCTTCTTGGATTCTGTGTCCACATCATACACTTCCTGCAAGGCATGAAATGACTAGCTGCATGTTTTTAAATAATTGGGATGGAGTGAGTTTTCTTCACTCATGTACACATGATTATTGCTCCATTGCTCTTGGTATTGCTTTGAATATTTTTCTTCCTTACATTAAATGCAAATACAATAGACAATTTGGAGATATTTTCCAGCTAGTGAATAGCACGAGACTTACAATTCTTGAAAAGAAATGCTTCTAATCCAAACACACTTCTGCATTTTTATGTCTGATTCTATTTTCTGTTTTAAAATGGCATCTTGAATGATCTTCATACAGAAGCAATCTTTATCCCTATTCAAAGCTGCTGATTTTGCAGGAAAGGAGAAGAAAGGCTATTCTTTAAATTATACCTTTCATCAACCTGAAATAAACACAAGTAGTAAGTCTGGAAGTCTTTGAAAAGAGAGACAGAGACACAGAGCAAGAGAAAGAGAGAAATTTTATTTCCTTGCAGTTTGCATATGTTAATTACCCTGAATATTGTAAAGGAAGCTGAAGCAGCTGGCATGGATTTTTGACAACCACATTTAAATTGTTTAAAAGAAACTCTGTCTGGTAAACTTGGGTGTTTTAGATGCAAGGAGAGATTGCGGCATCTGAAATCTGAGAAAGAAAACCAAAAGCATTGGGTATGCTCAGAGAGTATGCAGTAGGATGCAAGGTCATTTATAAACAGAATGAAAATCAGACAGGTCAAGGCTAGGCCTCTTGAACAAACATTGAATAGTTATACCATGTTCAATGTGTGCAAATCTTGAATGAAACTCATTGTAGAGATCTGTAGAGAGAAAGGCCAAGGTATGTCATCCTAAAAAGAAAATATTAATATAAATTTCTGAAATCCTTATTCAGAAATGCATAAGAAAGCAAAGGAATTTTACAGAAGATATTCACCACCAGCAAGAAAGTCATACTTTGAATCCTCCAGAATAGATTACTTCTGATTTGAAAGGTAAATATTATAGCATATCATTTAATAGTTTATGAGAAATTTGTTATATTGATATACCATCTTCACCACTTGGGGGAACTTTTGCTTTTTCAATTCATATTTTCCTAAAGAAATAGAATACCGTGAGAAGAGACAATCTACTATGACACAAGATTGTGCCATAGAGGAGACAGAACTTGGGTTTCCAGGCACCTATTTATATATGCCTTATAAGTGTATGTCGACTGTCTCTTCTATACAAGACACAAGTCATAGATGCAGAAGAGGTAATGGAGAAAGCTTACCTGACTGTGTAGAGTTCATGGCCTTGGGGCCGATCAAGTGTGGGTTTAGTATACTGACTGTGACCTTGTGCAAGTTATTCAAGTTCAACCTCAGTCTGTTCTTTAAAAAAAGAAAAAGATAGATGTGTAACATTCAAGTGATTTTTTTAATTCTCAAAATCAACTTTATTGGTATATACTTTTTATACAATATAATGTAGGTCTTTTTGTGATGACTTTTGATAAATGTGTACAATAGCATAACTGCCAACACTAGCATGATACAGAATATTTGCATTTCCCTAAAAAGTTCCCAGTTGCCACTTTGTAGTCATTTCCTCCCTGAAGCCCAGTCCCTGGCAACCACTGATCTTCTTGTTACTGTAGTTTCATTTTTTAAGAATTCATATGGGCCGGACCCAGTGGCTCATGCTTGGAATCCCAGAGCTATGGGAGGCTGAGGCAGGCGGATCAAGAGATCGGGAGATCGAGACCATCCTGGCCAACATGGTGGAACTGCGTCTCTACTAAAAATACAAAAATTAGCTGGGTGTGGTGGCGTGTGCCTGTAATCCCAGCTACTTGGGAGGCTGAGGCAGAAAAATCACTTGAACCGGGAGGTGGAACTTGCAGTGAGCCGAGATCGCACCACTGCACTCCAGCCTGGCCACAGAGTGAGACTCCCTCCGTCTCAAAAAAAAAAAAAAAGAATTCATATGAAGGCAATCATATGTTGCACACACATTGGTGTCCAGCTTCCTTCACTTAGAAAGCGTTTAAAATTTACTCCTGTTGTTTTGTGTGACATAATTATTCCATCGTATGGATATTCAGGTGTTGTTTTGATAATTAAGCAGGAAAGTTTAGGTAAAGGCTAGTGAGCAGTTTATGATTGGTAGAAATTATTGAATGAGTGTTAACTATTAAATAATAAATAATTATCTGACTTTATTTTCTCTCAAGATTTAAGGAATGATATCATATTCAAGAAGTAAAACTTTGGGCTAATGCACAGAAGCTTTATTTATAAATAAAATGAGAAATTTGAAAATTTAGACATGATCTAGAAAATTTGAGACTGCCCTTGATTAAAATAGCAGGCATGTTCTTTAGACTGATTTATCCAGTCACATGTCTTGTCTCAATTCTATTTTCACTCTGTGTGTGTAGATAATACCACATTTAGAAATATATAATCTCCAAGGGTCAGTTTTTATTGTCACAGACATGACAATTTATGCTGTTGCAACTTCAGCAATCAAAGACTCTGTTAATGGCATCATAAAACTTGGCACACCATTTTTTTTTTTCTACAGGGAAGAAAATTAAGAAGCTTAATTTCAATATATAAATGGAACTCAGAAAAGTGATCACAGATAAATCTAGAAGTTATTTTCAGAAAGAGGTTTCATTTTCCATGTCTTATTCACTAAGAGCATATGTCTCTGAAATTAACTCATTTTTTGTGTGTGATCAAAATCCAAAGCAATATTCATGTTATGGTTTTTATAATCCCCAAAGTATATAGTTTCTTCTGTGCCTGGAACTGGGAGGCTAAATTTGGGGGGAGCTTGATCTGTAATGTTCTTCTAATTCAAAAGAGAATATACACTAGCTCAGAGTTTGGAATTTGGATTTGGATTTTGCTTCTGAGCACTGGTGATCAGGATTTGCAGTTTGCAACCTCAGCTCTCAAATAAATCCAGGATTTATTATTGAGATCAGTAGACTGCCTGCAATGCAACCCTTAGGCTTGCTACTTACACTTAATACTACTTAGCCGAAAACAGCTTAATCAGAACTTGTGGGAATGCCATTGCCTTTTGTATGTTAAAAATTTACTCCATCATCTATTGCATTTGTGCCACAAATATTATTTTGCACGTTGGTTTTACTATGACTGTTATTGATTACCAGAAGTCTTAGTCCCAAATTTTGATTTTTAACCCTTCATATACTACTCCTCTTTTGGAGACAGTTGATCATTATTGTGTACCAGCCACAGCATTAGTGGAGGACCTGCATTAGATACATGTGTCCTCTTTTAATCCCATCTCCTCAGTGTATAAAAGAGAAGAGGAACATCAGTAGGCTGAGCAATGGCTGTCATTTGCATCAAGGAATAGAGCCAGCATTCATTTTTTATTTCAGGATAGGTCCATTTCATCTATTTGAAAAGCTACTATTAAAAGGCTTGTAATCCAATGCCTGCAGCTGAGAATAATATAAAATAAAATAATCTTCTTCACTCTTTCAACACCAGCATGAAGAAGTGCCAAGAACTCTTCTCTCATTATTGACATTATCATCAGGAACCAATGGGAGAGTGGTGATGGTATTTTTTTCATATACTTCATGCTTTTATAATTTTCTTTTGGCTCAGTGTGTGGATAATGGAGGTGAGTTGTGAACAAATAGCCTCAAAAAGGCATAATTACTATGAAAAAAACTGATGGGGAGACGGAGATCTTGTCTCTATAACACAAACTTTCTCCATAATATAAAGCTCTTTGATATGGCTTGCCATGATGCATTTAATTAGCAAAATAGTTCTTCTATCATTCCATTTCCAAAGACGTTTTCTATCAATATATATTGTATTTTACTATCATTGTATTTCTTTCAACCTATAATCACACTTTGTTTTCTTATTTTTGTTCCACCTCACCATAGGATACATTTCTTAGGGAAATCAGTGGTAAGTGGCTTTGAAACTTTTTTAGTTTCATTTTACTATGACTATAGTAAAAGTTACATTTTACATTACAATTGGATACACAGATATATGCTTAAATTAAATAAAGTTAAACATACAAGTTAAATGAAAGTTAAGAAATAGCTTTATAAAACAAAACTTACCCTAAACATGAGTAATGCACTCTGTTATTTTTGTATTCTATTCTATTTGGTTTTATTAAAAACGGCTCTTTATGACCTACTATATTGATCTCACAACTCACTAATGTTTTGCAAATCATGTGTTACAAAACACTGATATAAGTGATAACATTTGTATCATCCAACAGATTGGTAGAATCTATGTAGACTTGTAAAATTTGAATTTAGACTTTTAAAATATAGCCCCCCATAGTATATACTTTGTCCTTATTTTAGTAGGAAATAAAAATTGTTAATTTTGTTTTACTGTTGTCACATTGATATGTACATGTGAATACACATACAAACACACATATAATGTAAATTATATATGTATATGTGCGTTTGAATTCATTTGGATGTTTCTTATTATATGCTTGTATTATGCCTATAAAAATATAAATGCAAATGAATAAATTGAGCTGGATTACTTGTAAACTTCTGTTTAGTTTTAAAACCAAGCATTCTATTACTTACCTTCAGTGAATTATAACCACGTAGTTGTTTCTCTAGTGGAGGTAGCAGAATTGCCCAGCTCAGTGGGCTTTATTTGTGGGGTGTGGGGGTGGTGGGGGAGGATCTTACTCTATCATCCAAGCTGGAGTGCAATGGTGCGATCACAGCTCACTACAACCTCTACCCTCCTGACTCAATCAATCCTGCCATCTCAGCCTCGTGAATAGCTGAAACCACAGGCATGCACCACCATGCCTGCCTTTTTTTTTTTTTTTTTTTTTTTTTGTATTTTCAGTAGAGACAGGGTCTTACCATGTTGCCCAGGCTGGTCTTGAACTCCTGAGCATAAGCCATTTGCTTTCTTTGGCCTCCCAAAGTGATGAAATTACAAGCGTGAGCCACCATGCCTGACCTCCACAGGCTTCTTCTTGATTGCTGTCATAAGATGCTTAGGGTTTATATTTTTTTAAATATCCAATCAGAGCTAATTTGTGGTACAGGTGATGGTTTGGAAAAGTGCAAGCTTTGCTAGAATCCAACACATAATCTCTACTTAATGTCTAGCTAGCAACCTCTAACTACAGCCTTAACATTGTTTTTTAATTTCTTTTTTTCAGTAAAGAGATCCATGTTTTTATTTGTTAAGTCTGAAACTTCTTTATATGACAAAGTGAAATGTGAACCATTATATACAATACTTTCCTCTATTGCATTAATTTGTTTTTTTATATCTTCATTTAGAAGTTTTATATATTTTTTAAGCTTTAGGTTCACAGCAAAATTAAGAAGAAGATACAAAGATTTCCCAAATTCCTCTTGCCCTCAAATGGTTAGCCTCCCCCATTATCAACGTTCCCCACAAGGGTAGTACGTTTGTTACAATTGGTGAACTCACACTGACACATCATAATCACCCAGAGTCCACAGTTTTTAGGGGACACTCTTGGTGTACATTCTATGGGTTTGGCCAAATGTATAGTGATATGTACCCCTCAATATAGTATCATACAGAATATTTTCATTGCTCTGAAAATCGTCTGTATTGTGTCTATTCAACCCATCCCCCACTCCACCTCATCAACCACTGATCATTTTAGTGTTCCCATCATTTTGCCATTTCCAGAATGTCATTTAGTTGGAATTATATAGTATACAGTGAATGAATAAACTGTAGGACATTGTGGTTGTTTATTCATTCATTGAATGAATCGTGTTTGTTTATTCATTCATTGAATGAATAAACTGCAGGACATTGTGGTTGTTCCCAACTTTTGGCAGTTATAAATAAAACTGCTTCAAACATCCATGTGCAGATTTTTGTGTGGACATGTTTTCAATTCCTTTAGGTAAATACCAAGGAGCACAATTGCTGGATCATATAGTGAGATTATGTTTAGTTTTATAAAAAGCCACCAAACTGCCTTTCAAAGTTGCCGTTATCATTTTGCATTTCCGCCAGTAATGAATGGGAGTTCCTATTGCTCCACATCCTTGCTAGCATTTGGTGTTGTCAGTGTTTTGGATTTCAGCCATTCTAATAGTTATTTTAATTTACATTTCCCTGATGACATATAATGTGGATAATTATTTAAATGCCTATTTCCCATCTTCTTTGATGAGGTGTCTGTAAAGATCTTCGATCCATTTCTTATTCTGGCTATTTATTTTTTTAATTGTTGAATTTTAAGAATTTTTGCAAATTTTGGATAACAGTTCTTTATCAAATATGTCTTTTGCAAATATTTCCTCCCAGTCTTTGGGTTGTTTTTTGTTGTTGTTGTTGTTGTTGTTGTTGTTCTTTTGACATTGTTTTTTGCAGAACAGAAATTACATTACATTAATTTTTCAAGAACAAGTATTAGTTAAGAGATACTAAAATGTGGTTAACTCTTAATAATAATTCCAATACATGGATAAATTTCCCTTGTATGTTCTTTTAAACACCCTTTTCAGTAAGTGATATGTAATAGAAAGTAATGAAAAGCATCATAAACAGAAAACTCCCCTGAATCTGTCACTGCAAACTCTTAACATTTTGTTCCCAGAAGTTTTGATGTAAAAACTTTCAGGTTTTCTCATAAATTGTACTTTAGACATGATGGATAAGATGTCTCTATTAAATTGGCTGATCCCTATTCAAGGCCTAGAATTTATTGTTTGACCAAACGCATATACACACACAGTGATATGAACTTTGTGTTTCTGTGCTGTATTTAAGCCTGCTTAGACATCAAAGATTCTCATTATACTGTTGTGAACTGAACTACAGAGCTAAAGAATAGCCTTTTGTTGGGAGAAATGGAGCTTAAAAGAAACAGCTAAGTGGTTATGCTTTGCACTGTGAGACACCAGATTTCATATTCAGTACCATGAGATGGTCTTTGAAAAGCCTTCATTTCGTGTGCCTGTTGCAGTGAGATAGCTTGTCTCACACAGGCTAGGAAAATCCTTGGAAGTTGTGAGACTGTTAATATACATACCCATACCTCTCAGTCCGTGAGAGTAGAGAAATTAAGTCCAATTGGAAATGTATATTGAATATTTGTTCATGTAAATGACTTGAGGGTAAAGTTTTGAATCATTGTTTTTGTAGCATTGGTTACATGAAAACCGTGTGACAGCCTTGGAAGTCTGAAAGAGCAGGAGAGAGGCTAAGCACACACATATTGTGATTTTAGGAATCTCAAGGTATGCTTCTCTATCTCTTTATACAACTTCAAACAGTTCTTATATTTACTTGTGAATTCTCTATATACCACATTAAGTGATGCATTATTACTCATAAATCTGTAAACTACACCAAGATAAAGAATAACCAAAAAATAAAATAAGCTGATATGTGCTCAGCACTAAACTGCCTTGTTTGACAAAGGGTTACCTAAGACTACTAAGATGTTTATTTTAGTCATGAACAACTCACCTACAATGGTGATTCTGTCCAAAGTGAAGGGATGTGAGAAGTTAAGTTGCAACAAGAATTCTAAATTGAGCTACTTTAACTTTTTAAACACATCCCAGAATTTGCTTAACTACGTTTTCCTTTCCAAAGCATTCCTGCAGATGCCAAAGGCATAAATAAGCTATAATAGAGTTGGAGATTCTATAAGTGTATCATGAAATCAGGAAGAGTGTCAATGTGGATTCAAACCTTCAAGTGTTAAAAACTTGGAATTGTATGATTGCACTTATTACTATCAAATCTAATAAAGTAACAGCTGTCATCTAATTAATTATCTAGTTAATTAAAATGACATTAATTCAATTATTGTTATATTTCAGTCATGACCAGTTATGCATCAGTCAGGAAAATGGAAACCATGCTAGGTAATTTGAACAGAAAAAGATTTAATGCAAAAATTTGGGGGCTTAGAAAAATCACTAAAAGTCTTAAGGAAGTGAAAGTTGGGGTGTGAGTGGGATGTCACAAGGTTTCAGTTTGGATGCCTCACTTTAGTCCTGAGAGTCAGAAATGTGTTGCTTCCACCCCAACTTAGAATACTGTAGGAAACAGGTGCCAATGACAAAGATGACCAGTAACCTCAAAACTGGGTGTTGCAGAGGAGAAGTGAAGTTCATCTGGCTGTAATAAAACTTCGAATCTGCCAAAGCCCATATGCCCAGTGATCTCTACAGCTAGAACAGATGCCATCAGGAGGCAGCACGGGTGGCATGTTTGTGCTTGGTATAAGAAATTTACCAACTAAAGGAATTACTCTTAGAAATATCCTTGAAGAAGATTCACTAAATCATTATCTATGTCATCTATGTTTTAAGAGTAAATATTTTGGTCAATAATGTAGGAGCAAAGTATCTCATCTATGTTGTAAGAGTAAATATTTTGGTCTATAATGTATGTTATTTTACTTGGATCGAAAACTCTTAAAAGAGCTTTTTATTACTATATAACAAATTACCACAAACTTAATAGCTTAAAACACCTCATGTGGTATCTCACAGTTTTCATGAGTCAGGCGTCTGGGCACAGCTGAACTGGGTCCTCTACTCAGGATCTCACAGACTGCAATAAAGGTGTCAGCCATCATTGAGGGCTAATGTGAAGACTTGACTGGGGAAGAATCCACTTCTAAGCTTATTTGATTGTTGGTAGAATTAATTTTCTTGCCGATGTAGAACTCATGGGAGCTTGTGTCTTTTTTTTTCACTTTAATTTTTGGAGCTTGCTTTTTTAAGACTTCTCTGAACTCAGAGAAAGCCTAAACTTGCTTTTAAATGACTCACCTGATTATACATCAGACCCAACCCGGATTAAGGTTCTTAATTACATTATTTAACCTTTACCATATAAAGTAACAATCATGGGAATTATATCCCATGATTCTGCCCATGATTCATATTCTTAGATTCTACTCACACTTAAGGAGAAGAGATTATAAAAGGGCATGGGTCATTGTGGATCCTTTTAGAATTCTGCCTACTGTGTTAAAAGAGAGATTTTACTTTACTGGGGTTTTCTGTCTCACACTGAAGGACACACCCTTTCTAGGGTTTTCTTCCCCCCATTGGCTTTATTAAATCATTAGGATAATAAATTTCTGAATGGGAGATTATAAGAAATATTACTTTTCTCCAAAGCGGAGTGATAATTTAGATTGGTATAATTTAATTCCAGAATTTCAGATTACATTATTCCAGAATTAGAAGTTGCTGTAAAATGCACCTTGCTATTTTCCATTATTAAAAAAAAAGAAACTGAGAACCAGAATATGGACTGTACATTGTCATAGCAAAAATGTGGACATCTCCCCGGGTAAAACTGGGAAGTATTTACTTATTATAAAAATAAGGAAAAAATTCAAGTGGTTACAAAAATTAAGTGGCCTTGGATTTTAGACTCACTGCTTTAGGTAACATAAAGTTATCACTTGACTGCTCTGTCCTGATGAAGACTTCGGAATATAGGTTGACTATTCCTTATCGGATATGTTGGGACAATAATTACTTTCAATTTTGGAATTTTTGGATTTTGCAATATTTGCATATATATAATGGGATATCTTGGGGATGAGGCCCAAGTTTAAATACAAAACTCACTTATGTCTCATATATATATTATGTAAATAGTGAGGATATAATTTTATATAATATTTTAAATAATTTTGAGCATGAGACAATGTTTTGAGCATGAAACAAAGATATTTGTTAAAACAAATAATTTTAATAAAATTGTACTGATTTTGAGCATGTATATGTTGAATCATCATAAGACAAAGGTATCACTATCTCAGCCCCCCATGGGGACAATCTGTGATTCTTTAGCATCACCATCATTCCTGACTCTGAATTTATATGTTACTCATAAGCAGTCATTTTTGTACACTTACACACACATAAGTAAGTACTTAACAGTAAAATATATGATATACCATTAATACAGTGAAAAAATAATGTGTTCAGAGTAAGTAAGCAGCACAGTCATATCACCAGATGCCTATATCAGCTGTTAAACAACAGCAGCAACAAACAACAGCAGGATTTCAACCTCCACCTATGATCCTGTGTTTTGATTAAAAGGTTAGTGTACACTGTATGTTTTCAGGTGAGAAGAAACATCAGAAGCAGTTGAGAGACCAGGACGTGGGTCCTCAAAGGATGAACAGAAGTTCTTTTGGATAACATTTAAAAATGTTTCCTCCAGAGTCATCTGCCTCATTAACAATGGTTTGAGTCTCAAGAGTCTCTCTTCGATTTTACAAACATGAATTGTTGTTCTGCTATAAATGCATGCTGCTCTAGTCCTTCAATAAGCCCACAACATGTTTTCACCATTTTGCCTGTAGACACTTTTTCTGCAGTGTTAACAACGTCACCATTATCATCACTATTATCACAATCACCTTGATTCAAAGCCATTTCAGCCATTTCACCATCAGTCAATGAATGAATAACTGGAACCTCATGCCTCATGATCCGTGTTAGAAACTTGAATACACACTTCTTTCAGCTTACTAATAGACTCTAAAGCAGGGGTGTCCAATCTTTTGGCTTCCCTGGACCACATTGGAAGACGAATTGTCTTGGGCCACGCATAATATACACTAACAATAATGATAGCTGATGAGCTAAAAAAAATTGCAGAAAAACTCATAATGTTTTAAGAAAGTTTATAAATTTGTGTTGGGCTGCATTCAAAGCCATCCTGGGCCTGTGGGCTGCAGATTGCACAAGCATGCTCTACAGGTGTATTTTTTGTATATATAAGGAGGTCAGACATCATTTTTTTTTCTCACTTACCATACAAAATCCTTCAAAGTCATGACCTTGTTTATCGTTATCACTGAACATAGTCACAAGCCAGAGGTTGTGCCAGGCATGCACAACTGTCTTTATTCACTCTGTTCCAAGTATTGGCAACAGCATAGATGGCATCTTTCTTGCTAAACTCCTTTTGAAAACCTTCCACACGCTCACCCTGTTCACTGGTGCTAGCCTGCTGTTCAAGAAAGTGTTTTTATATTTGCCCTTCATTGATCTAAGGACACCCTAGTCACATGGATGAATTATGAAGTCACATTTGGGAGAAAGTATGTGGCATAACCATTATTTTTTATGAGAATTTCAGCTGTAGGATGAGCAGAACAGCTGCTAAGGAATAACAAACTCTTTCAGTTATCATCCAGTCCAGCTTTTCTGCATAAGCATGAGCCACTGGTAAAAATGTTCATGAAACCATTTAGAAAGATGTCCCTGGTGAGTCATGCCTTTTTGCTAGCATAATAATGGACTGGCAAAATATTTACTCCTTGAAAACAATGAGAATTAAAACTTTTTCCTATTACAGCAAATTTACAGTAATACTAATACATGGGTGAGCCATTAACATATTCTAGCACAGTTATTTGGCTGCTGCCATTTTTAATTACTTTATGGGCTCTTTTATCAACTATAGTCCATGTCTTTCTGGAACAATAATCCCAAGACAGCAATATTTTATCAGCCAAATAGCCTTGTTCTGGCATCAGATTTTCATCAGCACAACCTTGGCAAACTTGTCAGAATTTATCAGTGGCTTTGTGATCAACAGATGTTTTATTGTCACAAATCTTTAAAAATATAATGCTGCTTCTTTTCTTAAATATCTGCAACCAGCCTGTTGAATGTTCATACTTCCCTTCAATTTTCAGTTGATTGTGATAGATCCTTGCTCTTTTCATGATCAGCATACCATCATGTCATATGTTCACCATTTTGCTGATGGATCCACTCTTTTAATACATGATTGAGATCTTCATTTTTATTGTTCTGCAGTGCTTTTCTATTTTTCATTAACTTCTGTTCATCACTTTTAACATAGAACATCAATAGTTTATCCTTTGGTTTCTTTGGGTCATATATGGTGGACATTCCAACACCATACTGTTCTATAAGATGTTTCACACTTACACTGCTGTCCAGTGTTTTTCCAGCAGCTTGACTTTCTGTACTATAAATAAACATGAATACTTCCTTTTTTATATCACTGTTATCAACAGGGGTATCTGCAAAATTTTTTAATGTTTTCAGCAATATCTTTACAATATAGAGATGAAAGTAATCCGAAAACAAAAACAAACAAAAAACAGTGAGTAATGCATGTAGGTCTTGGCCCCATGTGAGGTATCGTGGGGAACCTGCCATTGGGGCATCTGGCCTACACAAATGTCATTTTATTACCCTTTGTGGGTGTGCTTCTATGGGGAAATCTGGGCATGCAGGGAAAAGATATATGACAGCTGAAGGGGGCTGAGAGGATCTTTTTTTTCTTGGGGATGCTGAATTAAATGTGTGTTTTGTGCCTGAATTTGGACTGTGATCTGTCACATGAGGTTAGGTGTAGAATTTTCCACTTGTGAAGTCATTTTGGCACTCAAAAAGTTTCAGATTTTGGGATATGTTGGATTTCTGATTTTCAGATTAGGGATACTCTACCTGTACCAAGCAGTAAGGCTTTTAATAAGACCCTTGATCAAATGATCAATCTCTCCTCTGCTATCCAGGTCCTATTAAATATCTAGCAAAAAGGAATCATTGTTATAGGATGATATCTTAAAGAGACATATTACCTATTTATTCAATTATTTTAGACATACAACTGTCTAGAAAGTTTTATCAGCTCTTTAGATGACCACAAAACTACTTTTACTTAATTACTTTCACCTATCCTCTGTCTTACCAGGTTTAGGTCTTTCTGTTTCCACAGATCAATGTAAGAACTAGCCCTTTAGGTCCTATTTCTGTTGTTGTTGTTGTTGTTGTTTTGAGAAATAGAAAGAATTCTGCATATTACTTATTACTTAGTGCCTCTTGAATAATGCTTACCCCAACTAACTTTTTTTTCAAATTTAGAAGTTGGCAAACACGCACACACATGCGCGTGCACACACACACACCCCTCACACCCCAAGTTCCACAGGAGAACCGGTATATTTTATTTCTCATAATAATGAGTTATGATAAACAGCAATTTTTCATCTTTGCCTTGGCTGCCAGAATAGTTAGAACTATCATTTTCTTCCTAGGATGAGCCGCTGCCCTGATTTGCCTGGGATTGTTGGGTTCCTTGGGGCTTGAGACTCATTAGTAAAACCAGACAGTTTCAGGCTAATTGGGATGTTGTTTACTTCTTCTTATAAGAGGAATATATGTTTGTCTTTGAAATTTAAAAATTATACAAAAATAGAAAAAAAATGTAAATAAATAACCTAAGTGGGAAATTCTATTTGACTGATTGGATTAAGGAACCAGAACTGAGGGTAAGAGAGAATGACTAAAGGAAAGAATTTGAAAGTCATTGATGTGGATGGGGCAGCTGAAGAACAGATGGTCCCTTTATGTGCCATGTAGAGAAAAGTGGGAGACATAGAACAAGTGGTAGGGGAATAAAAGAAAATAGCTTAGCGAATAGGAAAGAAAACTTCTATTTTCATGATTGGCTAAAACTATTCTATTTATAGGAAAGAAAACTTCTATTTTCATGATTGGCTAAAACTCTTCTATTTCTTTTTAATTTTTTATCAATATTTTGTATTTCTCGATAATTTTTTTAATTTTTAAAATTTATTTTCTTTTTTTAATGGAGAACCTCCACTTTTTAAACAGTGTTAAAAATTACTCAGTTATGTAGGTGCTATGTTAGGAGAACAAATCCACACTAAGATATTAATCTACAAAGTTTTGACCTGAGTATTGTCAGTAAAGTGACAAAGCTCTGAGTAGAGATGTTTTGTTTGGAAATGGTGCAGAAAGAATTCCAGCCACTGCTACATGTTGCGAAGTACTCCCTCGTGCCCCTGCATCACCACTTTCTCAGCCTGTATTAAGCCAACATATTGTTTTTCTGTCCAAGTAATTTTCAGTAACACCCACAGAATCCCCAGCGGTGATTGCATCTAACATAACACCTGGCAAAAATTCAACTTAATGTGAGCAAAATGGCATCATAGAACACATGCTTCTGAATAAAACTCTTGCTTCAAATTCAGAAAAGGAGGAAAGGAAATAAAGAAGTCCATGGTTATGAAATTAAGATGTCTTTAGCCACTAATTCTAAGACAAAATAAATAACGACAACATGCATATTTTATAACATGGTTTCAGCATCACTAAGAAAAACAAAATTATACAATTTTACCCAGAGAGCATTGTGATAGCAGTGTGATAGCAGCAGATTAATAATTAAAACCAAGTCTCTTTAAAATGAGCTTGTTCTATCAAATTCAAGATTAAGAAGTCTGTCTTAAGTTTCAGGAACTGTGCTAACTTCTTTCACTTACATTATTATTTTTAATCAGATGAATTTCACCAAACATAAACATCTTATAAGTTTTAAATTTCCCTTTGTATCATTACATTATTTATACACTGTAAGTTCACCATTCCACTTAGTTTATCATTCAACGACTGTATCATTTTTTGACAAAGCAGAGATATGAGAGAAAAGGGAACTAAAAGTTGCCAGAACAGTTATACCATTTTGCTCAGTTTCTGATTTAATAAATTGCTCTGTCACATGGAAAATTGGTCACCTAAATGTAGATTTTTCATGCACAAGACTTGATGCTCACAAATCCCATTACTACATAATAGGATCAATGAGGCCTCATTTGAAAATGTGCCCCCTATGGTCTGAGCTGAATCTTGTCATGTGCATTGTCGAATGAATAGTTCCACTGTTGGCTCCATCTCCACAAGCTGACAGCTCAGCCTTGGCCATGGTATAATGTGGTTTTTTTGTTTTGTTTTTGTTTTAGGTAGAGTTCTTAATCACATTAAAGGCTATTATAATTCCCTGGCCAATCAGACAGCTTGCTCTTGGTGTGGCTATTCTTTCTGAGTACTAATGCTTTATGAGCAATAGATTTCCATGACACTGATGAGATGACATTATCCTGGCAACATAGTTCCTTTTGTCCAACTGTTGATGCTGCCTTCGTCACCATTTATAAGTCTGGAACACATAGGAAAGTGGTCAAAGAGTTGGAAACAAGAAAACTTTTTCTCCACCCATTATTATTTATGATGTTGTTCTATTTATCCTGTACTTTGTGAAGGCTACCCTTAGTATCAACCCACTTTTCTATTTCTTATTTTAGAATAGGAAAAAAAAAACACTTTAAAAGAGTAAAATCTGCACTCATATTACGCTGAAGTTTCATGTCCAGTATAATGATTAAGAAAATGGTCTATGATGTTAGATGACTCTGGTTTTGAAACCTGACTCTTTCTTTCATTACCTATATGACTTTAGAAAGCCACTCAAACTTTCCAAATAGGAGTTACACATCTGCACTGTATAAATAATAATAAATATCTACATCCAACATGTTTCAAGAAGTCAAGGAAATAATGCAAGATGACTTAATATGCCTGTCACATATCAAGTATGGTCAAATGATTGGCATTATTTTTATTAGAAGGCATAGAAAAGTAATTTAGTTTTTTATGCATCCACAAAATTATTAATAGTTTTATTCATTATTAATTAAATTAATTATTAATTAGATTATTATTAATAGTGGTTACCTTCAATAAAGGTAATATTAATACCTTTATTGAAGGTATGAATTGTTATTTTATAACAATTTCTAATAAATTGTTCTATGGTAAAGTGCATTTTTTAAAGAAAGGTCACAGAAAACACACTTGCGAAGAAAATGTAGAATACTATATTAATAAAAATATCTTAATTTTAGCAAATTTATTCTTATAACATCTACTGAATTTGTTTCCATGGATTTTCTTAAAATCTTGTAATAACTGAAACTTTAAAACATTATTATTCCTGAAGCAAACTATGTAATGACCTATTATTCAGAGATACTTATTTACCCTAGGCACACATAGATACATACCTAAGGGTCCTCTATAAAAATAACGTATGGGGAGATAAGGAAGTAATTCCTCCCAGAAACTTCCCAGGGGAACTCAAATTATATCCATCAGGAATGAAATAGAAGTCTTAGAAGCACAGAAAACACCTGCAAGATTATGAAACATGGGCCACTATTTTTTTCTATGACAATGTAAAAATCACACATTTTTCAGAGTTCTAACATCACATATGAAAGTAATTGATACTGAGAACCAGTTCTGGCACACTAGACCTGTGGTAGCTTAAGACGCAGATTGATGTATGTATCTTAGAAAGCACTCCGATTCTCACAACAGCACCAGTGTTTTCAAGGAGCTCATGTCCACACCCTTTAAAGCCAAACAAAATAGCACAACATAGAAATCTCATGGCCACTTGTATCTAAAAAAAATAAGAGGAGACATGAATATTGCATAATACAGAGACACCTAGTCAGCCTCCTTCTGGCTTATTTCTGAGAGGGAGACACTGACTAGGACCATGGTGTATAGGTGGTTATGCAACATTTGCATAGGTTTGCCATATAGGATGCAGAAAAAGCAGTCAAACAAGAACACCCACTTTCATTCTATACTTTGTGGTTTGAAGAATAGCCACCACACCACCCTCAACACCACACACATACCTAGTACCAGAGGTTGTTTGTTCATTTATTTCTTCCTAGGCCAGGAGGAACTTTGAGCCAATTATTTTCTGTTTCTGCAAATAGTAAATTCTTTGGGAAGCCTCATTACCAAATATATCCAAAGATCCCAAAGCCTTACACAAATGAAAGCATGGATTACGTTCAATGTCACCATCTGATTTCCCTCCAGCTCTTATTATCTGTCTCTCAAGCAGAGGGAGAAGATAGCTAGATTTGGGTCCCAGGCAATAACATGGAAGGTGAGCACAAATTATATTAGATAGATGTTGGAATCAGTGAGAGGCATGAAAAGAGGTATGGAGGAGTGAGGAGGTTTCAGAAAAGAGAAAAATGAAAAATGAAGAGGAAATGCAGAACTTAAGGTTTTGAACATTTCTAAAATAAGCAAAGTGACCTGAACTACGTGGGTTCACCAGTAAATTGGCATGATCAGGCCGGGCACAGTGGTTCACGCCTATAATCCCAGCACTTTGGAAGGCCAAGGTGGGCAGATCACCTGAGATCAGGAGTTCGATACCAGCCTGGCCCACATAGAGAAAGCCCATCTCTACTAAAAATACAAAATTAGCCGGGCGTGGTGGCGCATGCCTGTAATCTCTTTAAGTCTTACAAACTCTGTATGAATGCAATTGCCTAAAGATTCCTCAACCCACTGGCAATTGAGTTTTATAAGACCCCACAGGCTATACTCACTCAGCTAATAAATTATTCAACTCTCTGGCCTAGCTTCAGAAAATTTTTTTAGTCTTTTTTCTCCAGTTGGAGATTATGCTGGCTGTAGCATATTGCATTACTGACTCCAGTGCTTCACCTGTTGTGGTATGCCTTCTCTTCACTATATGATTCTGTAGTTCCTTCTTCTAGAATCTGAATATAGTATATTTTGTTTCCACTGACTTTGGGTTTGGCCATGTGGCTTACTTTGGCAAATGGAATATGGCAGAAATGATGGTGTGCCACCTCTGGGTCTATGCCTCAGAAGGCTTTGCAACTTTCAAGTTGCTTTCCTAATCCTCTGCCATAGCCTTGAGAGGAACTTGCCTTGGATATCCAGCTTGTCCAAGGGGGATGACTGACATGGAGAAGAGCTGTGTCAGCCTAGGTTAACCATCCCCAAGATATCCCACAGATGCATGAGTTAAAACAATTTTTATTTTGTGTTCTATTGATAACTTGTGGGGTGTATGTTATGCAGGATTATCATAGCAATAATTAACTGGTACATTGAGCCTCCAGAATCAGTCATCTCTTTTGGAGCCATGGGAGTGAGGGCAGCAACAAACCCTTCAGGCTACCTTCCTCTTGGTTGCTTTATTTATCTGTCTCTCTATTCTCTCTACATTAACATAGACATTTCCCTAATCAGTCTACAGATTCCCTTTCTTCAGCTTTGGTTTAAAAAATATTCACTTGAAAAAATAGTGGAGAAAATACATAGTCCATTTTAAGGTAAACAATAAAAAAAAACTTTATATTGTCTCCATGTACAATCTCTTACAACTGAACTAATCTGTAATTTAAATCCAGTTTACGATTATTCAAATATGTAGCCACTAAAACAAAACAAAACAAAAGAGACTTACAACTCGCTGTTACATTAGCAATCATACCACTTGGCATGATACATATTCGGATGGGTTAAGAGTGACTAAATTGCACCCTTTTGTGTGTGTGTGTGTGTGTGTGTGAGACGGAGTCTTGCTCTGTTGCCCAGGCTGGAGTGCAGTGATGCGATCTCAGCTCACTGCAACCTCCACCTCCCGGGTTTAAGCGTTTTTCCTGCCTCAGCCTCCTGAGTAGCCGGGATTACAGGCATGTGCCACCATGCCTGGCTAATTTTTGTATTTTTAGTAGAGATGGGGTTTCACCACATTGGTCAGTCTGTTCTCGAACTCCTGACCTTGTGATCTGCCCTCCCTGGCCTCCCAAAGTGCTGGGATTACAGGTGTGAGCCACTGCATCCAGCCTAAATTGCACTCTTGGATGAATCTAGAGGTATCTTTGGAACTAGGCAGAAGCAGGTTACTCTAGCCAGGCACCAACTAACCTTGTAAGCTTGGGAAGGCTAAGCAACTTTTCCAAACATCTTTTTTTGCCAAAACGTAGATAATACCTATTTTCTCAGTTTACTATGAGTACTAAATGAGAAAGATGTATTTGAGATCATTTGACAAGTTATAGGAATCAGTAAATGGCAGCTGAAATGGAATCAGTAAATTCCAACCAGATGTGTATCCTGTAGTGTCTCTACCCTTATTATTATCCCCTTATGTTTGTTTAAAAAAGTTACATTGTATTTTATTTAGTAGTACTAGTACTAAAAAGCACAATTTACCATAAATTTTAAAGAATTTATGATGATGTCAGATGGAACTGTGTGAAACTAAGGTGAAGAAGCCTAAGGCACACATAATCCCCCCAACTCCTTCTACAGGTCCATGCTCAAGGGATAAACCCATTACATTTTACTTTGATTTTGGATTCAACTGAACCTGAAAATTCAAAACAACACTCACAGAAGCCTGCCAAGTTTATTCTTCAAAATTTTGATTGAGGATCTTATATTTTTCATCTAAAATAGAGGCTGGCTGAGAACCTGATGCTCCTTTTCTTGGCCATCATCTCTTGAAAAGCTCATGATCTTCAATTGGCCTTTGGACCCAAAGACATACTTTTATTTTCCCATGAAAATCCAAATTGGTAACATTATCTTGGATACCCACTGTAGGCAAATAAATTGTGCTAACTTGATTGTATTAAAAAATAAATATTAGAATATTTAAAAATACATTAGGATAATATTGCTTGTTCTGATAGTTTAAAGATATTTTAAAATCTATGTGTTTCTTTCTTTCTCTTAGAGCTTTTCCCAATAAGCTGCTAAAAACATGAATAACTGTATTTCAACAATTTTCTCTTCTATATAATCCCCCGTTAGATGTTTTCAGCTACTAAAGACGTTTTCAAAGATTAACCTTTGGAAAATGTCTTTTTAGACAGGAATAAACAAAAGGAAATAAAAACTATGCGAAATTTGCCAGAGAAACTTCTTCTAATGTACACTAATGAGTATGCAGGTCATATGGAAAATTAAACACCAAAATCTAAGTTTTCAGGGCAAGAGAATTTATGCATACAAATCCTATTACCAGTTAATGGGATTTGTGTGGATCCCCAGTGACCTATTTAGAAAATTTACCCCCTGCTGTTCAAGATGAATATATCATGTGAACTAAACCTGAAAACAGAGTCCTACTGTTGGCTTCATCCCCAATCTGTCAAGCAAGCCCTCTATGATTTCCACAGGATTCTGGCAACAATTTCAGTATTTATATCTGACTGACAGCGCAAAATGACATCTGTATTTTCTCATTGAAGTTATCTGAAATTTGTTTCAAATGTATTTCTTCAGTCTTCTTCCTTCCCTCCTCCTCTTCCTCCTTTTTTTCTTTTTCCTCTCCCTCTCCTCTTTCTCCTCCTTCTCTTTTTCCTCCCGTTTGCCTTCCTCCTTTTCTTGTTTTTGAATATTGAAAGGAAACAAAGTAAGCATTAATATTCTGTTCCCCTGGATTTTGTTAAAGAGATGGAGGTTTGTGTTACAACTGAAGAAGATATAGCGGATGTGGGTTCAGAATCCTCTCTGTGATATATATACATAAAATTCAGAGAATTCTTTGTAAGTCAGGCGTATCAGACATTGAGAAACCAAATCTCTGAGGCAACAAAAAATGTAATGTTTGCTGTGAGTGACTCTGCCTTCCTTCTTGAGCAACACTCATTTTCCCAACACCTATTCTCTCTGGGACCAAGTACTCTCATCTGTCCTCTCTCTGGACACAGAATCACACTCCAGATGGCATTGCTCCATCCTTCAAAATGGCATGTTTCTGCTTGCCAGCCAACGAAAACATCCATTTACTTAAAGTATAAATTTCAGCTTCTTTTTTGGAACATACAATCTGAACCAAACAAAACAAAATCGAACTAATACATGATTGAATTATCTCTCTTTAAATATCTGAATTCTAGATATTTTTATAACTAAAGAATTAAACTGCTTGATAATGGTGAAATACCAGATAATATCACAATAAATGTGGGGTAAGGAAAGACTTTGGGCAAGGAATTTTTGATATCACTCAGATCACTCAGATTGTTAAATTGAGATCTTTCTAACTTTTTGAAGTGGGCATTTCATGCCTTAAATTTCACTCTTAGCATTGCCTTAGCTGTGTCCCAGAGATTCTAGCATGTTGTATCTCTGTCCTCATTAGTTGCAAAGAACTTCTTTATTTTGACTTTAATTTTATTATTTACCCAAAAGTCATGCAGGAGGTGGGGAGAGGTGGCCCACTCCTGTAATCCCAGCACTTTGGGAGGCTGAGGCAGGTGGATCACTTGAGTCCAGTAGTTTGAGACCAGCCTGGACAACATAGTGAAACCCTGTCTCTACTAAAACTATAAAAATTAGCTGGGCACAGTGGTACATACCTGTCATCACAGCTACTTGGGAGGCTGAGGCAGGAGAATTGCTTGAATCTGGAGGTGGAGGTTGCAGTGAGCCGAGATCGTGCCACTGCATTCCAACCTGGGTGACAGAGGTAGATTCTGTCTCAGAGGGGGGAAAAAGTAATTCATGAGCAGGTTAATTTAATTTTCATGAAATCTTATGGTTTTGATCAATTTTCTTAGGCTTAATTTCTAATTTTATTGTGTGATGTTCCAAAAGAGTGGTTCTTATAACATCGGTTCTTTTGCATTTGCTGACGATTGTTTTATGTCCAATTATTTGGTCAATTTTAGCATATGTGCCATGTGGTAATGAGAAGAATGTATATTCTGTCGTTTTGGGGTGAAAAGTTCTGTAGAGACCTATCAGGTCCATTTGATCCAGTTCTGAGTTCAGGTCCTTAATATCTTTGTTAATTTTCTGCCTCAATGATCTAGTACTTTCAGTGGGGTGTTAAATGAAGTCTCCCACTATTATTGTGTGGTTATGTAAGTCTCTTCCTATGTTTCTAAGGCCTTGCTTTATGAATCTGGGTGCTCTTGTGTTGGAGATATATATATATATATATATATATATATATATATATATATATAGTTAGTTAGTTAGTTAGTTCTTGTTAAATCGAGTCCTTTACCATTATGTAATATCCTTCTTTGTCTTTTTTATCTTTGTTGGTTTAATGTCTGTTTTGTCTGAAATTAGAATAGCAGTGTATTAGTCAGGGTTCTCCAGAGTCACATAACTAGTAGGATATATGTATATGTGAAAGGCAGTTTATTAAGGAGAATGGACTCACACAATCACAAGGTGAAGTCCCACAATAGGCTGTCTGCAAGCTGAGGAGCAAGGAAGCCAGTAGTGGCTCAGTCTGAGTCCCAAAGCTTCAAAAGTAGGGAAGGTGTCAGTGCAGCCTTCAGTCTGTGGCTGAAGGCACGAGAGCCCCTGGCAAACCACTGCTGTAAGTCCAAGAGTCCAAAGGCTGAAGAACCTGGAGCCTGATGTTCAAGGGCAGGAAGTATCCAGCATGGGAGAAAGATGAAAACTGGAAGACCCAGCAAACTAGCTTATCCCCACCTTCTTCCACCTGCTTTTTCTAGTTGTGCTGGCAACTGATTAGATGGTGCCCACCCACACTGAGGATGGATCTTCCTCTCCCAGTCCACTGACTTAAATGTTAATCTCTTCTGGCAACATCCTCACAGACACACCCAGAAACAATACTTTGCATCCTTCAATACAATCAAGTTGACACTTAATATTAACCATCACAGCAGCCTCTGCTGTTTTCTGTTTTCCATTTTCTTGGTACATTATTCTTCATCCCTTTACTTATGGGTGTCATTGCATGTAAGATGGGTCTTTTGAAGAAAGTATGCTGTTGGGTGTTGCTTCTTTATCCAATTTGCCACTCTGTGCCTTTTAATTAAGGCATTTTGCCTGTTTAGTCTCAAGTTAGTATTGATATATGTGGATTTGTTCCTGTCATCATGTCGTTAGCTGGCTATATGCAGACTTGTTTGTGTGATTGCTTTATAATGTCACTGGTCTGTGTGCTTAAGTGTGTTTTTCTAGTGGCCAGTAATGGTCTTTCTTTTCCATGTTTAGCACTCCCTTCAGGATCTCTTGTAAGGCAGGTTGGGTGTTAACAATATCCATTAGAATTTGCTTGTCTGAGAAGAATCTTATTTTTCCTTCACTTAGTTGGGCTGGATATGAAATTATTGGTTGAAAATTCTTTTCTTTCTTTTATTTTCATTGATGTCCTTGGAGGTTTGATTATGATGTACCGTGGGTTCAGTCAACTGGCTTCACTTCTAGTAGATTTTTGGAGGGCCAAGGCTCAGCATAGCCTCCCTGGGCTGTGTGTTTTAACTCTGGGGGGCTGGTATGGGGCCCCCGGCTTTATTCTCTGGCCCCTCAAGTTTGGAAACCTACTGGACTGGAGGGGCCAAGGTGTTCCTGGACCTCTGGCCACAGCATTTCAAAGGGTGGTGCCAGTCAAACTGCTTCGTTGGGCAGTGGCAGCAGGATCTATGCTCATTGGCTTGTGCCAGCAGCAGCAGCAGCAGCATGGGGGTGCATGCTCCCCAGCTGGGGCAGGACACTAGCAGGCCTGAGCTACTGGCTTTCAAGCAGGCACTTGCAGTGGTGGCAGTGATGGTATGTTTGGGGGGCAGGCAGGGCCACCGATGTCCATGTATACATTCACCCCCACAGCAGTGTTGGTGCAGGAATGGGCACTGGTGGGCACAGTGCTGGCAATTTGTTCATGTTTGTGTCAGTGGTGGTGGTGGTGCAGGACAAGTAGTATGGCTACTTGTATCCCTGTGGATGTTCATGGCAGTGGCAGTGGCAGTGGCAGCACAGAGCAGGGGGGCAATGCTGCTGTTGTTCATGCATGTGTTTGTGTCAGCAATGACTGTGTAGCAGTGGCACCCACGCACTGGCAGGGGAGGAGACAAGTTCTGCCTATGTATATGCAAGCCAGCAAAGTGATGGGTGGGAGTGGTCATGGGCAAGTATATGCCAACAAAGTGACATGGAGGAGGAAGTGGTGGGTGGAGGGAAGATCTAGGTGGGCTGGTGCCTATCAGTGGGGTCCACTGTGCTGGAGCTCTCTGATAGTAAGGCACCGTCTGCCAATGTAGCAGCTATGATGCAGGCTCACCAGGGGCACCATGACTGGGCATCTGAGGCTGCACTACAAGCAGTCATGGCCAGGCTGGGGCCCCAGGAGAGGCTAGCAGACAAAAAGGCACTCAGGTTGGACTGGCCCGATCTCACTAGCAAGATCCAAGATTGCCCTTCTGTGTTCAGGTCTGACACTTCCGGCCAGCCTTGGAGGATGGGCATCCTTGGCCATGCTCTCCTGCAGACATTTCCACACCAAACCCTCTGGGCTTCACACAGGCTGGAGTCCTACCGCTACCACCTCTCAAAGCAGCTATCCCTGCCAGCTCTTGAGCATCTGTGGGGGCCGTGGGGTTTAATGATGCTAGGATTTCAGAAGCCTGTGGTGAGAGCAGGTTGCTCCTTGCCTCCTCAACTCGTCCCTTCCCCAGGAGTCACTGGGGGCCAGGAACAAGTCCCCATGTGTAGTAACCCTATGCAGGGTTCCCAGCTTTCTCACCCTTCAGCCCAGCATTTGTGACCTTCCTCTGTTCACTCTCAATGCCTTCCTTCTTAAGGTCTGTTTAGAGTGCACCAGTCTTCTTGGTGTCCTGCTCCCTTGGTGGTCCCATGACCCTCTGAACCATTAGATGTTCCTCCTAGCTGCATCTAGTTGGCTATCTTGCCTCCAACTCCTGATACATGTGTCTCTGTGACCTCTTAGTTTCATTCCTTTAACTCTGAATGTACATAAGGAATCATTGGACTCAATTTCCATTTTTAAACTTTATTTTTTGAGCATTTTATAAAGATTGATATTTTATGACTCTTATTTATGCTTAAAGATTTCCTAAGTTCAAAGGGAAAAAAGTTAACAGAATAAAGCTTATTATATTTTTAATTACTATATGGATTTGTCAATGCTTTTATTTTTAAAAAAGATATATTTTAACTTATTAATAACCTATGTTTTTATATTCTTTTAAACATTTTGTTATTTCATAAACCTAAGAATTATTTTATCTGTACTCTTCATTACTCATCAATTATTTCAGCAATTATTTTCAGCTGTGCTGAAAAACCTACGATGATAAGAATTTAAAAAAATGATGAAATCAACTCAAGGATGATTAAAAAAGTGAAATAAATTGCTATCTTTTGGCTTATTAATACATTGCCCAAAGTATTGTGCTATCTTTTAAAAAGTTATAAAATAAATTTGTCAATATTGTGTAGTCTGCTTTAGCCTTCACTAAACACAATAAAAATTCTGAAGTGTTGTTTTCTGCCTATTTTAGCCAAGTACAAAGGAAGACAATTCACAATAATCAGATAAATAGGAAGATGAACACAAAGAAACACAGAATAGCACTGTGGATTACATGGTAATAAAATCGATCACAGAAGCAAAAGTCTTAGGCTGGGTTTTCAGATTGATGGTACTTTACAAGAATTTTCTTAAACTCAAAATTGATGACTAAGCAATATATTTCTGAGACAAAAGATAATATGGTTTGCTCATCCAGTTAGTCAATCAACAGGAAAAAGGAGTTCATAATATACAAATTTTGAGAGGAATCTAGACCACCCCATTTTACCAAAATGTATGACTATAGTATTTTATATTTTATGATGTTTCGTGCCAAAATTTACTTGACACACACAATTTTGCTATGATTAAATTCTGATGAATATTGTAATAAAAATTAAATTAAATTTTTTATTTAAAAGTTTTGCAGATTACTTGTAAAAGGACTTAAAGTATTTTAAAAATTAAAGCATTCCTTAGGCCCAGATGGTAAATGGTTATGACTGTTTTCCTAGAAAATTGAGAGTTAAGGTGCATAGATTCTAAATGAGGGAGTTTATGTATTCTAAATGAAAACTTTCTGGCAAATCTAATAAAAGTGCACTTTCTCATCTTGACTTCTAATGTTGGCTAAGGGTAGAAAGGACTCACAGGCTGATTGCGGCTATCCTTGGACCTGTGGGATATGAGAAAAGACATGGCAAGGAGCCAAAAGGAGAGGGTGAAGATCCTGGAGTGACCCAAATTATCTCTAAATGTATTTGTGTTTTCACATATAACTCTCCATATTTATTTCATGTGGAATATATTACTGTCGAGTTTGGCATTTGAAAGAGAAATACTACTGATCAAATTATCAACTAGTTTGGTTTAAGAAATTTTCAATAACATTTTTAAACCCGGGCATCCCAGGGCAGCAACATCAGCACTTATGACAGAAAAAGAATAATATAAAAGGATTCTTTGTTGTTTTATGAGCATGTGCGAAGCCAAAATTCCCATTGTGCACCTACACATCCAATTATCAAAATCAACATGTCAGTTCAAACACAGTGCACGTATATTTTTCCTTATTTGTTGACTTGTAATTACTTAAATTTAGCTCATGCTTCTATCTAAGAAAACAACCATAAGAATGATTATGGGTTGTATACATATGAGTAGGCCACAATTAAGCTGTTGAATACAATTTATCAATTTAATTAAATTAACCCAAAAGCCCTACTGTGTGGCAGAGGGCTAGATAAACTAATCCTTTTGATTACGTGGTAGCAAAACACATCCATCAGATTCCTCGTCCCACTCACATGTGTCAAGGACATTCAGTCATACAGATAGCTTGGTTACATTGCATCTACTTGGTCTTTGTTCATTAAGTTCTCTCAACTCTGAACCATTAGTAGTAGGAATCAATTTTAAGTTTTTGAGCTACAGTGCCTCCACTCTGGCCCAATCTCTTAGTTCCTTTATAAATTTCTAACCTTATCCTTCATGGGTTCCCAACAATAAGTTCAATATTCAAAGCTAGAAGTACCTTATTGCTCCTTCTTAGGGAGGCAAACTGAAACCCCAAGATCATGTCCTTTGCTTCTCCCCAGTTCTCTAGGTTACTTATGCAAATTGTAACTGGATTATTTTGTATTTTCCAATGAACTTCTGTAAGAGAAAAGATATAGAAATAAAACTCATATATAGGAATGTGTACTATAGCAAACAATAGAGATGAACCCGATTTTTCTAATTTAAGAAAAAATTTTGAGAAGCTATTATGTATTGTGTTCTGTGCTAGTCTCCTGAGAAAGATGAAAAATAATACCAATAGGCAAAACAATACAGTAACACGTAATAACGGAAGTTTTTATGAGACTTCTTTAGCGTTCTATGGGATCATGAGGTTCCGAGCAAGCATCAAGCTTTCATGATAGTTCAGGTAAGGATTCACAGGGAGGATGACTATTATTGTCACTACTGTTCTAATCACATATCTATCAAGTTGTTCAATTTTCTTTTTCACCTGGTAATAGTGCATCATCCTCTCTTACTGGGATCATGATGTTTCCTTTTGTTTTTAGACCAGAGCCATCTTCCGTAAAAATCGCTCTAATAGTTCTCTTGTCCTTTGGAACAAAACCATTATTTCTTTGCAAGTTTTCACTGCCTAGCCTCACACTTCCTTCTTAGGAAAAAAAAATGTCTATAATTTTGGACCTTTTCCTGACTACATTGCTCTTACTCATTCCATCTAAATGTAATTGTTATTGACTATAACTTTTCTGCTTCTTAAGGAAATCCACATGCCCTGTCATTCCCATTTCCTTTCAATAACCTCTTTTCATCTGAGCCTCCATTCCTTGCAGCAGTTTGTGGTTTGCCAGTTTATCATTAAGTAAACCTTCTAAACCCATTTTTGTATTTGATAACTTTTACAACACAAAAGCATAATCCCCAATAAACCTAGGTAAAAGATGATTACCATTTATAAACGCTTCAGGGTTTATCCAAATAGCTCTATTTTTTTTTAAACTTCCATGCTCTTGATAGGCAAGTTGAATGAATGTTGATTCACAACCATTTGTATGAGTATGCGTTTCACTCTTCAAAGAAATGTAGTGCCATATGTAGAAAAAAAAAAGTTGCACAAAAGCAGCTAATTAGTAAGAAATAACCCAGAGGAAACAAGCCTGGAATTAGTGATGGTTGCCAACCCAAAGAAGCAAATGTCATTCTACCATAAAATCCCAGAACATTCCTTTCTTTTTCTGAAGATCTCAGGATCAAACATTCCTTTCTTTTTCTGGAGATCTCAGGATCAAAAGGAACAAATTCTGCAAAGGTAAATAGAAATCCATGTAGCCATAGCATATGTTGTTTGCAGAGAACAGACCCAAACAACTACATTGGCATCAGACTTGAGCTTTTTAATTGGAGACCGATTGTGTCCAACTAAAGATGCCTTAATGAGACAGAGGCACAAAAGGGAAGGTACATTAACACAAAGCTTGTTTATGAGTCAGCTGAGGATCGTTATTTTCATAGGAGGGTTCCATGTTTTGTCATTTTCTGCTAAAACTACATGACAACTGAGTAATTTGCAAATAGAAAAATAAGAATAAGTTACAGAACTGTCAACAGTGCAGAACTGCTTTTTGAAAACTTTATTTAAAAATTCAAGCAAAACCACTCACATATGTGAATATGCAAAAATTCGCCTTCTTTTTCATTTGTGTCTTCTTGTTATTAGGTTATAAAATAGAAGATGAGTGGCTTCCTTCAACTAATGAAAGTCTACAGTCCATCTTGTCAAGGCTGTATTAGCATTTAATTCACTAAAAGCATTTAGATAGATTTTGATTTTTTCTCTTCAATACAGACAAAGATTCAAAACCACTTTCATTCAGTCAAAGACAAACATAGTTTAAGAGACAAATTAAACACAACACCTTTATCCCAGTTACTACTCAAGAATGCTTGCTCTAGTGTGGCCTCATTTGAACAAATAGCCTATTCAAAGGATTTGACCTTATTTACTACGTCTCAGAAACACAGAGAAAATAAGACTCTGAGAGGTAATGGGAATCACTATAAATATTTTTGTCATTTCCTTTATCTTTGCCTTTCTCAACTTCAAGTACATTTCACCAAGGTTTTATACAGCACTGTTTCTGCTCTACTTTTCTATTCTGGGAAAATCATTGTTCTAAAGGGAAAGGAATACTATATATTTTTTTAACCTCAAAGTCCAGCTGAAACAAGTTTGGAACTCAGATGTCTTTAGGAAAGGAAGGTTTAGCAAATCCCTAAACTTTTCATTGAATTAACCCCAGGGGATATAATAGGAAAGAGTTTTCTTATTTTGGAGAATGTAATTCCTAGTAAGTTTGGTTGGGAAGTGGAAAGGGGGAGTGTGGGGTGCTCACTTTAACTTTACAACAGGGTCAATTTATTTAATTCAAGACAAAAAGACATTCGCCTGGTAGTTTCTGAGCCAACACACACACACACACACACACACACACACACACACTCTCTCTCGCATGCACGCATGCGTGCATGATGATAACAAAAAAGCAATACGTCACATTACTCTTGGAAAGATCTACTTTAGAGTAGGACCATAGCAACTCTTCTGATCTGCTTTTAAAATATAATTTAACCATTTGAAGCTATGTAGTGAGACAACATAGTTAATAATTTCCTCTTGTATTTTGTATGTACTTCTATTACATAGCACTAAATATTCTATTGTAAAAATTATTATTGTATATAATAGTGTTTAACCTTCATGCCAAATAGATCATTGTAGAAAAATATGATGCCATATACTTATTTGTGTATTCAATATAGCATAATGCCTTGTGATATATAGGTGTTTAATAAATGAGATGAGATGGCTCTGAATTTAAGAGATCATGTTAAGGTTGGGTATAGACTTTTAAATGAAAATAAAACCTCCCAACCACCATTTGCCTTAACAAATTGTGAAGTTCTACTTTAATTAGTAGTTTGGTTTTATAATAGAACAAACACTGACTTGAACTCTATGATGCCACAACTTCTTGACTATATCATCAATAAAATGCATCAAAGCAGATGTCTAATTTTTTAACACATACTATTTGAGATGTATATCACACAATATAGTTTTAAAATGCTTTATTTTTCCCTACTTAGAACTTTTTAATTTCAAAGTACACTATAATTTACTATGGAAAAATGTAAATACCAAAAAATAAGATGAAATCAAAATCAGCTGAACTAACTCTGGTTTAATTAGTTATTAAACCTACTCCCTTAAATGAAGATGCCTACAGAAATAGTAACATTTTCATAAGAAATGAGAGTCCTCAAAATGAAACCGTATGTCCTACTGAAGCTAGTCCTTAAGCTCAGGAAATACCAATTATTTTTGTTGTTGTTTTATCTTTCAACTTCTAAAAATTTAGAGATGGTTTTGAATTCCAGTTTGGCAACTAATGCAATTCCCCATCAAAGTCACTTATTCCTATGCCTTTAACTTTTTTAAAGTTATATTTGATGTTTCCTCAAATAATTTTTTTCTGAATGGAAAACAATGTGATTTTTAGTTGATAGTTTAGTTTCGTATCTTTTTTTCACATACACAAGCTATGAGCAGAATTAAAAATATCTTTTGTTTGCCGTATAAGCTGTTTTTTGACTGCTGAAGATTTGTCTTCTATTTTCAACTTTACAAGATTTTATGGACTAGAATGTGCTATTTTGAATACTAATTTATTGCTAGTTATTTATATGTCAGTTCTAATAAATAATTTAAAACATTGGAAATAAAGAAATATATCACATTGCTGTTTGTCATTGAAAGATGCCTTAAAATGGGCCAGGTGCGGTGGCTCATGCCTGTAATCCCAGCACTTTGGGAGGCCGAAATGGGCGGATCACGAGGTCAGGAGATCGAGACCATCCTGGCTAATACTGTGAAACCCCGTCTCTACGAAAAACAACAACAAAAAATTAGCTGGGCGTGGTGGCGGGCGCCTGTAGTTCCAGTTACTTGGGAGGCTGAGGCAGGAGAATGGCGTGAACCCAGGAGGCGGAGCTTGCAGTGAGCCGAGATCGCGCCACTGCGCTCCAGCCTGGGCGACAGAGTGAGACTCCGTCTCCAAAAAAAAAGATGCCTTAAAATCTTCTTGCCAAAATACCATGTCTAATATTTCTAAAATTACCCAGTTCTGGCCTCTCTATGCCTTTTTAAAAAAATTATGAGCCAATATTCTTTCATTTAGAAAAGATTTATTTACCAAAATATGGGATGAGGAAGATTGTAGTCGAGCATCTATATACAGACTCTAGCTTGTGCACTGCTATTATTGGATAGTGAAGGACTTTTTTTTTTTTTCTCATTCACCCTTTCACTTTCACATAAACCAACAGGTGGCATATTTTAGAATTTCTTCTGCAATCTACTCTTGTTATTATTACTGATTTTATTATTTAGTTTTCAAGTATTTCAGTTTCATTCGTACATTTGAAATTAATTGTTTAATAATATAGAAAGAACAAAAGCTAATGGCAGTCACTAATATTAGGTGGTTTTGTACAGTTTACCATTTGCTCTTCACAGATACTAGTTGATTTAATTCTTACTAAAATTGTGTGGCATTGGATTGTTATTATTTCTTCTTGTCAAAGTTGAGTTAATACATCCAGACAATGTTATCCAGTTAGATATGATTCTACTGACTCAGTAGAATCAGCATTGAATCCAATACTTGTGATTTCTAACTATATTATTAAAATGTCTTCTCATGATCTCTTCTGTCTCTGAGTTACTACATCAAGGCAATCCAGTATATCTTAGAAAAGTAGGGAAAAATACATTTGATGTCTAACCTTTATTATCTTACTTATAAAGTATGATAATACTTATATTTATAATACTCTATAAGTATTCTTATACTTATAAGTACCAAAGATGTAAATTTTTTAGACTTCAATTTTTAAACATATGAGCATAATTATTTTGAACTTTTTTCTTTTATACCTCGTTCATCATGTATCTGATCATGAATTACAGAACTTTAAAAATGCAAGGAGGATTAGAAATGATCATGCTCATAACTAATTCTTAGAATAAAATTGAGAATAAAGCATTATCATATGTATACAACACATAGAGGGCAATATGGTTTTTGTGTCATAAAACCACACACTCATCGTGGTGTAGAGGGAATCCCATGCTATTAAAGGAAAGCTTTAGTTTTCCTTTTGTAAAATTAGGAATAAAGTCATCTGCTCTACCTTTTTTAGTTTTTTTTTTCATTTTGAGGATCTGATGACCTAAATTGTGTAAAATAACTTTGTAAAATATAAAGTGTCATAGAAATATAATCTTTTATGGAGAATATTTACAGTGATATTTCTGAAATATTTTACTTGTAGATAGCATATGCATTTCTCTCACAGAGTAGAAATTTCACTCGCAGAGTAGATATTTCACTCGCAGAGTAGATTAAAAAACATAATTTTTTTGTCAAAAGAGGGCAAACTGACATTTAGTAATGAGCAGAACTGGGAAAATAGTACCATCTACTACCCTCTTGAAGAAACTTATTATGTCTGTTAAATTTATTTTAAAAATTAATGAGAATGTTGGAGTTTATATCCCTCATTAGAAGTCCAACTGGATAGACTAGAAAAGGGACCAACTGCTATCTGTAAGCCTGTTTTTCAAATTTCTGTTTTACAAAACAGATTTGAATCCCTAGCTCTTAAGGAAAAAAAAAAGAAAGAAAAGTCTTCCAAGCTGCCAGCCGCTCAGAGCTGTGTAAAATAAAATGGAGGTAGGAGGACAAAACCTTTCAGGATTGAGCAGAGGCCATGTAAACAGATGTGGGTGCAGTGAATAGAAAAGGTTGAATAGTTGCTTTGTTTCCTGCTTTCTGTTTGTACCACAGAGGGTTCTCTCTACACAAGTCTTTCTGACAGATGATGTACCACATAACTCTTACTGCTGTAGAAACGTGCAGAGTCCTGATATTTGCTAAACACAGGCACTCTTAGCTCTTGGTTTTGTTTATTTAATGAATGTTTATTTTAATGAATGTTTCATGTAAAACCAAACATGTATAGTAATTATGAAAGAGAATTTATGAAGAATATAACTGAAAAGCCAATGATATTTTGCTTTTTCATCAACTGACAAATAACCATCAGTCTCAGACTGCATTGTACAAAGAATTGTATATGAATTTTTAAAAGTTGCATTTATTATTGAAAAGCGTTAAATAAGTGTTAAATAACATCATAGATAAAAGAGAGGGAGGGTATCTTCATAGTAAAAATGTTCCTGAAGAGAAGCCCTGTTATAAATGTAGACAATGTGTGAAACTGAGTTACATAACCTTCACTTCCTTCTTAAAGATTGAAGTAAAAAATAGTACATGGCATTGTAGAAGTACTCTACGTAAGTCCATTGATTTATTTCATGAGGAACTATTATTGTTGCCTCCGTGTAATAGGTCACAGACACCAGAACTTGGAAACCTGCCCAGGTTTCTTTAAATAACCACAGGGGACTGGCATTTTGTGATCCAAGATACCTTGTTGGGTGGGTGGGTGGGTGGGCGATTGAGTGGTGGGGGATGTCTGCTTAATTTTTTATTGTACTTTTATTTTGAATCAAATAAAATGAACATCAGCCCCTAAGGCCAGTAGTAGCCTACAGCAGTAAAGTGTAAAATGTTCCTTCATAAATGTATATGGTCATATTCAACTCTTCCCCTGTAGTAGATTTTTATTTCATATGGAACAGAATAAATGAGTCTCCTGAAAGCTGGTGGATTTATAGCTTGAATTTACTATTCTTCTAGCATAGTGTTAACTTCACTAATAAAAATGTTGTGTCTGCTTTGCAGAAATTCTCCACTGAAAAAATCATGCATATCCAGGCATAGAAGAGGGGTAACAACTACAAGAAAAACAAGAAATAGGGAAGAAGGTAAACAGTGAGGAGGTGCTCCTTTTCTTGAATAGCATAATAATGGATAATAAATGTTAAAAGACATAGTCTTAGAAACTGCAGTTAACTTGTTATTATCACAGAGAATCCTCACAGTCCTGCCTGTATCCTCTTGTATTATCCAGATATTTTTCTTTCATGAGTTAATTTGTGTAAGTATGTACAATTTTTCTTTAGAAGAAAGGGAAAAAAGAATATGGTCTTTGGACACAAAAATATAGTCAGGTAGAAGGAACAAGTTCTACTGTTTGATAGTACAGTAGGAAAATTATAGGTAACAATAATTTACTATGTATTTCAAAGTAGCTAGAAGAGAAAAAATGTAGTGTTCCCAGCACAAAGAAAAGATAAATGTTTAAGGTGATGAATAGTTCAATTACTCTGATTTAATCATTACACATTGTATACATGTATCAAAATATGACAGGTACCCCAAAATATGAACAGCTATGAAATATCAATAAAAATAAATAAATAAATATTTTAAAAGGATACCGTCTCCTTGAAATTTATCAGTTTTCCCCTTATATGTTGAAATACTTGTGCAATTATTGACATGTTGTTTGGAGCTATTTAGAAGTGTATGAATAAGGTAGCTTGCTTTAATTTCTTGTTCTGCCACACATTCTGACTTTGTCATTAATAAACTAATCTGATTTGGACACAGAAACAAGCAAATGAAAAACACTGAAAACAGAGGGAATGAGAGGAGGGAAAGGGACACTGAGGAAGGGTTTACTGGTTTGTCTGCCTATCTGGAGGCAGCTCCATCACCCTTCCCTTTAGTCTCGCTGACAGGGCTGGAGGCCCTTCTATACATGACCGTGTCTCATGCATTCATGGGCCGCTGTGACACCACAGCGCCTTTTGTTCAGAGCCAGATAATTGCTCTCCCCTTCTCTCAGCTGCCATATGGTGCAATGGAGACCAACTTACAAAGACAGACAGGGAGAGAAAGAGAGTGAAAGAGGAAGGGAAGAAAGAAACGCAAGAGACAGCAGATGAAACTGATTTATGCTCAGTGTTAATGGGGCAAGTGAGCAAGGTGGGGCTAAGAAGTGAGAAGGTTAAGGGGGCAAAAGGAGGGCGTGTGAAACTTTTCACAGGCAGGCAACCAGGCTGCTTCCTGTGAGGCAGGCTCTGGTTCTCCAAATATAGGGCTTAAAATGGAACACTTATAGTTCAGTTCCTTAACTTTTGTTACTAATATTAAAATTACTTCCATGATTCCTAATGGTCAAGGCTTACATTCTTTTATCATCATAATAATAGTTTAAAAATCAGACATACTTCTCTTTCTATGCATATTTAGTTTGTATTATAGTCAGTACTTTGTGGAGTCACTTTCAGTAAGAAAATTAAAATGCACATGTGTTTTTCTCTTCTTAATCATCACATGAACTACCAAGTTGTTCTATTAACACTACATTATGTTTTGAGGATTTGGGAGCCTACCTTTTCAGGAGTCTGCCATATCCTATCAGGGCATAGTCTGTTCTTTCTTGATAAAGCTCATGAACACTCCTAATTTACAGGTTTGTATATGAGGGTTTTTAGATTTTATTTTATTTTATTTATTTATTTTGAGACAGAGTCTCGCTGCGTCTCCCAGGCTGGAGTGCAATGGCGTGATGTCGGCTCACTGCAACCTCGGCCCCCAAGGCTCAAGCGATTCTCCTGCCTCAGCCTCCTGAGTAGCTCGGATTACAAGCATAAGCCACCATCCCTGGCTAATTTTTGTATTTTTAGTAGAGACGGGTTTTTGCAATGTTGTCCAGGCTGGCCTCAAACTCCTGACCTCAAGTGACTCGCCAGCCTCAGCCTACCAAAGTGCTGGGATTACAATTATGAGCCACCATGCCCAGATTTTTAGATTTTAAAGATACAGTGGCCTGAGTCCATAATGCAAATGCATTTGGGCACTTTCAAAAACGTTTATATTAATTATGGCAAAATAACTGATTTTTTCCTCCATTTATTTTCTATATATTAAGAATACAATATACTGCCATATTGATCATGTTTTATAAGTCAAAAGTGGCAGAAGTAGAGCACTTTTTAACATAAGAATAGGTTGATCATTTTGTTGATTTCTTCAATGAAACAGAAAGTAGTACAGCTGCCCAATATTTCATATTTAATCCTAATGTGTAATGATAAGGTAATGTTATATGAAAATATTAATTATTATTACACAAGCATAGTTAAATGTCCTTAAATAATAGGGTGAGATAAGTTATGATGTATTTATTTTAGATATAATTATCCAACTTATTATAAAGTCTATAGCCTTGCCTGCTTTAATTCTGTTTTTCTCTTGGCATCTATTATATGACACTCTACTAATTTTACACTTGTTCATTGGCAATTACTGTTAAGTTTATATTGCTGATTTTTCCTAAACTACCTTAAAATTGGAGGGCACCAGTGCTTGAACTTTGGATTTCTTTTTTTTTCTTTTTTTTTTTTTGAGGTGGAGTTTCGCTCTTGTTGCCCAGGCTGGAGGGCAATGGCACGATCTTGGCTCACCGCAACCTTCGCCTCCCAGGTTCAAGCGATTCTCCTGCCTCGGCCACCCTAGTAGCTGGGATTACAGGCATGTGCCACCAAGCCCGGCTAATTTTGTATTTTTAGTAGAGACGGGGTTGCTCCATGTTGGTCAGGCTGGTCTCGGACTCCCGACCTCAGGTGATCGAACCACCTCGGCCTCCCAAAGTGCTGGGATTACAGGCACGAGCCGCCGCTCCCGGCCTGGATTTCTTTTTATCTCTAGCTACACTTACTCCTTTGAGGATCTTGCCTAATCTTATGACTTTACATACCATCTATATGATGACAACACCCACATCCACATTGCCTGAACTATATCCATATATTTCTAGCTGCCGCCCCAACATATTCTTGTATTTGTCTAATGGACCTCTTAAATTAGCATATCCAGAACTAAATTCTTGATTTGTACCAAATAAACCTGCTTTTCCTATAGGCTTCTCCACCTCAATTAATAACAATTCTATCATGTTTGTCTCTTAGGCTAGAATTCTTTTTTTTTTTTCTTTTTTTTGAGATGGAGTCTCACTCTGTCACCCAGGCTGGAGTGCTGTGGCACAGTCTCAGCTCACTGCAACCTCTGCTTTCCAGGTAAAAGCAGTTCTCCTGCCTTAGCCTCCCCAGTAGCTGGGATTCTAGGTGCCTGCCACCACGCCCAGCTAATTTTTGTATTTTTAGTAGAGATGGGGTTTCACCATGTTGGCCAGGCTGGTCTTGAACTCCTGAACTCAAGTGATCTGCCCACTTCGGTCCCCCAAAGTGCTGAGATTACAGGCATGAGCCACTGCACTCAGTCAAAAATTCTTGAAATCATTAATTTTTCTCTTTCTTTCATAACATATGTCCAAAATATCAACAATCTCTGTTGATTTTAATGCATTCAGAATCCAATGCTTCAACCACTTCCATTGCTATTATTTTGGGCCAAGTCACCACTGTTTCTTTGTTGAATTATTTTAATATTTTAATATTTGGTCTTACTGATTCTATTCTTGCTCTTATACTATACTCTCAATAAAGCAGCTAGGGTAACCCTTGTCATACTTTTTATGTAATTTCATGTCCTTATGTGTATAAAAACCTGTGAGCAATCTGGCCACCCATTACATTTTAACCTTGTTTCAGCCATACTGGCTTCCTTCCTACTCTGCAAATGCACTAATAACACTCCTGCCTCAATACTTTTATACCAGCTTTTCTGTCTGTCTAGAATGCTCTTTCCCAAGATTTACTCACTTTCTGCAAGGTTTTTCTTACATGCCGTCTTCTTGCTGAGACCTTCCCTGACTCTCCATTTAAAATGTTTACTCTTCCCCAAACATACATTTTTCCCCTTCCTTGTTATATTATTTCCATAACACCTTTTACTTTCTAACTTCCAAGTTAGAAAAGAGAAAAGGAGAGAAGAGAAAAGAAGAAAAGAAAAATATTTCTTCCTGTAGAGTGGCAGCATGAGGCAATTGGAGTTATTGAAAATGCATGATATGTCTTTTTGTGAAGTCTAAATTATAGTTACCAAGTCAAGTTACTGTCAGAAATAGATCACCTGGAGAGAAATAAGTGGTTTTGTTTTCTTTCTGCCTAAATATATGTGATTTATCAAAATATATTGTACATTTACTACTCTTTTTTCTCAACCATTTCCAAATATTGAAGAATTGATATATGTTGGATGCCAGGATCTACAAGACAGTGCTTCCCAAACTGAACTGATGCTAAGATAAAAGGAAAACTACTAATAAAGGAGAAAAAACATAAAAAAATTAATATCCTGTAAAGGAAAAAGTAACTGATAATAGATAAATAAAAGTAGCAACCTAAATTTGGCTATTACCACTTTAAAAAGGCAAGTTAGCCGGGCGCAGTGGCTCACGCCTGTAATCCCAGCACTTTGGGAGGCCGAGGTGGGCAGATCACCTGAGGTCGGGAGTTCGAGACCAGCCTGACCAACATGGAGAAACCCCGTCTCTACTAAAAATACAAAATTAGCTGAGCGTGGTGGCACATGCCTGTAATCCCAACTACTTGGGAGGCTGAAACAGGAGAATCGCTTGACCTGGAAGGCAGAGGTTGCGGTGAGCCGAGATCATGCCATTGCCCTCCAGCCTGGACAATGAGAGTGAAACTCCGTCTCAAAAAAAAAAAAAAAAAAGCAAGTTAAATGAAAAGCCTAGAAATAAAACACATCTGTTACTCTTATAACCAAAAACATTTAGTATATTATGTTCATTTAATAAATGGTGAGAAGATAATATTCCTCTGTTTAGAAGTAGACGAAGTTCTACCTATTTTTTATCCTTAATTCTTTTCTTTTATGATCAACATGTATCACAAGAGCTTGCTGTGAAAGTTCTCCAGTGAGAAATTACCCAAAATATGGAAAGAAGCTTATTTGAAATCAACATAATAAAGTACAATCATCAGAAGTTTTTTTTAAATTGGAGAGCATGGGGCCTGGAGTCAGTAGTGTCCCAGCTCAAACGTTTAGCTACCACAATTGCTTAGTAAACATACTTAGTTACTCTGAGCCTCTGTTTCTTCATCTGTTATATGAGAATTTTAACATCTATCTCAATTCATTGTGGTGATGGTGATATAAATGCCTCTGAGATATGTTCTGGCATATATAAAATGCTCACAATAGTGTACTTATTATCAGTATTAATCTAATAAAATATTGAATGATTCCTAAAAGTTAGAGATGTAGAAATCACTTTTAGCCATATTTCTCCCTTTAAAATGCAAAAGTTCATAATATTTCAATTCAAATTTACATAACTTGCTTTTTATAGCTTTAAGCACAGCAATAAAAAAAGAGAACTAGTAACAGTGACATCTGGCACCTTGATTACTATGTTTCTTCCCAAATGAGTCTCAAAATACACAGTCTCTACCTGATAACATATAAGGACAGGTTTTCCTGATCCAAACCTAAAGTTTGTCTAATATCTACAAGTTCGTGTCTTTATTTTTAAAAAGTGATTGCAATCTATTTCACAGAAATGAGCACTAACTTGTTGAACTCAGACACTTTGGCCAGCTTCAGTTGATGAGATGTTGAGGTAAGGCGTGGTTTTAAATGAACTCTACCATGGTGCCTCAGGCTGCTATAACAAAATACCATAGACTGGATAGCTTAAATAAGAGCCAATTATTTCTTGTAGTTCTGGAGCCTAGGAAGTCCATGATAAAAGTGCTGGCAGATTTGCCTCTTGGTGAGGGTCCTCTTCTTGGCTTGCAGATGGCAGTCTTTTTATTTTATAATCACGTGGTAGAAAGAGAGAGAGAGAGCTTTAGTCTCTTCCTCTTCTTATAAGAATACTAATATCATCATGGGGACCCCACCCTCCTAACCTCATCTAAACCTAATTACTTCCCAAAGGCTCCATCTCCAAATATTATCACGTTGTGGGTAGGGCTTCAAGATATGAATAGTGGGAAGCACAAACTTTCCGTCCCTAGCATGTTGTTAAGCAGAAGACCTGAAATAAATGTATGAACTGGTGGCAATTATTGCTAATAACAATGTGGATGCTGACTTCAGATTGCAGATCCCATTCTTAGATGGATCCTTTCTTTATATGTTTGCTCTTTATGCTTGTAGTTATTGTCTCAATTTTGCTTGATATAGCCACTGTTTTTATCTGCCCGTCAAATTTTTCTTTTTTTTGAGACAGAGTTTTGCTCTTGTGGCCCAGGCTGGAGTGCCTTGGAGTGATCTCTGCTCACCACAACCTCCACCTTCTGGATTCAAGTGATTCTCTTGCCTCAGCCTCCCCAGTAGCTGGGATTACAGGTGTGCACCACCACACCTGGCTAGTTTTGTATTTTTAGTAGAGACGGGGTTTCTCCATGTTGGTCAGGCTGGTCTTGAACTCCCGACCTCAGGTGATCCACCCACCTCGGCCTCCCAAAGTGCTGGGATTACAGGTGTGAGCCACCGCGCCTGGCCTTGTCGAACTATTCTAAGTGCTGCTGTTATTTTTTTTAGCACCCTAAAGCTTCACGGTGTTTTTTTAAAGCAGATGTCAACAGTTTTTGTGTGGTTCTTCTTTTCGTGATAGTTTTTGTTTCACTCACTAAACTAAGTAGCCACAATCTAACCGGGCAAATGATCGGTAATATTATTTCAAAGATGGCAGAAAGACTAAGCTCCAAGGTCTTGTTATTGGAGCGCTTACCCTAGTGTCATGTGATGTATACTAAGCTCTATGTACCAGCCATTAAGCTGGGTATTTTTATTGACCTTTTGTCATGTAATACTTGTATTAATTTGTTTTTGTTTTTGTTTTGTTCTTGACAGCGTCTCACTCCATCACCCAGGCTGAAGTGTAGTGACGTGGCGTGATGTCAACTCATTGCCACCTCTGCCTCCAGGTTCAAGAGATTCTTGTGCCTTAGCCACCCAAGGAGCTGGGATTACAGGGGTGTGCCATCACACTGGTCTAATTTTTGCGTTTTTAGTAGAGACAGGGTTTTGCCATGTTGGCCAGGCTGGTCTTGATCTTCTGGCCTCAAGTGATCGGCCTGCCTCAGCCTCCCAAAGTGATAGGATTACAGGCGTGAGCCACCTTGCCCAGCCTAATACTTGTGTTAACTTTTAAGACATGTATTTCAGCCACAGAACCTGAGATCAGCTGGGATTAAAGTATCTTGTCCTAAATCACATACATGACATAAAAAGAAAGCCACACATATCTTGTGAATTCGAGTCCAAGCAATTTCACTAAAATGAGTTTAATATCAAATAGGACTGATAGACAAACACAAGTGATATTTTATCTTGATAAAATCAGATCCTTTAGTCATCTGGAAGGTTGGATGATACCACTGCATCATAGTATTTACATTTGGAGCTCTTATTACCTCTCTGCATAGTATTTACATTTGGAGCTCTTGTTTCCTCATCATAGTATTTACATTTGGAGCTCTTGTTTCCCCACAGAACATTCTAACCTTCTTGTCTTACTGAATATTCATTTCAGCCATGCATTATTACATATATACTATCTAAGTAATAATGCAACAATAAATTGATAATAATAAGACTTTGAATCCTTGGTTATCTTCAATTTCACCTATCCTTAATTATAACTCAAAGAAAGGCCACTTGAGCTAAGTCTTAAAAGATAAGAAAGGTTGGTGTTCTAGTGCAGATTAAAGTTATATACAATTTATTTGAAGGCCATGTCCTTTCAACCTCATTTTCACCCACAGGAACTCTATCTATTTGTTTTGTGCTATGTGAAAATCAGCCCCTTTTATTCCCCAGATGTTAGTGGGGACACTACAACCAGTTCTTGTGCAGTCCGAGTATTTCCTCATTAAGGAATGAATAGGTAGACTATGAAAAATGTAGCCAAGGAATTAAGTGGGGAAAAGAGCAGCGAGGAGAGAGCTTTGGTATAGAACAAAGAACTATGTTTAAAGATCAAATACCCTGGTTCAAAACCTAGGTCCAGCATTTATTAGTAGTATGATCTTGGGCCTCTTCAAACTTTATTGTCCTTATGTTCAAAATAGATACCTTAATAGCACTTAGAGCCCCAAACAATTTTACAATGCTCAAGTTCATTTGTTTATGTGAAAATGTGTGTAAAATATAATAGGTGCTCAAAAATTATTAGTTTCTTTTTTCATGCATGTATACTTATTTTCCAATTTAGAGTGTAAATTCCCTCAGACCAAGGTCTCTATTTTAACATTCTTTATTAAACAAGGTTTAACCTGGTATTTCTCACATAATAGTGACACAGTAAGTAAAATGACATAAAATTTAACAGATGGGTAGAGAGGCAAGAAGAGCTGATATAGTAGGATATCTTTTGTAGATGGCTCTGAAATTTGCTTAGTTGAAATATAGAATAGTTGCAATTGCAAAGTTTTCAGTCCGTAAGATTTTTTTCCCCAACTGTTTCCGGGGGTCCTTGCTCCCAGAGCTCCCAAGATGGTGGCGAGCCACTTCCAAGATGGCGGCAAGCCTCGTGTTCTCTGACCTGGGGTTCTTGGCCTCACGGATTCCAAGGAATGGAATTTTGGGCCATGTGGTGAGTGTTATAGTCTATTAGAAGCTGTGGGTCATGGAAGAGAACCATGGAACCCAGTGACTAGTGTTCACCTCGATTAGGACGAACCCAGGCACTTAGCCATGCAGGAACAATGGCAAGCCTTTAGCCCGATTGGGAGTGGCAATGGGTGCCTTGCTGGATGAGGAGCACAGTGGACACCCTGCAGGATCCACAGGGATGGAAGTCAGTGGCGGGTCTGCAATGGCGTCAAGCAGCAGTGGTGGATGGCGAGCAAAAGCTCACCTCGAGTGGTAACAAACATGGACCAGAAGAGTGCAGTTGCAAGATTTAACAGAGTGAAGTAGAGTGAAAACAGCTCCCATACAAAGGGAGGGGACCCAAAGAGGGTAGCTGTTGCCTGCTCGAATGCCTGTGTTTATATCCCAATCATTGTCCCTCCTGCTGTGCTCTCAGGCAATAAATGATTGGCCATTTCTTTACCTCCTGTTTTTGCCTAATTAGCATTTTAGTGCTATCCGGTTTGTCGGTTGGTCGGGTGTGAGCTAAGTTGCAAGCCCCGTGTTTAAAGGTGGAGGCGGTCACGTTCCCAGCTAGGCTTAGGGATTCTTAGTCGGCCTAGGAAATCCAGCTAGTCCTTTCTCTCACAACCTGCTCAATAATGGGTCCAGTTCCAAAGACCAGACATAAAAAACAAAACAAAACAAAACAAAATACATTTTCATTTTTAATTTATTTAAAATAGGAAAATGGGAATCTGTGCTATTTATTGAAAGATAGGCATTCCCATGCTACATCATAAGTCACACATACACCATGCACTTCAAACTGTATTGGTAAATTCATTCCTCACAAAAATATTTGAAACACAAGATGTATAGAGAAACTCACAAATTAGCTAAGGTGAAATAATCGCTTTCATTTTCTTCTGTTTTTCTAAAAGGGCTGACACAAGCTGAGATGAGGAAATATGACCTCCTACACGTGTTTTCCATGAGGAATATGTTTGCTGTGCAGTCGCTGAGTTAAAAGCAAGCTTCATTCCCTTGTGCACCAAGGTAATTTGGAAAACAAGCCAGAGAAGTCAGGACTGCTATTTCTCAGTCTGATTTAACCATTGACAGACTATTTTTACATCCACTATGGAGATGTTCAGGTGAGGTAAACACCCCAGAGAATACTGAGGAAACACTTACTTTCACATGAGTAATACATTATGATAACTCACATCTTCTAATAATATAATCTTGTTTTGAATTCAAACAACTTTCATACTATTTGGTGTAGTGCCTGAATCTAATCCTGTTTCTACAATCTAGCTTTCTCATACAGAATACCTAATGAAATTTGCCCTTCACTGTTACTTGAATTCAATTAAGGTGATGCTATCTCTGTTCTGTGTTCTGATAAACTCACTGAGGTATCACTTTCTCTGATAAATACCCAGGTATCTTAATGAGGTCAATGTCACTACTTGTTTAATTAACTTTTATTTTCTGTAATTCACATACTGGTGGTTTCCACTGGGATGTCTTATTAAAAGAAAGTGCTGTTATTAAATATAGAGTAAAAATCATTCCTGTATAACTCCATAGTTGAGAGTATTGAAGCTCTTATACAATTCTTTCAATGAAATGTTTTGTGAAATTATAAACTAATGCTCACTATTTCAAAGACACTAAGTAAAGTTGTGTCTATGTTTTGAAAAAGAAATTATTAACCATGATTTACCTTAACTCTTTGCTAGAAGCTATCTGGATATTCTGATCAAAAGCCTAGGTGGGATGTAATTTATTAACCATAACCACTTGTTAAGCCTTGGATTACTCAAAATTGTTCCTAAAATTCTTGAGCAATTTAATGTATTGGATAGAGACCTTTAGCTTTAAAAATGATACTACTGAATATGAAAATATAGAATCTATTGCTAATCCATGAAGAGAGGCAAATGTCCTCTGGGTGTGTATGGCAGATGCTCCTGACAGCAATAACTTAACCATACCCCGAGAATGACACTACCTTCTAAGAAGAATGTGTGTTTGGAGTTCCAAGCAAGAAACCTGGGGGTAGCCAACTGGAGATTCATTCCTTATCTATGAAGGACATCTGATCCATTGGCCTATCCCTTGGAATGCAGACCATACAGGGGATTGAAGCCCTTTGTTTGGGGTTAAATGGGGGTTGCTACGTGGAGTGTGCAAAGTGAAAGTTGCTATATAGACCACATGCTTTTACAAGTGGTAGCATCTGTCCTGTCCAGCCCACTACCACTGGACCATCCCATACATAAGTCTTCAATAAACTTGATGTCTCTTTTGCAGGCTCTGGGTCTCTTTCTCGGCCTCTCAGACACAGTGCCATTCCTAGTGGAGCCAGTAGGGGTCCAACATGACAGGGTCTTTAAATACTTTTTTAAAATCTAGCATTTATCCCTTTGATTATGTATTTCTACATAAAACCTTTAAAATCATTTTAAATCCAAAAGAAGAAACAAATATTTGCTTTTAAAATGATGTTAATAATCCCTTGAGCAGATACTTTTCCTTATGAACACACAGATAGATGTTTATATGGCTATTTGTCAGTGCCTGAAATTTAAACATATTTTATCTAATGGGGAAAATCAGTCACACTAAGGAAATTTAAAAATGAAGGTAAGGTTTTATGGTAAGAGTCACATCAAGATTTCGTGCAACTTTTGCAGGCACATATTTTCACTGAACTAAAGTTCATGCAGTGAGACACATCTGAGGATAATTTTTTTAAAAAAAGATATTTCTTCTCTCCACTTTTTTTCCCAAGGTGTTTACTACTTTAAATATTTTTAATATCATTCTACTCAAGCCACTTGGTTAATGGCGGTAACTATCTGGAATTGTATGCTAATGATTTACTGGTTTATGGCGATGGCAAAAAACAAACAAACAAAAACTGCTGTATCATTAATTGCTTCTTAACACCAAAGCCTGTTGGAGCAATATTCCTGAAGCATGATTTTTATTGCTGAAAAAGAATATCAATATTCTATGTATGAATGTATGTGCTACAGTATAACCTGTACTTTTAAATCTCATCTTTAATGTGTTGAAGCTAAGCTTTAACTCTGGATTAGCAGACATTTGATGTCTCAATAATTGAAAAATTTTTATGCCTACTAGCCAAAAATTATTTTTCCCTTAGACATTGAGATAAGAAACAGACCAACTCCAGAGAATTGAAATTATTAAGTCATTTAGATTCATCCAACTTCCACCCAAGCAGCAGCCTTTCTAGACTAACAACTTCCTCCCTCCTCCACAGCCCGCTCCTACCTCCTCCCAGTAACTCCAAACTAAAAACAGATTTTAAAAATATAAACCAATACTTTAGGATGAGAGTCTTTTCTCATATAATATAAATCTTCTAGAAATGTTGGAACGGGTAGTTCATGAGAAGGAGAATTGTTTTTCCTGGGCTTATAGATTTTAACGTTAAAACGAAAGCAGAGCAATTACATTCTTCATAAAATTACAATTTAGTGACTTCTGACCTTTTCCTCATCCGGTCCCCAAGTATTCCTCATTCCAATAGTAATAGCATTAGGGGGAAAAAAAGGCCCACATTTACAAGAATTTAGCTTCTGGCAAGCATCATTTTAAAGAATTTACTTCCTGGCTCATGGTTTACATGACCTGTCTTTGGTTGCTTATTTCTTTCCCTCCACCCTTCCCCCTTCCTCTTCAAAGCAAGCTGCATTTTAACTATTGCATTCACTGCTGCTTCCTGCCTTTTTTGCTTTCTATTTTCATATCCATGGGAATGGAATCTGCTCTGAATTATCTGGTCAATATCTCCTCATTCCCCATCTCCACCCACCACCGCTGTTACTGCTACACCAGCCACTTTTGACTTAGAGAAAAGCTAGCATAATTAATTCAGAAATAAAAATGCATTATAAAATATTAGCTGATGCTATAAAGACACATGCCCACGTATGTTTATTGCGGCACTATTCACAATAGCAGAGACTTGGAACCAACCCAAATGTCCAACAATGATAGACTGCATTAAGAAAATGTGGCACATATACACCATGGAATACTATGCAGCCATAAAAAATGATGAGTTCATGTCCTTTGTAGGGACATGGATGAAATTGGAAATCATCATTCTCAGTAAACTATCGCAAGAACAAAAAACCAAACACCGCATATTCTCACTCATAGGTGGGAATTGAACAATGAGAACACATGGACACAGGAAGGGGAACATCACACTCTGGGGACTGTTGTGGGGGGGAGAGGGGGGAGGGATAGCATTAGGAGATATACCTAATGCTAAATGACGAGTTAATGGGTGCAGCACACCAACATGGCACATGTATACATATGTAACTAACCTGCACATTGTGCACATGTACCCTAAAACTTTAAGTATAATAAAAAAAATGACAGGCTTCAAATATTCTCTGGAATATGTCATCTGTAAACTAAATATTGGACTTGATAAAAAAAAAAAATTAGCTGATTAAATCCCTTCAGTATTCCTTGTTTTTAGAAGCTGTTAGTGCCAAAGAAAAACTTTAATTATGTTGATATCTAATTTTGGGGGGAATGGGGGGGCAAGTACATAAAATATATGGTCCTACTCTTAAAAATTTATTTTATCTTATTTCTATTGCTAATTCATACTTCTTGTACTCCATTATTTTAATACAACAACAAAAAAACTCACTCAAAAGTTACATGTATGAGGAATCAAATTTCCATTATTTGTTTTACCAGGAAATGAAAGAATGAACTTTTTGGCAAAAATTGAGGAAAAAAATTTGTTAGCAGAGGTAAATCTCAGTTTATACTATGCATGTTTGAAACTTGAAGAACAACACACAAGAGAATTACACTGGAGAATGTGGAGAAACTTTTTAGTTGTTTTACTTTTAGGTAAATTGGATTCCTAATTTCTCTAGTTTAAGAAAATTTTCAATTAAATGTAAAATTACTACCTTTAAAAACATTCATTCAAAAGAAAAAGAGTAACAAAAATTAGCCTGGAAATGATGTTTTATGTTATCTATATCAATTTTTTTTCAAATTAGAGTTTTAAAAAACACCTGTTTTCAATATGGTAAGTCAAATCATGCTCCCAGTTATTAGACAATTATGCTCCCAGACTCTATGGCTCAAAAGTAAAAGCAGACACCAGAGCCCATGGCAGGGTGAGGGAGCAGTCACTCTGTGTCCTTAGAAAGTGTTGCAAAACCTGTTTTTCTACAACTAACTAAAATAACAGTTCCTGGAAACAACTGCAGCTGAGAATTCCCTAACTGACTATAAAAGAACCACATGGCACAAGCCAACCAACCACCAGCCACCTGGAACCAGCCAATTAAGAGATAGTGGTGATTTGGGGCTTAAATGCCATCCAATTAAGACTCTGTTTGTTCTACACTCCCCTGACTCCCCCTGCAGCTTTTGCCTTTATAATCTCTAACTTTCCAACCCCCAACCCCAGAGTGCATTATTGTTTTGCACCAAAGTCTGTGTCTCCCCAGTCTGCAGATTGTTTTAAAAAAATAAAGTTCTCCTTTTTCCTCCAAAGATCTCATGGTCTTTTTTGTTAACAGGTATAATAGAGCACAATTGTTTTCACTTATTTAATGTATAAAAAGAAAGTAATGCTTTCCTTATTTTAGTTTTGTTAATATGATCATCCTCCACTCTTGGTCTCTGCCCTTTATGGTCTATTTTCTTGTTTCTATTTCTGCTATCCGTGGTTGATTATCTTCACAATTTTCCATTCATATTCCAAAGAAATAATTCCAAATTCATATGTGAATAACCCAACATATTACCATTTTTCCTCTTACTCATGATTTTCTGTGCAAGACACTACCAGATTTGCTGACTTAGATACCACTGTCTGGTAAAATTGGTTGTCATTTTTCCAAGGGATATCCTAGGTTCTCCTTCTTCAGTAGGTTTTTCAGCAGTGTAGTTTCCCTTAAAAGACTTGGTTGGACATAGCAATTTCTGAAGAGGACAGATTTTGAACAGTGGAGAATCCGTGGGGGGGCTGCAAATAGTTTTTTGAGCTGAAGCAAAGGTGTCCTGAGAAGAAAAATGTTGGAGATGAGGCTAGAGAAGCCTCATGAAAGGCCTCACATGTGATGTGCAATTGGAAATTCAACCTAAACTCTAAGGGAAAGCTGTTCTCATTATCCCACATTTGCATTTAAAAACAGACATTCATATAAGTTAAATGTATTCCTTCAATTTCATGCATGGAATAAATAAGTTTCACAGCCAGGAAAAAGGGCTCAATTGTCTTTCTACTACATCAAAATTTTGTCATCTCAGCCTAAATTCTGCAGAATCTACCAAGGTAAGGTGCTCAATATCAATAGTTATTTTCTATGCTTAACTTAAATGGAAGTGTCTTACGTCATTGTTTCTTTTTAGTGAATGATTTAAGATCTTAAAAATTGTCTCATATACTGTGTTCTTAATCTTGCATTTTATTCATTCATTCATTTTTTGCTTATTTTTTCGTTTTTTTCTTGACATTTTCTGACTTGATTTAGATGAATGTCTTTTGTTCCTTGATGAATTTAAAGTTCTACATCTATTTCTATTCTGAGTGTTTACTCAAATAATTAATAATTTTATTTTCCTATTGATGTCTAAAATTAATAATACTCCATAACCCAAAAATTAAGCAAGGTTTATAATGAATCCTCTCTAACTCTGTAATACTAAAACCATCTGAAAATTTACCTACAGGAAATTTTTTTTAAATGCTTTTAAAAATTTTAATATTTTCTTTTCAGACAACTTTATAGCCTCATTATTGCTAAAGTTTCATACAGTGTAGATTTTTAACACTATATACTAATCCATTTGTAATAATAATACATCACTTATCTATCCTACATGTAACTATTGCAAACAATATAGCAACTGAAATATAATTCCTACATCATAAGGTATATGTTTTAGTTTCAATTGATATGACATATTTATTTACACAATTAGTTATAGAAATGCAATATATGAGATTTTTCAAATGTTTGCCATCTTTTAAAAATTTATTTTTATTTTTCTGATTGGTAGGAAATCCTTTTATAAGATGATAACCATTCAAATTTTTGTCTTCTGTGAATTGCCTAATCATATCCTTTTAATATTTTCTGTTAGATTGTTGCCTTTTTCATGTTGACCTAGAAAATTTCTTTATATATTTGTGCTCTAATACATTCTGTCTATGGTCTAATCCTGTTTATAGTGTCATTTGTCAAAGTGAAGTTTTAATATTAACATGATCATACTAGAGTACACTAATAGTAATAGAATTCTAATAATGTTAGCCTATTTGCTTTATTTTTGTTTCTTTTCATGTGCTAAAACCATGGATGTCTAGAATATGACGACACACACATGTACACACACACATATATACCCACATACACATTCTTTTACAATTTCTTATTTTTAAATTCATCTTGGATTTACATTTTTTAAATTTACATTTTATTACTTTTCTGTTAATATATTGTAATTTTAGAAATTAAGAACTTGTTTTTAACTATTCCTGGAAATTTTTCAACTATTACTTTTCCAAATATTGCTTTGTCTTTATTTTCCCTATTCTCCATTCTCAAATTCCTATTAAAAATATGTTGACCAGGCTAGGCGCTGTGGCTCATGCCTATAATCCCAGCACTTTGGGAGGCTGAGGCGGGCGGATCACGAGGTCAGGAGATCGAGACCATCCTGGCTAACACGGTGAAACCCCATCTCTAGTAAAAATACAAAAAATTGGCCAGGCGTGGTGGCGGGCACCTGTAGTCCCAGCTACTTGGGAGGCTGAGGCAGGAGAATGGCATGAACCTGGGAGGCAGAGGTTGCAGTGAGCCGAGATCGTGCCACTGCATTCCAGCCTGGGCAACAGAGTGAGACTCCGTCTCAAAAAACGAACAAACAATAAAAATATGTTGACCAGGTGTGGTGGCTCACACCTATAATCCCAGCACTTTGGGAGGCCAAGTTGAGTAGATTGCTTGAGTCCAGGAGTTCAAGATCCACCTGGGCAATATAGGGAGACTGCCATCTCTACAAAAACTTAAAAAAAAAAAAATTAGCCAGACATAGTGGCCTGAGCCTGCAGTCCCAGTTGCTTGGAGGCTAAGTTGGGAGGATCATTTGCACATGGGCCCTGGAGGTCGAGGCTCCAATGAGCTGATTGCACCACTGCACTCCAGCCTGGGCAACAAAGCGAGACTCGTCTCAAAAAAAAGAAAAAAAAATAGTTGACCTTCCACTTTACCCTTTATATCTCTTAACTTCTGTTTCATGTTTCTCATCTCTTTATGTCATTTTGCAGCTTCTAGAGAGTTTCTTCAGATCTATATTCTAGTTCATCAGTATTCTTTTCCCATATTCAGTTATTTGGCCTGTCTACAGAGTATATGTTTTTCATTTCTATATATTCAATTCTAAAAAATTGTTTGTTTTCCTTTTCATATCTGCTTATTTTTATTCAGTGTTTTTCAGTGTTGTTTAACTTCATTTTTGCAGCACTTAACAATTATATTCAGAAATTGCAAAAGTCTATTTTATATTGTTCTACTATCTCAGACTCTTGGAGAGCTAATCTTACTCTCCTCTGTCGACTTGACTTCATGGTACATTGCTTCTCCTGTGGTTCAAAAGTATTTACAGAGATACCATTTCAAAGAATTTCCCTTTCCTCCTGACAATCCTCATTGCTCTGGATTGTGGAAGTGTTCCTATATAGACATTTTGCTTTGCTTTTCCTACTAAGTAGTTCTCAGGATGACTTTCCCTAGATAAATTTATTTAATGTAATTCCCACATTTATTCCTTCCTCCAGCCTTTACCTTCTCCAATCCATGACAGAAACTAATTGAAGTTTTCTCTTCCTAAAGAAGGCCTATTAGCATGACAAACATCCTAAATCTACCTGTATTATTTTTTTTCTAATCCAATTTGGGACACTAAGCTTGCTAGGAGGATGGATATATAGTTCAATACACCTACAAAAAAAGGTTTTTAAATAGAGAGAATATTGCATTTCTTCTTAATTATGAAAACAATCATTAAGAAAGCAATACACTAAATAATCATAATGGGATGGAGTATTATTTATAGCTGTGACAGTTGAGATTCTGTATTAAAATAATGATTCTCAATTACTGCCTCTTTAAAGAGAACATTTAGATTTTATGGACTCTCTGGCAGACTATTTGGAAGGAACTCATTGATGGTGCTACCATCGGACCCTGTTTCTAAATCTTTAGGCGGAGATATAATCTTAACTCTTTCTTTTCTATTCTAAAAGAAGTAAACAATGAAGTACTTGGTTTGTATGTAAGAAAGTGGTTGATCTATTTTAGCCGTACAACTACTGTGTTTTTTGACATGGTTTTTCTCCACCCAATTTTAAATTAGATTGCATTTCTTGAGAGTAAACACATCCCTGTTTGGAGAAGGAATGAAATCTGATTGTAGTGTCAGCTGAGAAAATCAGCCATGTATGAAAAATGTTCACCAGTAATGTAGTTAATGAGAATCCATTAAGATGAAGATAGGTTTGATTTTCCTTTCTGACATAAGTTCTTTATTTTAGGTAGCGCCTCTCCAGAGCTGTAGATGTCTTCCCAGGATATTCCATCATTCTACACAGCATTTAATTCTTGGAGCTCACAGTCCAAGACTGTTATCAGTCCATTTTCACTCTATTGATCAAGACATACTCAAGACTGGGTAATTTATAAAGAAAATGAATGGACTCACAGTTTCACGTTGCTGGGGAGGCCTCACAGTCCAGGCAATCACAGTCTTACATGGCAGCAAGCAAGAGCGAATGAGAACCAAGCAAAAGGGAAACTCATTATAAAACCATCAGCTATTGTGAGACTTCTTCACTACCACAAGAATAGTATGGGGTAAACCTCCCCCATGATTCAATTATCTCCCACCAGGTTCCTCCCAGAGCACGTGGGAATTATGGGAGCTACAATTCAAGATGAGATTTGGGTAGGTACACAGCCAAACTATATCAGTGACTCATCTAGAATTTTATTCATATAGGTTTAAACAATGGTTAACATGTACAGTTATAAGATCATTCTCATTTACAAATTTAATGTTTACAACAATCCTAAAATTCAGGTATAGCTTTTAAGCATCATTTTACAGATGAAGAATCTTTCCCAAGATTACACAGCTGGAAAGTGGTACAGTGAGGCTTTGACCCTCATGTTTTGCCTCCAGATCCCCTGCACTTAGGGGTTGTGCTGTACTGTTTACTAGGTGCAACTGGTCATTTTACTATATGAGAAAAGTGCAACTGCTCTATTGAATTGAATGATTTTGCCTCCTATTTAGATTCAGGTCTAGTCTTTGTGAAATATTTCTGATGAACAACTTACTGATATGAATAATTGTATCTCTGTTAGAGTTATTTTATAAGACTCAATATTTCCAAAAGCACTGGAAAAAATCTATTATCCAAGTAATCTCTTTGTGCAGGAAAATAAGTTTGGTATTGATTCTCCCTTAACTTATGACACCAGAGCAAAACTGATTAGAAAACTTAGGAATGAATCCATGAATTCAATTAAAAAAAAGAAATGGTTAATTGTGTTAATGCACATTCCTCTTTGTAACATGCAGATGTTCTAAAGTAATTGAAGAAATAAATTTTCTCTCTCCAACCGATGAAATGTACTCCCTACTAGTTGGTCCCCCTGCTGCAACTTTTTATTTATCTGACTGTAGGCGCTGGGAACCAATCCACCAGTATAAGAAACTCCTCCAGCTAAATAGAAGGAAACATCTTTTTATAAACTGCAGACTCCAGTACTCAGTTTTATCATAAACTCTTATGATGAAAAACAACAGGCACTATGCCACATCCGTGGGTTTAATTCTAATGTTTGAAGACATGCTTGTCATTATCATATAACTCAAGCTACATAAAATATTATTCAGATACCCTAAGGAAACATTTCAAAATGTTATATGGTTAGGTTCTCTCATTTCCCGAAAGGTAATTAGAAGAATGAGTAGTAGAAAAACGGTATGCTTGGCAAATCTTTGACTTTCACACCCCCATCACCCATTTTTTGCCTTTAAACTGATCATTTGCTGGCAGCAGATGGGTAATAGGATGAAAGTTTTCAATATGGTGTGGTGGGGATGTATGTTTCCAGACACAACATCAAAGAGTACCAAGCAGAGTTCTTAATGTGATTAACAAAGAGGCATGGAATCTGCTATCAATCTTCCTTGTTACTGTCATAGTACTTCCAGGACTGTTAAAGAAACTTTACAATAGCTGAATACATGTTACACATACAGACAAAGAAGTGCCCTGGGCAGTGTAGCAAAATTTACAGCAAGTGCATTTTTTGAATTTCTGCTTCTGAGTCACTACTGTCAGTCTGACATTTTTATCTCAGAAGTCTTCCTACCTTAATGTTGACAAGGCAAATAAAGGCTATGCCATCAATCTGTAACGATATTTGCTCCATTTGAAAATGTTATCCTGAAAAGTATATTTCACTGTGATTAACACTAAGTTACAAGATAAAAGTGTATTGTTATCTTTTAAATTCCTCATTCAACTTCCGTTTTTGTAATTGTAGACAGAAACTAAAGCATATTTCTATCACAGTAATTTTATTTCATTTATGTTCACACAATGTAACCTATGAAGCTTTCAGTTTTGGTTATACATTAATCTCTGGTTTTAATAAGAACCATAGTATTAAAGGGCTGACTTTAAATGCCTGGGATTTCCTGAAGAAAGTCTTAGAATAATGTTGATGCATTTTCTACACAGTGGAAGAATTTTCTTTGTTGTTGTTGTTTTGAGATGGAGTTTCGCTCTGTCTCCCAGGCTGGTGTGCAATGGCGCGATCTCTGCTCACTGCAATCTCCGCCTCCCGGGTTCAAGTGATTCTCCCGCCTCAGCCCCCCAAGTGGCTGGGATTACAGGTACCTGCCATCATGCCTGGCTAATTTTTGTATTTTCAGTAGAGACGGGGTTCCACCACGTTGGCCAAGCTGGTCTCGAACTCCTAACCTCAGGTGATCCACCCGCCTTGGCCTCCCAAAGTGCTGGGATTATAGGTGTGAGCCACCGTGCCCAGCCTAACAGTGGAAGAATTTTCTTCAGCTTGCATTACTGCTTAACTAGGGTACTATTGAACTCATCAGGATTTTTAATTTCAATCTGGAAGAGAAAGAAGATAAAATTAAGAGCCTTGGTGGAGGGTCTGGCATGCATTCAGAGAGATGGAAAATGAAAAGAAATGAGTGACAAACAAGGTACATTTTGGAGTGAAACAGAGAAGCTAATGTACACCATTTCATTTAACATTAATAGTCCATATAGAGTAGGGAGATAGAATAATTTCACAATATGTATGGAAGCTCAGGCTAGAGTTAAAGAAATGTGGAAGAAGTCTGAAAGAGAAAATACTGAAATTTGGAAATCCCAAACAGAATTTTGGCTCAATAAGGGAAAAATAGAAAGTTTATTTAGCAGTAAGGCAGGTCAAAATGAAATTTGATAGATTGTGTTTGTAATGTAACCAATCGATTTTTTTTTTGTATAGCTTTCTCCTGCAATAGTCAGAAGATGAGGGAAAAAAATTGAGAGATTAAGTGGGAAGTTAGGACAGACAATCAAGACTACGGAAATTCTGATCAATCAGAAGAGTGGAAGATCAAATCTCTGGCTTGAAGGTTGAGGACAAAATCCAGCTTATGAGAGAATAAGATAACTCAGATTAGTAAGTTAAGATCAGAGAGGAAATTTCAGAAATGATGATCTTGGAAGAGAGATATTGGAATAATGATGGCAATGAATGTTTGGCCTGTTTATATTACACCATAAACATTGTATCATTGTCAAAATTCATCGACATTTAGAAATTACAGAGTTGGGGGTCTAGTTATGAAGCCACCATATTTAAATAAGGTTTGATGTTTATTTTTAAAGGTTATACTTATTTACAAAGTTCTAGCCCTAGTTATCAAGTATATCCTTGAATATTAATTTTACTCAAAGGTTATTTGAAGGGCACAAAATTATTTTTATGCATCTTTATTTCATTCAAGGAGTAAAACCAGCTCAAACTATTCCCTAGCAGAGGACAGTGTTTTCCCAAATTAGGAGATATCATATGTATGTATATAACATACATATAAAAATGTATAACATTTTTTCTTACCTGAGAAAAGAGTCAGGCATTTTTTATATTTTCAGAAATAATAAAGTTACCCTTCCCTTTAATTACATCTTTTTTCAATCTCATCCTTCTCCAAAAGTACTGGCTGGTGTGTTGGCTTTTTATATTCATTAGTGACCATTTGGTAAGTAGTTCACCTTCTCTTAGCTTTTTTTTTTGCTTTTTGCTTTTATATTTTAATCCTGCTGACATCTTTCAATGCATAATGAAAAACAGCTCTGCCTTTTCCTGGCTTCCTTATTTCTGAGTACTATGGCAACGGATGCTAGTTGACTTAGTAAAACTTGAAAATGTCACATTGCTCTTCATTCTTTGATGAATGCACATTCATGAATATAGCTGCATGCAAAAGCAATTAAGGCAGCCTTAAAAAGCACCATAACCAAAGTCACCCTCAGATGATATTCCCCAGGTGGTGTATTCAGAGCAACCCTTTCCTAGTATTAAAAATACACATATCTTTGTCTCTGAGAATGATTAGCAATCACTTTTAGTAACACTTCTTATGAAACAAAATGATTTCTGTAAATAAATCTTAATTCCAAATCACTGAATTCACTCAGAATATATTTTTCCTCCAAAACTAGGGAAACATATCAAAAACATAAAATAAGAAGAAACAAATGGACAAATTATTTAACACAGATATAAATTACAACTTAAACCTTTGTTGACTCATATAAAACAAACATGAATATATGCACACATGGATACACATATGCACGCAACTTTAACTTACCAGATTTTAACAAGAAATTTCAATGCGAAAACATATTTCAGAATGTTTGTGGTGTAATGGAAAACATTTACTCATAAAATGACATTGATTCTATGTTTAATAATCTACACCCCAAAAAATGGCTATATAGAATTATAACCACAACAATATTGGATTCTTATTTTTTATTAAAATAAAAATAATTATACTCATAGCGGCTAAGTGTTTTGTCATTGTCAATATACATTTTCTGGTATTGCTATAATTTTTATTGATTTTATATTAAATAACATATAGAATCTCATATTTATATAGGGTGCTTTATAACAAAATGCATTTACCCACCGTTACTTGATGTCTATTCTAATTATTTCAATATTTGTGCCATGTGTAAATGGTATATCCTATTATTTACATTTTAAAGTTGAGGAAACCAAGATTTGAAAGCCTAATATTTGAAATCACAACATTATGAAGTAAAAAAATAAAATGTTACCTAAGCCTTCTAACTTTATATTCAGAGCTCTTTTATCATCATATTATCTCATCCATGTATATAGTTTAATTAAATAAATTTTCTAAATAATGTTCTTTAGAAAAATTGAGCTGTTGAATAAGAATATTCTAAAGTCACCAGTGATGAAGACGATGAATCAATGAATATCAGCCATAACACTGTGAAGATCAATGAACATCAGCCATAACACTGTGTGACGTGATCTCTAGCTATGCAATACAAAGAAGTCTTTGAAGTCTGTAAAAATGCCATATTTGAAAGAAGTAAAGTACTGCTAAGTATACCCAGGACTTGTTCATAATTATTAATTAATCAATCATATTTCATGGAATGGCATAATAAAATGTACAATAAACTTAAAGCTTTAGAGAGAAAGCTACATTTCTATATACATAATTCACTTGTATCAAATAATGTCATTCTATTTAAAGTCAGCATTTAAGAGTACCCAGACAAAGGAGTTAAAAGAAAATTTCCTTCTGATAATTTCTAGTAGTCCAAAGAAAGACAAAAAGTTTAAAGTGAGCCTGTAACAGAAGCTAGACATGGAAATTAGCACAGCTTTAAAATGCGATCATTCTCTTCAGGAAAAGGTCATAAATGAGGTTCATGTAAGTGAAGCTTAAAATAAACAGTTCGAGCTTCCAAAAGAAATGCATCTTGGCCACACAATCACTCAAGGGACCTACCAGGAAGCTCATTAAAAAGAGTGCCAAAACTTCTGTAGAGGCAGTAATAGTGAAGGGTTAAGTGTGTGAACTCTGAAATAAGACAGATTGGGTTTAAAGTTCAGCTCTCCCAATTTCTACCTAAGTTTGCATAAACTTATTTCTAAGTTGGCATAGACTTAGAACAACATCTTAACCTCTTGTGCTCTAGATTCCTCATATGTAAGACAGGAATGATAATAGTAACCTATATCATGGAATTATTGAAGAAAATAAATGTGTTAATAGAGTGAAAACAAATGGATTGAGTACTTGGCTCCATCAATAGAAATAACTTCAGGCTATGGAGCACTCTGGGGATAGTCAAATTAATAGAGCAGCTGTCAACAGCTGATATTCCTGATGCTTCCGCAGTATTCCCCACTAGCCTGCAAAATAATATGAAAACCAACAATTAGATTGCACTGAATGCATTTCCAAAAGTATTTCAATCTTAAAAATTGAAATGAGAAAAATGATTTTGAGCATACAGAAATAAATATGAATGGCTAAAAAATACTATAATCAAGATTGAAAAACAAGTGAAACATTGGAAACGTGATTTGTAGCAAATAAGAAAAAGAAATTTGAACACTTTTAATATATAAAACACTTGATAAGTCAGTTAAAATGAAAATAATTTCAAGAGATGGACAGATGCTTCATAAAATTTGACATATAAATGGGCAAAGAGATATGAATACATTTTCCACTGTATGGTCTAAAGTTAAACATTAAAGCACTGTACGAAAGCATTATTGATCACTACAAATGACAAAAATTTAAGAGACTAAGAACTAATAGCGAAGAAGATACAAGGCACTCTCATTTTTTTTGGTAGAAATATACAATTAAAATAAACTTTCCAAGGGGCAATTTGGCTAAATTGTTTAATAATCCAAACATGTCCATACTGATTTACCTATGCATTCTATTGTTAAAATTTACTGTTAAAAATGACCAGCTTTACAATATTATTTACAATGTTTATAGTTTTAAAAACATGGAAAGAAAACAAGAATACTTCAATAGAGGAAATAGATATATTAATGTAATAAAATAGTTACTGTGTAAAATAATATAAATTGATATTTATTATGGCTTAGAAAAAAGATTAATGAGTGGGTGATCTTCTTTAAAAAATTTATAGTTTTAGACACATTGATAACAAAAATGAGAGTAATCGTTAATGTCTACTTGTCCACATACATACAGGCTTGCTTAAGTGACTATATATTGCTCGGCCAACTTTTCAAATTGATTTGAAAAATCAATTTTTTCCAGACAGACACAACTAGAACCAATGCCACAAAAACATTTTTAAAAACTGACTTATTTCATTGAGACGTGGTTTGCAGTTCTCCTTGAAGAGGTCCTTCACATCCCTTGTAAGTTGGATTCCTAGGTATTTTATTCTCTTTGAAGCAATTGTGAATGGGAGTTCACTCATGATTTGGCTCTCCGTTTGTCTGTTATTGGTGTATAAGAATGCTTGTGATTTTTGTACATTGATTTTGTATCCTGAGACTTTGCTGAAGTTGCTTATCAGCTTGAGGAGATTTTGGGCTGAGATAATGGGGTTTTCCAGATATACAATCATGTCATGTGCAAACAGGGACAATTTGACTTCCTCTTTTCCTAATTGAATACCCTTTATTTCCTTCTCCTGCCTGATTGCCCTGGCCAGAACTTCCAACACTATGTTGAATAGGAGTGGTGAGAGAGGGCATCCCTGTCTTGTGCCCATTTTCAAAGGGAATGCTTCCAGTTTTTGCCCATTCAGTATGATATTGGCTGTGGGTTTGTCATAGATAGATCTTATTATTTTGAGATATGTCCCACCAATACCTAATTTATTGAGAGTTTTTAGCATGAAGCGTTGTTGAATTTTGTCAAAGGCCTTTTCTGCATCTATTGAGATAATCATGTGGTTTTTGTCTTTGGTTCTGTTTATATGCTGGATTACATTTATTGATTTTCATATGTTGAACCAGCCTTGCACCCCAGGGTTGAAGCCCACTTGATCATGGTGGATAAGCTTTTTGATGTGCTGCTGGATTCGGTTTGCCAGTATTTTATTGAGGATTTTTGCATCGATGTTCATCAAGGATATTGGTCTAAAATTCTCTTTTTTGGTTGTGTCTCTGCCAGGCTTTGGTATCAGGATGATGCTGGCCTCATAAAATGAGTTAGGGAGGATTCCCTCTTTTTCTATTGGTTGGAATAGTTTCAGAAGGAATGGTACCAGCTCCTCTTTGTACCTCTGGTAGAATTCGGCTGTGAATCCATCTGGTCCTGGACTTTTTTTGGTTGGTAAGCTATTGATTATTGCCTCAATTTCACAGCCTGTTATTGGTCTATTCAGACAAATGGAAGAACATTCCATGCTCATGGGTAGGAAGAATCAATATCGTGAAAATGGCCATACTGCCTAAGGTAATTTATAGATTCAATGCCATCCCCATCAAGCTACAAATGACTTTCCTCACAGAATTGGAAAAAACTGCTTTAAAATTCATATGGAACCAAAAAAGAGCCCACAACGCCAAGTCAATCCTAAGCCAAAAGAACAAAGCTGGAGGCATCACACTACCTGACTTCAAACTATACTACAAGGATACAGTAACCAAAACAGCATGGTACTGGTACCAAAACAGAGATATAGACCAATGGAACAGAATAGAGCCCTCAGAATTAAAGCCACATATATACAACTATCTGATCTTTGACAAACCTGACAAAAACAAGCAACAGGGAAAGGATTCCCTATTTAATAAATGGTGCTGGGAAAACTGGCTAGCCATATGTAGAAAGCTGAAACTGGATCCCTTCCTTACACCTTATACAAAAATTAATTCAAGATGGATTAAAGACTTAAATGTTATACCTAAAACCATAAAAACCCTAGAAGAAAACCTAGGCAATACCATTCAGGGCATAGGCATGGGCGAGGACTTCATGTCTGAAACACCAAAAGCAATGGCAACAAAAGCCAAAATTGACAAATGGGATCTAATTAAACTAAAGAGCTTCTGCACAGCAAAAGAAACTACCATCAGAGTGAACAGGCAACCTACAGAATGGGAGAAAATTTTTGCAACCTACTCATCTGACAAAGGGCTAATATCCAGACTCTACAATGAACTCCAACAAATTTACAAGAAAAAAACAAACAACCCCATCAACAAGTGGGCGAAGGACATGAACAGACACTTCTCAAAACAAGACATTTATGCAGCCAAAAGACACATGAAAAAATGCTCATCATCACTGGCCATCAGAGAAATGCAAATCAAAACCACAATGAGATACCATCTCACACCAGTTAGAATGGCGATCATTAAAAGTCAGGAAACAACAGGTGCTGGAGAGGATGTGGAGAAATAGAAACACTTTTACACTGTTGGTGGGACTGTAAACTAGTTCAACCATTGTGGAAGTCAGTGTGGGATTCCTCGGGGATCTAGAACTAGAAATACCATTTGACCCAGCCATCCCATTACTGGGTATATACCCAAAGGATTATAAATCATGCTGCTATAAAGACACATGCACATGTATGTTTATAGCGGCACTATTCACAATAGCAAAGACTTGGAACCAACCTAAATGTTCAACAACGATAGTCTGGTTTAAGAAAATGTGGCACATATACACCATGGAATACTATGCAGCCACAAAAAATTATGAGTTCATGTCCTTTGTAGGTACATGGATGAAACTGGAAACCATCATTCTCAGCAAACTATCACAAGGACAAAAACCAAACACCGCATGTTCTCCCTCATAGGTGAGAATTGAACAATGAGAACACACGGACACAGGAAGGGGAACATCACACACAGGGGACTGTTGTGGGGTGGGGGAAGCGGGGAGGGATAGCATTAGGAGATATACCTAATGCTAAATGACGAGTTAATGGGTGCAGCACACCAACATGGCACATGTATACATATGTAACAAACCTGCATGTTGTGCACATGTACCCTAAAACTTAAAGTATAATAATAATAAAATTAAAAAAAAAACAAAAAGAAATTGCCAGCAGCCATCAACATCCAGGCAAAACCCTCCACCAGCTAAAAGATTGCAACTCACTGAAGTTTCACTTGATCGTTAGCATCTTTTAGCAATAAAGTATTTTTAAATTAAAAAAAACTGACAATGTAAATAAAATTATTTTAATGTAAAACAGACACTCAAAAGATATTATATTTAGTGAATTTTATTTTCAAAGTAAAAGTTGCAAGTAGCAACTAACTACAGAAAATTAAATTTAAGAGATGAATACAGAAAATCAATTGTGAAGCATACACATTTTTTGAGATGTTTAGTTCATTTATATATTTAGAATATATACAACTGTAGTCATCGTTATCATCAGAGAAAGCGTTTTGACAGGTATTTTCCAGAAATAAGAAAATACATGGGATAATTAGTGGATCAGAGAACATTTCTGTGTGCTAATATAACCAAACAATTTTACAGTGCACTAGTTCACAACTCTTTTAAACCGAATTTTATTAATTTCTAGCCTCGTTGAAAGCCACTATGAATATAGTGTAAAAATTATACACATCATTGTTGATGTTGAGATCTAATATTTTAAGATCCTGCCAGAAACAAATCTTTGTCATTAAAGTAGACTATATATATTCTCTGAGACTTTCCCTTTCTCTCACCAAGGTGACATGCGTAAGGCATTTGTTGCATGATTTAATTAGTTTGGATCCAATAAGTAAATTCCTCTTACCTATCCCCTTTCTTTTCCAAATCATCTAATGCAACCTTGCTCTACCTGACTTGCAGTTTTCAATGGAAGTTAGAAGATCCAAGTGGTCTGGGCTTTCTTACTGGCTCAACATGAAATATGGGTAAATTGGTTCCTTTTCCTTTGCAGAATGTTACATAGTTCAGAATAATATCAAACTGTTTGTGCAGAACTGAGGAATAATTTGAGGCTGTTTCAATAGAGTCATTCTTTTCTGTTCCCTGACATCTTGGTTCTTTCTATCTCATAGTAAATACAGCAAGTAAAGTCACTTAATAAGTGTAAGGCCTGAGGTATTCTTGAAAATAGCAGATGCCATTCTCTCCCATATCTTTTTTCACCTTTTCTTAGACTTACAACTTCTCTACCGCTTTGACTTAAAAATCAAAAGATTTACCTATGAGACTTTAAGCAAGTCATTTAATGTTATTTGGTGTCTGTGTAAGAAAAATAGTATTAAATGGCTAGATTACAGAGTTCTTAGGAAAACTTAATTGAATTATGTACCTGAAAACAGTTTATAAATTGTAAAGAATGCAATAAGTTGGTAATACCATAAATGGTTCTTTTCTTTGTGATTTCTTTATTGTTCCATGATAAAAGCATTATTTTTATAGACGGTTTCACATTTCTTTTGCATAACACCTATATATTACAAAGCCATTCAACATTTCACTCATGTATGAGACTGTACGCAGGATATGACATTTCATTCAGAAGTACTGAATGAAACAATGCAACCATTGTCTAATCCTGTTTTTTCACTTTAGCAAGTTGCTTATTGAGAAAAATGACTTCACATGAAAAATGACTAGACTTTTATCAGTTATGCTTCCACAAAGAATATTTAAAAAGCAGTCCTTTAAAAAATGGTGTGGGTTATTTATAACTTCCTGTATTCCTTTCATCTTAATGGCAATGCAATATATAATATTTTATAACCCCTGTAATTTCCATTATCAGTCTGCAACTCTGCATTTCTTTCTTTGTTGACTCATATATTTTCAAATTATTTATTCCTCCCAAGGTATAGTCATGCAGTTGAAAGAAAAGAATAATGTTGAGGCTGAGCATGAGTAAAAGTGGTTCAGTAAAAGGCACATAAATCTCCCCTTTTCCTACCCATGTCTTGAATTAGAGTATCACCAAAGTTTTAGAACAACTTTTGAAAATACTAAAGGATAATTTCTGTGAATTAAGGGTCCATCTTGCAGACTAAAATGTCATTTCTTTTCTACCTTGCTAATGTTAGTTCTTCTTCATTCTCTATTCCAAGGAGTGTTTAACTGTGTTTTAAATAATCCTGTTTTGTCATTTGTTTGAAGTTTTCCATGAAAGCTTGACTTCCTCTTTTTTGGATTTTTATTTGTTTTCAGAAATTAAGCGTTTCACATGGATTTCTTTTGATAATAACATTTCGGATATCTTTATTTTTAAGATTATTGTTTCTATAAACTTCCCTAGCCTTTATTTTGTTTCTTTCTACAACAACTGCTTTTATTTGATTATTTTAATTTATGATCCATGCTCTTAAAGATCACCATCTTCAAACTTACTTCCTTGAGAACTTTCCAGTTTCACAGATTGTATTTATAAGACTATAATTGGCACTCTAAAATTATCTAATAATACTATTATAATGCTCAACTACAGGGTGTTCAAAAAGTATTGGATCCTAGAATTGTTTCTGTGTGTAGCTATTCTTTGAAAGTAAAGCTCTGTCTGTACACCAACAATGAACTGAGTCTAGAACATAAATAAATTAGTTTAATTCACAATTTATTATATTCATAAAAGAGAGCTATATATTTCTATCAATAGCACTAACTCACATTTGACTGTTCTTAGCATTGTGATGTCCTCCCTCCTTGCATGAAGCTAACATAATTTTCCAGTTACATATGCCGTCTAAGTGTTTATGTACATGCCTAAATCCAGTTTATTTTTTCAAATTTATAACAAACTACCAATGTATAGGAGAACAGAATACAATAAAAACACATAAGGAAACTAGCTAATTTCATACATATTAAGGTATCCAATGTACATCATAAACTTTCAGGTAGAGGAAATAACTCTTACAGGAAGTGGATTGCACAAAGAATATGAAAGTAGTTTGGTTCTGAATTAAGAGAGGAAAAAAAAGTAAAAAAAAAAAAAAAAAAAAAAGAAAGTAGTTAAGCATTGTAGAACAGCATGAAGAAGAGGAAGATCATTGGATTTCATTGGACTAACATCTATCACGAGCAAGACGTTCAACTAGAAAATAAAGTGGATGTAAAGATGAGGAAGATACTGCCTTTGTTCCTAAGAAACTCACAAGAACGTACAGAGGTGCCTCAATACATTGCATTGCATGTTGTACTGTAATGAAATCTAATGTAGAGGAACAAGACAAGTGCTTTATAAACAGGGAGAAGGAAAAAACTAATTATGACCTGGGACATCAGAAAAGGCTGGAGTTGTGTGAATGGATAAGACTCTCACTAGCAGGATGGAAGAGATATTCCATTCAAAGACAATGGTGTGAACATGGAGACGAAACTTATGATACAACATACAGTGCATATTTAAGAATGATGAGAAATCGTGTGTGCCTAGAAAATAGTATGTGATTAACACAAATTTATATCAGATTATGAGGAAAAGCTTAAATAACATTCAATCATAATATGAGTTTCTATATGTAATGTGGATTGAAAGACTTTAAAACAAGAATGTTAGTGGTCAGATTATGATTTAAAAATACAAATCTGGGGTCACATAGGTGGATTGAATGAGACACCATGAAAAGAGAATGTACTAAAGAGACAATTATATTGATCTAAATAAGAGATAATGACAGCTTCAATAAGAAAAGGAGCAAGAAATATAGCAATAGAGTAATTGATTTATCAGTTGATTTTAAATTAAGAAAGAACAAAAGAACAGGTTTAAAAGTGACTCTAAAATTTCATAGCTTAAGGACCCCGATGGGCAACTGAGGATGCATGGGACATAAGAAAAAACAATTTTGGATGCTATTGTTAGTTATCGTGTTCTTTTCTTCCACCAAATGCTGAAGCTATGAATGTCTTTGAGTTCCCAATAAGATTGTACTAAAGTATTCCTGGCTCAATCTTTACCGGGATGTGTTTGCAAGTAGCTCCAGTGTCCCATTTCCACTAATCTCTTAAATAAAAGCATGAACTCCCCCTCACAGACTCAGGAACTATAGTCTTTTGCATAAATGGCACACTCCCATTTTGCTCCTTGAACTTAATTTGATGCCAGTTACTCCAAGCATATGAAACATCACTCTCAAATGTTTATTTTAAAAATTACTAGAGTCATTACTATGTCTGCTAGGTCTTCTATCTTTTTCCCTTAACTTACTCTATCTAGAATCTTGACTTATTATCAAAATTTTAATATAATAGTACAGTCCTGAATTCAATCTCAGGACCTTAATGCCATTATATTATTTTTTTTATTCTTACTTTTTTTCTCAGAATTAATTTTTTCCTATTTTGAATACGATTAACTTTTTCTAATCCCAGTCTCTGAGATTTGCCTACCATTTTAGTAAGTGTCCAGTCTGATGAGTGATATATAGGTGTTTTAGGACTTGTTAAAAGAGAGATGAATTATAAGTGTCAAACATGTTTAGCTATTATTTTTAGTGGCATTACTTTTAATGGCAACAATGATTTCTTTTCATGGCAAAAACTGCAATTACTTTTGCACCAAACTAATAGTTTACTTCTCTGGAGTTAGTCTAAGTGTCTGTCAGTATCTGTCCCATTTTTGTGGTTGTCATTCCAGGTGCTACATAAAATATTTTTCTTCCCTAGTATCAGAATATGCCTTGATGTTTTACAGATTTTATAGGAAAAATGGTAAATTAAGTTGGGGGTCTATTGATTACAAGCAGAAATAGAAGATTAACATAGCGTTGCCCAACTGGAAGTTGGATTTATGGCAAGAGAGCAATAATGTGATTATTATAAACTAGATATTAATGGGCTTATTTTTCAAGATGCTAAACTTGCCACATTCATTTAACTACTTTTCTAGACACCACTAAAATGATCATAAAGGAATTTTTGAAAAATATAAACCTATCAATCAGGTCAAATACTGGGAAAAAGGACAACAGAAGATAACATTTTGAAAGGCTGCTTTATACCCAAAAATGTGAACGAAGGAATAATGGCACAATACAGTCATGCATCACTTACCAGTGAGAATACTCTCTAAGAAATGTATCATTAGGCCATTTCATCATTGTGCAAGCGTCAAAGCATATACTTAGAAAAACATAGATGATAGCCTGCTACACACTTAGGCTATATGGTATAACTTATTCTTCCTAGGCTACAACCCTGTACAACACGTTATTGTACTGAATACTGTAGGCAATTGTAACATAGTGATAAGCATTTGTGTATCTAAACATATTGAAAGATAGAAAAGGTACAGTAACAATATGGTATTATAATCTTATAGTACCACTGACTTATATGTGGTATGTCATTGACCACCATCATTCTGCAGCACATGCCTGTATTTAGAAGTTGACATAAAAAAGAGAAAATTTCTTTCATAAATCATGCACATAATATATGCCCCCAAATCTCTAGTGTAAAGCAAGAATATTGGAATTTAATTCCTGAAAACACTAAAATAGGAAGACTTAGAATTTAGAAACATTTGGGTGTGCAAGAAAGTAATGTTGAGAAGCAGGCCTGATTGAAAAAAGATGCCTTGGAAGTCCAGAGATGTACAAATTCATAGGAATTGCCAGACAGATTACAGATGTCCAAAATAAGATAACAGACTTAAGTGATTAATTCAGAAGGTCTAAATTTAAGTACTTGGGACTTCCAGGAAGGGACACAAGAGTAAATAGAAGGAGAAAATTTATCAGACACAACATGGGAAAATTTTCCAGAATTGAAGAATATGAGTTTCCATAATAAAATAATCCATGGGGTATCAGACAAGTATGAAATTATTAACACGAGGGCACAGCATTACACATTTTCTAAGATAAAGGGAAAAAGAGAAAAGACTGATAAGTACATAACTGATAAACAAATACTCTAAAATCTGAAGAGATTAAAACAGGGCACAAATACAAGCATTAGGAAAAAAATGGCATTGGGCTTCTCAATAACAATACTGGGCCCTAAAGGACAATGAAAGAGTAACTTTACATTATCCTGACTAAATATTATACAACTTCCAATCTAGGAACCTGAATTCCAACATAGTCAGCACAACTTTCAAACTATGTGAGAGTGGAATAGATTTTCATATACACAGTAACTCAGAAAATTAAATCTCTGATTAGGAATCTAACTGAGAAAATGTGTTTCATATTCTAATACTGGAAGCCAGCTTGATTTCATCTGTGGGCCAAATCAATGCTTCCCTGTATCCATACCCAAACCTAGTTTGCACTTGGCTATGTGACTTTCTTTGAACAATGGGATAACAGTAACTGTGATGCAAGCAGGGCTTTGAAAGACTGCTTGCACATTTTCCCATCCTCTTGCTTCTGTAAAATGCCATTAGAGTATGTCATGAGAATAGGAATTGGCTGCTACGAGAGATTTCAGTATGTAAGAGATGTGTGAAGGGTAGCTGAGTCACCTAGCAGAGGCCACACCAGACCACCATGCCCCAAGCTGGCCTACCAGCTAACCATAAATATATGAGTGAGTCCAGCCGAGATCAGTCAAGTCCATCCCAACCAGCGGTCAGCTCAGCCAACCCACAGCCTGGAGAAGAATTGTTAACAACTTATTAAAAAGATTTTACACAACTAAATCACTAAATTTTGGAATAGTTTTATATTTATTTGATGCAATGTCAAAACAAGAGGGAGTAAGTAGTATGTATATACTGCAAAAGGGTGGTTAATTAAGAGAAATTAAAACTAAAATATGTTAGGCTATGGGGAATGAACTGATGGGTCGGATTGGTATATTTTCTTTCATTATAGGCTTTTAGTAGCAAGTGATTTTTTAAACCCATGAACACGTTTGACATTTTTAAAGTGATGACAGATTAGGTTCTACACAGAATTTTATGTCAAAGGAGTTTTGTTGTTTGTATTTCTGTTTTGTTAGTTTTGAATGAGAGAGGAAAATAAGAAGTCAAGGAAAATAGTTGGATTAAGGGAGGTGACTATAAATGCTGTATTGTAGCCTGAAAATATGAGGGTACAGAATAATAACTAGTTGACAGGGACCCACTATCCCTCAGGAATAAGGACAGGTTTCTACTGGGGCAAAGACTGAAATTGATTTAGTTTGTACTCTAGGAAACCGAGCTTCCTGAGAAGCACAGATCATGGTGGGTAAAGGAGTTTTGGAGACAAAATTTGACAGTAAGGGACTGTATTTTTGCCTTTGACTGAGGAACTAGGCATGAAAGATATGATCAACTTAACTGGCTTGCCAATCCTCAACACATCTCTCTTTAAAGTATTTTTGTGGGTATGTGAGAATTACTTGAAAATCCCAGGTTCTTCTGCGCCTGGATTTCTGCAAAAATTTTTATGAAGAAAGAGTTAACCATGCCAAAGTTAATTTTAGCTCAGACTCTAATTTCAGTATTACGTATAATACTGATTCTGAATTAATTAGCTGTGTTTAGACATGAATGCATGAATTACAGCTGTTATCCAAGAAAAAATGTTTCTTTTAAGATAGTGAAGATGGAAGCTTTTCCTTTATCTGAAGAGTATATGGGAAGAAAATACATGATTGGAAATTCAAACATATCATTTCAGAAAGCAAATTTAGGCTTCAAAGTCTCATTTAACTAAAGGATAAAGCTTTTAAGTATAGTGTGATGTAAATGTGCCGAAGTAAATCATTGTGCTTTGATGGAACAAAGATTATCATTTAAAGTAAACTTGTTTCTCCTTCTGTATGAAACAGACATTACAACAAGAGATAAATAAGCTATCAACACGGTCATTATATGAGAACAAAAATGTTCAGTGATACTCTATTTTATGAGAATATATTAATAATAACTTCAAGTATGTCAGCCCCCTATAACTTCCTTTAGTTTCCCTCAAATACACAAAGAAGCCTTCAATTTGAGTAAGAATAGGAAAACACAAGTTTATAAGAAACCAACTATTCTCTATTGTCCACATTCCTATCCTCAGCCACCTCACACAGATGCTAAATGAGATATTTTTCTGCCGCTCAGCTCATTTCCAATCACATCGTGAGCCCCCAATCTCCTATATTTATGTATGTATGTATTCAAACCACCACTAATCTCTTATCTACATTTGATAGCCTATATAATTCAAGTTGATCCCATATAAATTTTTTAAATAGCCGATGCTCTTCAATAAATAACACTTTGGCAATATGGTATCAAGCAGTTACACAGAGAAAGTAAGGCAGTGTGAGTGACCGCACCACTTTGTAACAAATATCTGCTTATATGTGATTTCCCATGAGAACAATGTAAAGAACTGTGATGAATATTTGTTTTCTCAGTAAGATGCTTAATGAGATTCCCTACTCCTGCAAGTTACAGTGGATGCTACAGACAGAATTCAACTAAAACGTGTATTATTTACTACTGAGAGAGACTAAAAGACCTGAGCGAAGTTAAGAGGTAACAGATGACTCAGAACACGTCTCAAACCAACAAAACTCATCTAAGAAATGCATAAACTTCAATATAAAATAAGACATAGTAAAAAAAAATTAAGATTAGAATAATACACAAATCTCAAATTTGCTTAAACTATACTTGAATTTAACATAAATGAGATGCTTCAATCATTAGTGTGTTGAGAATTTTTTATTTTGATTATACCTTAATTATGTGTATGCTCATGAGGCAAAAGTGAACCATTATTATATTATCATGTGAAGGACCTTCTCAAGATCCTTGTTTTCTTGTATAGTTACCATCTTGGATATAATCAAAGTTATTGGATATTTCAAACTGAATTTTCACATTTTTCAATGTTCATGAGCTGTTGATAAACTGCTATTTGATGACACCTACTTCTAAATGAGCTCATAACAGAGTTGTTTAATAAGAACTATAATGAGACAGAGATTAATCGTTTTAGGTGAATCGTGGGCTTGGTTGACCTTCTTAATAAAAAACGTGTTAAAATTACTTTAACGTTTGGCAAGCCTGGCTAGTGAGCCATCATTGTGCTGTGTTGCTTGGTTATGTGAGTGTGTGCATATATGCTTGTGGGAGGATGGGGGTTGTCAAAAGAGCAAAACTCAGCTGTAATCTTAGCATACTCTCAATCTATAAGAGGGGGCATTTTGAATCAAAAGTAAGAATTTATATATATTGAAATTTTAAAAGTGAACACATTTAACTTAATTGAAAATTTTCCATACTGTCCTTAGTTTTCCAGTTTTACCACAGACCAGTGAATACTTGGTCTACACAGTGGTGCAGAGGCAAGCGCAGATCAATGACCATGTTTGAACTGGTCTCTTCACCAATGGCAGAGAAATAAGCTCTGATGACAAATGACTGTAAACTGAGTAGACAGTCTAATTCTATCACAAAGTGCCACTGTCACTCTGCACAGGTAGAATTGGTGATCAATTAGTCTGATAAGCAGCTTTATTACATATATGACCCCATTTTGGAAAAAAAAAGAAAAAGAAAAACCTTGTAAGATTTAATATGATAATGGGAGTGAAGTAATGAAAGTCATTATTAGTGGGGGAAGTGGCAGAAATATCACACAAGGAATCCTCTAAACCACTGTTTTATAAGCTAAAGCACTTTTTAAAAAAATCACACCATTTAAAAGTATACCCAAATGAGCGCTTATTTCTGAGAATGTTATCTTACATTTCTATTAGAAATTCCTGACTTTCTCTCCCCTGTTTTTACATATTTAGATCAAAAGTCTATGATCTGTGTGAACTACAAAACATCTATGTTCACATAGAGTTCAATGACAAAGAGGAATTTTGTGAATTCCTTTAGGCTTGAACAGCTTAAGGTCAAAGGAAAAGGCTAAAGGAACTAATTTATATGGGATTATTTTATGTAAAAGAAAACAAACTAATACAAACTCTTATTGTTTGTTCATTCAGATTTAATAATTCCCACCCACCATTTCCTTACAATAATAATTTCTGTTTTTTTCTTTAGTTTTTATCTGTTCTATCTTTTCCAAAGTTGAGTATTGACAATTTTTAAAATGATTAAATCATTGTTAAAACATGGGGCTTTTAATATTTATATTGAGATATCCCTCTTCTTCTTGACCTAGATTTATTTGATATTTTCAAGTATGTCTTATGCGTAGATGGAATATTAAAAGATTATATCATCTGTTTCTCTCATATCAAAGTGTATGTATTAACTTACAAATTTCTAGAAGGGGAGAAAATAAGCAAGCTCACAAAGATGGGGAAGAGTCTACTAACACATGCCATAAAAGAGCATTTTAGTGATTTATTAGAAATTGAAAGCTGTTCTTTCTCTCGTAGTCTTAGGATTTATCTTTCTCTAGAATTAATTAAGTTTTCTGTACAGAAAAGACAAAGTTGAGAACCCAAGAATCTGTTGAAAATGGGAAAAAAATTAAAACTGCTTTTTTCTTGCTTGCTCTCAAAATATATTTCTTCTGCCTGAGTTGACTCAAGTTTAGCAAATGAAAACTTAATAGAGATCAGAGAGCACAATATGTCTTCACAAGTGTTTACAGAACAAATTGCTCCATTTCCACAGCTGGAAATAAGAGTTCAGAGGGACTCCAAATGTCAGAAAACTTACAAAATGGAGGCACTTTTACAAATTCAGGATTTTTTGTATATTGAGTAATCTCAAGATTTTTCTCATTTCCCCTACTGATTTCATTGTATTCTACATATTACTAATACTCCAATAGAAAAATTAAGCATATATTGAGATATGTCAACTTAAAAAAAACTGACAGGGTATGGAATATTTAAACTATTAGGTATCTTTTTGTATCCTTTAAATTGCCTTTATAATTAGGATAATGTTCAAATAGCCTTAAAATAATTTTAGTAGTAAGAGTTTTATATTAATAATCATGTTTAGAAAATAAGCCAATGCAGTCAAAATGATAAACACTATTATTATAAAATTGTCTATGTAATGTAAGCTATTTATGATATATCAGGTGTGGTAAATACATTTAAGGTAATGTAACAAATAATATGCTTGAGAATTAAGTTAAAAAGGAATGTGAGGCTGTCTCTTTTTTTTTTTAAAGGAATGAGCTCAAAGATTGATAACCAATACCTGATATGGGAGAGAAGTAACAGCACTTCTGCTTCTTGTCATTCCTGATATAAAGTTAAGTTTAGAATGATTTATTACATTGAAAGTAAACTATATATGATCAGTTTCTATTCAAAAGTTTTCTGTACTTGACACTATATTTTCAATGTCTTCCTTTAACTGGTGCTTTTCTCTGTGTCTTCAAATATTTATTGATTCAGCATTCAAGGGAAAATTTTATTCACCTACACCCATAACCCATCCTGGAATTTTTCATTAGCTGTAACTCCTCTGCCTTCAAAAAATGTAGTGTAATCCATCCTAACCATTCTCTAGCTCAGTTACATCTAAGGTTATTCTTTGTCTTCATGAATGCTACACATCTTGATTGCCATGTTTCATACCATTCTATCAGCCCTCTATGATAGCCATACTTCTTCCCATATAGCTTAGATGCTCTCATTTTAGATCTCTCATTTTAGCTATGAGATTGCCACAGAGAATAAAGGCTATCAGAATGGCTGTTTCCTTTTCCATGATTCTGTCACTTCCTTCAACTTCAACATTTTGCTTATTTACACCAATCCTTTTGCCTTGCTCTTCTGACCCACAAGAGGATGCATCCATCTTTACAGCCTGTTTCTCTAATGTGCTTTAGATCCCATTTCTTCCAGCTTCTTCATCATCATATTCTGTGAATTTTCCTACTCTTCCTTGTCTTCAGCTCCACCAACATTGCCCTCAGGAAACAAGCAGTCTCAAATCTACTACCCCTTAAAACTTAAACTACAGAAATTTACCTCCCTAAATTTTAATCTTGTAATAGGCCTGTCTCTTTCCCTACTTTCTCAGGCAAAATTCTCTAAAGTGGGGTTTATATTATCTGTTTCACAAAAGAGACAGTCTACCATGATATTGAAAGAAATGGGCTTTGAAATCAGTGTGGGCTGGAATCCTGTTCAACCAATTCCTTGTCATATAACACTGGGCAAGTTATTTAAATTATCTTTGAAACTTTCCATATCTGTAAAAAGAGATAACACATCTTCATCATAGATATGTGAGGATGAAATAATTTAAATTTAGTAAGGATTTTAGTATATATGAGTGGTGGTTTGGTATTGATCAGGCGATTCTTCCTTATTAACAATTTCCATATATTTTGTCTACTTCCAGCAGTGCCATAGGTGAGACTTTTATCATTTCTCACCTAGATTATTTAACAACTTCCTAATTTATATTATTTCCTATTACCAACTTGTTCCAATTCATTTCTTCACCAAATGTCAGAGAATTTATTATTTTCAAAAGAAATCTTTCCTTGGTATGGCCTGATGAACACTTTCAAGACTCTCATTATGAAGCAATGTTTCAAAAGTTTTATCTAATAAATAATATCTAATAAATTTGAGGCAAATAGCCTCAAAAATCACCGAGTTATTTGCTAAAAATGAATATGCCAAAGCCTTACCTACTGAATCAGGATCTTTAGGCAATTGTTATGTAATATTGCATTAAAGATTTGACTCTCATTTGCTTTGCATTAAATATAAGACTCATTATTATCTGGCCACTACTCCTCTTGAATATGATATTGCACCATACCAAAATGTTCTTGAAGTTCCCCAAACATAGAACATTCTGACATATTGTACTGCCTTTGTATGGCACTCCAGCAACCTGGAATATTCCCACCTTTATTTACTTAATTTTGCAAGATTCCCCAGCTTCAGGAAATTTCTATTGACCATCAACTTCCATCTCTCTTTTTCCACCTTTATTTGGGTTCAAGGGCCTGTATACATCTTATGCTTATATTTATCATTATATTTATCACTTTAGAGTCTTTCTTTCCTATTAAATGTGATTTGATGGGAAAGACAAAATCGTGTCATATTGTATTGTTTACAATAAAAACTGCATATTTGTCTCTTTATCAATCAAAGTTATTTATATATACATCTACTTATGTAGTTGTCTATGTGTCTTTTTATTTATATAATTATTTGTCTGTTCATAGTTATGTTACAGTAAGATCAATTAGTTCATATGACTGTATCAAATACATAATAAATTTATCATCTATGTAAAGTGGAATGAACAAAGAAAGTGAGACAACTTTACAGAAGATAATGTATATCCAGTTCTAAATCTAATGGTGTCTTCCATAATGACTTACATACCTACATTATGACAAAGGAAATTTGTCCTTTCCGAAATAGCCTGTTCATGAGAAACAATGTTTGAAAGAAAATTAATATAATCAGATTTCTCAGTGAGAACTCTCCTAGAGCTCAGAAATGATGAAATAATAAAGAACATCATTTGCAATAAGATTGTTACTAAACTGTGCCATGTTTTTACAGACATCAGCTATTCTGGGCCGGGCACAGTGGCTCATGCCTGTAATCCTAGCACATTAAGAGGTCAACATTGGGGCATCACTTGAGGTCAGGAATTTGAGACCAGCCTGGCCAACTTGGTGAAACCCCGTCTCTACTAAAAATACAAAAATTAGCTGAATGTGGTGGCAGGGGCCTGTAATCCCGGTTACTCGAGAGGCTGAGGCAGGAAAAATCACTTGAACCTAGGAGGTGGAGGTTGCAGTGAGCCAAGATCGTGCCACTATGCTCCAGCCTGGGCGACAGAGCCAGACTGTCTCAAAAACAAAAAACAAACAAACAAACAAAAAAAATCACAGAATTGGAAAAAAAGTACTTTAAAGTTCATATGGAACCAAAAAAGAGCCTGCATTGCCAAGTCAATCCTAAGCCAAAAGAACAAAGCTGGAGGCATCATGCTACCTGACTTCAAACTATACTACAAGGATACAGTAACCAAAACAGCATGGTACTGGTACCAAAACAGAGATATAGACCAATGGAACAGAATAGAGACCTCAGAAATAATGCCGCATATAAACAACTATCTGATCTTTGACAAACCTGACAAAAACAAGCAATGGGGAAAGGATTCCCTGTTCAATAAATGGTGCTGAGAAAACTGGCTAGCCATATGTAGAAAGCTGAAACTGAATCCCTTCCTTACAACTTATACAAAAATTAATTCAAGATGGATTAAAGACTTAAATGTTATACCTAAAACCATAAAAACCCTAGAAGAAAACCTAGGCAATACCATTCAGGACACAGGCATGGGCAAGGACTTCATGTCTAAAACACCAAAAGCAATGGCAACAAAAGCCAAAATTGACAAATGGGATCTAATTAAACTAAAGAGCTTCTGCACAGGAAAAGAAACTACCATCAGAGTGAACAGGCAACCTACAGAATGGGAGAAAATTTTTACAACCTACTCATCTGACAAAGGGCTAATATCCAGAATCTACAATGAACTCCAACAAATTTACAAGAAAAAAACAAACAACCCCATCAACAAGTGGGCAAAGGATATGAACAGACACTTCTCAAAAGAAGATATTTATGCAGCCAAAAGACACATGAAAAAATGCTCATCATCACTGGCCATCAGAGAAATGCAAATCAAAACCACAATGAGATACCATCTCACACCAGTTAGAATGGCAATCATTAAAAAGTCAGGAAACAACAGGTGCTGGAGAGGATGTGGAGAAATAGGAACACTTTTACACTGTTGGTGGGACGGTAAACTAGTTCAACCATTGTGGAAGTCAGTGTGGCGATTCCCCAAGGATCTAGAACTAGAAATACCATTTGAGCTAGCCATCCCATTACTGGGTATATACCCAAAGGATTATAAATCATGCTGCTATAAAGACACATGCACACGTATGTTTATAGCGGCACTATTCACAATAGCAAAGACTTGGAACCAATCCAAATGTCCAACAACGACAGACTGGATTAAGAAAATGTGGCACATATACACCATGGAATACTATGAAGCCATAAAAAAGGATGAGTTCATGTCCTTTGTAGGTACATGGATGAAGCTAGAAACCATCATTCTCAGCAAACTATCGCAAGGACAAAAACCAAACACCGCATGTTCTCACTCATAGGTGGGAATTGAACAATGAGAACACATGGACACAGGAAGGGGAACTTCACACATCGGGGCCTGTTGTGGAGTGGGGGGAGGGGGGAGGGATAGCATTAGGAGATATACCTAATGTTAAATGACGAGTTAATGGGTGCAGCACACCAACATGGCACATGTATACATATGTAACAAACCTGCATGTTGTGCACATGTACCCTAAAACTTAAAGTATAATAATAATAAAAAAAATTCTACATTACACACTAGTTTGATGGAGCCAATTGATTGAGGCTTGTTTAAATAATTTGGAAAGAAGTAATTTCATCCAGTTTAGGCCCAGCCTCTAAAATACCTTCCATGAGACCTCCCATGCTTGCTCTCCTTTCTCTCTAGTCCTGATGCACAGGGTCTGGTGGAGAACTCTGAGGCCCTTATAGTGGGAGAGCCACTAGATAGAATGACCTTGAGTCTCTCAATCACCACACAGAAGATTGTGCAAGTAGACTGAGGTGGAAGACATAAAGTTCCACCGTATTAAACAACTAAAAAAGTATTTGCTTTTGTTTTTAATTTTATAGCAATTAGCCTATAATAGCTAACCACAGTAGATCCTTCAGTGAGTTTCTTAAGATTTTTGTTTTTACAGTAACTCTTGCCTTTTGATAAATATTGTTTGACTGTGAATCAGTGGTTGCCCCTGAGTTTAAATAAAATAGTGAATTAATTTAATACCTCTACCTTTAAGGTGTGTGTGTGTGTGTGTGTGTGTGGCTATTGGTATAAGAGTAAAGAAAAAAAAGATGGAGGATAAAATAGAGGTAAAAAATCTTTCACATATGAAGATGAAACACCTGCTTTACACTGATTTAATAACAGAATTTTAGGCTGGGTGCGGTGGCTCACGCCTGTAATCCCAGCATTTTGGGAGGCCAAGGGGGGTGGATCAGGAGGTCAGGAGATTGAGACCATCCTGGCTAACTTGGTGAAACCCCGTCTCTACTAAAAATACAAAAAGTTAGCCAGGCGTGGTGGTGGACGCCTGTAGTCCCAGCTACTCGGGAGGCTGAGGCGGGAGAATGACATGAACCAGAGAGGTGGAGCTTGCAGTGAACCGAGATCGCGCCACTGCACTCCAGCCTGGGCGACAGAGTGAGACTCTGTCTCAAACAAACAAACAAACAAACAAACAAAACCCAGAATTTTAGGAATGGTTTTCTCTACTTTAAAACTGTAGCATTAATCTTTCTGTTAATTCTGATTTCAGCTGTATTATTTTTTTTTAGACAGAGTCTCACTCTGTTGCCCAGGTTAGAGTGCAGTGGGTGCTCCCAGGTTCAAGCAATCCTCGTGCCGCAGCCACCTGAGTATCTGGGATTACAAGCGTGTGCTACCACTCCCGGCCTCAACTGTGTTCTTGTTGTAAACTCTAAAATGCTCTGAAGATATAGAGCGACATTAGATATAAATCTAGCTAGTGATTGGAGAAAATCAGGTTTCTCTTCTATTGTAATCCTAATGGTATTATAGACATTTATGTAATGGGGGAAAATCTTAGAAACAGCAATATCTTTATGTCACTTTTGTCTGAAATAGCTTTACAAGGTGACTTGTGTGTTTTGGAGGACACTGGCAACTTGAAGCACATACAGAAACGCAGTTCTCACATATTCAGTGTAAATGCATTCGAATCAGGAATGAAATCATTGACAAGTAATCCTTTTAAGGATTAGTGATTGGGTGAAATGTCAGTGAAGACTACATTTTATATTCTTTTTCAAAACATTTTCACCTTTAACCAAACGAAGATTGAGAAGAAAAAGAAAAAAAAAACCACTTGCATTATAATCAAGTTTGGTGAAAGAGGTGACTCTTTCACCAAACTTAATGCTGTAATTCTCTTACCATTCAGATTTTCTCATGAGATTTTGAGTACTTTGTGTTTACTGTTAATAATCTGGAGTGTGTGACAGGAAGTTCTTTCCAGTTCTTCCCGCTATTCTTTTTCTCCTACAGATGCTAAGGAAAGGTGTAGGCGTGTGAAAGTAAAAACTAATGGGGAAACAAAGGGTAATAAATATTTGCTATGTTTCAAGTGAAGGATTGGGTCCATTTTTCAGTTCATTCTATAAAAATCCCACTGGTCCTTAGAGATTTTAAAATAACCCAGCTGCAAGGTTCAAAGCAACGACAGGAAATCACAATGCATAATACAAGTTTACATAATGAGATCCGGTATCTTATCATCTTCTTCATTTATCAAAATAGAAAAATAATACTATAGCTTTTTTTTTAATCCTTTAAATAAGTGCTATGGCTTCAATTGTTTCATTAGGCCAAAGAAAAGTTGTATCTATAAAGTTGTGAAAGCAGTGTCCATAGACTATCCACAGAAAGCAGTCTTAGTCTCACTGCCCTAGCCTAAGGGGGAAAAAAACATAGGTACAAGTTACCCTACTTGCCTATTTTAAATACCAAGTATGGTCACTGCCTTACCAGTCTTTCTCTTATTTGCATGCACGCATCTTGGCCTTCATTTCATTAAGCTGTCAGTGTCAGGCTAAAAGAAACTTTTCCTTTATCTGAGCTGATAGATAGCAGTGCAGCTTGTTCCCTTGTGTCTGCATCTTTCAGTGAGGAAGCATGATTGGGAAACAGATTTATAACAATACATGGATGCACTGAATTAGAAAAGACAGTTTCAGAGCAATGACATGCTTTTTTTCCCCTCTGATGCACATTCCACTGAGATATGTCAAGTACAGTGTATAAAAAGTTTACAAGTTTTGAAAGCCTTACCAACCCCTTTCTATTGTTGTTTTTGTTGCTGTTGTTCTTTTGACTTTCCCTTGTTTTATTTGTGTTTCCTCGAATTAGAAACACCCTTTCTAGATTGCTGTGTTAGGGAGAAGGTTATAAATTATAGTTTATCCTCTTACATTCTAAGCTTAATTGCTATATTTCTTGAGGAAAACCTTACAAAAAAGCATATCTGTCATGTCAGCAGAGAAGCCCACATCCATCAATGAAGGATGAAGTTATCCCAGTTTATCATAAAGAGCCACTGCTGGAATAAAATTGCTTTGAGGACAATCCAAAAAAAAGAAAAGGAACTTACTCACTTGGAGGAAGTGAAAAGTTCAGTACAGCCCAGCTTTATTTAAAATTTTCAATCTTCATAGTCACCATAATGAAAGACTGAGGATTTGACTGATGACATTTTGTAACTAATATTACCTGCATTCACAAGTTCTGTTTAAATATCAAGGTTATGCAATTCTTATATATAATGAGACAATAAATGCTCTATTTTCAGATTTTATTTACCCAGATATTACATTTTTCTGAGCAAAATCAAACTAAGTAATAAATTTCTATTTGGTGCCTGGGAATGTTCTTGAGTCCAATATTTCTTCTAATATATGAAACTTTTCAACAATATTCCAGACAGACAGTGCATGCAGTCTCTTTTGCCTTTCCTACTGAGGAGCACTATTAAACTGAAAGGCAGTAGAGAGTTAAAACACTCACATGGCTGTTGGGTTGATAATGGCCTTCCATCCATTGTATATCCAATTTGGGTTGCAATACTGAAACAACTGCCAGGAAATTTATCACCCCTACCTCCCCATTATTTCTTTGTACTCCAAGCACATTCATTCAGAACCACTTATTAGAAATCCACTGTGGTCTAGAAATGTGGCACCTGCTGTGAACTCATGGGTGAGCAGCACAAATCTCACCTTACCCTTAAGAATCTTATAGTTGGCATGGGGTGGTGGCTCATGCCTGTAACCCCAGCAGTTTGGGAGGCCGAGGCAGGCTGATCACCTGAGATCAGGAGTTTGAGACCAGCCTGGTCAATATGGTGAAACCTTGTCTCTACTAAAAATACAAAAATTAGCCCAGTGTGGTGGCGGGCACCTGTAATCCCAGCTACTTGGGAGACTGAGGCAGGAGAACTGCTTGAACCAGGGAGGTGGAAGTTGCAGTGAGCCAAGATAGTGCCATTGCACTCCAGCATGGGTGAAAAGAGCGAGACTCCGTCTCCAAAATAAATAAATAAATAAATAATAAAAACCTTATAGTCTGATTTGGGATGTAAAATACATGTAATTACAAAAAAAAATGTGATTTGTAATATGGTGATATATACAGATAGTTATATGAGTATATGTACGGAAATGATGCTTCATTTTGTACTGAGGTTGCAGGGAAGGTTTCTTGGGAAGAAGGATGTATAATCGGATTGCTAAATTATAAGGAAGAATTTAAAAAGTGAAGCAAAACACCAAAAATAACCAAAATTGTGGCTGAAAGTCAAATCCAAAATGACTGCTAGTAAGTGTGTTAAACAAATCACAATATTTCTACATTTATTTTTTACAAGAGTCTAATACATTAAGAAATTTAAAATCCTATTTACATATAAAAAATTAAAGCTCAGGGAAATAGCGGATTATCCAGTGTTACACAGCTAATAAGTAGAATATCCAACTGATGAATATATTCATCCAGGAACAATTGTAAACTCCAGGAATCATGGTCACTGCACAGAGTATGCACTCAATTTTTGATTGTTAAATTAAAGAATGTATGAATTATTTTACTGTCATTCACTTATTGTTATATTGTTTTTATTTTACTAGGCAGAGAAAGCAGTTTATATAAATGCTTGGAGGCTAGATAATACATGATTGATGCTTTTAGAGATTTGAAAGTGTTTTAGCTTAACATAAACTTTTGCTTCTTATTCAAAAATTCCCAAATGTAGTATAACACATTTTTTTCTTTTTAAATTTTATCTGCATTGCACAGTAAGACAGAAGCCTGGTACATATTATTAGGTGTCTCCCACAAATGTGATTTAAGAAGTGAAAAGTTAGATTTTAGTTTCAGGGGAGCCATTTACTAGAATTGTGATCATGGAGAAATAAAAAATGAAAGTTTTTCCCATATGTAAAATGCCATAAAATGATATCTCTCCACAAGCTTATTGTAAGGTTTTAGCTGAACTGCCTATGTATGTTCTCTATCATAGTACCTGCCAACATCGAGCACTCAATGTTAGTATCCTTTCCCTTGCTCAATTTTCAAACTGAATTTATTGCTTTTCATGAATTGTTAGTATTTTGTTATTTTACAGATTAGAAAAGCTGCAAATTGGGTATTTCCAACCTATACAATTACTAATATGAATTCTAAACTTTTGGTGGTAGAAAACATATCATGTAGAGTTGGGTTTTATAGTACCTAAAATATGACTTTAATATTGATTTTACTTCTAGTGTCATGTAATTTTTGTGGAAGGGAAGCTCTAAACTATAGCTTATGTTTCTTTGAAAAATAAGGACCGTAATTATAAATGTTGGCACCTGTGTATACAACTTACTTCAACAAACTATATGTGTTATGCCTAATTGATATAAGGCATTATACAAAGTGCCGCAAGGCACTATGAGATGTACCTATAATCTGATAAAGAATTTGTATAAATAGGGCAATATTAAAAATAAATAATAAAGAGAGGATAAAAAAGATATTTTGGAATTTAGAATCACATGATTTAAATATTAAATTATTATGGTTAGCTTAAGAGAGCAAGGACTTAAATATGACTAGGGTTTTACACCTCACAGTAGGAAGGCTGGCATCATTAATCGAAAGAAGGAACTAAGAAGATGAAAGGTTTTGGGAGGATATTGAGTTTAGTTCACTACAAAATGGACTATCAATGGGACAAGTGATGTAAGTTGTACAAAAAGTTCATCTGAAGTTTGATCTAGAAATGAGAATTTTAATGCCACATGAAAAATGGTTAGAGGGTGGAGCCAACTAGAAGCAGTGGCAATCAGAGGCTGCCATTGAAAATAACCACAGTAGCGTGTGAATCATGCACTAGCAACCAAGGTAAACATATTCTCTCATCAGAACCAACTAGACGGCTGGCGTGATCCACGGAAAGGAAAGAAGAGCAGTGTGGTGTGGTGGCCCACCGGAGAGCCACACGGGACAGGGGAGCCCCCACCCCACAACGAAGGAAGGCAATGGGTGAGTGTGTTACCCAGCCAGGGAAACAGTGCTTTTTCTACAGAACTGAGCAACCCACGGATTGGAAGTTCTCACTGGTGAACCCATGCCACTGAGGCCTAGGGTCCCAATCCCAGAGCCATGCAGATTCTCAACAGCCTCTCAGCTAGAATCTGCTTAAGCCTGTCAAGGTCTCAGGGGGAAGGGGCGACGAGCTCCGCAGCTGCGGCTGCCTCCTAGCTAAGCATTTTGAGCTCCTCGAGGGAGGGGCAGCAGTCAGCACTGGGACTCATAACTGCCTCACACACCAAGCTCCCTGGGTTGGGGAAAGGCAGCATCCATCTCTATAGCTCCAGGCCATGCTTTTCCCCTGCTGGAACCAGGAAGCCTGGATGGCTTGGTCCCGAGAGGTGTCCCCCACAGCCCAACACACCAGCTATGGCAGACCGCAGCTAGAGTGCCTCTTCAGGCCTGACCCTGACTCATACTTTCTCAGTAGGTGGGGCCTCCCTGCAGGAACTCCAGAAACTCCAGCCAGAGGGTCAGGGACAGAACCCTGATCTCCCTGGGCCTGAGCCCCTAGCAGGAAGGGTGGCCACAGTCTGCCGACCAGCAGACTTAGCCTTTCCTCCTGGTAGTTCTGAGGAATCCAGGCAGCCCAGACAATTGGGTTTCCCCCTAGCAAAGCCTACCCCTTCTACCAAGGGACAGTCAAAGTGCTTTGTTAATGGGTCCCGTTCCCTGTGCCACTCAACTGGGTGAGACCCTCCAACAGGGGTTGTCAGACACCCTATACAGGAGCTATCCTACTGATACCAGGTTAGTGCCTGTCAAGGTCAGAGATCCCAGAAGAAGGAGCAGGCACCCAACTTTGCTGTTCTCCAGCCTCCTTGAGTGATATCTCCAGGTGCAGGAGTAAAGCAGATGAATACGGCCTGGAGTGAACCCCCAGCAAACCACAGCAGCCCTACAGAAGGAGGGCCTGACCACTGAAAGAAAAACAATAAAACAGAAAGCAATAACAACAGCATCAACGACAACAACAAAAAGTCCCCACAAAAACCCCAACCAAGGGTCAGCAACCTCAAAGATCGAAATAAGGAAAAGTCATGAAGATGAGAAAGAATCAATGAAAAAAAGCTGAAAACCCCGAAGGCCAGAGTGCCTCTTCTACTCCAAATGATTGCAATTTCTCTTCAGCAAGGATGGGGATGAGATGGACAAATTGACAGAAGTAGGCTTCAGAAGATAGGTAATAAAAAACACTGCTTAGCCAAAGGAGCATATTGTAACCCAACGCAAAGAAGCTAAGAACCTTGATAAAAGGTTAGAGGAGCTACTAACTAGAATAACCAGTTCAGAGAGGACCACAAATGACCTGATGGAGCTGAAAAACACAGCACAGGAACTTTGTGAAGCATACACAAATGTCAGTAGCCAAATCAACCAAGTAGAAGAATGGATATCAGGGTTGGAGGACCACCTTGTTGAAATAAGGCACGCAGACAAGATTAGAGAAAAAAAGAACAAAAAGGAATGAGCAAAGCCTCCAAGAAATACAGGACTAGATAAAAAGACCAAACCTATGATTGATTGGAGTACTTGAAGAACACACGCAGAATGGGAACAAGCTGGAAAACACACTTCAGGATACTACCAAGGAGAACTTCCCCAACCTAGCAAGATAGGCCAACATGAAAATTCAGGAAATACAGAGAACACCACTAAGATACTCCATGAGAAGGTCCACCCCAAGACACATAGTCATCACCTTCTCCAAGGTTGAAATGAAGGAAAAAATGTTAAGGGCAGCCAGAAAGAAAGGCCAGGTCACCTACAAAGGGAAGCCCATCAGACTAACAGCAGACCTTTCAGCAGAAACCCTAAAAGGCAGAAGAGATTGAGGGCCAATATTCAACATTCTTCAAGAAAAGAATTTTCAACCCAGAATTTCATATCCAGCCAAACTAAGCTTCATAAGCAAAGGAGAAATAAAATCCTTTCCAGACAAGCAAATGCTGAGGGAAATTTCATCACCACCAGGCCTGCCTTGCAATAACTCCTGAAGGAAGCACTAAATATGGAAAGGAAAAACTGGTATCAGTCACTGCAGAAAACACCTCAAAATATAAAGACCAATGACACTATGAAGAAACTGCATCAACTAGTGGGCAAAATAACCAGAAAGCATCATGATGATGGATCAAATTCAACATAACAATACTAATCTTAAATGTAAATGGGCTAACTGCCCCAGTTAAAAGACACAGACTGGCAAATTGGAAAGAGGCACCCTTAGGGGTGCTGACAAATTGGAAAGAGCACCCTTAGGGGTGCTGTATTCAGGACACCCATCTCACATGCAAAGACACACAGAGGCTCAAAATAAGGTGATGGAGGAAAATTTACAAGCAAATGGAAAACAAAAAAAAGCAGGAGTTGCAATCCTATCTCTGACAAAACTCCAAACCAACAAAGATCAAAAAAGACAAAGAAGGGCTTTACATAATGGTAAAGGGATCGATTCAGCAAGAAGAGCTAACTATCTTAAATATATGTGCACTCAATACAGGAGCACCCAGATTCATAAAACAAATTCTTAGAGACCTACAAAGAGACTTAGACTCCCACACTATAATAGTGGGAGATTTTAACACCCCACTGTCAATATTAGACAGATCAAGACATAAAATTAACAAGGATATTCAGGGCTTAATTCAGCTCTGGATCAAGTGGGCCCAATAGACATCTACAGAACTCTCCACCCCAAATCAACATAATATGCATTCTTCTCAGTGCCACATGGCACTTATTCTAAAATCAACCACATAATTGGAAGGAAAACACTCCTCAGCAAATGCAAAAGAAGTGAAGTCATAACAATCTCTCAGACCACAGTGCAATCAAATTAGAAGTCAGGATTAAGAAACTCACTCAAAATCACACAATTACACTGAAATTGAACAACCTGCTCCTGAATGACTCTTGGGTAAATAATGAAATTTAAGGCAGAAATCAAGAGTTTCTTTGAAACCAATGAGAACAAAGAGACAACGTACCAGAATTTCTGGGACACAGCTAAAGCAGTGTTAAGAGGAAAATTTATGGCACTAAATGCCCACATCAGAACGCTAGAAAGATCTGAAACCAACACCCTAACATCACAATTAAAAGAGCTAGAGAAACAAGAGTAGACTAATCCAAAAGCTAGCAGAAGACAAGAAATAACTAAGATCAGAGCAGGATTGAAGGAGATAGAGACACGAAAAAGCTACCAAAAATCAATTAATCTGGGAGCTGGATTTTAGAAAAAATTAACAAAATAGGTAAAGCACTAGCTAGACTAATAAAGAAGAAAAGAGAGAAGAATCAAATAGACACAAAACAAGATAAAGGGGATATCACCACTGACCCCAAAGAAATACAGACTAGCATTAGAGAATACTATGAACACCTCTACCAAATAAACTAGAAAATTGAAAAGAAATGGATAAATTCCTGGACACATACACCCTCCCAAGACTAAACCTAAGAGAAGTTGAATCCCTGAATAGATCAATAACAAGTTCTGAAATTGAGGCAGTAATTAATAGCCTATTCACCAAAAAATGCCCAGGACCAGGTGGATTCACAGCCAAATTCTACAAGAGGTACAAAGAGGAGCTGGTACCATTCCTTCTGAAACTATTCCAAACAATTGAAAAGGAGGGATAACTCATTTTATGAAGTAAGTATCATCCTGATACCAAAATCTGGCAGAGACACAACAAAAAAAGAAAGCTTCAGGCCAATATCCCTGATGAACATGAACGCGAAAATATTCAATAAAATACTGGCAAACCAAATTCAGCAACACATTAAAAAACTTATTGACCATGATCAAGTCAGCTTCAACCCTGGGATGCAAGGTTAGTTCAACATATGCAAATCAATAAATGTAATCCATCACCTAAACAGAACCAAAGACAAAAACCAAATGATTATCTCAATAGATGCAGAAAGGGCCTTTGATAAAATTCAACATCCCTTCATGTTAACAAGTCTCAATAAACTAGGAATTAATGGAACATATCTCAAAATAATAAGACATATTTATGAAAAACCCACAGCCAATATCATATTAAATGAGCAAAAGTAGGAAGTATTCCCTTTGAAAACCGGTACATAACAAGGATGCCCTCTCTCACCACTCCTATTCAACATAGTATTGGAAGTTCTGGCCAGAACAATCAGGCAAGAGAAAGAAATAAATGGTATTAAAATAGGAAGACAGAAAGTCAAATAGTCTCTGCTTGCAGATGACATGATTCTATATTTAGAAAACCCCATCATCTCAGCCCAAAATCTCCTAAAGCTGATAAGCAATTTCACCAGTCTCAGGATACAAAATCAATATGCAGAAATCACAAGCATTCCTATACACCAACAGTAGGCAAGCAGAGAGCCAAATCATAAATGAACTCCCATTCACAATTGCTACAAAGAGAATAAAATACCTAGGAATACAGCTAACAAGGGATGTGAAGAACCTCTTCAAGGGGAGCTACAAACTGCTGCTCAGCAAATAAGAGAGGACACAAACAAATAGAAAAATATTCCATCCTCATGGATAGGAAGAATCAATATTGTGAAAATGGCCATACTGCCCAAAGTAATTTATAGATTCAGTGCTAGTCTCATCAAACTACCGTGGATATTTTTCACAGAATTTGAAAAAACTACTTTAAATTTCATATAGAATCAAAGAAGACCCCGTATAGCCAAGACAATCCTAAGCCATAAGAACAAAGCTGGAGGCATCAAGCTACCTGACTTCAAACTATACAACAAGTCTACAGTAATCAAACGAGCTTGCTACTGGTACCAAAACAGACATATAGACCATTGGAACAGAACAGAGACCACGGAAATAATACCACACATCTAAACCATCTGATCTTCAACAAACCTGACAAAAAACAGCAATGGAGAAAGGATCTCCTATTCAATAAATGGTGCTGGTATAACTGGCTAGCCATATGCAGAAAACTGAAACTGGACTCCTTCCTTACAGCTTATACAAAAATTAACCCAAGATGGCTGCAAGAAAACCTAGCCAACACCATTCAGGATATAGGCATGGGCAAAGACTTCATGATGAAAATGCAAAAAGCAATTGCAACAGAAACTGAAATTGACATATGGGATCTAATTAAACTAAAGAGCTTCTGCATAGCAAAAGAAACAACCATCAGAGTGAACAGGCAATCTACAGAATGGGAGAAAAATTTTGCAATCTACCCATCAGACAAAGGTCTAATATCCAGAATTTATAAGCAACTGAAACAAATTTACAAAAACAAACAACCCCTTCAAAAAGTGGGCAAAGGGATGAATAGACACTTCTCAAAAGAAGACATTTACATGGCCAACAAACATGAAAATAAGCACAACGTCAAAAAGTGGGCAAAGGATATGAATAGACACTTCTCAAAAGAAGACATTTACATGGCCAACAAACATATGAAAATAACCACAACGTCACTGATCGTTAGAGCAATGCAAATCAAAATCACAATGAGATACCATCTCATGACATTATTAAAAATTCAAGATGGCAATTATTAAAAATTCAAGAAAATAGATGCTGGTGAGGCTGTGGAGAAATAGGAATGCTTTTACAGTGTTGATGGAAACGTAAATTAGTTCAACCATTGTGGAAAACAGTGTGGTGATTCCTCAAGGATCTAGAAACAGAAATACCATTAGACCCAGCAATCCTGTTACTGGGTATATACCCAAAGAAATATGAATCATTCTACTATAAAGACACATACACATATATGTTTATTGCATCACGATTTACAATAGCAAAGCCATGAAACCAACAAAAATGCCCATCAATGATACACTGGATAAAGAAAATGTGGTACATATACACCATGGAATACTATGCGGCCATTAAAAGGAATGAGATCATGTGCTTTGCAGGGGCATGGATGAAGCTAGAAGCCATCATTCTCAGCAAACTAACACAGGAACAGAAAACCAAACACCGCATGTTCTCGGTCATAAGTGGGAGTTGAACAATGAGAACACTTGGACACAGGGAGGGAAACAACACATACCAGGCCTGTTGGGGGTGGAGGGTGAGGGGAGGAAACTTAGAGGATAGGTCAATAGGTGCAGCAAACCACCAAGGCACACATATACCTGTATAACAAACCTGCACGTTCTGCACATGTATCCCGGAACTTGAAGTGATAAGAAAAAATAAAGTTCTGAAAGAAGAAAAAAAATGTGGTTAAGTGGCAAAATAGGATTTCAATGGCAAAAGACAGATAGACAGATAGATTTTTTTTTTTTTTAAGACACAGTCTCACTCTGCCACCCAGGCTGAAGTGCAGTGGCGCGATTTCTGCACACTGCCACCTCCACCTCCCAGGTTCAAACGACTGTCGTGTCTCAGTCTCCCAAGCAGCTAGGATTTCAGGCCTGCGTCACCACATCTGGCTAATTTTGTTGTTGTTGTTTGTTTTGTTTTGTTGTAGAGATGGGGTTTCACCATGTTGATCAGGTTGGTCTTCAACTCCTGACCTCAAGTGATCTGCCCTCCTCAGCCTACCAAAGTGCTGGGATTATAGCAGTGAGCCACTGTGCCTTGCCTAGATAGATGAATTTTAAAAGCCAAAGATGGAACCTAAACTGGTGGAGTATTTGTACTTACAGAAAATAAGCTTCAAGAGAAGCAGGCAAGGAAATAAGAGAAGGAGTAATAAGGAAGAAAAGAAGAAAAAGAATGGTAGAAAAGAAAAGATTGTTATCAGAGTTAATTAACGACTAAAATTTTTAAGATTAAAACTAAAAAGGGACTACTGGATTTGACAAATATACTTTTGTTCATTACACAGTAATCAGTTTTTACTGCTTATTTCATAGCATTTATTATTAAATTATTACTCCCATCAATATGAAGGAGATTTAATGATGTTTGAAAATAGCAAAGAGTAAATAATCTTCTTATGGTTTTTTTCCCCATATTTCCTAAGTAGAGTGGAATCATTAGAGCAGATTCTACTTACCTTCATTAATCTAATTTTAGGAAGCTCTAAGGAAAGGGTAATCCATGTATGTAGAATAAGTAAGTTTTTGGCAGTGTGAATTCACTGAGATTTTTATATTGATTTGTTATATATTAAATCTATATAAGCCTATTATTCCATTGCTAGAAATACCCACACTGGGTAATTTATAAAGAAAAGAGGTTTTTAATTGGCTTAAGGTTCTGCAGGCTGTACAGGAAGCATAGTGGCATCTGCTGCTGAGGAGGTCTCAGAAAACTATAATCAGGCAGGAAGGCAAAGGGAGAGCAGGTACGTTACATGGTGAAAGCAGGGACAAGAGCGAGACAGAGGGTTCCACATGCTTTTAAATAACCAGATCTTGAGAGAATTCTCTCACTATCGCAAGGACAGCACCAAGGGGATGGTGCTAAGCCATTCATGAGAAATTTGCCCCCATGATCCAACCAACTCCCACCAGGACCTACCTCCAACATTGGTGATTATATTTCAACATGAGATTTGGGCCATGACACACAATCAAACTACATCAAATCCTATTTTATTATAATTTTTTTCCCAATGTAATAGCTTAAGACACACTAGAGTAAAGAGTAGTAAGAAAGCTCTAAGTCAAGAGAAACTCTCTTCATTAAAATTACAATGTTAGTCATCATTAAAACAATCTCTACTTGAATCTTTTCTATATTTCATAATTAAACGTACTGTCCAATGTAAGTTTTTCTTTCTATGGTGGTGGTGGTTGTAAAGAATCAAATTTTATGTAAACTTGGTCAATAATATAATTGTCTCATTCTACTGTATTGTTTTGGCTGTTTGGCAGGATTTTTCTTTCCAAAACATGTATTTTTTTTATTTTCCAAGGGTCCTCAAAACAGACTTTCTTTCAGAAAGTTGCTGTCTCCAATTTGGTGCCCCTGTGTTACTAATGCAGATAAGCAGCTTAGAGGAATAGATCTTTTAGTTAAGTATTTTTTTAAAATAAGGCTTATTTTCCCTAGACTCCTTTGGTTTATGTGAGAATTTGTATTGTTAAGATAAAATTGTATTCTATTATCTTCAGCAGATACCTTCCAAGACCACCTCCTGCAGTGATACCAAAAATGCTGGATAGTACCAAACCCTATATATACTAATGTTTGTTCCTATACATACATACCTATAGTAAAGCTTAATTCATAATTAGGCATAGTGAGAGAATAACAACAACAATAGTAAAACAATATTCCAGCATCACGACTCTTGCACTTTCAAGTTATTACAAGTAAAATAAGGGTTACTTTAACACAAGCACTGCGATACCACTAGGTCAATCTGATAACAGGAACAACTACTAAGCGGCTAATGGACAGGTTACTGCCTACAGGGTGGATATTCTGAGGCAAAGAAATAATTCATGTCTCAGGCAGGATGGAGCAGGACAGCATGGGATTTCATCGTGCTGCTCAGAATGCTACTCAATTTAAAGAATATGAATTGTTTACTTCTGGAATTTTTTATTTAATATTTTCAGACCTCAGTTGACTGTGGGTAACTGAAACCACAGAAAGCAAAACCGTAAATAAGGGGGGAATACTGTCTACATCCCCCTAAACTTGTAGGCTTCTTTAGAAAATGTTCTAGCCAATGTTGGCAAACTAGGGATTAATGTTTTATACCATCCAGAATCTACATATTGATAATTGATATCTTTAGAATGAAGAAATGTATCTTTACCATCACGGGTATTTGTTTATATATGTCAGAGGAAATGTGCAAGTATTCACATGCACATCTACAAATAGATATAAGCCTGTAAAAGTTTAAAATAGAAATGGCTGTAACAGTTTAATGAAGAACCAACTGCATTGTTCATCTCTCATGTCTCATTTAATATCACTGAGTGTGAAATGGAGCATAAACTAGTTAGAACATTTAAAATTTCCATACTTTCTTGCCTCATGGCTAAGTTCAACCCAAGTTGAACAGTTATCCTAAAGGCTGAACCAGTTATGTCACCATCCAGGATCAGAAGGAAGGTGAAATACACCTGGATCTGTCTTTCCAACGTTAGTTTAACCTCAGATTCGCTTATTGTAGGTGGCTTTGAACGGCTGGCATGTTTCCTACAATAAGCCACTGAAAAGGGCACATTATGGCTTGGTGGCCTTTAAGTGCACTTTCTTCTTTCCTGAGCTTTAATTTTTGAGCCAGTCCTCCTCTTCCTCTCTATGTGGTTCTGCTGGGATTGTCACACAAGGATATGCCTACTTCCTCCATTATTGAGATGGGCTCATATTTTGGGGTGGAGCAAAACAATAAATTGGGAGCACCTCTACGTACACCGTGTGAGAGGGGACTGCTTTCTTTACCCTGAGATCACTAACTGTAAGCCTGGGGTAGCTTGCGGTCATATTAATACTAATTATAGAGATACGATCTAAAAATAAAGTTAACAGAGAATTAAAAGGAGAGGGAGAAAGAGGAAAGAGGCAGGGGAAGAGAGAGTGAGACAGAGAGAGAAAGAGGAGCAGCCAACAGTGTTTTAACTTCAAGTCCGGGTTGAATGTCACGTCACTTTTTGGGTATTTCAGACACTAGAGCTGAAAAATTACATTTTAGTCTAAGGTAGTTTGAGTTGAGTTTGTGTCATTTGCAGTGGAAAGGTTCCTGCCTATTTCCAGCATATTAGATTTGAGTTTTTCTTAGAAACATTTTTAGATAAGAATAAAAGGTAATGATACTGAGCCATTATTCTAAAAGTTCTGTGAAAGTCCAGAATAAATATCTTTATTCATTTACTCATTTTTTTTTAAATTTAGGGGGTCTACTTCGCACCGGGTATTGTTCCAGGAACTGCAAATACAGTTATGATCTAGGAAAAATTCTAAAACCTCTGGTGTGGAGTGGTACACATGGAACATAAATAATTTCAGTAGCAAATAAATGCCATAAAGAAAAAAAAAGGACTATTTGCTCTTAGGGACAGTAGTTGGGGAAAGCAGAACTTTCCTTGAATGATGAGGCAGCCTAACACACAATGATCAGGATTCCAAAGAAAGGATTGAACTTGTCTTGCTCAAAAAACTTAAAAAAGGGGCTAGGCGCCATGGCTTACTCCTGTAATCCCATCCCTTTAGGAGGCCGAGGCGGGCAGATCACTTAAGGTCAGGATTTCGAGACCAGCTAGCAAGGCGAAAACCCGTTTCTACTAAAAATACAAAAAATTCGCCGGGCGTGGTGGCGCACGTCTGTAGTCCCAGCTACTGGCACAAGAATCACTTGAATCTGGGGGACAGAGTTTGCAGTGAGCCGAGATCGCGCCACCGCACTCCAGCCTGAGCGACAGCGTGAGACTCCATCTCAGAAAACAAACAAACAAACAAACAAACAAAACTTTAAAAAGGCTGGAACACTGAGAAGAGGTAAATGAGGGGGAGTGCAGAAAGCAATATCAGAGAATACGATTTTGTTGGTTATTCTAATGATTTTTATATTTATTCTAATTGCAAAGGAAAATGATTGAGAATTTTTCCTTAAGGCAATGTTACGATTTTTTTCTTTATAATTTCTACCAGCTGTTCTGTGGAGAAGATATCGAGAGAAAGAGTGAAACAAAAAAAATCAATAAGAAGACTGTGTTATAGCATAAAAAATAAAGACATTATCTTGAGCTAAGTTAGCAATGAATATGAAAGTCAGTGATTGGACTAGTTATGTAATTTGGAAATGGTACAATAAAATTGACCAATAGTTGAGGGTGCTGGAAGAGAGGATGGTCAACAGTGAGAGAAAAATCAACTGTGAAAGTGATGTGGGAAGACTGGTGGAGAAGCTTGTATTCCTTGTCTGCCCTTATATTCTTAGGATTAGAGATTCCTTCAGATTATAAAAGGAAATAGCCATAGTGATTTCAAGTTTTGCTTTTCATTCATTAAGATCTGAGTTCAGTTCCTGACTACCATTTCTTAGATGTATGACTCTTCATTAAATAATCACATATTGCTCTCTGTTGTCAAGCTAGGCACAGAGGAGACAAACGTGAAGTAGACAGCTATATTCTCTGTCTCCTCTGCTGGAGAGTAGAATGGCAAGCAGAAAAACCTGTGTAGATAAAATAATTCGAGATTGTAGATAAGTGCTATACAGGGAATAAATAAGGAATAAGGGAAACTGACTCTAGATGACACGATAACCACAAAAGTGCTCTCTGATGAAGTGACAGCTAGAATTAAAGCCCAATGTTCGGAGGAAACAAATCAAGCAGAGGCTGAAGGGAATGTTCATGGGATAGGAGAGCATACAAAAAAGGCTTGTGGCTTGAGTTTCTTCATCTGTTAAAGGAGAATGATAACAATCTTTACACAAATATTTGAGAGTTAATAGAAAGTATATGCAGGAGTAAGTACAGTTATGGAAGTATCTTCAAAATGAAATAAAGGGTATTAAAACTTTCCTAATTAGTAGAATTATTAAAACAGGAAGTTAGTCATTGGTGTTGTGAGCACTTGTTTAATTTTAGGACAGTGCTCCTAGCTATGAAGCCCAAGTCTCCCATATACAAGTTTTGTAATTTCAGAAAAACTCCTTATTAAGGTCATAGAATCTCAGGTTTCTTTTCTGAAAAATAAGATTAGTCCTGTGGGTCAGCCTCCCAGTCAGGGAAGACAAGGGTGGAGATAATCTGGAGGAGTAAATGAAAATAATCAGTACAAGGTCATTATTTCAGCTTTACAGATGAGGAAACTGTGGTGAACTTTCATGTAATTACTAGGTGCTAGAATTGGAGTTCAGGCCCAGGCAGGCAGTCTGAATCCCAAATCTATGGTCAGTTTTCAGGTATATAGCTGCCTCTTATTGCCCACGTACTTTAACACTATCTTTTATTAAGTTCTCCTTGAAGGGAAATTTAAAGCTGAAAGCTATGTAAGTGATCTTATATATCTTCTTAGGAAACAACTTTCTCCATGCTTTATGTCAGTAGTTTTCAAACAGAGGGTAATTTTTGCCGCCCCCCTCACCAACGGACATTGGGCAATGAGTGGGGGCATTTTTACTTGTCATAACTTGGGGATGGGGAGAGAATAGTGTTGCTAGCACCTTATGTAGAGGCCAGGGATGCTGCTAAAAATCTTGCAATACTCAAGACAGTCCCCTCACAACAAATAATTATCCAGCTCATTATGTCACTAGTGCTGAGACTGGGAAACTGTGGGTTAAGACAATAAGGTAAATATTCTACTAATGGTGGAGAAGGTGGTGTACAAAACAAAAACAACGAGAACCTACAAGCAGGCTGAAGGGGACAAGATAAAATGACTGAGGAACATACAGAAAGAAATTTCCTAAACCACAATGGATAAGAGTTTTTACTTTCTCTAGAGGTTCAATCTATAAGAATGGCATGAGGGATGGCCTCTGTGAATAATCGCTTTTTGATATAACTCATTCTTGAAGATATGATATTGCTTTTCAGAAGTTGTAATATGGAAGGAGGAAATACCTTTTACAACCTAGATATTTTGCAAACTCACAGTTCTTATGAATAATTTTTCAAGCATTTGATGACAAGTAGATGGAAGATCAATGAGCCCTCTCTTCCAGGGATGAGGTCTAGAAAGTCAGAAGGTCTATATTAAATCTTACTGATATACATGTGTCAGAATAAGAGGTCGACATTTTAATACTTGAAAATCTTGTTTCCACCCTGCAGTGGCTGTTTGTCAAATTTTAGCCCTTGAGTATTTCAAATTTCTTCTATGTCCTTACATTCTGGCAGAACATCTTTTGGTGGGATCTATCTATTTCAGATGCTGTGGGCTAGTGAAATTAGTAGTGAAAGTTGACTGACTCCATTAAAACTGAGTCATACAATCTCGTCAAGTTCGGACAAAAAATAGGAAGAGTCTCAGTTAAAATGGACAGGAGATCTGCTAAAGTTAATTTGAGTCACGGTTAAAATCATGGGCTCTGGATCCAAACTTTCTTGATTCAAATACAAACATAACCTTTTATTAGCTGCATGTCTTGGAGAAATTTACTCAGTAGAGCTCCATCTCAGTTTCTTGAACACTAAAATGGGCATTAGTAATAGTACCTGCCTCATAAAGTTTTTGTAAGAAGCAGATTATATAATATACAAAGGTTACTAAAAGAGGTTTTAATACATTTTCATGAGTAATATCTTTATATACAAGTAGGCAGTCAGTTAATGGAACAACTAATGTATTCCAGATATATCTCAATAAAAGACCACATACTCAAAGTAGATGTCCATATATGGATGAATCCAAATTAATGCTATTGAGTATGTTATTTCAAGAATGGCTAACCAGGATCTTCTGGAATTCAACAACATATTTAGTAGCAATCAGAATAAAGAACTGTTACCAACACATTGAACCAAACAGAATATCATTAAGTCATATTTATTTTGAGTTTGATATAAAGGATCAAAAGTAATGTGGTTTTAACTAGCTTAAAATCTAGAGTCCTTGAAAGGAATGATACTATGGGTAAAGATGAACAATAGCAAACTCTAAAACAGGCTCTTCCTTCGTAAACTATTCTATGTATGGTAGGAAGGGGTCTCCTTCTTCCTTTGAGTGGAGGACATGGATTTGCCTAAGTAATAACGTCCCAGTGGGATGCTTTGAGGAAAAGACTGGGATTTCCTTATTATTATCCCACTATTCCTAATACGTGAGATAGGTTATGCTTTGATTGGGAAGAAGAAAGCTGTGACAGAGCTGTCTCCCGGGAGTGAAGCCAAAAAATACATGGGTTTGGGAGGGTTGTGGGCTCATTTGTTCTTGAACTGGGGAGCTATCTCATACTGGATGAGATTCCTAATAGTTGGATTGGGAGAATTGGACATGAAGTGATTCAAATGCCATTGGTCAGCACTTTCTTACTCTTTCCATGTTTAAAGAAGGGCTTGGAAAGCTTGTGAACATCTCACACCAGATTTAGGTGCCTAGGATCCTAACACACCTTAGACCCTTTATAGGGCATTGGCTTTTTGGTCTTAGTTTTGCCACTTACGATAGAAGAATAAGGTCTTATCTGAAACTCAAAGGCAGGCAATGTGTCTCACCACAGAATCAATAAGAGGTCAGCCGAAAAGGCAGGCAATTGAATTCTGACAGGGAAGAGTGAGTCAGACAATGCAGGAAGAGTTGTGTGCAACTGGTTAGCAGAAGAAGGGCTTAGAATCAAAACTAGGCTACTGGAGACAGTACAAGAAAGCTGTTTTATTTTACTGGATATTCAGTGCCTTGACTCATATCTAGGATTAGTGTAAAGGGTTCTTCTGACAATAACACTGTAATGAAAGTAGCACAACTATAATGAAAATTATTTTTCGTTAGTTTTTCTCTGAAATAGAGGGAAAATAGGAATGATCAGTCATTCTGTGATGAATACAGAACATGAGAAAATCACTTCCCATCTGCTAGCTAAATAGACAAATAACCATAAATCTTTTAAATGATGAAAACAAGAAAATACAGTAAATATATCAAGAAAACTCTTTCGACATCTCCTACCAAAAACCAAAGAGGAAATTTTTGTTTAATTTTTAATGGACTGATTTTTGGTAGTGAAATTAATGCTTATAACATTTTTTAAGAAAGAAAAAATATTGATAAACACAGAATTTTAAATTTGTTCTAATTGTACTACTCTTTAGAAAATGGGCTTTAGGGTGGGCAAAAAAATTCCTTAGCTCATGGTTGTGCAGATTGACTATCACTTATCCAAAAAGCTTGAGACCAGAAGTGTTTCAGATTTGGGATTTCGGGGAAATTTTGGAATATTTGCCTTATACCTGTTGAGCATTCCTATTCTGAAAATCTGAAATCTGAAATGCTGCAATGAGGATTTCCTTTGAGCATCATGTCAGCTCTCAGAAAGTTTCAAATTTGGGAGCATTTTGGATTTGGGTTTCAGATTTTCAGATTTGAGATGCTCAAACTGTACTGATATTTGCAAACAATATTTTTATCTATTTTAAAGTACATTAAAAGTTTTACATGATTCATTTTTTCCTGCTTTTTTAAGAGTCAGCTTTATAGATGTTTGGTTTACATTTTTTTTTACCATTTTAAGTGCAAGGTTTTATTAGTTTTAGCAAATATATATTGTTGTGTTTAGTTAGCATTTTAATACTGGTTTATAGAGTCTTTGAGGAAAAAATTGCTAATAAAAGATAAGATCCTCAATTCCCAACTTTTAAAAGTTGACACTGAAGATTGCTTGAAAATACTGAAGAGATTTTCCAAGTTGAACCTTTTAGAGATTAAATATGCATATTTAGTTCTCTCATTAACCTAGCGTAAAAAAAATACACACATATATATACATACTAATATTAAAAATATATTAGCACCCAAGCATAACACTTAGAAAATGATCACTATTTATTATACATTTTGACTTTAAAATTAAACTTTTGATAATTCCTGTGTAAATTATTACTTATTTTTATGTCACTAATTTGATGTATTAATTGTGTATATGTTCCTTGCTCTTAAAAAAGTGTATCTTATATTAACGGAATGTTGGTTAACTATTTCTCTAATATACTTCAAGTTGCCATACTAAATATTCAGTGCATGCATGTATAACTTAAAATATAAATGACTGTCATAGCTTAACAGTTTTAAGAAAAAGACACACATTCTTTATTAAGATTCATAAATGATAAAATTGATAAATTTTTCAAATGTTTTAGGTTGGTTGCAGAAAAAAATAATAATGATAATGATATGATGTCAGAATAATGCTATATATTATGGCAAACTAATAACCTCCAGGGTGTTCAACTTCCATGAAATTCATTTCATATCTCATCTATTATTGAGGATCTGTGAAAAATAGTTTACTATTTCCCTCCTGAGATATTTGGCAATGCAGGCTAGGCTCATGAAAGCAAAGAGATTAGATATTGTCATTTTCAAAGGGTAAAATCTGTGAAAGCTCTTTTCTAATTCTAGAAATGTCTGTGTGATAAAAATCCCTTTATGCAAATAACATGAGAGGAACAAAACTCTGTCATTTTTCTCAGCTTTCAAAATACGTATATTATGTTCCTTTAAACTAGCACACTTATCAGAGGGGCTCTTTCTACAAACACAGAATGGGAGATATATGCTCACATAGATGATATTTACTTCTTAAAAGTATTTACCCTTGGCGTTGTGTAAAACTCTCCAGAGAAATGTTTTAATCTTTTCACACCTGGGAAGACCATTGCAATTTTAAATCCATGTTGTATCTAGAGTTGTAGATGGTGATGATGAGTTTCACATGAAACAAAGAAATTGCTTGCAGTTTATCAGAAAATGTGTGCTCTTAGAAACTTACTTTCATATTTTCATTGATTTCCCATTGCCTATGAGTAAGACTTATTGATAGCTCAAGGCCTTCTGTGAAACGATGAAACAGTGTGCAAAACATTACTGAATGTGCATATGTGCATAAGAAGCAACAGCTTTAATCAGATCTCTGCAAGAGTTTGTAACCAATATAATACAATATCTTTCAACAAGGCCTTCCGAAGACCTTCAGAATGTCCATATTTCCTTTTGATCTGAATTACCAGTTTTATTGCCCACAAAAAGCACCTGCCCTAAGACCTGCCCTCCATTTTAATATTTCCGGGATTCTCTTGATTCCCTTCTGCTCCAGTTCCACCTATACAAATTCTACACAATCATCAGAGTCCTAATTACATATGATCCCATTTTAAAAGTCTGTGATACTCCTAAAAAGAATTAAACCTTTTTGCTCCCATAGCCTTTTTCCAACCATGGCACTAATCGACACGGGTGTTTTGTGTTACTCTTTTGTGCACAGCTCATTATCTTGGATATAGTGAATGTTCTATGAAGCCTTGTTTATTTTTTATCTTCAAAAATACCTAATTCGGAGCAATGCACAGGATGTCACAGGTATTGATTCAAATCAAATTAGGCTCTCAATTTATTCCAAACTATCTACTCTCCATGAATTCCATGATGATATAAGGTGAGGAGAAAAGAAGCAAAATAATGACCATCTAATCTTAGCAACTTTTGTTTTTCAAGCTTTCTCAATTTTTTCTGTCTTCATCTAGCAATTTTTTTTTCTTTCCTCTGCTCATTTTTTCCTTGGGCAATGGTACTGGGGTATAGGCTTTGCTGAATTTCATTACTTTTTCCTATCCTTTGCTATCCTGTATGGAACAACACAATAACTTATTTCATGGAACTTAATGGCCATTTTTTTTTCATTGCTTGAATTCAAAATGTAACTATAAGATTGAACATGTTGTAATTTGGTTTCATACATTTTCTTTCAGAATTTTGCCAGATGTAAAAATGTCTATATGTATACATGTATTTATATACATATATGTGTATTTATACATGAGTATATATGTATTTATATACATATATGTGTATTTATACATGAGTATATATGTATATCGGTATTTATATACATATATGTGTGTATTTACACATATGAGTATATATGTATATATGTATTTATATACATATATATGTATTTATGCATATGAGTATATATATATAATGTGTGTGTATACACACACATACACACACACACACACAAAGAAAGAGAGAGAGGTTCTGACCCATTTGTGGCTTTCCTTGTCACTTTCATGGCCACAAAGGAACAAAAAAACTCTTCCTTTCAACTATGTATTTTAAATGTATTATCTCTTTATTATTAGGCTTTTCTTTCTCTCCAGATTTCAAGGCTATTCTGCAAAAGGTACAGACTCCTAAGTCGACAATTGTTCACCTATCCCCACCAACGCAAGTCTCTCAGAACCAGCTCCTTCTCAAGTCCTCAGGGAGGACTTCCTCCTTCTCCACACCTTCTTCCACACCCCTCATCTCGTTTCTGACAGCTCAAAGTTACTTTCTCTACCATCCTCTTCATTGTAGCCTGCTCCCTCTCTCTCATAGGAAAGTAGTCTCAGACATTTCATAGAATGATAAACTTCCTTGGCATAACTAATACTTGCCTCTCCCTTAAAATTGGTGATTTTTTTACAGATCACTTGAGTCTAGTACCCTAATTCTCTGTGTCTCAGGAATATTTTCATTAAAAGGTAGTGTTGGTATTCTCCTACATTGTACTGACACTTTTACATCATTAGTCTTCCACTTGAGACAGATCATTTCTTCTTTGATATTTACTTTATTTGATTATATTATAAATTATTATGTTTTCTCTTTTCATTGTTTCTCCCTACAAGTATTCCAATACTCCCCATGATTCATGAAATCTTATGTACACCGTACCTTTGATTCTTTTCTAACCAAACTTCTTCCATCACCGTACTTGATTTTGTCTACATGGAGGTCCTCAAGACAATAACTGGAAACTTCCTTGACTTTCATTAATTTCTAGCCCACTTTAATAACCCAGTCCTTTCCAACACTAAGCTTCTATAGTCAGAACACCTACCATAAACTATTATTAAGATCGTGACCATTTTACTAAGTCATCGCATTTGTTAACTGGGAATATGAATACTTGCTCTGCTCAAATTTTAGTATTTGTGGAAGGGTCAAAACACATAATATATGTAAAAATGCCTTAGGCATCATCAAATCTTCATGAATCTAAAGTAATGTGATTTTGAAAACTTCAAAATCTGTTAGTCCAGTGTTCATCATTATGGAAGTATAAGATTTTAGGTATTCCACGGAGGGACTTTGATTTTTATTTCAATGGTTGTGAAATTTACTTTTTGAATTTACAAACTATACATTTCTTTAATGTAAAAATTAAAGATCTAATATGAAAATAATGGTGTTCCAGTATTGAAATGACACTGTCTGAGAAAATTTGGCAAACTCAGAGAATTCTGAAGCTCAAAATTCCAAACCACAAAATCACTTTGACAGTCTTTCTTTTACCTGAGAAAGGAGACACAACCTTTCACAGGAAAAATGGTCAATATCACAAAAATCATACCTAATTTTCTCTTGGCTGGTTATAAAATCCAAATTTAACATGGTTAGAAGTGGGAAAAAATGCAGTTAGAGGAATAAAGGATGTGGTTGTTTTCTTCAACTATAGAAATATTCTTCCTCATGTTTTCAAAAATATGGTACAAATACATTTATTATTTTATTCATTTATTTAACAAAATATATTCACCATTCCTTGTGGGATGGGCATGTACTAGTTGCTAGAGATAAAATTATATGAATAACCATTAATTATTACAGCCTTTTTGAAACTTCAAATCTAATGAGAAAGAAAAAATCAATTAATCACAAAACATATGAAAACCCACAATTTTGACAAAAGCTAAATAGGAGAACCTATGATAGGATAATTTGACTTGCTTAGGGAGATCCGAGAAGATTTCCTTGAGAAAGCATTCTCCAACTAAGTGTAAAAGGATAATCATTGACTAGATATAGAGAGGAGAAAAATGTACCAAGCAGAGCTAGTAAGTACAAAGACCCTGTGGCAAGAGATCTTAGATAATACACAGGATTGAATGACATTTAGTGTTCTTACAAAAGAGAGACGGAAGGGAAGCAAAATAAGAGAAGAACTAGGAGTTAACCAAGGTATGGATCATGAAAGGTCTTATAAAATTCCACGCAGAGGGAAATTGATATAATCATTATCTTATTTTTTATTTTAAAATTATGTATTATTTTTGAGTATGTATATATATATTTATTAATATGGCAACTGATTTGGTTTTCCACTTATTTTCCTCTACTACAATTTATATTAGTGATGTAACTTTTCTTTTTTTTTTTTTTTTGAGACAGGGTCTCACTTTGTTGCACAGACTGGAGTGTAGTGGCGTGAAAACGGCTCGCTGCAGCCTCAACCTCCCAGGCTCAAGTGATCTTCCCACCTAAAGTAGCTGGTATTTCAGGCATGTGTCACCAAGCCTGGCTAATTATTTTTATTATTTTTTGCAGAGCTGGATGTCTCACCATATTGGCCAAGCTGGTCTCAAATTCCCAAGCTCAAGAGATCCGCCTGCCTCCTCCTTCCAAGGTGTTGGGATTGTAGGTGTTAGCTACCACGCTTGGCCAAATCTTCTCCTTTTAAAACTTTTAAGTGAAAATACTAAGTCAGTTTGAAGAAAAAATAATTTAGTAAATAATGATATAGGTGATGCTCAGATATACAAAAACCCATATAGGTGTTACAAGAATGACTAAAGTGTGTGAAGCACTGCTTTAGCCTAATACATGAATTTTTTGAATGAAAGAATTGAGACTTTTCAGAGATTGCTTATTATTGTTTGGTATTATAATTCATCAAATTTGTTGAAGGAAAATGAAATGATAACAGTAAAGCTGACATCATTTTTAAATATTTTGTGATATTTGTAAATATAAATTCTGTATTTTCAGGAACCAATTTTGTCTTATATGAGGTATCGGACCAAATACTGGTCCATTTATGTTGTTACAGACACTCTGTGACATAACACGTATATTCCTCTGGAAAGTTTTGAATGGGTTCTAGACTGAGAGTCCTGGCTATGGCAAAACTAAAGCATAAATTTGACCATTAAGTATGCTACTTCTAGGAGCTGAAAGTGCTCACAGAATCTAGACTTTTTACAGCAATACTGGTTTGGCATAAAATTTTTCAGGCTCATTAAAGATAATCCAGGTAAAGGAAATTAAAATATTGAGAAAATTCTTCTCAAAATTTAACCCTCCATATTGTATTCTCTTAAAGTGTATTTTTAAAAACTAGAATTTAGATTATTCATGCTTTTGGTATCACTTGCTGAGCGGCTGACTAGGTGCCAGGAAATGTGCTAAATTCTACAAACTTATTATCTCACCTAATGCAACAAACTGTAGTGTTAAGATCTTATTAGCCCTATGTAAAAAATAAAATCATTGATAATTAGTAAATATCAGTAATTTGGCCAATGGTGCAAGACCAGTATGTGCCAATGCTAGAAATGGGAACTAAACCCAAGAAAATCTAATTCCAAAATGTCTGCTGTTAATTACCGTAAGATTTCTCTCCTCTCTTTGTCTCTCTCTCTAGCACACACACTCACATTTCCATACACTCATATGCACACACACATATATAAACATGTATAAATATATTCACCTAGGCATTTATAAAATACAAATATCTGGAAATGACATAAACTAATTTCTTGTAAATTCATGACCTTGGATGATTAAATGGAAACCTTAAAGATGGAGCTTGATTGATCATGAATGTGCTTCAGCTATCCTTTGCCATTCACTCCCTTGTATTCCATTTACTCTGGGATCTACTTCCCACCTATTAATTACACAGTATCAAATGTTGTATTTCTACCTGAACAAAACATGAACATGGGCACCAGCAGCCTGCACATTACTTGTTAGTATATAAATCAATAAGAGTTTTTAAATTCCTAGTACCTTCAGGTTGTATGTCAGATTCAGGAAGGACAGTTGCCAGAAAGCCACATTGCTTGGAACAATTTCTGAATTACTGGCACTAGATATTGCCATATTGATTTATTGATTAAAACAACAATAATCTACAGGCTTAAGTGGCAAATGAAGCAAGTGAGTGATTATTTGTGGTATTCATTGTGTCTGTATATTTTTGAAATGTAAAATTATTACCATTCACTTAACTTATTTTTATAAAAATCGTCTTGTAGGGTACTTCTCTGAAAAATCCTAAGGTTTAAAGTGATGCTTTTTCACTGAATCGATTTTTTTTAATGAGGATTCTTTAATCAAATTAGCTACAATATCATTATCACATCTTTAAAATTCCTTAAAATAAATATTTCCTAATTGTTTATCTTTTATTAAGAATTTCTTTGCTTAAAATGTCAATGAAAAGAAGAGCCATAATTTAAGATTAATTGAAATGTCTTTTAATGTAGAGTTTACCATGTACTCTCTGGAATCTTTCTGGAATTTTTTGTTGAAGATCTGTTTTGATTTTTTTTAACAGAATTTTCTTTCCCACATTTTGGGTTTTGCTGATTGCATCCCAGCAGTGTCTTTAGCATGATTTTCTTCCCCGTATTCCCTGTAATTTGGTAATTAGATCCAGAAGGTTGATTAGATTTGTTCTAGGTGTTTTGGGCAAGTGTACTTTTTAAGTGTGTATTTTCATCAAGAGGCAAATAACGTCTCTGGTTGTCTTTTTGTGATATTATCAGTACTGATGATTATAGCCGATATCTTTTATTTCATTACAGATTGAAAAATGATGACATTCAATTTTTAACATTCCTTTTCTTTTGTTGAGCAGAATAATTCTAAAAGGAGGAATGTTCCCACATCAACTCTTTGGTTAACTAGAAGTACAAGTTATTTAGACAAGGCAGGGTAATTCTTAATTCCTTTCTTTTGTTTACCAGATATTTGGTTTCTTAGCATCTTTAAAAGTTGACTAGTAAAATTTTTGTTTTTATTATCATTATGAATTCATGCAAACACGTTTCATGTATTTTAATACATTGTAGTTATTATCCTTCATAATGCTGAAATGATTTCATCCTTGGCCAGTGTGAGTTTATTCAAGCTTGATCCTGGGTCCTTAAAACATTTTTCTTATAGGTTTTGCTGACATTTTTGCTTTTTGTTATGACAAAATGACACAGATTCATCTTACACATTTCCTGTCTCAGACTTTGAAGCAACTATTTCCCCAAGGAACCTTAGATCCTTTCAGTGGAAAATGATATTGAGAGACAACAATTAGGGCTCTAAAAGAATTCATTTCTCTTGAGTTGGTCTTTGATTCTAGATCTTTTCAGTGGCAAGAAATAGGAAATATAAGTATAAATCAGTGTGTCTATTTTCTTTTTTATTTTATTTACTTTTTTTGGCAGTGGGGAGGGACAGAGTCTCCCTCTGTCTCCTAGGCTGGTGTGCAGTGGTGCGATCTCACCTCACTGCAACCTTTGCCTCCCTGGTTCAAGTGAATCTCCTGCCTCGACCTCCCAAGTAGCTGGGATTACAGGCGTGTGCCACTGCACCCGGCTAATTTTTTGTCATTCGCTTTTTTTAATAGAGATGAGGTTTCACCATGCTGGCCAGGCTGGCCTCAAACTCCTTACCTCAAGTGATCCACTTGCCTGGGCTTCCCAAAGTGCTGGGATTACAGGATTACAGGCATAAACCACTGTGCCCAGCCCAGGGGATCTATTTTCCAAAAATATTGTTCCATGTTATTTTTGTTTCATGTTATTTTATATATATATTTTAACATTTATTTTTGTTTTGTAATTAAATAGCATATTTACATTATTCCAAAGTTCATCTTGTAAGTAGCATGTATGCAAGGAAATTCAGTTTATATCCTTCTCACCTCTACCCCATTTTCTTCCATCTCCTTTTTATTCATTTTTGTTTTTTCAAAGACAGGGTCACTCCATCACGGAGTCTGGAGGCTCACTGCAGCTTCAACCTCCCAGGGTCAAGTGATTCTCCTTCCTCAGTCTCCTGAGTAGCTAGGATGCCTGGCTAATTAGTTTAATTTGTACAGAAATGGAGTCCCCCTAGGTTGCCGCGGCTGATCTTGAACTCCTAGGCTCAAGTGATCCTTCCACCTGGGCCTTTCAAAGTGCTGGGATTACAGACATGCACCACCATGCCCTTTCGTCTCCCTTCTCTATTGATAAACTTAAAAATTTTGTGAATATACTTCTGATATTTCTTAATATAAACAACTACACTCACATACATTCTGAAATTTAACACTTCTTAGATAATTTGCAATTTATTCCATATAATTTTCTCCATCTTGACAGGCACTAGATGAATGGCTACTCATTCCAGGGGCATAATCTTATACAGGAGAGATTTTAAAACATAGTTTATACAAAGCTTACTATTGATGAGTATGTCCATTGTTTCATTTGAAATTTTTATAACTATAAATAGCATAATCCATATAATTTATTCTGTATTATTACCATTCAATGACTTGATTTTTATCATAACTAGTTTAAAGTAGGTAGTCATTTCATTACACAAAGAAAGACTATTTGTCAGAAAATAAAGTGCTATGAAGATTTTAATTGATTGGACAACTGATTGATTAATCTAGCGAAATAACCATAATGCATACCGGTGAAAAAACTTGGAACAGGAGGAAAGCAACACCTTTTCACATTTAATTTTGCGTGGAAGCCAAATCTCAAATCAGCAGCAGAGCCTGTAATAGATGAGAGCAACCTCTCAGCATGGCATCCAGCAGAATTCTCCCCTAACTAGACTCTTCTCTCTAATTCTCTGATACCATGCCTCTGCTTTCATTGTGCTCATCTATTTTTTCTGTTTACCACTTGTCCCTTGCCTTTTTATGTCAATTGTCATCTATAATATACCATTTAAGAGAAAAATTAAAGTTTAATAATTTCAGTACTTGAGCTATAGAGTGAGGTATCAATTTCACATTACTCAAGTAACTTGGCACACATTTAAAATACTAAAGAGTCTTCCAGGCACTCCCCCATAGTGATGGGAAAAGAGAAATCTTAACTCTTTAAAACTCTACTTTCTGCCATCCCTGTTAACCTGGTCTCGCCTAGATATCTCGTCTCCCTTAGAAGATAGCCAAATCTCTTTCCTTCAGAGAACCTCAGCTTAAATGCATGTTTGATAGGGCCATATAACTTTCCAATTTGCCTCAGAGAATCCTCTTTTATTTAAAGTGTAACATTTGTATTGTGGCTCATTTATCACCATTTTTCTTCACGATTGTTTCTGAATTGATAGTTCATTTTTCAGTTTGAGTGAAGTTGACCTTTAAATAGAAATCAAAGATGTAATTTTTATACTGTTAAAATAGTTGAATGGAAACACAAATGATCATATTAATATAGGCATCTGTGAGTCCAGACTTCTCCTTGGTCAAGAAGCAACTCATTATTTCTAGAGAATCACTAAAGGCAGGATTTGTTTACAATTAGTCTTTTTTTTTTTTAATGCAGTAGTAGTTAATAGCTATAATATAATGTTGATATTTTGTTGTATTTCTCCTCCCAATATGCTATTATTTATGTATAATCTTTACATTTATGTGAATAACACAACGATAAAGGAATGTAAGGCAGAAAGGGATTGACAGGGATGCTTTTTGCACCCTGTCCCTAACTCTCTCTGACACACAATGTCCACTCTCCTTTACTGCCCTCCAGAAGGTGCTCATGTTTCTTCTCCTTTCATTTTTCTCACCACCACCCCTTTCCTTTATGTGCTTCTTCTACTGCTATACTCCCATCTAGAAAGAGATGTAAATACAACTTTTCTACCAACCCAGAAACTAGTTTACTTGTTTTAATATTTTATGCATAAGACAGACATCATTTTCATAGCCAAATTTCTTGTTTTTGGAAAGATTCTAGTGAAGGCCTGGCATGGTGACTTACACCTGTAATCCTAGCACTTTGGGAGGCTGAGGTGGGCGGATCACCCGCGGTCAGGAGTCTGAGACCAGCCTGGCCAACATGGTGAAACTCCATCTCTACTAACAATACAAAAAAATTAGCCAAAAGTGGTAGCTCGCGCCTGTAATCCCGGCTACTCGGGAGGCTGAGGCAGGAGAATCACTTGAACCTGGGAGACAGAGGTTGCAGTGAGCGGAGATTGCACCACTGCACTCCAGCCTGGGTGACAGAGCAAGACTCTGTCAAAAAAAAAAAAAAAGAAAAAAAAAAGATTCTAGTGAAATAAGTCTCAGCTTTGACTGTAGATTATAATCACCTGGGGAACTTTTCAAGCTCCTCAGGAAGCAAAACAGACCAATGAAGTCAGACTCTCTGGGGGCGAGACCCAGGCATCAGCGTTTTCTAAAGCTCCTCAGGTGATTCCAATATGAAACCAAAGGGAAGATCATGAAAAAAAAATGCAGTATTTCTCTAAGGATCATACATCTGCTGTTCAGTATTACTACTGATTAAGGGAGAGCCACTGTTCATTTGAGAGGCAATCATGACCCTGAGTACAAAAAGTTTTGTGAATCAATGCCATCAGTTCAATAAAACAAACATTCATCACAAACCTCATTAACCAAACTAGCATCTATAATTACAAATAGTAAAGGTAAAATAATACTTTGAAGAATAAAATAGAACTCTGTATTGACTCTATATTGTGATTAACAAAAAAACCCGTTAAGTGCTAATATTTAAACTACTGATTCAAATTGCAGAATGAAAATCACTAGGAATGATATTCACCCTACCCAAGGAATTTGACTAGTGTGGCATTCATAACAGTTATCTTCCAGATCCATTTAGACTCTGATATTTCATTTTATAGAATTTTTACTTTTATTCACACACAAACTTCTTTAATGGAAATTGCCCATATGTCATACAATACATGGTTGACTTATTTTACATTTGCTTAACAGCCTTATTCCTTATTCCATGATTTACAGAGACTTTGTAAGGGCAAAACAGTCAAACAATATCTTAATAACATGATGGTTTTAAAAGAGGACTCAAGGCAAAATGTGAATATGACATTTTAACATTGATTAGCAGATAGTCCGTCTAAAGACTGAATTCAGCACATCAATTTTGTTAGCAATATACACAGATTTTTTTTCCTTACTAGGTAATGGTAAAATTTTACTTTTTATCAGAAAAGTAATTTTTCTAACACATGAAGAATAAGTTAATATGTGTTTACATTTGTATGTGTGATAGAGTTTGAAAATTCAGGTTACTTCTAACTCTTATCATGAAAATATTAAAATTTGTATATTCTTCAATTTGTAAGAGGTGATACCAGCTGTTTCATTATGCATTGTATTTGCTCAGGGATTTAATTCATGTGCCTGGGAGCATATGCTTTTTAGAAAACATTTTAATAAACATTTGGATGTTGTCATACTTATAACTCTGGAGAGAAAGTATACTTTATTATTTTAATTATATTAGCATGTGGCTGTATGGCATTACATTTCCTGAAAAGTTAAATTGACATATTAAATAAATAATGAAAGTATATATGAATTCACACATATCTATATATATTAAAACTGATGCATATTAGAATCCTTAGAGAAAATATAGCAAATATCTTTGCTATAATGTTATGCCCGATTCTATTTGTTATAGCATAATAGTAAGCCAAGTACTGAGCTTGACTTGGTCCAAATATCTTGGTTCATTAACGCAGATTTGCTTTGTTTTAGGTACAATTTTAAAAATAATATTTGAGACAACATTGCTAACATGATACACAAAGATAAAACACAATCTGTTGCTGTTGGAGATCTATTTGTATTAATAATATATATGCTTGCATTCTATTATTTTCAACAACATTCCATGCTATAGACTTCTGCAATAACTGAGATGGAATTTAAGCAGTTGGCATGTGTTTCAGTTTCTGTGAAGTTCACATTTTTCATAATGCATTAAGAAGAAGAACTATTACTAAAAGCTCATTTATGTTATGGACATAGGCAAGTATGACAAGCAAGGCCTAGTTAACAACATGATTGTGCAAAGCCATGAGGAGAGAGAGCCTATATAAACAAAACCTGTTGCAGGAGCACAGTAAATTCTAGGGGACTTACCCAAAAGCATTAAAAGAAAATCCAATGTGGTGGGTAGAACACTGGAGGATCCGACAGCACACTACAAACCATCATTCATTGAGCACTTGGCAGCGTAAGATGAGATTGCTGGTACTCTCACGGTAGGTGGTGCAAACAATCAGGATTCCAGAGGAGATTCCAAAAATAGAGGCAGCATCATGGAATTTCACCAGCTGATATAAAGACAACAGTCATAAAAGTTTGGAGGAGGATTGAGTAACTTGGAGTTGGAATGGTGAGAGAATAAAACTAGCAAAACCAAACAGTGTCTAAACGTCAATTATTGAAGTGGGACAGTAGGCAAGGATGACGCATCAGGTATAAAGAAGTCTAATTAGAGCCACACAACAGGACTAGTGTCAGTGTCAACATAAGCATCAATAATTGCTGAGCACCAACATTCATACCTCCTTCCTGATTCAGGCAAGATTGGTTTTGGATACACTGGGGCAGAGCTCAGAACTCTGGGGATGGAAAGGGAAGGGTTCAAATGGTCTGAGACAGGAAAAAAGAGAAATACAAAGGCTGTGAACCAGACAGCATTTCATGTGAGTAGCAGAATTCAAGAAACAACTAACAACATAAATTGTATTTGTGTGGATGCAACTTTTAGAAAAATCTGCAGTCACACTTCTGCATGGTACAGAGAAGTCAGAATTGGGGTTTTACATTCTTACCGTGCAAGTCTTTGTGAATATTGTAAATAACCAGAGATGTTCATACTAGACTTCTAGCGTAATAGAAAAATGACTGAGTGTTCTATTCTGTTAAGAAATCTAGGTGTGCACAATTTCTTCAATGGCACGTTATCACTTACATCAAGACAAATACATAAGGAACTCAGATACCCACTTTTATTTTGTCTAAGAAGCCAGGGGGCAATGCATTTTCTATAGATTCAAATATACATTACCTATCCTTCACACAAGAATTATAACTATAACCATTAAAATATTTAAAAATGAAGATATTTTTTCTCCATCTACGTGTTGGTGAGTTTGAATTATATCACATCCCAAACATTAATTTTATTTTCTCCTGGGTTTTATTTGAGAAAATTTGCATTTTGGGAAGAAGCAAAGAATGGTTTATAAAATTAGGTAATTTAAAACAAACCATATAATCTTAACCAAAATTTCTATTTTCCTAATGCTATATTAAAAATGTATATATAGTAATGAAATTTTAGGTTTTGATGTATGGCATTCAAAGGAAAAGCAAGATAATCAGTATCAATAAGATTGTTTCCTGTTTCTATGAAATATAGAGCTAAATATATACAAAATTTTCAATAGTGCTATCATAAATATATATTTTTAAATTGTAGTCATTGAAGTAAAAGTTTACCTATTTTTCACTATCTAATTTTTTTGTAAAAGTACAAATTAATCTTCATAGCTTTCACTATATATATAGCACTGCTTTCACAGCTTTTAGCAGCCTAATCATTCTTCTGTTGTTCCAAAGAGGCTTTATTTCATTTGAGCAGACTGTTTTAAATGCTTCTTTTTAAAAATTAAGTTATATCTTTAAGAGAAGGTGCAGTTTTTGTATCACTTATTTAACATTAAGGAAGGAGGTTTTCTTTTAACCTCCTTGTAGCCTACATGTCAATAAATAATAGGCTTCTGCTATTTAACCTATAAAAAAATCATGTATTATCACCTCACTCTTGTCCAACATAAACTTGTTAAAAACTGCAGTTTGTAAATATTTATCATGAGACAAAATGGTGAAAGGGACAGTACACTTTTAATTTTCAGGTAGCAGGCTGATATTTATGCAATTTAACATCATCGGACTGCTGAGGCTTTAAAAATATAGGCTTTCTTGAATTTGTCGTGTTTTGTGAATCTTTCTCTCCTTGCATAGCAAAACACTCTGTTTACTCTCTATGGAAAATTACTCAAAACTCTTTTTTTCAGGCAGCTGTAGTTTTGGCCAAAGCTTCCACGAGATGCAAAATTGGACCTAGTATCAATGAGGACAGTAGAAAGAACTATTGTTGTTAACTGATCATAGCTCCTTAAGTGAAAATGTTAGGAGGCCAAACACAGGCCTTTGAAATATGAGGCAGTCTTTAAAGATGTGGCATGTTACTTATAAAATGAAATAAAATTCCACATTTTAGAAACTCAGTTACTTCAAGGTGTTGATTTTAGGTCCTTAATCTTTTTTTTTTTTTTTTTTTGCTCCTTCTCTCTTCATTCCAAAGGCTTTCCTCTGTGTGATCTCTTTCCCCCAAGAAAACTCCACTGAGTTGAAAGCTTGGGAACTCTTAAGTTTAGATGAATGATAATGAGCATTGTCAAAGAGGCAGTAAAATTGAGTCCTTGGTTCTGGCTGTTGAGCTGAGAGCTGCAGGAGTTAATTGTGTGAATGGTAATGAGACCAGGGAGGCAGCAGATGCTCGCGTGCCTTTACAATCCAAATCCCACCAACAAATTCCTCCCACAGAAACTTTGAGGGACATCTTGGCACCCTGGAGATGGAGATAGACCCAGCCATAGCCACATGCCACCTGCTAGACCTATTGTTAAAAGAAAAAAAAGCACATTACAATAACAAAGTTGTTTGCTGTCTTTTGCAATGACTTTATGGCACCGGTTTTACCATACTAGAGGAATGGAACATCTGATTCTTTATGAAGAACTATCTGCACCCTAAACAGTTAATGACTTAACATGTAAAGACTGATGTTCAGTATATCATACATACTCTTATGATAAGCCATGCCTGCCATTTTCTCTTATAACTCCCCCCGAGGCTGTCTATTCTACAGCAGATTTGCAAAACTATATAGTTTTTGATGACCTTCAGAAAAGGGGCCATTTTTGCTCCTACAGAAAAAAAAAAAAAAATAGGGCTTAGAGTTGTTATAAATACATATCTTTAAATAAAAACAACTTTGGAAAAATGCTCTGAATTACCCATTTTTATTGAGTTTGAGTTGTTGCCCACTATCCTTTAGTAGTAATAATTTGCTACGTATCTAAGACGAGGAAGGCCAGAATGCCCTGTTTAACAAAATGAATGATCAGAATGAAGGCAAGAAAAATTAAAAGCGGTTCTCACACACTGGCCCTGGAGGTGTGTGTGGCAGTGTTTTCCATATGGCAATTTAGGACTCTCCATGAGGATAGTTAAATGGTGTAAAATTGTAAGAAAGTCTACTATTGATTAGTTACTTTCACTTTTGAGGGTGTATATACCTGATTTTTAGAAACCTTGGTATATATTCCTTGTATGAAATAATAGGCCTAGTTCCAGTATTAGAAAACAGCGTTCATTTAAATGGCAACTGCAGATAGGGCAGATTTGTGCTGTTTACGCCACCCCAGGAAAGAGGCTCCCTGTCTCTGTCTAGGTTAAACAAAAGCTGCTTACGTCCCGTCCTCACTTTTTGTTCAGCTAGTTGACCCTCATTATTATAAAAGCAATTAGTTAGGCTGGAATTTCTGAATTCATTATAGAAAACCTTTGACGACCTTGTGTTAATAGTACAGATTTTAGATTGAAATATTTATATGCTTTGCAAGTTTATATCATTATCAATTCAGGTTTTGGCTGCATAAGTGCTGTGATGCTGGATTATTCTGTTTGTAAAGACCCAAGATTCTATAGTAAATAGAAAACTGTGTTCTTTTCATAACAATAAAATATGTGCTTCTGACTTACTGAGAAGTCAGAAATGGAAGCATGTGGGAGCAATATGTAAATGCCAAGAAAGCTGTTTATACTGGGATATGTTCCTGCATAATAATCATAATCCAATCCTAGCAGAAACCTTTTGAATTTAAAACATTGTCGAGTTACAGCAAAACAGAAAGAACCACAGCAAGTGTTGCATTTGCTGATTATTTGTGAGAAAGCTAAAATATGTTTACTTTTGATCTTTTTTTTTTTAAATCGGGAATTTCTGTATAAGTTTATCATTCTCCAGTAAGATCATTTTAAATATTTTATTGTGATTTAGTGAACTGCTCTAGAAAAAAGGGGGGACATTTTGAGATTCGTTTTTATTTGGAAAGTTAAATCCAATACTTTTGGCTGAGCAAGGTAAAGCACATTTGCTTGCCTTAAATTATATTGCCTTCTTTACCAAACATGTTAGAGTCTTTCATTTAGCCTCACAGCCAGAAGCGGAGTTTCCAGAAAAGTGTGTCAAAATAAATAATATATTGAATACTCAAAGTAAAACTGGGTATCCAGGTATACTTTTTATGTCTTCCTCCCAAATTTAGGATCCAATCCATTATTCAAGAAAATATACGTGGCGAGTGACTTATCACTGCAAAGACATGATGGTACAATGATAAAACATCAAAGAGCTGTTGAGTGGGAAGTAGGTTTCTTTGATCTCAGGTCAGTATCTCCTGCACTGCATTATGCTCCTCCCTTGTGTCAGTCTCCTGATTGGCTTTTACTCAATGTTTGGAGTGTTTCTGATTGCAACGTAAGTAAGAATCTGAATGTCTACTCTCGTTTTTCCAACTTCTCACTTTTTGTTCATACCTTTTAATCTAAAGATGATTCAATTGTATTTCCTTTAGTATGAGCCTAGTCACAGGGAAGCAGTACATGGTATGTGAAGATATCATACCTAAGGTATGTGGGGTGTATTTAGAGCCAGTAAAAAGACCCAGTCTTACCTCCTCAGTTTTCTCCCACCTCTGCCTAAAAATCACTTCAATTAAGCCTGTAGCACTGATTATTTTGAAGGGTATCATCCAAAGAAAAAAGCAGATTTTTTTCTTGTATAGGTTGAAATATTTTTTCACAAGACAAATCACCTTAATGTATATTGATTGTCTTTCCCCCATAGCTTAACAATTTTGGAAAATAAAAGAATTAAAAAATATGACAGCATTTTCCATTCAATATTTAAGAAACAAGTCGTTATTACTGTATAGAAGTAGATTTTGGAGACAAACATAAGTATAAAAATTCAATATCTACTATATATTAGCCACGTTTTAGGCAAAATTTTGTGAGTCTTAAATTCCTTAAACATAAAATGATTCTAGGATTAATGTGGCTGACACAACTTGTTCTCCATTTAATATCCACTCTCTAATCCACTTTGTTAAATGAACACTATATTTTAGGACTTTGCCCTTCAGGAAGGAAAGGAGCTATTCCTCTCCTCCAGGACTGAAACTTTCTAGTCTAGGTAGGCCAATTATAACAGCTTTATTCTCCTTGTTAGAGATTGGTTAATAAAGGTCATGCGACACAATTTTGACCAATGAGCTTTAAGAGCATATCAGTAGGCAACTACTAGAAAACATTTTATTTCTTGATGAAAGAAGATTAGGTGATGCTGTCTTTTTTGTAACTCTATATTCAGCTAAGTGGAGACATATTTTCTAGAACTGTAGCAGCTGTCTTGGAATCATGAATGAACCCAAGAAAACAGAACAAGCCAGCACATTGAATATCAAATAGCAGAAAGATGGGAGACACCTGGTTTGTGATGGCATTATTGAGCTGCTCAATATTCAGTGTTGAAAATGTCCTATCTCTGTGTATCTCCTGTTTTGAAATAATAAACTTCCTTTTTTTGACAATTTTAGCCGAGTTCTATTATTATATCCCACATGTTTCTAACAATCATAAATATTTATTATTAAAATTATAGTAAGAATTAAAGGAAATATATGTGTAGCTCACTTGGCACTCAATATGGTTCAATAACTATTATCTTTATTTTTATTATGGTCCAAGACCCTTACATTCAAATGCTAGGTGAGATGTAACTATTATAGATGGTATTTTTTATATCAGTAACACAGTCCACATGTAAACTGTGAATTTGCCCTCTTAACTAAATGGGAGTCTACTTTGAAGCTTAAATTCTTTTGGATAGAGAATATGAGCTATAATTGATTAGTTTATTACAATTAAAATAACTTACCCAAATTAAAAAAAAATACTAGACGATAATAAAAGAGGCACTATATTGTTACAAATGGTGGGCTGCTATGAGTCTCTTAGGAAATAGGCATTATTTTCAGTGAAGGTCTAACAACTCTCCTCAGTCTCATTCCCTTTGAAATATTTTCTATTTAATTCACATACATTCAGATATTTATTATGTAAAACCTATATGTGAACTGTTTATTCTCTTTGTTAAGTGTGAGTAAAGAAATGGTAAGCACATACATTTTCAGAGATCAACTTTATAACTAAGTATCTACTAGATGTTCTTAATCTCTATCATTTATTTCCTTTATTTTATGAAATTTTAGTTATTTTTTGATGAAAGTTGCTTTTGGAGAGAATACTTTGAACTTTTTTCTTTTTCTTGTAAAATTAAGCATCCCTCAATTTTATAACACTGCTGTTAACTACACTACAAATATCCTTGATTGCTCCTTGTTAAAAGTGTTTCAATTGATGGATGATAAACCTAAAGTGAATAACTTCTTACAAATTCTAAGTAAATAAGAAATTGGACCATGAAGTTGCATGGTATTTACTAATAATTTTTATACATATTTGATGCCAATATTTATCACTTATCCAAGCTTAACATACTATATTAAAACCTTTCAAAAAGTTTCAAAAAAGTTTCAAAAACTTTCAAAAAGTTTTAGTCTAACCTAATATATCCTAAAATATCATTGACTTGGTTTTTGTTATTTAAGTGGATGCTCATATTTCTAAATGATAACAGTTCTCCTTTACATTATAAAAACTTTTTTCTTGAGAGTAGATGCCAGTCTATGAACAGTGTGATACTCCTTGTTGGAACAACAAAAAATGGTTGGATAAATTAGCTATTTATTAAGAGCATCCAGAAGTATCATACATGAAGTGTATTTTAACATGAACACAAAGAATCAGACACTGGCAATAAACTTTCTGTCGCACTTTGATTTGTATTCTTAATTCTGAGCTGGAAGTATTTAAGGATAAAATAAACAGTATTCTCAAGATTTGCTTTGCTGCATGATAAAAGAATGATAAACAAAGGAATGTTGCCATGAAGAAAACATAAAGCAAACTTGTGATTTATATGTACTTCACAAATATGAAACACTCAACCAGAGATTCCTAAACATATACATATGTACAAATATACAAATAAATATTATGACATTGGAGATATTTTCACCTTCAGAAATAGCTCTTCCAAAAGTATTATTAGATCTCTTTTTCTAAAAAGCGTTTTCCTTGCTGATGGAAACTGTACTGCCTAATGGATAAACTGGGTGATAGCTGCTATAAAACCTTAGATCCAGAGGGAAGCTTAATTTCCCTTCTCTTTCTGTGAATTTAACTAAACAGAGAAGTTTTCTTATATCACTTCTACTTATATTCTTGAATTAATGAGGTCTTAGCTCTGGCCCTTTTTCTGGTAATCTTCTCCATGTGCCAAATATCTCTAAACTCTCTGGAGGAGAAAAATCTCACAGCACGTAAGATTTAAGTACCATCATGTCAGAAGTTTCACCACTTCACTCAGTAGATTACTCTTCTTAGCAATGTCTCAAAATTTAATGTGCATAGGAATCACCAGAGGACCTTATTAAAATGCAGAATTTGTTGATGGACATTTGGGTTGGTCAAGAAATTCTGCATTTTAATAAGGTCCTCTGGTGATTCCTATGCACATTAAATTTTGAGACATTTCTAAGAAGAGTAATCTGAATGAAGTGGTGAAACTTCTGACATGATGGTACTTAAATCTTATGGATTAAGAAAATATGGCACATATACACCATGGAATACTATGCAGCCATAAAAAAAGGATGAGTTCATGTCCTTTGTAGGGACATGGATGAAGCTAGAAACCATCATTCTGAGCAAACTATTGCAAGGACAGAAAACCAAACACCACATGTTCTCACTTATAGGTGGGAATTGAACAATGAGAACACTTGGACACAGGGTGGGGAACATCACACACCGGGGCCTGTCATGGGGTGGGAAGAGCGGGGAGGGGTAGCATTAGGAGATATACCTAATGTAAATGACGAGTTAATGGGTACAGCACACCAACATGGCACATGGATACATATGTAACAAACCTGCACATTGTACACATGTACCCTAGAATTTAAAGTATAATTTAAAAATAAATAAATAAATGCAGAATTTGTTTAAGTAGGTCTGGGGTACCGTCTGAGATTCTACATTTCTGACAAGCTTCCAGCTAATGCCCATGCTGCTGCTTTAAAGCCCACACATTGAATGGCAATGCTTAAACTAAAAATTGAGACTCCAGTCACCTAAGGGTTTAGTCTCCCCACCACCCATTTCCACAAATCTTCTCAGCTGCAACTACAGGAAGACGCTTTGTAGGCTTAGTTTTTTGCCTCAAGGTACTGTACTGAAAGGAAAGAATTTAAGGAATTCAGATAAATAATCCTAAAAGTCAATTTAAAAGTCAATTTTGCTGCCATCTAGTTTAACTTTGCAATCTGGTCTCCAATTGTGAGGAGGCTTTTCATATGTGCCCATTTACAAAACACCGAACTTCTAGGTGCTTGTTTTGTTCTTCCTGTTTTAATCCTGAATTTCATAACCTGCCTTGTTTGGAAGTCCTGAAGGAAGTCCTATTGTTTGGAATAGCAGCTCACCTACATGCCCTTCATCTGGACTCAATAGATTGCCTTTTGCCAGACCCTAAGTCACCTGCTGGAACTTGGCATATTACCTTTGGCAGAACATCCTAAATACTGATTGCCCACTCAGACAAAATTGACCTAGCACCTGTCACTGTATTTCACGGACTCCAACTCTTCTTGGCCCCTGGTTTGGGCTGCCTCCCAGCCCTAGCACAGCTATGCTTCCAGGTGCGTGGGCCTCCTGTGGGTGCTTAGCGCATTCAGTTTTGATCAGAATTCAACTAAAGTCTATTTCTGTTACACACATCTAAAGATAGTTTGGGATCTATTTTCATTTCCCAACCTTTGATCTTATGTTGATAAATTTTGTCTCATAAAGAGTTCATATTGTTTGGTGACTTTTCATTATTATATTCTTAAATCTATTAGTAAATGGAATAAAGGAAGAACAACATAGAGAGACGTAATGTGATTGACAAAAGGCCTAAGGTTGGTTTTTAAATAAAAATCTTATTTGACAAATTTTATATTTCCTTGTCACTGCCACGATACATCAAATCATATCCTTTTGTCTTCCTGCTATAGTTTCACATGAAATTTAAAGAAACAACTGTTTAGTGCAAAAGCCTTGAGAACAGGCAAATAGTAGATGTGTATACTATCAAATATAAAAGAAAAATAAGCACCTGGTAGAATTCTAATTGTATTTGTAGATATGTTTCTATGGTTTAGGGCCTGGAGGTATAGTTGAGTATAGTTGGTAGGTATTGGAATTTTCTTCAGGAAAGCAGCAAGTTTTCAAGACCATCACAGTTCAATACTATTAGTTTTGTCAATTATGTTTCACAGGTGACCTTCATAAGTCAAGATGAAGAGAGCTTTACCTTTTCAACATAAAATTATGTATGCATCTAAACCAAAAGTCTGAGAAGTACCAAGTTCTGCGGCTATAATCCACATTTTGTTCTTCTTCAATGAATGTTAGGAGGAAAACAGACACACACAGGTTAAGAAAAGGAAACTAACCTTTGTTGTGTGTTTACTGGGCCAGCCTTTGTGGAAAGCCCCAGTCATCGAAATTCTTAAAAGAATTTTTCAGAGTAAATTATTACTCCCACCTCACGGAGGATTATACATTTGCAGAGAAGTTAAATAATTTGTCCAGGATTACATAACTGCCAACTGGTGGTACCCACAGTTGTTGGGCTCATACAAAAAGCCAAGCAAGCTCTTTATCTTAAGCAGGTCTAAAGTCTTGGAATTCCTTAACTTTACTAACCTTTGTCTGGAAAAGCCTTTGTCCCTAATTTCCCAGGATGCAGAGTAATTATTTGGGCTTGTTACAGCCATATGGTGCCAAGCAAGACCATGATTTTCTTCTATGTTTCACGACAAATGCTGTGAGGAAAGATTGTGAACTATACCAATCAATCAGAAGATTGTAAGTCTCATGTCATTATTTTGATGGTAGGAAAGACATATAGTGAGATAAAAGTGAATATTTATTAACCTACCTTTTAATCTCATATGCTCTAATAAAATATAAATTAATAGCAAAAAATCAAAAAACAAAATACATATCTGCGTGTAAGGAATTTCAGTGACTTTCATCTTATATTCCAGTACCAAAAGAGACACTTTGCTTCATGTAATGCAGATAAATTTGAGCCTTACAATTGAGTTCTATGTTTTCCTTCCTCTTGAATAGGAACAAAATCATTCAAAATTTAGAATTATAAAGCTTAATTTTCCTTAGAACAAAAGTAATAAAAGTAAATGGCATGGTGAAAGTGTTATTAGAGGTGAAAGGATGTATTGTAAATGCTGGTTGATATCTTTTATCTAGGTTTAGCAGTTTTCAGCCCAATTAAACTGAAGTGGTAAAAGGAGCTTCATAGATAAAATATGCACAACAGGATGGATGTATCTGCGATTTGCCTCTAGAAGCTTAGAAGCACTTTGCTGCTGTGCTTAACATCACTCAAGAGGGCACAGTCTTCAAGAGGAACCACTTCCTTTCTCTGGCAACAAAGACTGCCATATCAAAAGAGGGTGGACTTTAAGAAACATTCAGTCAACTCTCCCTTACTGGTTATCTGAGAAGTTGTTTTAGAGGGTCTACCCCTTCTTCATGACTTCATCAAATTCCAGAAGGATGAAGTTCAACCAGGTCATCATCAGATAACAGCTAATAGAAGTTTATCAGTTTTTCTCCCCTGATATAAACCCTTTCATGGATAGTAAATAGTTTGGGAGATAGTTTTATGTTATCTTTTCAGGGATACCAAATGAGGAAAATTTAAATTGTTAGAACTAGGATACAATATTACAAAGAAAAGATTTATTTTTAATTCTGTACTTTTGGGGAAAAAAGTGTAAAGAACAGATCAGTGCATACCAAGGATAAATCAAAAGCACATCACTTTTGAGTAGATACATGTGACTTCTCAGGAAGAGATTGGGAAGCTGAAAAGGAAATAATATCTGGTAAGGATGATATTGCAAGTGAAAAAAGCCGCTGTTGGTGAAAGAATGCCAAGTTCTTTAAATACATATTCATAGAAACATATCATTTTGGAGGATATATTATTTTACAAGTTATTTAATATTTCAGTAAGTTACACTGAAGCTCTTTTTCACAATGATTATTTCTGTTCAAGCCTACTGTTAGAAATAAAAGAGCTTTTTATTATTTTTACTTTTTAAGCATAAAAAAATCCATATCAAAGTAATCAAATCGATTGCTCTTGGAGTTTTTTGGGGGGTAGACTTATCAAATTCTGAAAGAAAATTTTCCTAGAACTAATGGAATTAGGTTACCTTTGAATTCTCACCCCAACTTTGAATAGTCACTAATTCCTTTCTTTGCTCTTTTGGTGTTTGCAAAGGGGTTTGCTAAAGCCTGAATTGATATAATTATTGGCTCAGATTGTTAGAGATCTAGGCCAGATGGCTATGGGTTTCTAAAGTCCCCCTTGCTTGTGGTAGTTTTCCTAGTTTGCCTATAGGGTTTGGGGATCAGCAATTTGAAAGGGCTACAAACTTGTAAAACAGTATTATTCATGGGGGCAGAATGTTCATCAGCGTGACCCAGTACTAAATACATTCATTATAGGCATTTCTATTCTGCACAATTTGCCACACAGCACTGATTTCAGGAGGGGGAAAAAAAGACAATGGCTTATAAAATGCTTTTGAATGCCTAAAAAGAAGGAGAATTCACGCTGAGACTCCTCTGCTTTCTTTTTTGGAAAGAGCCTTCTTAGTGACTTTAGCTGAGCTCTGCTGAGAGTAAGCAAAGTGGAAAAATCAGAAAATTACTTTTTTTATATGTTTCTGGGGGGCAAAATAGAGAGTGAGAAAAAATAAATGGAAAAAAGTGACAATGACATTATGTGAAACAGCAAATATGCAAGCGGATGAAGACAGCTGAGGAATAATGCAAAAGGTATGAAAAAAAGCAGCAAAAATGGAGCCACGATGATAAACTTGAAAGGAATTGCAGAGCAGAAAGAACATCATAAATAATCATATTTTCAAATAAGAATACCGTATCAGTTTCTGTGACCTGGATAGAGCACAAGCCTCCCATGATATTTCCTAGCATTTTGATGCACACAAAATGCAATTTTCAGCTCAGGCATTTGATTTGTCAGTGTAAACAACCTTTGGGGTTTTAAAAATACATATCTGAAGTGTTTTCATAAATAATGCATATATTATAAAAATTTGACTTGTAAACTATTGAGTCCATGTCCCCCCAGTATTCACTGCGAAGACTAGCCCTGTATAGATAGTGCCTTTTGGTAGAAATTGGCATGCTAAAGCTTGCAGTGTCTTTTACCCAAGATAAATAGGATTTTTTGGAAGTACAGGACAAAGAAATATTACAAACAATTTTGCCCAAACTCAAGGAAAGAAATCATACAAGGTAGAACTATATTGTTAATTAGCTCCAAATTCTGAGGTGTTCCCTTAAGTCTTGCTAATTAAGAGAAATCAAGAGTGCAAGATAGCCCTTTTTTTATCTTCAAAGAATAAAGATGAAAGAAAACAGAAAATGAAACCTCTTTACTTGCTCCGTTCTTTAAAAACAGAGCCTCAAGAAAATCTGCTTGTGCTCCTGGAAGGAGAAAGGCCCAAGTATTTACAGAGGGAGTGGGGAAGGAGGTGGTCTGAGAAGCATAATTAGAAGCAAGTTTTCAAATTGTATTAAATTCCTCCACCAACAAAACGCACTTAGAGGTATTTTAAGTTAAACTAGCACTTAAGGAGTATGAAAAGCAAGATGATTACATGTCTGTGGCAGAAGAAAGGGCAATTAAGAAAATAAGAACAATTTAACGTGCCATATAAATAAAGGCGACCAGAAGTTGATTTAAAGTTTTTCTTCTGTAATTTGTCTCCCCTTTGTCATGGCACGCTCAGAGAAAGTGAATGCAGTAGATTGAAAGGCGGAGGGGGAGTGCGGAGGAAGAAAGAAGGAACAGGGAAGGACTGGCTCCCATCTCCTCCCCCAGCCCCCACCAGCCCGTCTCCCCTTCTCTCCCCCGCGCACCCACCCCCGCCTTCCTCCTTCTCCGTCTCTTTCTCTCTCCCACCCTCCACTCTCTCCCTCCCTCCTTGGGTGACTCCATCAGCTTTTGATTTGGAAGCACGCTGATTGGCTGGAAGCGATTCAACACACGCTGGGCAAGAGCTTTGTCTGAGTTGAAGTGAAGTTGTACAGATTTTAGACTGGAGTCAGCAATCACGGGTGTTTAGTCTGCAGCCGAGCAGCTAAAGGGAGAAAGGATCGCTCAGGAAAGACACACTGCAGACTCCACCGGCACCCTGCAATAGATGGATTCCGACTACACAAGGGAGAAAACGCGGAGGTGACACTCTCCTGCCTGGAAAGAGGACGAACCACCAAACAAACGCAAGGACTGGACTCCATGCCGAAGGTATCTGGAAGTCGTGACACGGTGTGTATAAAACAAAAGTTTGCGAGCTGTTAATTGCTGTGCTGTGTTATTAAGAGACGCTTTCAAGTTTCAAGTACCAAATGTAGCTTTACGTTGCCAAAGGAAGTTGAGGCAATTGCTTTGCTGTTTTAACTTGCTCTGTGAGGGAAATCTCATAAACTGACCAATGCACCAAATGAATGCTAAAATGCACTTTAGGTTTGTTTTTGCACTTCTGATAGTATCTTTCAACCACGATGTACTGGGCAAGAATTTGAAATACAGGATTTATGAGGAACAGAGGGTTGGATCAGTAATTGCAAGACTATCAGAGGATGTGGCTGATGTTTTATTGAAGCTACCTAATCCTTCTACTGTTCGATTTCGAGCCATGCAGAGGGGAAATTCTCCTCTACTTGTAGTAAACGAGGATAATGGGGAAATCAGCATAGGGGCTACAATTGACCGTGAACAACTGTGCCAGAAAAACTTGAACTGTTCCATAGAGTTTGATGTGATCACTCTACCCACAGAGCATCTGCAGCTTTTCCATATTGAAGTTGAAGTGCTGGATATTAATGACAATTCTCCCCAGTTTTCAAGATCTCTCATACCTATTGAGATATCTGAGAGTGCAGCAGTTGGGACTCGCATTCCCCTGGACAGTGCATTTGATCCAGATGTTGGGGAAAATTCCCTCCATACATACTCGCTCTCTGCCAATGATTTTTTTAATATCGAGGTTCGGACCAGGACTGATGGAGCCAAGTATGCAGAACTCATAGTGGTCAGAGAGTTAGATCGGGAGCTGAAGTCAAGCTACGAGCTTCAGCTCACTGCCTCAGACATGGGAGTACCTCAGAGGTCTGGCTCATCCATACTAAAAATAAGCATTTCAGACTCCAATGACAACAGCCCTGCTTTTGAGCAGCAATCTTATATAATACAACTCTTAGAAAACTCCCCGGTTGGCACTTTGCTCTTAGATCTGAATGCCACGGATCCAGATGAGGGCGCTAATGGGAAAATTGTATATTCCTTCAGCAGTCATGTGTCTCCCAAAATTATGGAGACTTTTAAAATTGATTCCGAAAGAGGACATTTGACTCTTTTCAAGCAAGTGGATTATGAAATCACCAAATCCTATGAGATTGATGTTCAGGCTCAAGATTTGGGTCCAAATTCAATCCCAGCCCATTGCAAAATTATAATTAAGGTTGTGGATGTTAATGACAATAAACCTGAAATTAACATCAACCTCATGTCCCCTGGAAAAGAAGAAATATCTTATATTTTTGAAGGGGATCCTATTGATACATTTGTTGCTTTGGTCAGAGTTCAGGACAAGGATTCTGGGCTGAATGGAGAAATAGTTTGTAAGCTTCATGGACATGGTCATTTTAAACTTCAGAAGACATATGAAAACAATTATTTAATCTTAACTAATGCCACACTGGATAGAGAAAAGAGATCTGAGTATAGTTTGACTGTAATCGCTGAGGACAGGGGGACACCCAGTCTCTCTACAGTGAAACATTTTACAGTTCAAATCAATGATATCAATGACAATCCACCCCACTTCCAGAGAAGCCGATATGAATTTGTAATTTCAGAAAATAACTCACCAGGGGCATATATCACCACTGTTACAGCCACAGATCCTGATCTTGGAGAAAATGGGCAAGTGACATACACCATCTTGGAGAGTTTTATTCTAGGAAGTTCCATAACTACATATGTAACCATTGACCCTTCTAATGGAGCCATCTATGCCCTCAGAATCTTTGATCATGAAGAAGTGAGTCAGATCACTTTTGTGGTAGAAGCAAGAGATGGAGGAAGCCCAAAGCAACTGGTAAGCAATACCACAGTTGTGCTCACCATCATTGACGAAAATGACAACGTTCCTGTGGTTATAGGGCCTGCATTGCGTAATAATACGGCAGAAATCACCATTCCCAAAGGGGCTGAAAGTGGCTTTCATGTCACAAGAATAAGGGCAATTGACAGAGACTCTGGTGTGAATGCTGAACTCAGCTGCGCCATAGTAGCAGGTAATGAGGAGAATATCTTCATAATTGATCCACGATCATGTGACATCCATACCAACGTTAGCATGGATTCTGTTCCCTACACAGAATGGGAGCTGTCAGTTATCATTCAGGACAAAGGCAATCCTCAGCTACATACCAAAGTCCTTCTGAAGTGCATGATCTTTGAATATGCAGAGTCGGTGACAAGTACAGCAATGACTTCAGTAAGCCAGGCATCCTTGGATGTCTCCATGATAATAATTATTTCCTTAGGAGCAATTTGTGCAGTGTTGCTGGTTATTATGGTGCTATTTGCAACTAGGTGTAACCGTGAGAAGAAAGACACTAGATCCTATAACTGCAGGGTGGCCGAATCAACTTACCAGCACCACCCAAAAAGGCCATCCCGGCAGATTCACAAAGGGGACATCACATTGGTGCCTACCATAAATGGCACTCTGCCCATCAGATCTCATCACAGATCGTCTCCATCTTCATCTCCTACCTTAGAAAGAGGGCAGATGGGCAGCCGGCAGAGTCACAACAGTCACCAGTCACTCAACAGTTTGGTGACAATCTCATCAAACCACGTGCCAGAGAATTTCTCATTAGAACTCACCCACGCCACTCCTGCTGTTGAGGTAAGATCATAAACCACATCAATTCATTGCAATGTTAGGTGTTAGTGTTCAGGAATTGTGTTTACTAGTTCTTAAATGTTTTCATTAATAAGTAACAATACTAATACTGTGCAAATTAAGTAGGATACAAGTTACATTGTGAATATGTAACAAAGATGCACACTTTAGCATACTGTTTTTAGTTTTCCTTAAGTAAATAACTTCATATAATATGTGTAATATTGAAAAATAAATGTGAAGGTCACAAAGGACTATGTAATTAGAGTCCCCTTGCTTCCCAGATTAAAATAATGGGAAGCCAAAAAGTAGAGACTTGCTTTATTTTGAAGGTTATAGTCTTTACTGAACAAATAAAAAAACTGAGGCCTTCAGACTTCTATTTCAATGCATGCTATGTTTGTCCAAGTTTGGAAGATTTCCTGACATTTTTTACACTACATGCATTACAGTGTTGTATTTTACAGTATTTTCCATGTATTTTTACAGGTGGTCACTTTATCTGAATTATAAAGAAAATAAATCAGTTATTTGAAAGGGAGTCTTCTTTCACAAAGTAAAAGTCAGTTGTATTAGGTCATCCAAATCTCTCTGAGATATGTTTTAGTTATAGTTGGTAGCTGGCTGCATGGTCCGCCACAGTCCAGCATTTGCAAATCTTTTAAATAGAGATAATATGTTCAGTTACTTAGTTGAAATAGCAAGCAACTGTTTTTCTTGCTTAAAGATTGTGAGTGTTTGGAGGCTTGTTTCCGGGAATCAGTTCTGTCTATTTGGCTTCCAGCAGGTCTCTCAGCTTCTTTCAATGCTTCACCAGGGGCAATATCAGCCAAGACCAAGTTTTCGAGGAAACAAATATTCCAGGAGCTATAGGTATGAATTATTCTTGTGTTACTTATTAAGTTTCAACATAAATGCTGAAGAGAAAAAACTGTAATTTTTTTTTCTGATTTATCTTTCCAGATATGCCCTTCAAGACATGGACAAATTTAGCTTGAAAGACAGTGGCCGTGGTGACAGTGAGGCAGGAGACAGTGATTATGATTTGGGGCGAGATTCTCCAATAGATAGGCTGCTGGGTGAAGGATTCAGCGACCTGTTTCTCACAGATGGAAGAATTCCAGCAGGTAAGAGGGTAGTGAAAGAAAATCTTTATTTTCAGGTCTACCGTGACACCAGTAAAATGAAAAATTTCTCTCATGCTTATATTTCTTCTTTATTTGTCCCTTGCACTAAAGTATTTATAATATGTTTTATAGTATGTTCATCACTGTTTAGTAATGAACAGAAACTGAAACATTTTAACACTGTTAAATTTCATTAAGCGGTTGGAAGAGAACGAGTAAGCATGACATCTTCATAGGACAAGAAGAAAGGGGTGGGGGAAAATCAAAAAAACAAACCATTTTCCCCCTCTTTCCACCTCATCCGATACAGCCATAGAACACAGTTGTGTAACTCTTTGCAAAATTATTGGGTGGTGGTTTTTATTCAGTTAAACTGTTTTGGCGCAGAGTGGTGAACTGGACTGTAATTTGGAGGATGCGTTTCCTGTGATGGGCACCAACTCACAAAATCAGAGGCTAAAATACACTGGAAATTGTACACTTCAAGCATTAAAAATAGGAGAAGGAATGCATCTTTGTAGGTGGTAAGCACAGAATATTTTTGCCAACATTTCATTTTGCTATAGTAGAAGAGGCACAGGGACCCAAGAGTGGAATCTTTAAGTACACAGCAAGATAGAAGAGATGCTATTAAGTTTCGAACCACGTTTTCCTTGGAGTTTCTTCCCTCTAATTCTGCAATAGAAACTCTCTGAACTGAGTAAATACTGATTATATTATCCTAGCAGCCCCACTACTAAAGACTGCAATATTAAATCAACCTTAGGAATATGTGTGTTCTTTTGGCTACCTATATTTCCAAGTTTCACTGAATGTGGATCATTGACTGCCATTTGATATATGAAAGATAGAACAACACAATATCACCCATCTTAGTTTCATCGCACCTCTATTTTTGAATACAGATAAGTAAGAGAGTTTAGGAAATAAACATGAGGGAGCCTCAGACAGCTACAGGAATTCAAGAAAATCAATATAGCTGACAACCCGTATCAGCAGGTTCCACATCCATAGATTCAACCAACTGTTAATTGAAAGTATTTGGATTAAACAATAAAAAATAGCAATACAACAATAAAAAACAATACAAATAAAAAACAATACAGTATAACAGCTATTTACATAGCATTTACATTTATTAGGTATTTTTAGTAACCTAGAGAAGATTTAAAGTATTTGGGAGGATGTGCGTAGGCTCTATATAACTGCCATACCACTTTATATAAGCAACCCAATTTTGATATCCACAGGGGGCCTGGATCAATCCCCTTTGGATACCAAAGGACCACTGTGAATAGAAACTCAAGCACTCATAAGTGAAGTAGTGATGGCAGTAGCCAGAGCGGTATTAATATGAGGAATAGTAGTAGCAATAGTAGTTACCAACTATGCCCCCAGGTTTACTCCAGGCTCATGCAGAGTTTGATACCTGCACTGCCTCTCCTAAGGCTTTGGCAGGAATTAGTAGTAGTGACAGTAGCAACAGGCTTCTATTTTTTTTTTTTTTTTAAGATTTGGAAACTGAAACTTATAAAGGTTAGAAAATGCATCTCAAATCAGGCAGTTTGTACATGGGAGAGTGAGATTTGGACCAATCCCTGCACTCTTAAACACTAATCTATCAAGTATGTGAAGTAACAGGTTTTTGTTGTTGTAGTAATTGTTTTTAAATAGAGTGTCCTCATTGTTCTTATGTTCTAAAGACTTTATGACATACCCCATAACTATTAAATGTTGATTATTTAATACTGTTATCACAGTAATAGACACTATAATGTATCTCACAGGATGAATGTATGGGGGGGACTTCGAGAAACAATAAGGCATGCAGTGTACCTGAGAGCCTGTTTGCACAGTCATGGTGTCCGTTTTTTGTTTTTGTTTTTAATGCATAGACTTTCTTGACCAATTTGAAGAGAAATCTCTGAAAATTTAGTGGAATATATTTAGAATCAGACACTTTGCTCAAAGAGAATCAGTTTTATTATTCGTACTTGTGTAATAAAGGAGTTGGCTAAACTACAATTCTGTGATCCTGACAGAACCCTAATTTTGAGTATTAATCCTTGATTTTAAATAATGTAATTTCATTTCATTAAACAGAAAAGTAACATAGTGGGCATGACATCAATATTGTATTATGTATTTTTAGATTTGTATAATGTTTATTCATTGAAATTTAAATTTATCAGCATACTTAACTGAATAGCTGCTCTAATTACATAACCTTGGTATTTTGGGGATTAAATGATCCTAAAGTCCCTTTTAATTCTGAAATTGTAGAAATCTAATAGCTAATTATAAAGTTTTTTTTTAGGTCAAAGTTCTTTTACTTTTTCTTATATTTTCTAAGTTGCCACCTCCACGTAAGTTTGTGGCAAGAAAGTTTTCTAGCACTTGGAGTAAATAATAATAATAATAATTACAATAATAATAATAGATGTTAAGGAATAAAGACACTGGGGAAACAATAGGTAGACATAGATAAACTGTAGAAAACTGAATTGTGTTTAGTGAGTGACGTTAAGCTTCATCAGTATCACATTTCTTTTCAAAATTAGGAGTTCACCTTTATATCATCATTAATAATTCCACTTAACATGAGACAACTTTTAAAAAAAAATCTCATATTTGCACAATCACACTTAACCATGGGTGTGGCTGGAGAGTTATTTTGCTTGTGCATAACATTGTGTTACAACAAAATACATTATAGTAGATACAATTCTGCCTTACTAGGTACCTGCCTCCATCTGAGGTGTGGTCAAAGCTATCCTGGAGGTATAGAGCACCAGGAAGTCACCAATGGTCCGCAAAGTATATTCATGTTTGGCTACTGTAGACTGCAATATGCATACTGTGTATCTATACAAAGATAACTATCCCTTATTTATGAGTATAATTTTGATGACACATATTCCAATTTATTATTTACCCCGGCAACTTCCGGAGGCATAATAGGGTGTAAAACTTGTGTTTTGTAAATTTATATTCCCAGAAAATATCCCAAGTAGAGAAAAATGTAAGTCCACATCTGAATGCCATTAAAAGAGATCAGCACAGTTTCCAAAGCATTTATATTTCTAGGACTAAAGTGTGTTGTTCCAACTGTTTTTCTGCCTTAGACTTTGAACAAATATAGATTATGTTATGTTGCATTGCCTGCCAACAGGGTCATTTCTGGTCATTCATGCTATTAATTCCCACACAAATATCCTGCATTTTGAGCAGTCAAATTGGTATGCATTTTTTTGTCTGTTGGCTCATGTTTGCCAACATACTTTCTTACTCATTCAACTTTGAACTATAACACTAAGCATATGCCTGCAAAAATCTCCATTTTCCATTGCATTCACTTCACCAGGATGATTTATACAGCCGTTTTATTTTGTTTCTTGTGATACTCATTTTTCTTGATTGAGTCCAATCCACTTTTCATCAGTCTGTCATCTCTGATTACTTACTTTAAATATTCTTTTTAAATTTTATGTTCTCTCCTTTCTCATGGCAGGTATCCACGAAAGCCCATCTGTTCTGGCCTTTCTTCCATGACAGGTTTAGTGTGTCAGTGTGCAAACTGATATTCACTGTCTAGTAGCTCCTCCCTTTGTCAAATCTTTCTTTCATACAGCTTGAACAACATTTTGAGAACATTTTAATCCACATTTTTTGGCTCAAAATCAATACTTAACTCTTGTTGCCCAGCATCATTGAACTAAACTATTTATCTTGGCATTCAAAGGGCAATGGAATCCCCTCTTAGCTTATTAACTCTCATATGTTGCCATCTTTGTATCTTTTGTTATAGCTAGAAGCATCTCCTTACTTAATACACTGATGCTTTGCTCATGGTGTCCTTCCTACCTGAAAAGCTGGCTTCTCGTCACTTTGTGTAACTGAATCCTATTCATCTTTCAAAGTTTGTTTTAGGTGGCTCTTTCTTTAACTATTTCAGCTTCCACCTCCACTCTTTTTTCCTTTCTTGACATGCCCTTAGCATCATCTAGTTTGACACTTTACCTGTGTTTACGATGTCACTTGCTACACTTTACTTAGAGCTATATCTTTTTACAACTTTTGAGGGCAGGGTGCTATTGTTGCACTTCACATGTAGCAGACTCATAACGGATAACTGATTGATCACCTGATGACTTGACAGAAGCAAGGCATACGTATTTCTTCTTATATATCTGCTTCCTGTCCCACCAATAAGGTGCAGTGCGGTGACAAAATTCATAGTCTTACAGTGGTGAAGAAGATACTCTCCTTTCACCATGGTCCCCCTCCCCAGAGGACACTTAACTACCTATAAGAGCTTTCAAGGAGCAACAGAAAGATTAGCCACTTGCACCACTTGTCAACAAGCCCTGATAACTGGGATATAGTATGGAACATTTGTGGCACTGAATTACTTACAGATTGAGAATGTTTTCAGTCAAGTCCCTGGGGACAAGGTTGACAATATCAATGAAGTTGCAAGAAATGCCCTCTTCTGCACCATTACTCTTCCATTTCTCTTATTTTTGCCATCCTTCCCTCCATTAGTCTTTTCTTATCAATTTCTCTTATTATTTTTCATTTTTATGTTAATTTATTATTTTATAATTAAAGCTTCACTTATTTATTGGGATGAAGTTGCAAATAACATTCACTGTTTAAAAAATTTCTATGACCAAACTTATTTTTGAGCATGAACTTTCAGATTCTAGGTAACTTTCAGTTACCTAGATTGTATTTTTGCATTGTATTGTTGGTTATATGTTTATTATATTTAGGTCTTTAGAAAACTAGGTCATTTTCAGTATTCTTGCAAGCCTTTCCTTTCCCTCCAATCATTAAGCATTAAAATAAAGTGAATCAAACAACTAAGTCCTTCCCAAGCCTAAAACTACAGAGTTAAATAAAATAAATGAAGAGGTGTCAGCAGGTCTGTTCTTCTTCCTTCTGACAGGATATGAGTAAGACAATAGAGACAGGTCTAAGTTCCATTTTCAGAGACCTGGGGAATTAAGAAGGAAAAAAAAATCATTACCACTGTGATTGTTATTTTGCTGCTGAGAAAACCTCATTGCTATTAAGTTATTCCAATTACTTTCAACCCCTTTTGTTTCGTCCACATCAAATTAAAAAAAAAAAAGTTGGCAAACATTTCCAAGTAGTAATACTGCATGAAGTCAGGAAATCTAAAAAAGCTTTTATTCTTAAATCATTCTTGCTTATTTAAATGTAACCTTTCATAACAAATTGCACAAGTTTTCTTCATGCTTACCCTCTTTCTCTTTCCCCACCTTGATTCACATGGAATTGGTGTTCACACTTTCTCCACTTTTTTTTCTGCTTCATTGTATTTCTAGTTTTCTACTGATTCAGCTTTTTTCTCACTCATAATACTTGATCTCATTTTATTCCTCAAATTATCCTCCTTTTCATTAAAACTTGAGGTCCATATTTGGGACTCTTGCAGTTTAAGAACAGAATTATCTCAAAGATTCAAGCAGAGAAAAGCAGCAATTTCTACGCCTTCAATCAAAGACCATTACTTCTTTTTTTTCAGAAAGTCAACATTATTTTCTCCATGTTTTATTTAGAAAACATGTAGTGAATACCTACTGTATGCAGGCACTTTACCAGTTGCTAGTGATACCACAGTAACTGCAGTAGACAACTTGTTTCCTCTAATAAGGGAATGCGCATCCTTCAAGAGTCACCTTTTTAGCAATAATTTGGGAGGAAGAGGAATCTTCCTAAAGTAGATGGATCTACAAAATTAGCCCAATATGTAAGTATAGCTAGTAACAACCTAATGTTCTTGTAAGTCTAAGAGAATTATTTTGCATTTTCTGCATTCTGCTCTTTGCTCTAAAATGAAATCATAATACTGAACAGACTTATTTCTCACTGAAATAAGTCAATGGTTTGTAGAGTGTATTTTACATCTTTTCATTTCCTTGTCATGTAGCTTAGTTACTGTATTTGCCAAATTTAGAGGGGTTTTTTCCTCTTTATTTTCCTGCTTTTCTCATATCATCTATTTTTTTTCCTATGACTGTGGCCACTCATATTCCCATAAGAGCATTAGAACATCTGTAAGACCTAAGGAATGGATTTTTCATATTCTTCATCTTTTGATGACATTTTCATATATTTGAATATAAATATATTTTGAATCTTTAAAAGAAAACTTCTTAACAGGGTAATTGCAGATGGCCATCCAGTAGCTGAGGATACTTTTCACTGCTGTGTTAAGTAACAAGTCAATAAATAATTTGTAATATCTTTAAGAGAGATTAATAAGTATAATTACCTTATAGCTTATTATATTCTCATTGCTTCCATTAAAACTAAAGTAATATTGAGAAAGTTACACAAAGGTATGTATTACACGAGAATTAATGGGTGGCATTCTAAAGTTATAGGTTTCACCTTACAAGTCTGTTCTTTAGAATTTATGTTCAGCACTTATTTCATCACTCACACCTAGTTCTTCCCACGTATACTTTATCAACCCGTCTTATCATTATTCAAGTAGCAGAATATTCTTACCTGATTAATAAGGAAAAAAAAGCACACCAGAAGATAACACTTATGGAGGTCTATAAAACCAGTGTTCAAATTAAAGCCATAATTGTAGTCCAGCTTTTGTGTATAATAATAGGTTGGCATCATGGAAATAGTTTAAAATTGTCTCATTCTATTTTTTATTATAAAATTGCATTTTTGCATCATTTTGAATCGTGCTAAGTATAATAATGAATCCCCACTGTTTTTCTTGAGTGCAGCTATGAGACTCTGCACGGAGGAGTGCAGGGTCCTGGGACACTCTGACCAGTGCTGGATGCCACCACTGCCCTCACCGTCTTCTGATTATAGGAGTAACATGTTCATTCCAGGGGAAGAATTCCCAACGCAACCCCAGCAGCAGCATCCACATCAGAGTCTTGAGGATGACGCTCAGCCTGCAGATTCCGGTGAAAAGAAGAAGAGTTTTTCCACCTTTGGAAAGGACTCCCCAAACGATGAGGACACTGGGGATACCAGCACATCATCTCTGCTCTCGGAAATGAGCAGTGTGTTCCAGCGTCTCTTACCGCCTTCCCTGGACACCTATTCTGAATGCAGTGAGGTGGATCGGTCCAACTCCCTGGAGCGCAGGAAGGGACCCTTGCCAGCCAAAACTGTGGGTTACCCACAGGGGGTAGCGGCATGGGCAGCCAGTACGCATTTTCAAAATCCCACCACCAACTGTGGGCCGCCACTTGGAACTCACTCCAGTGTGCAGCCTTCTTCAAAATGGCTGCCAGCCATGGAGGAGATCCCTGAAAATTATGAAGAAGATGATTTTGACAATGTGCTCAACCACCTCAATGATGGGAAACACGAACTCATGGATGCCAGTGAACTGGTGGCAGAGATTAACAAACTGCTTCAAGATGTCCGCCAGAGCTAGGAGATTTTAGCGAAGCATTTTTGTTTCCATGTATATGGAAATAGGGAACAACAACAACAACAAAAAACCCTGAAAGAACTGGCATTGCCAAATAGTTGCATTTATCATAAATGTGTCTGTGTATATTGAATATTAAATACTGTATTTTCGTATGTACACAATGCAAGTGTGATTATTTTAATCTGTATTTTAAAAATACATTTGTACCTTATATTTATGTGTAATTTAACAAACAAATTTTATTTTTTTACTCCCATGACAGACATGTTTTTCCTAGTCGTGTAGAAACTAGCCACTGTTCAAATCTGATACACTATTCAACCACAAAGTATACAGGCACTGCTTAGATTAGTTTTGTTGGGGAAGAATTATTATGTTGTATGAACAACCCCACTGAAGCATTATACAATTCTTAATTCCATTAAGTGATCCCACTTTTTTTCAATAACTTTTTAGAAATTAAGAATCATTAAAACTGTTAAGCTATTTTATTGTTATTTTCTCTACTTTCTACTAGCCCCAATAGTTGAACTCTTATAGGAAAATCGAAAGATAAAGTGAAAGTTTATTTCAGGACTGAGAAATATCTTGAAGGTTATTTATTAGATGACTATCTCAAATGAACTTTTTATAGACAATGATGAAAACAGAACTAAAGTCAATGTTTCCTGACTCCCAGGCCCCTACTATTCCAGGCCATCACACTGGCCTGTTCCGGAGAATATTTCTCTCACAATATTATTATCTACTTATAATTACGGTAAACAATAAATTTTATTCCATCCTTGTAGTATGAAACATGCTCCAAGGAAATGGAATGTGTCCTTTAAATGGATAACAGTATGTGTTCTAATGGCATAAAATATTACTGGATAAAAACAGTTATGTCAGTGTCTCTCCTAAGGTAGTAAATATAATTGACTTATTCTGAACCCATTCTATTTTGAATCTTCCCCTTTCCTCTCACAATACTTGAACATTTTAATCTTTTGGAATATTGTCTTTTTTTGTTATAACTATTCATTTTTAGCTTTTGTCTCCAGTGCATGATCTCATATTTTTGCTTTTATTTTTAGTATAAGAACATTTATAAAATCATATTTTTGTTACTGCAATTGTTTTATTTGTTGTGTGGCAAATGAGAAATCCTTTATTTATTGTGCTGTGATCTCTCTGTGTGAAATGCCTTGGTGAGAGAGATGCTTATTATGACTATTATCATTTCTGACCAAGCTTCTATTAATGTTGTTTCTAATAATACACTATCTTGATTGTACTCTCCAGAAAATTTTTCTGTCAGTGAAAATAAAAGAAAAATTAAAGTAAAGCTAAGGAACTGTCTATAAGTCAGAGTCCTGTTGCTACATATTTGTTCAAAAGCTTGGCATGCAGCATGCCCTTCCTGAGAGGGTGATTCAGTGTTGAGTTTCAAATAATAAACAGGCAGCATTCAGTTGGCTGGGCGAACAAGAAAAACACAATGGAAAAGGAATGAGTTTGAGACTTGTAATGGGAATGAAAGTAGTAAACCATATTCCAGCTAAATAAGTTAAATGCATTTGGGGAATAAAGAAAAAAGAGTAAGCAAGCAATAATTGCTTGAATATTTTTCAAATTACAAAAAAATAATACTTTCTCAGGACATTTTGTATTAACTTGTGCAGGATAAAAAGGTTTCCTTACAATGTTTCCAGAAGGCAAGAATATTATCATCCCTGGCTTGCTAGTCAGGAATTGAAATACTGGGAAAGTTAAGTAACTGAAAAGTGACTAAAATTCAGATATTTGAATTCTCAAATGAGTACCACATTAAATAGAATATATTACCTCTTTCAACAGGCACATTTTCCTTTATAGGAGAGATTGCAATTACAAGTGAAATTTCAGTATATTTTTCAGTAGATTACACACACAAACGCTAACCATATTTAAATGCATTCTGCCTTTCAACTTCACTTCCTTTCAGTATATATTACCATTAAGAAAAAGACTTTTATATCCTCACTGTTCTTAATTTAAAGCACCAGCAGTAATATGGGAAGCTATGCTGAAAACCGCTATTTTGAATAATGTGAAATAAATAAAATGCAATATTTCATTCAACACAAAACTTTTGTATATTGTCCATATTCCAAGAATTTCATGTCTCAAAATCCCTTGTTTCTCCAGCCTTCTCCACTTATTATTGCTTCCCATGTCCACAGATTAAGAGAATATAAGTGCAAGATTTCAGCTTTTTGCTTCTGTTCCTTTCACCAAGTAACATCCTTTTAGTGAAAGCTGGGATGTCTGATGCTATCATAGCAACCTAATCTCTCACCAAGTTTGTATCACCTCTTTTTTGATACCCTACCCTTCCTCAGATTGAAACAACAAAAAAGCACTTAAACATTCTTTCCTCCACTTATTATTTTTAATCCCTTTAGTTCTACTGGATTATTTGAAATGTTCTTCAATGACAATCATATATTAAGGAAATTAACTTCAAAAAATGTAACTCAAAACTGAATCTATTGCTTAACAAATCCTCCTTAAATTCTTGTTTATAGAATGATGAGAATTAGCTTTCTTCAAATTCTTGTAAGTTATTAACATTTTTATTAATTGCTCATTGATTTACTTATTGATCTTAGCAGATGGGGCTTATAACATTGTTAATCATTTAAACTATTGTTCTTTCTGTCACAAATATTTAAATTTGCCACTTACCAATAGATAACTATTAAGGTAAAGATGAGTGAGTTATTAAGTTATTGTCTTATTGAAGTCACTGAAGACGTCACATTTATGAAACTCAGCTTAGTTTTCTTGTTTCATTCTTTTGATACTGGTGATCAGAAAATATTCAAAGATCAATTGGAAACATTGACACTTTAAAATTTAAAGATTGTAGATCTATTTTAAAAATAAGCAATATTATACTGGATTACTTGTATGGCTGAAAAATGCATTGTCTGACATGGCAGCTTTCAACATAGCAGAAACTAATAGAACTGTCCCAAGACTGTCTTACATGTTTTGACATTTCTGTTCCATTTCAGTATATCTGGATAATGTATCATCACAAGAACGAAACAAAAAAACTAAGCTGATTTTCATAAATGTGACTTCTTCAGTGACTTCAAAAATTAAGGATATACTGAACTCTGAATAAGCAATACATGTTGCTATTTAAAAATTAAAATCTGGGCTGGGTGTGGTGGCTCACACCTGTAATCCCAGCACTTTGGGAGGCCGAGGCGGGTAGTCAGGAGTTTGAGACCAGCCTGGCAAATATGGTGAAACCCCATCTCTACTAAAAGTACAAAAATTAGCCATGCATGGTGGTGCACGCCTGTAGTCCCAGCTACTCGGGAGACTGAGGCAGAAGAATCACTTGAACCCAGGAGGCAGAGGTTGCAGGGAGCCGAGATTGCACCACTACACTTCAGCCTGGGTGACAGAGCAAGACTCTGTCTCAAGAATAAAATAAAATGAAATAAAATAAAATAAATCTGCTGAGTGTGGTGGCTCAGGCCTGTAATCCCAGCACTTTGGGAGGCCTAGGCGGGTGGATCACTTGAGGCCAGGAGTTAGAGACCAGCATGGCCAATATGGCAATACCCTATCTCTATGAAAAAAAATACAATAAATTAGCTGGGTGAGGTGGTGCACACCTGTAGTCCCAGCTACTTGGGAGGCTGAGGCAGGAGAATCACTTGAATCCGGGAGGGGGAGGTTGCAGTGAGCCGAGATCGAGCCACTGCACTCCAGCCTGTGCGACAGAGCAAGATTCTTTCTCAAAAAAAAAAAAAAAAAAAACACAGGCAGATCACCTGAGGTCTGAGGTCGGGAGTTCGAGACCAGCCTGGCCAACATGGTGAAACCCCATCTCCACTAAAAATACAAAAATTAGCCGGGCGTGGTGGCACCCACCTGTAATCTCAGCTTCTTAGGAGGCTGAGGTAGGAGAGTCACTTGAACCTGGGGTTGGAGGTTGCAGTGAGCTGAGATTGCACCACTTCACTCCAACCTGGGCTACAGAGTAAGACTCCATCTCAAAAAAAAAAATTAAAATCCAACCAAATGATGCTGGGCACGGTGGCTCACGCCTGTAATCCCAGCACTTTGGGAGGCCAAGCCAGGCGGATCATTTGAGGTCAGGAGTTCAAGACCAGCCTGGCCAACATGGCAAAATCAAGTCTCTACTAAAAATACAAAAATTAGCCAGGCATGGTGGTGCATGCCTGTAATCCCAGCTACCCGGTAGGCTGAGGCAGAGAGAATTGCTTGAACCCGAGAGGCAGAGGTTGCAGTGAGCTGAGATCGAGCCACTGCACGCCAGCCTGAGCAACACAGCGAGACTCCATCTCAGAAAAGAAAAAAAGAAAAAAAATCCAACCATATGAAAGTCTTAAAGATTTATGTCAGTTTAAAGAAGAATAAAAATAGTGCAGGCATTTCAAAAGAACAGCACATTTAAATTCCTTAATTGCAGGTTGAATGCCCAAAGTAAAGCCACCTTTACATTTATAAGCTGTTTTAGGTTGTGAAAGTGTAAGATGCCATACTGATTGTAATCATTTATAATATTAGGATTTCTCTGTGAATGATAGCAATAATACTGTATGCTACATAAAATGAAGTTTTAATTTGATAAATTAGGCTATTTGGGCCACTGAAGTATCATCTGGTTCAGTTAAGTTCCTAGAATAAACCTAGTCACTGTTTCTGAGATAATTAAATGATATTTACACGGAAACTGAAAATATTGTATTGCCTAAATTGTGGTTTCATTCTTTATCTGTGTAACTGAGGTCATAGTCAAGTACATAGACTCTTACTACCAGAAAAAAATGGGGACCCTTAATATAATCTAACTCCAAAAAATAATTAAATAGGTAGACACTATATAATAGATGTAGAAGTGGTAGTGTATATTTCTTATTAATTTATTATATTTTTATTATATGCTAGCATATACAACTTGTAGCACTGTTAAACACATTTTATGAGGAGCTAGCATCACAAAAATTGCTACCAAAATTTACACACTTTCTGACTTTTAAAATTGCAATAACACATCCTACTCTGGCACTTTAAAATAATAGATTTCTATTTCCTTTTATGACTTCTGCAAGATGCTCCTAATCCTTGTTTGCTTTCTCTGATTTTATCTCTTCAATTTATTTATTTAATGGTATTCTTCCTTGATAATTCATGCTACTGTCCACATTTTATAGCACTCCTCTCCAAATTTTCACATGTATAGAGTTCGTCATATAACCACCTAGATTTTATACTTTTTTCTTATGTCTTTTCTTTGTTATTGATATAATAGGGATCATAATTTTGATATATAAAGCTAATACATTTTGTTCTCAATAAACCTTGCTCCCATGATTCATTGGTTTAATGAGAAGGTAAATTCATGCAATCAAGAACAAAGGGTCATTTCTTTTTTTTCTAAGTTTTAAATTAAATGTTTTCAAGTGCCTAGAAAGAAACTAGTGTAGAAAACGTGGCTTATTGCGGGAGGAAATCATTTTTTTAATGTAAAACACTTATCTTTATGTATTAAGGGTTGGAATGGTGAGGTTGGAATTTTACTGTAAATCAAAGTGAAATGCAGGAAGAAAACAGCATAGTGAATAAGAAAGGCCCCTTGCCACAGAATAGAATGATAACTTAGCTAATTGTTGGGAGTATAAAGCCCTAGGGGTGAGTAAATTGAGAAGGGTAAAATCAGATGTTAGTATATTTTTTATTCCCACTGCCAATGATCTCTAGAAGAAATTACAGAACAAGACTTTGAAAATGATAATTTCTGTTTCCCTGACCCTCATGGCACAGGAGAGCAGACATGGAAGGAAGTGGTGCCAAGGTGTTTGCCTCTGGGAAACATCTTGCTCCTCAGTGCCTTTGGATGGATGTGTGGCCTATGAGAAACTCAGACTTTATTCCTTGCTGAAATGGGGGAGGGGTTGATACTATAAGCCCTATTATATTTCAAAGTGCTTTTATCTAAATGAAGTCAGGCTTTCTAAAACCCCATGTACATTCCTGTTTTATTAAAAGGTACATTCTACAGCTTAAGATAGCTAACCACAGAATATTCTAGACATAAGAAGCATAGACCTTTCCTTTGGAAGTAGGCCTTTGTTTTAGACAGTGCTTTAGGTTCGAAATTATCTACAAAACTGCCAGTAAATCTTGTTACATACGATGTAATAAATCCCAAATATGCAACTAATAATGTTTTATGAATTCTAACCAGAAAAATGTTTTGCCAGTCCCTGCTTTGTGATTTGTATTTCTTCTGCAAACTCACGCCCAGAGGCTGTCATTGTGGATTTTGTGAGCTTCCTCTACAAACTTTTGGTATCTGTTGAGAGTTTTGGATGCCAAATACATGAGATGGTAATGAGCAAAATGTCTCTATGGGAGGCAGCTACTGAGGACCAGCTGCCCCACTGACTCAGTCCACTCACTGCTTTTTCTCCCATGCCTTTGTCCTCGTTTTCTCCTTGGGTGGCATCTTAGTAGGAGGGCAGTATATAATCATTCCTTTGTTCAATAAGTAATTATTGTGCACTTACTATGCCTGAGACACTGTTCTAGGTGTGCTGTGATACATTGATGAACAAAACAGACAAAAAAGAGAGGAACAGCAAAGCCTGCAGTACCAGTCCATGACTGTCATGACAGGCCAGGTCCACACCATCATACCAGTACAGGTGGACACTTCCCATTAGGTGTAATGAGCAGTAGAAGGACAGAGACATGATCCGAGGCCCTGCTTTGCTTACCAGTGCATCCCTTGACCATTACAGACGCTTAACAACTCTGTTGAATATGTGGATGACTGTGTGCTTCATCTTGAACCCATATGCTACCTAGGGAGAAAGACTAAAAATATGACGGCATTCCTACCATTAAAAACTGAGTTATTACTTAAATGTTCTTAAGTGTTAAAGCAGGGAGAACTAGAATAACCTTAATTGACAGCATTCGGTGTTCTCTGCCAGCAGGAGGAATTGGAAATCAAGAACAACTAGAACCAGAAAGAAGGATATGTATCTACTTCTTTTTCAGTTTTCTAAGGGCAATTCAGATACTTGGAATATTTGCCCTTTTCTCTGGGCATTTTTTCTAGATTAGGTGCTAGAAACATTTCTAAGTTAATGTTTCAGTTCCACCCTTTATGGCAGTGTGACTGATCATGTCACATAACAAGTGTATACTTTGATTTCCACATTTGTACTGCAATTGAAATGATACTAATAACACTATTCCCCTCAAAGAACTGTTGTATTGATCAAGCGAAACAAAAAATGAAATCTAAGTAAGGATAAGGACATGGGAGAATTTATAATAGGAACATTTTGTTTTCTTGTGTCATTTTTCGACAAAAGGGCTCATCAGCTCAGGTATAGTTATAGGAAATTAAACAACAAGCTTCTTCTCCATCTGAGATTTCACCATTTACATTTTTTTCTATCCATTTGTAAGTGGATGAAAAGAAAAAAATTATATAAAAAGTAGAAGTTATAGTCAATGTTGGTATTAGTTGGGAAAGGCTAACAGTTACAAAAAGTAAACTCAATATGAATAATTTTTCATACATAGCAGAAGTTTCTTTCTGCACACATAACAGCCAGTCTTAAGTGAAAGTACAGTTTCTGAGAGAGTGACGTTCCTTCATGAGATCTTTTGGGGACCTGTACCTTAGAGATTCTGCCATCAATGACCCATCATTTGGGAGGGATCTCATTTCCAACCAGGCACAAGGGAAATGATCATGGAGAAATACAACTAGGAGGTCATTAGGGACCAGCCTGAAAATGTCACATGTTCCTTCTACTGATAGCTCATTGTCTAGAAACAGTCACATGACCACATAGGGAGGCTTATGCTGGCCACTGTATTTTGGTGAGCCACGCTGTTCCTATAATGCAATCTTTAGGAGTTCTAGCACCTTCAAAATGTCACTACAAGTTATTTATATAATTTCTACAGTAATTTTCAGTTTACTTCTCTAAGTTGCATATTAGAATCTCAATACCTAGAGAGAAGGAAGAGTATATTTTTATTTTCTGTTTTTTTTTTTCTACAGAGGCTAGTAGAGTTTTGACCTGTCAAAGGTACTCAATCATGAGTAAGTAAACATATAAGGAAAAAAATAATGTCATTTGAATCCTACACAGATCCTTCACAGTAAACTTTATTGGCTGGGAATGGAGGGTGAGGACAGGGAGTGGAATATGATAAGGATGTGTTAGTATATATAGTAATTATCAGAATCAACATCTTTTCAAAATAAATGTGACCTCTTGTTCCCAAATTCTGATAGGTATTGGAAAGGTGACTCCCTGATTGTGGGGGGGGGGGGGGTGGGGTTGGGGGTATGGAGCCTGCAAAGCAGATTGAGGGAAACATTTAATGTAAAAAAGTGCTCTCTATCTTGATTGGGGGTGGTACATCACATTTGTCAAAGCTCATCAAAATGTACATTTAACATCTGTGCATTTTCTATGTAAATTTTATTTTATACAAATCATACCTCTATTGAAAAAATTGAAAAATAATTCACAACTTAAAAAATATAATGAATTAACAAAAATAGAGAAAAAATATGAGGACTTCTCACTGAATTCAAAATCTATTTGAATTTTTTAAATTTTTATTTATTTATGTTTTATTTTTAGAGATGAGGTCTCACTAAGTTGCCTAGGCTGGTATCAAACTCCTGGCCTGAAAGGATCCTCCTGCCATCAGCTTCCCCAATAGTTGGGATTACAGGCATGAACCACCATGCCCAGCCAAATCTATTTGTGTCTAATTTAGACAGAAGTCACTTCAGGGAAAGTCTCCAACAGTATATTCTCTATGATGTTGCATTGCAGCAACTCAGTTCTGCAACCCCGTCTTCTTTCTCTTACAACATTAGGATTCTTAGGAGAGAGGGTGTCTACTTAGAGCTAAATAGTGTGACTTCTGCACCATGAGTTGTGACAAGGGAAACAGTGTTGAAGAAACTATCATGAACATTGAAGACCAAACTTCAATTAGGGAGCCTTCCTATATTTAGGAAAAACCTTACGATTTTTGTTTTATTTTGACAGAAACGCAAACTATGCTTGTCACAGAAGGGAGAAATCTGCATCCATTGTCAGAATAGCAAATATTATGGCAAAGTAGGTACACAAAACAACCCTATTTTGGGTTCAGATTGAGACAGAGAGGGAGAAATATATGTGAAGTATGCAACAGAGAGAATTATTTATGTTTGTTTGTTTTTGTGGGTTTTTTTTTTTTGAGACAGAGTCTTGCTCTGTCACCCAGGCTGGAGTGCAGCTCAAACTCGGCTCACTGCAACCTCCACCTCCCAGGTTCAAGTGATTTTCCTGCCTCAGCCTCCCAAGTAGCTGGGACTACAGGCATGCACAACCAAGCCCAGCTAATTTATTGTTTTTTTGTTTTTGTTTTTGTTTTCCATAGAGACAGACTTTTGCCATGTTGGCCAGGCTGGTCTCGAACTCCTGGCCTCAAGTGATCCACCCACCTCAGCCTACCAAAGTGCTGAGATTACAGGTGTGAGCCACTGCGTCCGGCAACAACAGAGATAATTCTTATAGAGTTTTCCAAAACTATTCCTGGGGTATTTCACTGTCAGTTACAATGGAAGAGAAATCTGAGACTTATCCAGAACTATCATATGAAGTTTTTGAACAGCAACAAGATTGTTGCACCAAAATTTTAAAAACGAAACAGCTACTAAAGCTATTAGAATGTGCAGCAACCCCCAGCCTGTAAGTGAAGACCTTATGCCATTTGTTAGGCTCCAAGCCTCCCTAGAGACTGTTAGGGAGTGTATCTGGAATGAGGAGAGCTCAGAAATGTTTGCAGAAACCTTGTTCTCCATTTCAGTGAGTCATTAATGAAAGCCTATGACTCATAGCTATATAAATGAGAAAGAAGCAAAAGCAAAACAAAACAAAAAGAGCACAATCTTCCCCTCCATATCTCTCAATCTTTATTACAATGCATCCAATCTTACAAAAGCAAAGGCATGCTGTATATAAAATTTGTGTCCCAGATTAAGGACCATATAATGTGAATGATTTGGGAATACCTAGCCTTCTACAGTAGGAATCTGTCAACTCCATAATTTCTTTCAAAGAGAAGGCATGCCTTTTGCTCACTTAACATGAAAAGTCTCCATTTGATATGTAACCCGCTGAATTTCAATGAAAATAGCCAACTCAAAACTACTCACTAATTGCTCATAGTTTTGATGGTTGTTTAAACTGTGACTCAGATTAATTCATTTTATTCAACAATATGCAATTTTTCTGAAAGAAATTTTTTATTCTGAGAGTCTTTCAATTTTGTTTTTTCTGCTAACATGCCTTCAAAAGGTAATCACTCTTCAGAATGTCATATCCTGAATATTACCCTCTTCTGGGAGAAAGAAAATGATTTAATCACATCTTGACTCTTCGCGCTTTTCTCATTTATTTGTTTCTCATTTAGCAAAAAGCTACTGTTGATAAATTGTTGTTTCAATTTTTATAATTTTTTTCTATGCATTTCTCAACTATGCTTACTATTTGTTTTTTTTACTAAAATTTTATTAAAACATGAATTATATCATGTTAAGCAATTGGGTGGTTTTGTCAGAGGTATTTAAACCAGAGCAACTCCTTGAATAGGGGCTTGGCAAAATAAGGCTGAGCTGCATTCCCAGGAGGTTAAGGCATTCTAAGTGTCTAGATACAGGTCATAAAAACCTTGATGAAAAAACAGGCTGCAATAAAGAAGCTGGCCAAAATCCACCAAAACCAAGATAATGGCAAGAGTGACTTCTGGTCTCCCTCACTGCTACATTCTCACCAGTGCCGTGACAGTTTACTAATGCTGGCCCAGCATGGTTGCTCACACCTCTAATCCCAGCACTTTGGGAGGCCAAGGCAGGTGGATCACTTGAGGTCAGGAGTTCAAGAAAAGGCTGACCAACATGGTGAAACTCCGTCTCTACTAAAAATACAAAAATTAGCCCGACATGGCGGTGCACACCTGTAGTCTCAGCTACTTGGGAGGCTGAGGCAGGAGTATGACTTGAACCTGGGAGGTGGAGGTTGCAGTGGTCCGAGATACTGCACTCCAGTGTGGGTGACAGAGCAAGACTCTGTCTCAAAAACAAAAAAAAACCAACAATGATGACAAAAAAACAAATGCCATGGCAATGTCAGGAAGTTACCCTATATGTTCTTAAAAGGGGAGGCATGAATAATCCACCCCTTATTTAGCACATAATCAAGAAATAGCCATAAAAGTGGGTCTATGGAGTAGCCATTCTTTATTCTTTTACTTTCTTAATAAACTTGTTTTCACTTTGTTCTGTGGACTCACCTCAAATTCTTTCCTGCACAGTATCCAAGAACCCTCTCTTGAGGATCTGGCTCTGGACCCCTTTCTGGTAGCAGTTTCAGATTTTAAAAAATAAAGCAACTAATATTAAAGTAAAAGATAAATGCTGTAGTGCTTAACGGTAAATAAATTGCCTTTCTATTCCGTATCATGCTGGTTTAATTATTTGAAGTTTAAAAATAAAACAATTAGAGAAACATAATTCCCTTTCTCTTCTATATCTATTTTTAGGACATTTCTGGCTATTTTATTCTTATTATAACTTTTGGAATCAGTTTGTCTGCTTTTCCAAAAAATATACTGTTGGTATTTTAAACTGGGATTACATTAAATTTACAGATTAATTTGAGGAAGAACTGAGATTCTTATGGTGTTGCATTTACTATTGCAAGAGTGTATTTTCCTTGTGTTAAATCCTTCTTTTGTGTTCCTCAGTGGCATCTACAGTTTCGTCACAGAAGATTGTAGGTTTCTGGTTAAGTTTTGTATTTTATCTTTTGATGTTTTAGTCTTGTACATAGTTATTGTTCATATGAGAATCTCCTTTATTGCTATAAATTAATTTAGTACTCTGTCCTGTAACTGATTTTTCTTATTATTTATAATGGTCCTCAAATTGATCCTTCTAGGCCGGGCTGATGCATGTAATCCCAGCACTTTGGGAGACTGAGGTGGGTGGATCATTTGAGGTCAGCAGTTTGAGATCAGCCTAACATGGTGGAACCCCATCTCTATTAAAAATAATTAGCCAGGTGTGGTGGCACACGCTTGTAATCCCAGCTACTCTGGAGGCTGAGGCACGAGAATTGCTTGAACCTGGGAGGCAGAGGTTGCAGTGAGCTGAGATTGTGCCACTGCACTCCAGTCTGGGTGACAGAGCAAGGCTCTGTCTCAAAAAAAAATAAAAATAAAAATAAAACTGATCCTTCTAGATTTGCTAAGGAGAAAAATATATTATTTTCAAAAGTTAGTCATTTAAAATTCTCCTTTCTAATTTTTGTTTCTAAATTTATTCCTCAATCTATTCCACAATTTCATTGGTTAATCTAGAATAATTTATATTAATAATATTAATAGCAAATTTTGTTGCATTATTATTGATGTTAAAGAGAATGTTCTAATGATTTCTCAATTAGCATATACCTGCTATTTTTCATGTATATAAATATAGTCACGTCAAAACTATTTTATTTTATTATGATTTTAAAATCAAGAATAGTTGTTGAATATTATTAAATTTTCTTACATCTAGTGAGATTTATATGACAATCTCATCTGACTTGCTAAATATATTGATTTATTTTTATAGCTATCCTAATATTTAACCACACTAACATTTTTCCAGGAATAAACTCCAATTGCTTTGCTATTTATTAAATAAACAGCTAATTTTTACCTAGTTAAAGATGTTTTTATCTTAATGTGCTTGAACAAGGGGTTCCATGCTTGTTTTGTGTGTGCGTATGTTCATGTGTGTGCATTTACCTTTAATGGGATTTGGGGATCATACGATATACATATTCTAAAAGAGTTACAAAAATTTTTCCTTTTTTCTATACTCTGAACAATTGAAATTTAATTGCAGTTATCTGTTACTTGATGTTTTGGAATAATTCCCTTGTGAAACCATCTGGGCAATAGCTGTTAGACTTTATCTCCTGAATGGTAAATGATCTGTGTAGTATTCCAAACCCACTTTCTGGAGTCAGTTTGGTAGTTTATATTTTCCAAAAAAATAAAGAGAGAAATGCAATTTTATACCTATTCTCAGACATGCAAAGATTTGGACACTTTTTTTTTTAAGAATTCTATCAATTTTTCCCAATTCTACCAATGTCTATAGTTATTACTTTATTGGCATTGAAAAGGTTATATTATTGTTTGTCCTGTTTATTCATGTTACTCATGAATAAAATAAGCACAGTGAATGATAGGAAAGGCAAATGATATAACATTTTGCAAAACTGGGGTCCCAAAAGAAAATGAAAGAGCAATAGGATTTATTTATCGATTCTAACATTTAACAATTTATGCTTAATTAATTTTTGTTTTTATGTTTATTTCTACTTCTTTAATTACATTTGTTCTTTTTCAAACATTTAAAATTGGATGCATAGTGTTTTTGATATTATATATTATGTTTTGTCTGTTCTTTATTTAAGCTGTTATACTTTCAGAAATGTATGTTTCAATTGGCTTAATTTTCTAAATCATTTCTAATTTTGGTTTGACTTCCTCTTTTCTCCAAAAGAGAATGTAAAATTTCTCTCTTAATGTGGAAAGATTATTACTCTTTCTTGTTATTAATTTCTGTTTTATGGTATTGGGATTATATTAACTCTTTGGAATTTATTAAGCTGTTTTTTGAGGCCCAGTATGTGGTCAATTTGTTAATATTATTTAGGAATTTGAAAACAATTTGTTCTCTTAGCTTTTAGAAATATGCCCCCATATTTGTGTGTGTGTATATAAATACACACACACACATATATACATACACACATACAACGAACATTTAGTAAAAAATATGTAATAATGTTCATATTATATTTAAAATTATATTATTTAGTGTTTTATGCTAATTTTTGGTCTTTCGTTTCTGTTATACATTGAGGAGTGAATAGCTCTTAAAATTGGCTAATACTATTGTGTTTCTATCTATTTCTCTTTGTTTTTTCCTTGTGGATTTTGCTCTGTTAATGTTATGCTATGTTTTTGGTGCATCGATAAGTGTCTGGTATGCCTTTGCCTATTTATTAATTTTAGCCAATATAAATATCTTTGTCGTAATAATGTTCTCATGTTTTGTTCTGTTGTCCAACCTGATATTTTTATTTTTTGAATAAACAAGTATAGTCTATTTATATTTAATGGTATGATATATGTTTTGATGTATACTAGTTGGTCAAACTCTGTGTTTAGGTTACCCTATTTATGATTTCTTTTTATGATTTTTGATATCATTTAGTTTTATTTTTCTTATAAAATGTTTTGTTTACACATTTATAATTCTAACTATATAACAAATTCAATTCTCTTTCTTTAGGCAATGTCTATATAAACAATGGCATTAAATATAATTCAATATTTTTACTTTTATTTTCCAATTCTCAGTCTTTTCCTATTTCAGTGTTAAATGATGCTATGACAAACTGTGAGCCTGGAATAACTTTATTTCCTCTACAGATAGCTTTGATTCTTTTTTGCCTTCATCCCTTAAAGATTATTTCCTTGTAATTTATTCATGGCACAGTAAAGTCTACCAGGATATATTTCAGGGCAATTGTTAATTTTATGTGTCAACTTGACTCTGTCATGGAGTGCCTAAATAAAACATTATTTCTTGGTGTGCTTGTGTAGGTGTTACTGGATGAAATAAGCATTTGATTCCATGGACTCAGTACAGCAGATTGCCCTCCCCAATGTTATGGACATCACTCAATATTTTTAGGATCCGAGTAAAACAAAAAGTAGAGGAAAGACAAATTTACCCTTTTTGTTTCCTGCTTGCTTGCTTGAGTTGGGATACTGGTCTTCTCCTGCCCTGGACTGGGAAATCAACTCCTATGGTTCTCAGGTGTTTGAGACTTGGACTGAAATTATACCACTGGATTTCTTGAGTCTTCAGGTTACAGATAGCAGATCATGAGACTTCTTTGTCTCCATAATCGTATAAACCAATTCTTCATTTAAAAAATCTCTGCCTGTATTTGTATATATACATATCTGTCTCCTATTGGTCCTGTGTCTCTTAAGAATCCTAATATATATTGATTGTACTGTGTCAGGGTTTCCTGGATAGGTGTCTTTTCTTAATCTATACATTATATATATTTTTGGAAAGTTTCATTTTTTGGAGAAAGTTTTATATATATTGTATTATTTTATTTTATTTTGGAAAGTTTAACTTTATTATATCCTAAGACAGTTTTATTGTTTTCTTTTCTAGTAATCAATTTATATTCTTTTGGAACCCCAATTTTGTAAAACGTATCATTTGCCTTTCCCATCATTCATCGTTCTCTTTTTGACCTCTTTTCATCTATACTTTATCATTTATCACATTTACTTCTAAATCCTATCATCCATGTCAGATTCTGTGTCTTCAGCAGTGTTTAATTCTTTAGTTGCTAAATCCAATGAGACTTCATGTCCCTGATGGTTTTCTGCATGTTTGGATGTATGTTTGTATTTTTATGGGTTTTCTTCCTGTGCTTTGCCTGTTGATATGGTTAGGCTTTGTGTCCCCAGCCAAATCTCATTTTGAATTGTATCCCCATAATCCACATGTTTCAAAGGAGAGACCAGGTGGAGGTCATTCCATCATGGGGGCAGTTTCCCCCATGCTGTTCTCATGATAGTGAGTGAGTTCTCATGAGATCTGGTGGTTTTATAAGGGGCTCTTCCCTGCTTCACTCAGCACTTCTCCTTCCTGCTGCCTTGTGAAGAAGGTACCTTGCTTCCCCTTTGCCTTACACCGTGATTGTAAGTTTCCTGAGGCCTCCCAAGCTATGCAGATCTGCGAGTCAATTAAATCTCTTTTCTTTATAAATTACCCAGTGTTGAGCAGTTCTTTATAGCAGTATGAAAGCAGACTAATACACCTGTCATATTTCACTGTTCTTGAATTCTCACCATGACTCCCCTGAGATTTTTTAACTATACTTTGCATTCTCTGTTTTTATTAAGGTGCTCACTTCACAAAGTTTGAGAATGTTTCCTGCAAATATGACTTGTGTTTGTGACTCTTTTTTCATTCCTGTATTTTATGAGTCCTGAGGCTTTATTCCAAAGCTGTTCCTCTAAGGTCTTACTGTCCACACAGGTTTCTAAATTATTGTCTGATTGTTGAATTGTTCATAGAGTGGGCCTTTGAAGAATGTGATCTGAATAATTTTCTCAAATGTTAAAGCCAAATAGATTTGTATTAGTTTTCTAGAGGATTATCATAACAAATTACTACAAACTAGTAGCTAAAATCAACAGAAATCAGTTTTGCAGGCCAGAAGTTTGACGTCAAGGTATTGTCAGGGTCATCCTTCCTTTGAAAGCTCTTAGGGAGAATTCTTCCTTGGCTCTTCAAGCATCTGGTGGCTCCCGGCCTGTGGCATCATAACTCCAATCTCAGCTTTCATCTTTACACGGGTGTCCACATGGCCTTTCCCCCTTTTCGTCTCTTAAAAGGATAACTGTCATTTGGATTAAACACTCAGCCCCAAACCAGGATCTTCAACTTAATTAATACAAAGACCATTTTTTCCAAATAAGATCCTATTTAGAGGTCCTGGATAGACATATTGTTTTGGGGACCACTACTAAATCCACTATAGGAAGTTAATGTCTTTCTATTTACCATTTTTCTTTGGCTAAAATTATAATTCTTTCTTCTTGTATGGCTTGGATTTATAAATATCTCCATGATTAGTCAAAAATTGACTTTGACTTTTATTTTTTTTTATAACTTTTTGTTAATTTTTGGTGATATCCAAAAAAGAAGAAAACTTCTGTCTATGTCACTATTTTTAAATTTCCAGTTTCAGTTTTCTTTAACATGTAATTCAACTTTATAGAAGTAATATAATCAATCAAAGTGACATTAACTTTTTGCATGCAAATTCATCTGCAACTGCATCTGTAATTTCTGTCCCCTTTTAGCAAGAATGAAGACAGAGCTCACCACCACTTTTCTGTAACCTTTCCTCCTGGGTGTTTTGCCTTGTTTTTTTTTCTATAGTATTTTCAGATTCTCTATATGTCAAATCCATTATTAATACACTATCTTGTCTATTTCCTCTTAAATAACCCTCTCTTTATCTTGCACTACTTCAGTTACGACCTTCTCTTCCTCCTACACTCCATAACCAAATTTTTAAAAGACATTTTTTCATACTTATTAGCCATGTTTACATGCCCACTTATAAAAGATACATTCTACCATTCATTTCCTTTTATTCATTTGTAGTCCAAATAGTTATTCTAATTAGAAATTTCAAAGAACTTTATAAGAGATGACTAGGTTTTATTATTTTTAATTTTTGCTGTTTTCCAAAATGAGACATGGACTGGAACAATTTGAAAAGCACTGACTTAACAAATATTGCTTGTCAGGCTTGTATTACTTGTTCTTTTTGAGAACACTACACATTACATAAGCAATAATATTTTGAGAAAAAATGACAAAATATGTATATTCCTATTTTTTGTTTTGAGAAGATGGGTAGAGCCTAATAAATGTAGCTGTTGGAATGGGACAGAAAATGTCTGAAGACGATGAATTGTCTGCAGTAGAGAAAAAGGTAGTGAGCTGTTATTGTTAAAACCTTTGTCTCTTTGCTCCCATATTTTAAAGCTAATATGTCTTAAAAATTTAAACTTTTCCTCAAGGTGAAATTTTGTCTTAATATTCTGAATCTCTGAAACATTGTGAAAAGATCACTACCCACTCATCTTTTTAAACTGAATTTTCAAAGAACACACATCTCGAATTCGTAGTCTACCCAGCCCTGGGTCACCAGTTCTCTCAGTTTTGCACTTTTGCATTGCTATATTCACCACTCAAATCATAGGCTCCACATTACCTATCCGAGAGTTTCTGTTTTCTGAGTGATCTTATTTTCTTCCGACATAAACACCAAAGTAAAAATGTTGACTCTGTACATTGATGGTTATTTTTAGCTTTCTGTACTTAAAAAAAATAGTCAAGTGTATGCCAAAGTAGTAAAACAAAACAAACAAAGAAAAAAGCACCAAACTTTCCTTTAGCTGGTTTGGTAATATATGTTTAATGTATTTTCTTGTCATTTGCAAGACCTACCATGGGAATCTTAGCATTTAAAAAATTTTTTTTTCTCAGATAATGTATAAAAATGGCAAGAGGTTATTTCAGGGCAGATTTTTGGAAAGTACTTTGAAATAGCATAAAGTTAACATTTCCTAAATAGTTATTTCAGAAACTAGACCATTAACCTTTAGAAAAGACAAAAAAAGTATATTGGAAATTTGCCTTAGTATTATTGGCTTCAGGCAGAATTTGGAATAAGAAGCATATTTCTTGGACAAACTTAAACCACTAACTACCATTTATGAGAAACTAATAAAACTTCATAATAAAACACTCTTACCTATAAGGTAACTCCATTCAATAGAATACATTAAAGAGTATTATCTAGAGTTATAAAATAAAATAGCATGAAAAATTGGAGATATGTATTTCTGAAGTTAAATCAGAATATATCTTCTAGAAAAAATTTATGGAATCTAATAAAAGGAATAGATTGTAAAGAGAAAGTATAAATATATAGGTGATGAAGTAACAGTTTCATAGAAAAAACATAAAAATTTCTCAAATTAAAGTATTCTATAAACATTATACAGAAAAAAATGAGTCATACAAAGCCTTCTAAACTAAATAAATAACCTATTTTTAAATTGAACTCAGACCTACATATATCAGTGTGAATGCCACAGCATTGCTACAATGTTGTTAACAAATGGGTTGAAATGATAAGAGTTGCTGATAAGATAGGAGACATACTGGCTACCATTAGGAATCTGGGGTGTTGACTTAGAGTTAAGGATTGACTTGTCTAAGTGGGAATTGTCCTCTTACAGAAAACATGAAAATTAAGACCTATTTCATGGAAATCAGCTATAGAAGTAAGTGCTAAGAATCCATATGAGCAAAATGCTGAGGTGATGAATCAGGCTGAAGTCACTGGTACAGCACATCACGTTGCTACAAACTATGTTTGCAGGTGTGCACTCCAGCTCCTGATCAAGGCGGTGAAGGTGCTTATGTTCCCTCTAATATGAAGCTGTATAAGCCCACTGCCCAGAGGGACTGGCTCCCTCTTCCAGAATCTAAAATCTTGTCCTACTCTTTGATTATGGGAAGCCTTAGAATGTGATGAGCAGGAAGAAAATCATGTAATTGCTGTCCCTGTCCCTTTATTTTCCCCAATAATACTGTTTCAGGTTCAGTGTTCCTATTTGCTGGTCAATCAGCCTTCTTTGCTTACCAGTCACTTTCGGAAAGAAAGGGAATATGCTTTTAATGCTCAGTTACTCAGAAATTTTACCTATGATGCATATCTCATAAATGAAATGAGAATGTGTCCACACATTAAGATGTTGAAGCAGTTACTGGTTACTGTCATCTTTTCATTACTAGATTTTAAACTCGTAGAACAAAAAAAAAAAAATGCCTATTCATTGAACAAAGGTATTTATTTATTTTCACACTATGCCATCACAAAAATTATTGTGATAGACTCCAAGGCGACTCCCAATTATCCCTGCTTTCTATTGTTAATGCTTTTATGTAATCATGCTTTTCCTTGAGTGTGGATGAGATCTGGGATTTATTCCTGTATTAGTCTCTTCTCACACTGCTAATAAAGACATACCCGAGACTGGGTAATTTATAAAGATAAAGAGATTTAATGGAATCACAGTTTCACATGGCTGAGGAGGCCTCACAGTCATGGTGGAAGGGAAAGGAGGGGCAAAAGCACATCTTACATGACAGCAGGCAAGAGAGCGTGTGCAGGGAAACTGCCCTTTTATGAAACTGTCAGATTTCATGAGATTTATTCACTGTCATGGAAACGGCGTGGGAAAAACCCACCCCCATAATTCAATTACCTCCCATCAGGTACCTCCCATGACATGTGAGGAATATAGGAGCTACAATTCAGGATGAGATTTGGGTGGGGACACAGCCAAACCATATCAGTTCCTGACTCATAGAGTATGATAAAGATGATGGGGGTGTTACTTTTGTGATTATATTACCAAAGATTGCAACCTCTGTCTTGCTAGTAGACACTTCATCTTGGCTTTTTCTGGCTTTGATGAAGTAAGCCGCCATATAGAGAGACTTAAGTGATGAGGAATTGAAGGAACCTTCAGGTGGCAGCCAGAAAGGAGCTGATATCCTCAGTTGGATAAGACATACTTACTGAATCCCACCAAAGCCATTTAAGCCTGGAAATGGGCCCTTCCTCACTTGAGCTTCAGCTGAGGCCCCCAGCTTTGTTGGCACTGATTTCAGCTTTGTGAGAGAAGCTGAAGCAGAGGACACAGGCAAGCCAAGCCTGGATTCCAGACCCACAAATAATGCAATACTTTGTTATGCAGCAATAGATAACTAATGCAGCTATACACATTTAGTCATACTTAGCTCCACGCATCGTGTTTTGTTTGATAAATTGGCTGCATTATATTCATACCAACTTTTTAGCGTATTGGATGCAAATCAATAGTCAAATGAGAATATTTGTTATTTAACGAGGTCCCGTAAGGAGAGTGTTCCATTCATTTAAACCTAGCAAAGAGCAAAGAACAGCCCTTTGTTAGAACATCAACAATGAATTTTCCAATATTAGTACTGAGCCTAGTTCTTCCTATTTTTCTATAGGAACAATTAGAAATAAATGAAGATAACTATGTCTTCCTTCTTAATATTCTATAATTAATCCCTCTCAATTTGAACTTACATTGGCACTTAAAAATATTATCCCCATTAAAATAAGTAAGTGCATAAAGCACATGTGGAGACGCCCTTCTCCTTTGCCCAAGTGGGCAGACTCAAAAGGTAAAAAGCAAAAGTCATTGGTTCTGCTTGCACATAGATGATGTAGAGACAATTAATTTCTTCTTGGTGGAAAACAGTAGGAAGGTAAAAAGCAAAAGTTGGCGGGGGGCAGTGGCCCACTCCAGTAATCCCAGCATTTTGGGAGGCTGAGGCAGATGGATCACCTGAGATCAGGAGTTTGAGACCAGCCTGGCCAACAAGGCGAAAAACCATCCCTACTAAAAATACAAAAAAATTAGCTGGGCTTGGTGGTGCATGCCTGTAATCCTAGCTACTCTGGAGACTGAAGCAGGAGAATCGCTTGAACCCAGGAGACGCAGGTTGCAGTGAGCCGAGATCATGCCACTGCACTCCAGCCTGGGCAATACAGCAAGACTCTGTCTCAAAAAAAAAAAAAAAAAAAACAATGAAAAAAAGCAAAGGTTGAACTAATGATATTCAGTGGAACTATATATACATAGTTCAAACCAGAAAAAGAATAAACAATGTTGGTTGCATCTAGTTTACAGAAACATGAGTTTCTTCTTTTCCTTGCCCATTCATCTATCTGTATTATTCTTTACCACTACTTGAAATTAAAGATACATCACATAACTAAATAACTTTAGCTTTGTGTAGTGGCAGTATCATAGCCAATAAGGCTTTATCTAAGGCATAACTATTGCTAATTAAATAATTTTGAATAAAGAATAAAAGAACAGATCTATTTCTCTATGTATCTATATGGTCACAAAGTATGTTTCTGTTCTGGTGGGGCAAAATACTTTGCTTTCTGGAAGTCTCATTCAATATTTACACTTTGCTTCTTGATTTTTTTTCCTACAAGTCTGATGCTTTGACTATTTTATTTTTTGTCCCAAAAATTATTAAGACTAAACTAAGGGGACCATATTCAGGCTCATACCAGGTCCCTTAAGATTACTTGTGTCATTTCTGCGTGTCTCTTTCCTGATTTTAGTGTGTCAGTCTCTCTCCAAAACTTTCCTTGCATTGTTGGAATTGTGTTGCTCAAATTTAGAGAGAAGAAGAAGTGCCTGTGAGGTTGCGCTGGTGAAGAGGATTGACTGATACAGTAATGCAAAACCCCAGCTCTGTTGCTTCTCACAAAGATACATTTTAGATGCAATGTATTCATGGAGCAACCCACCACGATCAAGCTGAGGGTGAGACTTTGCCTGAAACTTGTATCACTGCTGGGCTTCTGCTGCTTCCATTTCTGCTTCTTACTCTCCCTTTGTGGTTTTTCCTGGGACTATTTCTTCAATATATTACTTGCATGTGGATATCTCTCTCAGGCTGTGCTTCTGGAAAACTTGACCTAAGACACAAATCATAACTACAACACTCTACTTTGAAAGAGCTTGTCCCATGTCTCTAGATTTATGTTTGTACTGTTGTAAGATTTAAAAAAGAAAGAAAGAAACTGTATTTCTACCAAATTAGAATGTACATTCCAAAAAAGTGGGTCTTTTGTCACTATATTATAGGAGGCTACCACAAGACCTGATTCATAGGAGATGCTAAATGAATATTTTTTGAATGAAAGTCTATGCCTAATAAAAACTTTGCTAGTCAAAAAAGTAAAGTGATATGATTAAAAGACAAACTAATATTTAATATGAAAAAACATCATGCTGAAATATGCCCTTATGTTAATTATCTAATGCATGGTGACATATATGCATATGTTAATTATTTAATAGAAATTACCCAAAACTTAAATTAAAAAACAATGATTAAAAACAATGATTGTTGTTACTTCTTATGACTCTGTAGCAAAGGAACTTAGACAGGACACAGCAGGGATCACTTGCCTGTCTGGAACTTCAGTGAGAAAACTCAAAGATAGGAGCTGGAATTGTCTAAAGGCCCACTCACATGTTTGAGAGCTGATGTGGCCTGTCAACTGAAACCACCACACGTAGACTGTAGATGTAGCTAGGACTTCATCAAAACATGGTACCTGCATTCCAAGTACAAATATCTCAAGAAAGAGAGAAACAGAAACACACACAGACACTGCAGGTAGAAGCCATATTGGCTTTTGGAATTTATCCTCAAAAATTACACGGTGTCACTTCTGCCACATTGATTGAGACAGCTATGAGGTCCACCCAGGCTTAGGGGAGGTAACAGAGATGTCATCCCTTGATGGGACATGTTAATGTCACATTGTACTTTTGAGGGTATGAAATAAGATACATATTGGTACAGCCATTTTGGGAAGAAAAATCTGCCACATTGTCTCTAACAATAAAAAGTAAATTATTTATTTATTTATTTAGTAAATGCAAGGAGAAAGATTACTGGCTTGGAAATTAGGCAAGAGATTGGCTTTCTTCTTTAGAATTCCTAATTTACTCTGTAAATTCTATTAATTTAGAGCTTTGTTTTTGTAAAATTTTCTTTCTCTTTGTAAGGTGAAATGAACTCTCTAACTCTGTTTCCTAATATATTTCAGTATTATCTTTAGTTGAAATGTAGCAGCTAATTCTCGATGTAAAATTTAATAAAGATATTGTAGTCTCAAACTTTCTAAGGATTTTGTAAATGTGAGTGAAACATTTTCTTAAAGAGGAATAACATATTTTTCTTATATAATCTGGGTTAAATCACAAGAAAGGCTACAAAATATAGACGGTAATTTATCAGTAGGGTTCTGAAGTCACCTTGTCTTCATTGAAACCCCAGCTCCTTCACTTATTATCTGTTTAAATTGGAAATTTTGCATTTCTGTATCTTTGTTTTCTCATCTATAAAATTGGCACAATAATACCAAATTTGTGGAGTTTCTGTGAGGAGTAAATGAGTTAAAAAAGAGTGGCTGGCACATATAATGAAATTTAATATACATTAACTATCATAATTATTGTTTTTAAATAATTCACTTGAGTGTACACCACTGTATTAGAAAAGACAGGCAGGTAGCCATTAAAAAGGAAAACATACCATGACCATTAAATTCATAAATAACACAGTATAAGAGCCTAAGTAGTGATAGTAGTTGAATTGGGTTGATTTTCGCTGTTTCCCCCAAAATATATGCCCATGTCCTAACCCCTGGAACCTGTGAATGTGACCCCATTTTGCAGATTTAATGAAGTTAAGGATCTTGGCATGCGATCACCCTGGAGTATTTGGGTGGGTTCCAAATCTGATGAGAAGTATCTTTGTAGGAGATGGAAGAGAAGACAAAGAGAAGACGGAGAGAAAAAAAGATGAGAAGGTCATGTGGAGACAAAGGCAGAGACTGGAGTTAGGCAGCTACAAGCTAAAGAATGCCTGGAGCTACCAGAACCTGGAAGAGACGAGGAAAATATTCTCCCCATAGGCTTTAGAGAGAGCACAGCTTTGCTGACACCTTGATTCTGCACTTCTGGTCTTAAAAAGTGTAATAGAATAAATTTCTGTTGTTTTAAGACACCAAGTTTGTAGCAATTGTTACAGCAGCCCTAAGAAACTAATACAGTGGAAGATCTGGTAATTCTACCCTTCAGTATACAAGGGCATATGACACTTTGTCCTCTGTTTTCTTGCCCTCAGTAAAACTGATGACAGGCGACAGCTAACATTCAATTTCACAGACTGGTAGCTGAATCTGCTAAGCGTTTTTGATTAAACTGCTATGTGTGGCTATCTTTGGACCCAATTTAAAAACTAGAACTTGGGATATTTGTTTGGCCTACAACACAGCTTCTAAACTGTTCTTGGTTCAGTAATTCAACAATAATGGGCAGTGAGGCGGCATATGGCAGTGAGGGTGCAGGTTGCTTTGAATGTGATATACCTAAGACGTTTTAATACCCCTAAAAGAAATGCTGCTTTTGTTAAAAGGTTTTTATTTACCCTTAAGAGAGTCAAACATTTGTGAATATGTTTATAAACTGTTCTTGATCATTCTTTCCTTCGTGAAAGGTAATGTGACATTTTAATTTGAAATTAGCTATTAATATTACTAGAAACTGTTCTGCAGAAACTGAGTTGAATGGATGTTATAGATCAGATTTTTTAACTCATCATCATTTATATTAATATTTTTAATACATGAATATTACTCTCTGAGTATCCAAATATAGAAGAAAAAATCGATGTATGTCTCTTCCATACACACACAACTTGTAGTTGAATTTACCTGGATGCATTATTTACAGAGGTTATTTGTAGAGTTAGGAACTTTGTTTCCTATGGTCCTGATCAATTTACCTTTACATAAAAATCCAGTTAGAAAGCCAAACTGACTGCAGAAAGCCTATCTGTAAAAATGAATGCTGAAACATTACAGTAGTTCCCTTACGTTAGCTTCATTAGATCTTAAAAGCAACTCTGGAAGAGGCTCTGGAAGAGCAAATTTTCAAATCTAATGTCTAACCAACCTTAATTATGGAAAGTGTCTATATGTAAACCATTAAAATCATTCTAAATCATATTTAAAAATAAATGTGCTGTCTTAAATTCCTTAGAGTTTCTTTCAATTTATTATTATAAATTGTGAACTAATGCTTGACTTCTTCACTGTATATCTATATTTTGTGTGCTAATAAACAAAAGAGAGAGTAGAAATGTTTTCTGTAATAATTACAGCAAAAAACATTTTATATGTTCAATAAATATTTGTTAAATAAATCAGAAAGAGTAATTCACATAGTTATATCCATGGGGCACTTCAAACTAATTTAACATAAATATGTGAATAAGAATTTTAATTTTTGGTTTACAATAAGAGGTAACCAGGAATGTTGATACAATTTTTTTAAATACAGAATGTCATATTTTAAAATTGTAACAATGTCACCTAAAAGTAAGTACTTTTTTAGATGGTATGGATAGGCTTTTGTAGTTTTTTTTCCATCTTTCCATTTGTATCCATATTTTACATTTTCTATAATTATTTTCATTAATGCATTTTTAATAGGGATTAATTCTGCAATTCAGTTAGATTGGATTTTAAAACAATATAAAACTAAAAAATACAAATTTAGGAGGATAAACCTTTTTTCATAATATCAACTGAAGATTTATGTTAATATCTTAGGCTTTTCAAATTAATATACTCTCACTTTGTCTTTAATCAAAGGATTCACTTCCTTTAAAATCATGTCATAGTTCTGACTTAGGAACATTATTAGAAAAATATCAGTTTTTAGGACCTGGGCGTGGTTGCTCACGCCTGTAATCCCAGTACTTTGGGAGGCTGAGGTAGAAGGATTGCTTGCAACCAGAAATTAGGGACTGCAGTGAGCTATGATCATGCCACTGCACTCCAGCCTGCGTGACAGAGCAAGACCCTGTCTCTTAAAAAGACAAAAAATACATAAATAAATAAAAGGAAAAAAAGAAAAAGAATATTCATTTTTTAGCATTAGATTTTTTTTAAACAGAGCTCAGGTTAACACTTTTAAAGTGAGGCCAGGCACGGTGGCTTATGCCTGTAATCCCAGCACTTTGAGAGGCCAAGGTGGGTGGATCACCTGAGGTCAGGAGTTCAAGATGAGCCTGGCTAATATGGTGAAATCGCATCTCTACTAAAAGTACAAAAATGTGCTGGGTGTGGTGGCGGGCACCTGTAATCCCAGCTAGTGGGGAGGCTGAGGCAGGAGAATTGCTTGAACCTGGGAGGCGGAGGTTGCAGTGAGCTGAGATTGCACCACTGCACTCAAGCCTGGGCGACAGAACGAGATTCTGTCTCAAAAGACAAAAACAAAACAAAAGCAAAACAAAACAACACAAGAACAAAAATTTAAAATGGTAGAAGTTCATATTGGGTAATTTTGTATTTTGTAACACAATCTCAGAAATAATTCATACATAAGAATAGATGATGCTTGGAGATATAATTATTTGGAGAACATGGACACTAAAATCAGCTAAGAATTCATAGTCTTAACCAAAATAATGTTCATGTGTTAAACTTGCAAATACTATAAAGTGTTTTTTAACAGAGCATAATCTCTTAGGATAATGAAAAATTTTGGAGATGGATGGTGGTGATGGTTGTAGAACAATGTGAATGTACTTAATGCCAACAAATTGTACACTTAAAAATAGTTAAAATAGTAATCATTATGTATATATTATCACAGTCAAAAAAGAAGATTATATCTCTGTCTGCTTTATCACTATTAATAATAGATGTGGTCTCTTCTCACTGTACCACTATTAGACTGCCCTCATGAATGTTACAATGTGTTAGCACATAATGAGTGGATTAAGAGCAGAGTTTTATAAAATTACTTCAATTCGCTTTTTTTTATTTTTGAAACATATACTCTCTGAAAATCTGATGTAATTTATGGATCACATTCTCAGAAAAATGCACAAGTTCATAAACTCTTAATATTCTAATTCAGCATTCAATTTTGATTAGTATACCATTTCAATAGAGGGCCTTTAATATTTATCCGTGAATGTTTAAGTTAAGAAGCCTTTCCAAAGTAGACAAAATATGTCTAGGCCAGTAAAGCATGATGGCTGTATGATTGCATAGGCTGTACTTACAACCCTAAACATTTTTAAGTCAATTAAAGGGGGTTAATCAATGTTAGATTGTAATGAAAGTTGCATCATCTAGAAAAACACCGACACCAAGATAAATTTCTCTAACTCAGGAACTCCACCTCTCTCTTGTGGTGATGGATGTATGGGGTATTCCTAATCTGATGCTACAAAACTGCATTAATGTAAGCAATTAATACATTTACTTTTGCTTGGGGATCTACATTCAACAACAAATTTTTGGCTTAGAGAAAATTCCTCACACAGATTGTCTGTGTGGCACTAATGTACTAGCCAGATGATATGGCCAATTTTACTCCCTTGGAAGTTTATAGTTCTAAACGTCCATATATAAGTCTTATCCTGACAATTCTTGCCAGTTCCTTTGTAGCAGGACAAGCTGCAGACAAAACCCCTCAGACACCAAGTTAAAGAAGGAAGGGCTTTATTCAGCCGGGAGCTTCAGCATAACTCATGTCTCCAACAACCAAGCTCCCCGAGTGAGCAATTCCTGTCCCTTTAAAGGGCTCACAACTCTAAGGGGGTCAGCATGAGAGGGTCGTGATCGATTGAGCAAGCACGGGGTACGTGACTGGGGGCTGCATGCACTGGTAATTAGAACGGAACAGAACAGGACAGGGATCTTCACAGTGCTTTTCTATACAATGTCCGTAATCTATAGATAACATAACCAATTAGGTCGGGGTCGATCTTTAACTACCAGGCCCAGGGTGTGGTGCTGGGCTGTCTGCTTGTGGTTTTCATTTCTGCCTTTTAGTTTTTACTTCTTCTTTCTTTGGAGGCAGAAATTGGGCATAAAACAATATGAGGGGTGGTCTCCTCCCTTATTCCCCACCTTCGAGAATCTCACTCAATAGTGGGATTTCTCACTTTCATTCTCACTACCCATGTCTTCTTGCAAGACACATGGATAGTGATTCATATAGTACACTTGTGCTGAAGCATTTAGGTGAACTAAGGTAGTGATGAAGCTTTTTATCATTTGAAGTACAGGTAGCAAACAAGGGAGCAGTAAGCAGGTAATATATTACTATTATATTACTATTACTATTTTTATCATTTGAAGTACAGGTAGCAAACAAGGGAGCAGTAAGCAGTAATATATTACTATTATAACTCCTATTATAAGAGTTTTAAATCCTCCTAGTGCTGGGAACCATTTTCCAAACACGGCCCCAGGATCAAATCCATGCCACACTTGCACAGGCACGTGTGCCAGTTTTGTCATATCTCTAACTATGTCTTCAACGACTTGCCCTTGATCATCTATGTGTAGACAGCAATTAATAAGGTTAAATTTCCCACAGATCTCTTCTTCAGCTGCTAGCAAGTAGTCGAGAGCCAATCTATTTTGATAGATAGCATTTCTCATCTGAGTTTCTTGCCAGGCCAGAATAGTCAAGACTCTGCTGGTTTTATTAGTGATTGTTTCTGAGACAGCTTGTAACCGTATGATTTGGTTGGTCGTGTAAATGGGAGTCCGGTATCCCCACAAGCCATCGTGTACCCAAGTAGCAGGCTCATAATATTGTATGATTCTCTCAGGGGGCCATTCATCGTCTTTCCAATTTCTTATAGCTATGCTTTCTTTTTGCGGGAAGCATAGACAGGGAAGCCCAGGAGTTCGCCTGTTTTTATGGGCAGTAGGAAGAAAGATGGTTTAATAGTGCCAATAACACAACTACCTGCCCACCGGTCAGGTAATTTTGTGTAAGCTCTATGCCCACATATCCACTATAATCCAGTGGGGGCTGACCAATACTGGTGGGACTCCGGGTGGGTCCACACGGTTCGCAACTTTGGGAATTTACTAAATGGATTCCTCTCTGTGTGATTTGAACTCCACCAAGTGACTGTTTTTGTGGTACCATTATACAGTTTCTGTCCCAGACAACTAAGTCATCCTACAGGGTGAGTGAATTCTTTTCCTTCTCTAGCTATGCAATATTGTCCAATAATTGAGGCTTTTAGGACCCAGAAATTATCAGGGTGATTCCTTTGAGCCGGAAATTCATCAGGAACTGGGCCTATAGGTAATAGTTCTTGGGCTTCCCGTGGACGTTGATCTCCCATTACAGTTCCTCCACATACGTAACATGAAGTGACATTGAGAGACTGGGCTACACGCTCAGCTAATTGCAAAAACAAATTTCTTGTTTTTCCTGGAATTTCTGGTACTGGCACATTTAGTTCATCATAGAAAGTTTGAAACACTGGCTCAGGAGAGCGTTTATAAACTTCTCCTCGAATCAAGATATTTACTTGAGGATCCAGTCCAGCCCCTTCGATTCCTAAAGTCACACGCTCCCCTTTTTTTCCAGCAAGGATCAAGGGGATTGGTTATTACTAGCTCTAAGGGCTTACATTGTTCCTTAGTACAGGAAGGGCCATTTTTTCCTTTCTGAAGGTGGACTGGATCCTTTTCATTTTTTATCCAAGTGGCTCAAATGACACAAGACCAGTATCCACATTCATTTCCACACAGTCCTAATTCATGACAAATGTACTTATTTTCAGTCATATAGCCTTTTTCCCAACTAAAAGAGCCACATCCCCTTCCTAACTTATTGCTATTAATGGCAGCACAGGCATCAAATTTCAAGATTATGCGTTTAGGCACCAGTTTTTCTTCTGTTCTGGCTCATACTTTACTTGTATCATTTATGAGTCCCCACCAGTCTTCTGTCCTTAATCTTATTTCAAAACTGTGGACATGGGAGGCTCAGAGGGGTCATAACACACATCTGGTTTGTCGTTTCCTGGGCTACATACCTTGTACTGAGTGTCATTATATAAACATGTTCCTTTAAAGTTCCTAGGCATTCATAGTAACTATAGAACAGAAAGACTGTTTTAACTTGTTGCCCTACCTCGGTAACCTGATGTATACACTGAGAGCAGTCCTCCATGTGGGGAAAATCAGTGGAATTTTTTACTATACAAGTCCAAATTATAAGGAAAATGAGTTCCACAATGATTCTCCTCATGCTTTGGCTGTGCGTAGACCAGTCAGCTTCCGGGTGTGACTGGAGCAGGGCTTGTCGTCCTCCTCAGAGTCACCTTGCAAGGGTTGTCTGGGCTCAGTTTTGCCTCCCAGGTTTCAGCGGCTGCAGGATTCACACAGCTGTGGTGGATTCAGGCTGGGATTTCTTCTACCTTTACAGCCGTGGGGGTGTTCAGGATGATGGTCTGAGGTCCTTTCCACCGTGGCCGCAAAGGGGCTACATTCCAGTCCTTGATCCACACGTGATCACCTGGAGAGAAAGGGTGAACTGGGTAGAATAAGCTGATGGGACACCTCCCATTTACCCAAGTTGAGATTGTATAATTTTTCCTAAAGCCTGTAGCTGTCGCTGTAATTCAATTTCACCTAACTCTCGGGAATGCCTGGAAACTCCCGCAGTATAGGAGGAGGCCTATGATACAGTATTTCATAAGGGGAGTATCCTGTTTTCTTAGAAGGAGTGCATCTAATTTTAAACAATACCATAGGAAGGGCCTGTATCCACTTTAATCCTGTTTCCTGTCATAGTTTCCCTGAACTATTTTTGATAGTCCCATTCATTCGCTCCACCTTTCCGGAACTCTGAGGTCGGTAGGTGACATTTAGCTTCCAAGTGATTCCTAATGCCTTTGCTTCTTCTGTACCAAGTCAGCCACAAACTCCGGCCTGTTATCTGAGTCAATTCGTAAGGACAGTCCAAACCTAGGAATAAGATCTCAGAGAAGCACATGGTTACCTCATAGGCCTTTTCAGTTCATGTTAGATAAGCCTCCATCCATCCAGAATAAGTACACACAAGAACCAGCAAATACTTGTTACCTCCACATTTCGGCATTTCTGTGAAATCCACCTGAAGATCCTCAAAAGGAGCCACTCCATAAGCTTATATGCCGGGCAGAACAGTGGGGCCTTGCCTCACATTGTGCTGTCAGCAAGTAATGCACCGTTGTGCTACTGCTTTGGCAAGGGCTGGCAAGTGTGAGATGTAGAAGTACCGGCCTAACAATTTTTCAAGTGACTCTTGACCTAGATGAGTGGTTTTGTGCATGGCCAGTATGATTGTGGCTCCCAGCAACTGCGGCACACCTACCCTCCCATCTGGCAGTCTGACCCATCCTCCTTTTATTACCTGCCCCCCTTCTGCATGGAAGAAGTCTTTTTCTTCCTTAGAATAGGTAGGTACCAGGTCAGGTGTTTGAGGGAGTAAGGGGGCTGCTACAGATGCCTGGTAAAGGGTAGATGCTGCTTTTTGAGCTTCTGAATCAGCTTGAGAGTTTCCTAAGGCCACTGAGGTGGAGGCTTGCTGGTGTCCCCTGCAGTGCATGACTGTCACCTTCTGAGGTTCCACACTGCCTCTAATAATTGTAAAATTTCTTGTTGATATTTTATGTCCTTTCCCCCAGAGTTTAACAGGCCCTTTTCCTTATATAATGCTCCATGCACTTGGAGGGTTAGAAAGGCATATCGAGAGTCAGTGTAGATGTTTACAGTCTTACCTTCACTGAGTTCTAGAGCCCGAGTTAAAGCAATGAGCTCAGCCTTCTGGGCTGAAGTGCCCTGTGGCAACGGTTTGGCTTCAATGACAGCATCCAAAGTTACCACCACACATCCTGCACATCTTTCTCCTTGTGGGTTGATGAAGCTGCTCCCATCCATGTATAACTCTCAGTCTACTGATGCCCACGGCTAGTCCTGAAGGTCAGGTCTGCTAGAATAGACTGAGTCCAACACCTGTACACAGTTATGCTCGACCGGGGTCTCTGATACTGGTAGCAGGGTGGCGGGATTTAGGGTGTTACAGACTTCAATAGTTAGGCGGGGATTTTCACATAGCAAGCTTTGGTACTTCGTTAATCTAGCATTTGTTAGCCAATGATGTCCTTTGGTATTCATCAAAGTTACCACAGCATGGGGGGCCTTTATATTCAGGTTTTGCCCAAGGGTCAGTTTATCTGCTTCTTGTGCTAACAGGGCTGTTGCTGCCAGGGCCCTTAGACATGGTGGCCAGCCTTTGGAAACCCCATCTAGTTGTTTTGAGAGATAGGCCACTGGCCTTGGCCAGGGCCCCACAGTCTGGGTTAAAACTCCAACTGCCATTTTTTCTCTTTCTGACACATAGAATGTAAACGGCTTTGCCAAATCTGGTAGTCCTAGGGCTGGGGACGACATAAGTTTTTCCTTTAACTTACAAAAAGCTTGCTGCTGTAGAGGCCCCCTTTCAAAATGCTCCCAGTCTCCCCTCTTTGTGACCCCATACAAAGGTTTGGCTAGTACTGCAAAGTTTGGAATCCATAATCTGCAAAACCCCACAGCTCCTAGGAATTCCCTTACTTTCCTTCTGGTTCTAGGTTCCAGTAGGCTGCAGATGACCTGCTTTCTTTGTGACCCCAGGCTGCGCTCCCCTTTCTGAATTGTGAATCCCAGGTAGCGTGCCTGCTGTCTGCAGATCTGAGCTTTCTTCTTGGATACCTTATACCCACAGTCCTCCAGGTGCCAAAGCAGGGCATCCATCCCTTTTGCACAGCCAACTGCCGTGGAGTGTCCCAGCAGAAGCTCGTCCACATACAGGAGCAAGACGCAGCCTAGGTCTTTGGCAGGAAATTTTTGCAGGTCTCAAGCCAGGGCCTCCCTGAAGATAGTAGGGGAGTTCTTGAACCCTTGGGGAAGCTGGGTCCGAGTGTACTGAGTAGTGACACCTGACTCTGGATCTTCCCACTGAAAGGCAAACAGCTTCTGGCTCTCAGGAACTAGTCTGATGCTAAAGAAGGCATCTTTTAAGTCCAGACAGGTAAACCAGATGTCCTAGCTTGCAGTAGCCCTAACAATGTGTAAGGGTTAGGAACTGTTGGGTGCAGAGTCACTGTAGATTGGTTGACCAAGCGCAAGTCCTGTACTGGCCGGTAGTTCTTGGTCCCTGGCTTAGGGACAGGCAGGAGGGGGGTGTTCCGTGGAGACTGGCAAGGAACTATAATTCCATAGGCTTTCAAGTGCCTGAGATAAACCTGGATTCCTTTGAGAGCTTCTCTGGGAACCAGATACTACTCTTGTCTAATTGGTTGGGCCCCAGGCTTAACTTCTATGAGTACGGGGGCTTGGTTGACCGCCAGTCCCGGAGGATTATCCTCTGCCCATACTCGGAGCCATTGCTTAGCTAGAGCTCGTTTTATCTCTTGGCCTGGCTTGGTTATAAAAAGTCTCCATTCTTCTTCCTGGGGGACCGTAAGGGCCATGGTAACTTCTGTTCCTGGTAACTTTAGCTGTAAAGAGCCCTGTTTTGTAAAGGAGATGGTGGCTCTCAGCTTGCTAAGCAAGTCTCTTCCCAGCAAGGGCAAGGCACAGTCAGGCATGCACAAGAACTGGTGAACTATTTCATGTCCCCCCACCGAGCAGGTCCATGGTAGATAGAAAGCCTGCTTAGTGGAAACTTCTGTTGCTCCGATTATATCAATGGTTTTCTTGGATAAGGGGGTAACCGGGGTGGTCACTACTGAATGTTCAGCACTGGTATTGACCAAAAACTTAATGTCCTTGCCCCCAATTGTAATCCTGACCATGGGCTCCTTGGGGGCGCTTGAGTCTCATCCCCTTCAGTCCAATAGCCCTTCAGCCAGATTGAACAAAGCTCCCTCATCTTTATCTGAGGCCTTTTGTTCCAAATCACCTTGCTTTTCCTTCAGCTGGGGACACTTATCTTTCTAATGTCCTATTTCCTTACAATAGGCCATTGGTTACTTTGCAAGCGTGGGCGACTAGACTGGGTATTCTTCCCAGAACCCACCTTTCCCTCTCCTTTCGGGGGGAATTCCCCTAATGGCCATGGCCAGTAAGTCGGCGTTTTGCCTAGCCTGGTGTTCACCTTCCTTACGGCTTTCTCTGCAGCTTGTTGCATCTCCATTCACAAACACTTGATTGGCTATTTCCAGTAACTGTGAGGAATTCATATCCACAAACCGAGCCTGTCTTTGCAATTTTCTCCTGATTTTTTCCACACTTTGACTAACTAAGGCCACGTTAATCATGCACTGATTTTCAGGGCTATCTGGATCAAAAAGAGTGTACATACAGTGAGCCTCACACAGTCTTTCATAGAATTGCGCTGGACTCTCCTCTTTTCCTTGGATGACCTCAGAGACCTTATTTACATTTGTAGCCTTTTGAGCCCCTTTCTTTAGACCTTCTATTAATACCTCACGGTACCATCTTAGCCTCTCCATGTCTGGTCCTTCGTTTGGGTCCCATTGGGGGTCTGTTCCTGGCAGCTGAATTCTTATATATTCTTGGGGGTTTTGGTAATCGGCTGGGATGTGCTCCTCTAGCCACTTAGTTGCGCCTGGAGCACCCTTCACCTTTCATCTGTATTAAAGAGGTACATGAGCAGCTGACGGCAATCAGCCCAAGTAGGATTATGAGTCCGTATAATAGTTTGGAGCAAGTCAATTAAAGCTTGAGGCTTTTCAGTGTAAGATGGAGTATTATTTTTCCAATTGAGGAGGTCAGCAGAGGTGAAAGGTTGATACACAAAGGCATGCCTTTCCACCATGTGTCCATCCTCATCTACCCCAGTATATTGCTGCTCTCTCAGGGGCATTTGGATTCCAGTCTTGGGGCATAAGCGAGCTGCCAAGGCAGGAGTTTCTCCCGCAGCTTCACTTCCTCTTTTTTCTACTCTGGGTGGTCTAGAGGTGTGGTTATCTGGTGGAGGTGTAGGTGCTGTGGCCTCAGGAGTGGGGAGCCCTTCCTCTCGATAAGGAGGGGGTACTGCTAGTACCAATTCCTGCCATGATTCTTCTGGTGTTGAGTCAGACATGACTTTTGGTGCTGACTTCCCTCAGCGGGTGGAGTGAGAACCTTCCTTAACTATCCGTTTGCTACTAATACTGCTGCTGCCTGTCCTCTTAACCACTCTGGGGGGCCCAAAACTAGCTGTAACGAAGAATCTATATATAGGAACTGATCCGGGTGCCCTGGCTTACAGGTTACCCTGTGCCATACCTTTGAGACAAGGGACCTGTCCAGGCTTCCTTCTGATGGCCAACCCACCTCTAATGCTGGCCAGTCTATCTCACACAAACTTCTAAGTTTTCCTGGTGTCATAGTGACTCCATAGTCTCTCTTAAATCCCTTTTTGAAATTTTTAAACATAGTTCCTAGTGGGGTGGGCTTACTTTGTGCCTGACCCATGTGTCCTCAAGGCAAAACACCACACTCACACCACACGCACACCACAAAACAAAGAATGGGTTAAAAGGGCACACACTCACTTTTACAGTTTACACCAAACCAGAATCAAAACCAAAATAAGAGTATCCAGAAATCCAAGCCAGGTCAAAACCAAAACCAAAGTATCAAGCAATCCAAGTCAAGTCAAAAACAAAAACCAAAGTACTAGTACAGGCATGCTGTGGGTGATCAGGTCACACTTCCACTCAAATGGAGTGGGCAATTTCCAAAGACTAGTCTTACCAAGTTTCAGTTGTCCAGACTCCAAGTGCCAGTTCCTTTTTGGTGTTCAGCCACTGCATTGATCCTCCATGGGGGCCTGCCATGTGCTGCTCTGGCGAGACGTTCCACTGGGGCAATTGCCTACCCAGGAGTGCTCTCAGGATCCTCGTCGCTCAAGCTGGCCAGAGTCCCCCACAGGCGCACTCCACCGGGCAGGCCTAAGCCACCTAAGGGGCTGCCTCAACCATCCATCGATCACCTCGCTTCCTGTTCAGGGAACCAAGAAATGTAGCAGGACAAGCTGCAGACAAAACCCCTCAGACACCAAGTTAAAGAAGGAAGGGCTTTATTCAGCTGGGATCTCACGTCTCCAACAACTGAGAGCCCCAAGTGAGCAATTCCTGTCCCTTTTAAGGGCTCACAACTCTAAGGGGGTCTGCGTGAGAGGGTCGTGATCGATTAAGCAAGCAGAGGGTACGTGACTGGGGGTTGTATGCACTGGTAATCAGATCGGAACAGAACAGGACAGGGATTTTCACAGTGCTTTTCCATACAATGTCCGGAATCTACAGATAACATAACTGATTAGGTCAGGGGTCTATCTTTAACTACCAGGCCTAGGGTGTGGTGCTGGGCTGTCTGCTTGAGGATTTCATTTCTGTCTTTTAGTTTTTACTTCTTTCTTTAGAGGCAGAAATTGGGCATAAGATAATATGAGGGGTGGTCTCCTCCCTTACCTTAAAACAGAGATTAAGGAAGGTTTATATCAGGTTGCAAGTTGAGGTAATGTTTTCTTCAAACTACCTTTAAACTTCTTTGTCACCCATGGCCACTTCTTGCTCCTGAGCCATAGCTTCTAGACATTCAGGTAAATAATGAAATTATTAGGTTTTCTTAAAACAGATATTAGAAAAGGTAAAACAAACTCTCCAGCAAGATCTTATTATGTGTTAGAAACTGGGAGGTTAAACCTAATTTGGCTTAAGAAATGTACTTCTTACTTAGCTTGCTTTCTTAAAAAGATCTGTATTGCAAAAATATGTATTTAGTGTAACAGTTTAAACTATTGCCTTTTTTTTTTTTTTTTTTAGACAGTTTCGTTCTGTCACCTAGGCTGGAGTGCGGTGGTGTGATCTTGGCTCACAGCAACCTCCATCTCCCAGGTTCAATTGATTCTCTTGCCTCAGCCTACCGAGTACCTGGGATTACAGGCACCCACCACCACACCTGGCTAATTTTTGTATTTTTAATACAGACAGGGTTTCACCATGTTTGCCAGTCTGATCACGAACTCCTGACCTCAGGTGATCTGCTCACCTCGGCCTCCCAAAGTGCTGGGATTACAGGCATGAGCCACTGTGCCTGGCCTATTAACATTAATATTGAGAACAAAGAAGCTAATAAGATGTTCTGAAGAGGGAGAAGAATGTTAGGGCTCAGCATAAGAACTCTGGAGTCAGTCTGTGCTTGAATTTCAGCCTAATTGTTATATAACATAGAGCAAATTACTTATCCTGTCTGTGCTTATGTTTCCTTATAGGGAAATAATATTATTTGCCACAGGAAGTTATGAGTACTACACATATAGAGTTCTTAGAATAATTTTTAGAATATAGTAAATGCTCAATAATTAGCTATTAACTAGTTGGCATGTAATTTTGGAATTTATCTACATGTGTACTACTATACAGAAGAATAATCACAAAATCTGGAGAATTCACAACAGTCATTTTAGTTATTTTTTCAAGTTTTATTCTACCACATCAATGATCGTTCACTGAAGAAACCTAGCAGATCATGACATAATAAGTCAAAAGTGCCATTCTATAAAATGCCAAATTGACCATAAATTTATTTGAGATTTTTTTTAAGTTTTTTTCTCCAAATTTAGTTACCTTTTAAAGTGTAAAGCCTCACATAAACCAATACTTGGTAGTTGTTTATGTTCCTGGAATTTTTGATGATATTTTTGCTATCACTGAATCTCGAGATGAGGGTGAAATGAAGGATTCGCTTCTCCTCATCCTCTTCCTCCCCTTCCATCTTGGAACCAGATTACAGAGTTTGTATATCCTGTCCTTAAAGTCCTTTAAAAACAAAAATCCTTTTGTCAAATCTTGTGCACCATGGTTCTTTAACATTCTAAACCTGCTACAGTTGCTGGAATAGTTTATTATAAAAAGAAAAGACAAGGGAAAAAAAAGAAGAAAAAAATCCTGAGCTCACAAATAGGCTGTTGTGGAGCTAGAGCTTAAAGAGGCTCTGCTATTAGGTATATTTCATAATATGAAAAGACGGGCTGATTTTAGCCCCCTCGCCTGGTGGGATCAATCCTGTCAGTGTCATTTATTTGCAATCCCTTGTGATTTCTGTGTCCCACAACCCTTTTGCATGAAAATGAACCACAAAGGCAGTCAAAACACCTGCTTTCCCGACAAGACTGATTAATGCTTTGATTTATCCCTCTAAGTAGGAGCTAGCCTGCCGCTACAAGGGCCTTGAGTTGGCATATAATTCATGAGACTTTGAAGGTCTTCTTTTCTGTGTCCCAGAGTTTCAATTGTGGGTGTCTTTTGCATATACTAGAGACCTCTATTAACTCCCAGAACACTCAGTAAAGCTGGAAGCCAGAGTTTTTAGTCAATATTGGTTCAGGTATCTTCAGTTATTAAGTGACTGTAAATTATTGGCATCATTTGAAAGGCCTTCAGAATATATAGATGGGCATTTCTCAGGACCTCACTTAACTCCAAGAATCCAGAAAAAGAAAATAGGCATCCTGTAGTTTACTTCAAATTTATTCTCTTTGTAGTCTTCTAAAGTTGACACTTGTCTTATTTTTTGTGTGTTATAAACAGGCAAGCTTGAGAGTGGTGTTAATATCATTGAAGCAGAACGCAGTACTCTTTCTACTTCTGGACACAGGGCATTGAAAATCTCCTTCAGTGTCTTTATCTCTTAGGAAAGGAAATGGATCTACAATGCCATTAAACTTGGGTAAAATGCTCATGTTACAGGATATAATTGCAGATCATAATATAAGTAATTGTAAGATTAGTTAATCTTGAAAATTAAACCAATATGCCTGAGTTCAGAAGACATTACTTGGTAAGATGCCTCTTTCCATTGTCATACTTAAAAGAATAAATTTATTTTGTCTTTCCTAATTGAACTGTTTAAATACATTTCTTTTAATGAGACATGGAAAAAAAATTTTCTCCCATTTAATTCCAAAGCCTTTCAAGCCATTTTTAGAAATTTGGTACTTGAGACTGTATCATTTCAGCTTAAATAAGTTTGAAGGAGTATTTCATGAATGCTCTATAAATTAGCATTTTTCTTGCTCTAAAGGATGAGCCTTCTGTATAGTGGTGGTGCAAAATGATACAGTCATTAGAAAGACAGTTGCAGTGGAAGGCCGTAAAAGGAAAAGAAAAAGAGAATTCACTAAAAGGCAAGATAGCTTTAGAATGAGATGAATATTTGAAATCTTATTAAAAAATGAATATCTTGAATGACATACTTCTGAATACTGGTAATGCAAAGTGGTCAGCTTCAACATAAAACTATTTGTTGATATTCTGTTATATTCCAGGAACATACAAAAAACCCCATTAAGTTATTATAAAACTGAGGATAAAACTTCAACAATTTGCAGAAATGCATAGCAAGCCAGTATTGCAAAACTGGGCAAGCTCCAAAGCTAATTGTCTTTCCATCATACCCCACAGCAGTGAACAGTTTAGGCATGGACATGGGGGTTTCTACATGTGCCTTTGGAGAAGGCAAGTAATTAAAGTTCAGAGATCGTTTATATTTTTCAGCTTTTAGAAAGTGCTAGTGCTTATAGCTTCAAAACCTTCTGCAGCTGGTCCTATTCCTGCAAATGTGTGTTTCTGCTGAGCATTTGGCTCTCCTCCAAGGACATGCATAGATAAAACCAAAGGCCTGGGTAAAGTCTTAGCTTCAAGTCAGTTCAAAGGCCTGAGGGGACATCCAATTTGTGCTGTATTTATGTTTAGTTAAAATGACCTGGTTTAAAGTACCCTGCAGCTTCCTAGCAGGATCAACTTTGCAAGGATTAACAAGTCAAAAAAATAAAAACAGAAAAGCTTTTCTTCCTTTTTTGGCTTTGTTTAATGAATTATCAGCAGACAAATAACAGAGGTCTGCTATAAAATCATCTGTGGGATTTCTTTTTATCTAAGTGAAGGAGAAATACTTGTAACTAAAAGTGAAGATTTGCTGAATTTATGAATCTCTTTACATCTGAAAGCCTAAAGAAATTTTTTGATAGGAAAGAAACTGGAGTTAATTAAAGTCTGGTGGTGCTCATGTAATCAGAGTATTAGTATTAGCATATCAGTTGAAATGAAAAAGCTAAATCAAGTTTCTATGAGAATAGGAGGCTGAATGCATAGTTGTTATCAGCTTGAACTCAAATACCAGCCTGTCTGGATATGATTCCAGCTATTCCCCCACCATTTGCAAGACCTTAACCCAGTTATTAAACCATTCTGATCCTGAATACTATATTCTGCACACAAGGATTCTAATAGGACCATTTTAATTAGACAATTTTCACAGATGCAAAGTTCCTCTTGCATAGGAAACACTCAGCAAAGGTTACCTATTACTGTTACAAATAAGAACTAATGCTTAGTGGGTAGTAGAATAGATGTCAACCCCATTCTTAAAGATGAAGGAGCTAAGACTCCAACTTTGAGAACAACAAGAGAGAAATTAAAAACATGTAGCTTACTCTAAACCTCTGCTCTTTCTACGATCCCTTAGTAGTTAAGACATAAATGAGGGTAGGCTTACTGCTTTTTCATGAACATGTTTCTATGGTCATGAATATGCTTCCCAATACCATTTGTCACCAACAGGCTGTTGAGCAAAACTTAATCATCACTTATTTCAAGTTAAATTAAATTAAGTATTCAGCACAATTGCTATAGTTTGAATGTGTCCCCCAAAGTACATGTTTTGGAAAATTGCCTCCCAATATGGCAGTGTTGGGAGGTGGAACCTAAAGAGAAGTGTTTGAGTCATGGCGGCACTGCCCTTATGAGTGGATTAATGTTGTTATTGCAGGAGTGGATTCATTACCGCAGAAGTGCGTTCCTTATCAAAGGATGAGTTTAGCCCACTGCTGCTCTCTCTCGCCCTCTCTTTGCCCTCTCAATACAGATTGATGAACAAGAAGCCCCTTCCCAATGCTGGCCCCTCAGTTTTGGACTTCTAGCCTCCAGAATTGTAAGCCAATAAATTTCTTCCATTTCAAGCTAGCCAGATTCAGGTATTCTTTTACAACAGCACAAAAATGGGCTAAGACAACTATGCTATTTTATACAGGAGAACTATTATCATTGAATGCCTTTTAATGCATTGAAATGCAAAAGATTTGGGTTTTCTTAACAGTTATTTCTTTGCATCATTTGGTGCATTCCCTGCACCTACTAGCCTTGAAAGTATTTTTTCAGAATAGTTCATAAATCAACAATATCAATTTATCTTGGATAATCAATGGAGATTAAATTTAATGTGCACAAATCTTTTTAAGAATCTATTAATATTTTACTTTTTCCATAAAATATATTTCTATTGAAAAGGCAATACATTTGTATTAAAGTACATTTGGAAAACAGAGATTAAATAGGAACAAAAATGCACTAATTCCACAAAAGAAAATAAGTTAATATTTTGGTGTATTTCCTTCCACTTATTTCTAGAAATAAGTGGTTATTTCTTTATGTGATCATATTCAATTAGGTATTTTAATTATATGAGGAGTGTGATGCTGACATTATTCCAAACCATATTATTCACACATATCTTTTCCCTTGTGTTTGATACATGTTTACACCTCAAGGAAGCAGCATGGTGCTCATAAAGATTTAACTGAAAGGAACTACGTAAGTAGTAATTTGGTTCATCCCTTTGACTATTTAGGAGACTTACTGGAGTAGTTTTCATTGAAATGACAGCACTTCTTTTCCTTCCATAATCATCTAGATTCCTTACATTAGAAGAGCAGTCTTTGCTGTGGAGGACACAAAAACAGTTTTAATGGTTTATGCCTTCAAAAAATCTTTTTTTCTGGGAAAAGAAATATCTATTGCTCTATTGTATGCATTAGATATTTAAATAATTTTTCTAATTATTATTGGTTGAACTAAATGAGGCAATGAGCTCACAAGGCTACATACACAGTTAAACCTTTATTCTAGTAGTAAATCCTAGTAGAATGATCTTTCATTAGTGAACAATATTGTTCACAAATTGGTGTACATTAAATCAATTATTGGGTTCAAGGGGACCCAGCTTCTTAATTACAAGATGGGTTAGAATTCTGGCTCTGTCACTCTGAGACAATGGGCAGTTTGTGCCTGAGTTTATTTTATAGGGTAGATACTGTAGAAACATGAAAGCTACTAATGCAAAGAAATAAAATTCTGTTATGTTTCAGTAATTTTCTAAAATCTTATAAGCTATAAACATGGATTCTGTGTGTTTATTTGTTTTGTATTTGGGGAATATTCTTTAGGTAAAGATGGTTTGGAAGGGGATTGGCTATATCACATAGCACTTTCACACTGACTGGATTCAATCGTTCATGCATGTGAGTCACCTTAAACTAGGAGCATCATCCTAAATATTACCAGTGCCTACAAGCTGTAGAGATTTAATAATTTATTTTTTGAACACATACATTAAGTAATGTGGCTACTTAGGAGTGATTACCTTTTTGGTGACAAACATCAACGAAGGGAGTAACAAAGAAAGTAAAAATAAAATTATCTCCATTTTCTAGGGCAGGAGTCAATAAACTTTTTATGTAAAGGAGCAGATAATACATGTTATCTGCTTTGCAGGCCATATAATCTCTGTTGGAACTATTCAACTCCACCACTGTGCAAAAACATTAAAAGATGATGCACTAATGAATGGGTGTGGCTGTGATTCAATAAACTATATTTACAAAATTACTCAGCAGTGAGTCTGGATTTGGCTGTAGCTTTCTGACCCCACTCTTGAGAATAGAATTATCTTTCTCTGATGATAAATAAACTTAACATGTACAAAATCCAAGTAAGGTGTTCACTTGTAGCCTCAAAATCTCCAGCCTTATTTATCACACTGACTAACAGAGACAAAAAATATTGTGCAAACCTAAAATCACTGATATTTCTCAAAAGCTTTTGTATAGAATATATGACCACTTTCTAATACATCTTTTGAAGAGCTTTCCAATTACTCTGGTTAAAGTGAATATTACATTTCACCTGCAAAACATGTGAAAATAACCTCCAACTGGCTTGTTCATAACTAAATTGTCCTCTTTGTCATCCACTCTGCACTGTACAGTCATGGTGTTCCTTTCAAAACTCAATCAGTTGGCTGGCATAGTGGCTCATGCCTGTAATCCCAGCAGTCTGGGAGGTGGATCATTTGAGGTCAGGAGTTCAAGACCAGCTTCACCCCATTCAAGACAGGGTGAAACTCAGTCTCTACTAAAAATACAAATAATTAGCCATGTGTGGTGGTGTGCGCCTATAATCCCAGCCACTCTGGAGGCTGATGCAGGAGAATCGCTTGAACCCCAGAGGCAGTGGTTACAGTGAGCTGAGATTGCACCAGTGCACTCCAGCCTGGGCCACAGAGTAAGACTCTGTCTCAGAAAACAAAAACAAAAACAAAAACAAAAAAAACCCCTCTATCAGGTGCTCATAATATTTCAATGCCCTGCAATGACTCTTGGCATGAAAACAATATTCTTAACCTAGCCTGAGAAGCTCTCCATGGTCTGTGTTTAACAACCTCTGTAGCTTGATTTTTATCCTCATTTTCTCCTTTGCTCTATCCAGAGTAAAATTATCTAGATTTCCTGTGCCCACCACACTTCTTTGCAGACCCTACTCCATCAGCTGGATATGCTTTCCACTTCCCTCTCAGTAGAGTCCATTCTTTCCTGTAGTCAGTCTCCTTAGTGTGGTTGAGTCAGCAATTCCTGACCCCTTTGGTAACATTATAACCCCACATGTACCTTTCCCCTACAGTATTTGCAAAAGGACAATGCAATGTGGGCTTTATTTCAGAGATAATTTGATTTGGTTCTTTCTTTACAACCTTACTGAAAGTACCATGTACATATAAGGGATGTTTGTTTTTGTTCACTGTTACATTTCCAGAGCCTAGTAGAAGATCTGAAAAATTGAACATGTTCAGGCAATAGTTGCTGAAAAAAATTAATAAATCAAAGAATATATCTTACCTACTAAAATAAAATCCTTAATTAAGAAATTCATAATTAAAGGATGTAGGGAAAAGAACGATGTGAAAGAGAAAATTGAGACATTTATCTTAAGTATTATTTTAACTATTGATACAGGTATTGCTCTCCTTTCATTATCTTTTTCTAAATAATAAAGTAGAATACTTTGTTCTTTGTTGCTTTCCTATTTGTACACATATGAATTTTTAATATTTTACTCACAATTTTACTATTTATTAGTAATGGATAATTCAGTTGATGTTTGGATGTTCTATTTCTAATCATACAGGTTCTACACCTATGATATATGGCACAAATGTTAGTTTACTTTTATATGAACAGATTTTAATATGCCCTCGCTTATAGTTTTCAGTGCTTTATAAATTAAGCTTTGGAAGAGCTCTGCTCAGTCCTCAGCAACCATAAACTAGAAACTAATCAGTAAGGATGTGTTAGTTTGAGTTTAATGTCTGCCACATAGCATGTGCCAGCAACTATTTTGGAACAACAACAACAGCACCAATTTTTGCAAGACTTGAAAAGCCAATGAGGAGAAATATCATAAGACCAAAAGGGAACAAAGAAAGAACAACACTTTTGCAGATATCATTTGGTTCATGAAGAATGAAACAGTTTAGTTCCTCAAGGCACTAAAATGTGTAACTGATTAGGTTAATTCCCTCGGTTTTTCTTGTTTCCTTTCTACGTTAACAGTTTATTCTTTATCACCTGACATGATATAGATTCTACAAGCTCAAGATAGTTTAAAGTAGGAACCCATGGTTCTGCATATCTTTATTTGCTCACAAATTCTAATACCTATTCCTTGTCCACAGCAAGACTACTAGCTATGAGAATATATTCAAAATGGAAGAAATAGAGTACAGATATTAAGATGTTTTCAAAAGAATGGTTGAATTCATTTATGATTTGGAGCATAATTTCCTTTGGAGCATTAAAATAGGAGAACACTCTGATTTTGTGAAGAAATTCTAAAAACAAGGAAATTAATATTCAAACTCATAGTTTCTAATTTAATTAAATATTAATTCATAGGGTAAAAGAGTAAGTTATATTCTCTATCCATAAGAGATTAGGGATTTCTTTTCAGAAAGTAATACCTTCAGAAACCAAACAATAAAACAAAGTGAAAGTGACATAAAACCTTTTATGGACTGAATTTCTCAGAAAAGAAAAAACATAAATATCAGTTTGATTTAACTTTATCCATTTCATCATAGTGTTACCAGAAAGGGGTCCTGATCCAGACCCCAAGAGAGGATTCTAGGATCTCACATGATAAAAAATTCAGGGAGAGTCCTCAGTGCAAAGCAAAACCAAGTTTATTAAGAAAGTAAAGTAGTGAAAGAACAGCTACTCCATAGACAGAGTAGGGCATTCCTGAAAGTAAGAGGAGGAAGGCATCCACCCTAGGTCTGATACTTGTTTATATATAGGATAAAAAAATCATGGGGTGATATGTTCTGCCACAGGGCTTGTGGTAAGGTATTAATTTTCTTAATTACTCTATTTTGCAAGGATCTATATTATTATCTTTAAAGCAAAATTAGGAATATTCTGATCTCAAGATATCGGGATATTAGAACACTCCTAAGTTGGGTCTGTTTAGCAAATATTATCAATCTGTTTCCTTAACCGTAAACATCTAGAGGTTAGGAATACCTAACTTACTGGGAATGCAACCCACCAAGTCCCAGCCTCATTTTCCTAGCCCTCACTCAGGATGGAGTTGCTCTGGTTCAAATGCCTCTGACGTATTTCCCTCCTCCCTTTACAGGAGGGCTGTTAATCCTAAGCATTGCAGACCAATGAAGATCTGTCTTCTGTAGCTTCTTAATGCTGAATAGGGGCAATGATATTCCTGCCTAACTATTGGGTCTCTTCCATTCAGGGTAGAGAGGAGCACAGTCAGAAAGTGTTGGTATGGTGAGGGTTGTTCATAACTTCTAGTTCCAACAAAAGGTGATATCTGGAAGATTAATAAGTGTCCAATTTAAGAAAGCACTGAGTAAGCTTATCTTGCATTTCTATACAAAGAGCACAATCACAGTGAAAGTAAAATAAGTAAAATCATTCCAAGCAAACTAAACAGGAAGGCTTTCTAAGAACTGGGCAGTTGTTGGAAACAAGCTGATGTAGGGTTGCTGGCTGATTCCAATATGTGTTCAGAATTAGAATATTGATCTAGATTTTTACATTACCCATTTCTCTTGTTTCTTCTGAGCTGCAGTCAGAGATCACTGGTTGGTTCACTGGAATAAACAAGGTTATTAAATTGCATATTCCGGTGAACCAACCAGTGATTAGCCTAAATTTCAGAAACAAACACAAAAACAACAAATGAGACAAGAATCTAATAGTAAGTGTACCATAGTTTTTGAAACATAATTTCTCTCTCCAGCCTCCCATTTTTACTAAAGACAAATCATGGTAAGACCAATTTGCTTTATTATAATTGGCCTGATTATTTGTATAAAGTGAAGCAAGAATAATTATTTTTCACATAAGCTTTTTAAAGAATTGGCTTTGATGAAACTCTGTTCCATAGAAGGAATCTCAAATAAGACTTTTTTAAAGCCAAGCCCTGCCATAGGTCTGTACCTTCAAATACATATGAGTTGAGTAAACTCCTCTCCTCCTGAGGTCCCAAGATAACTTGGGGCTCCCGGGCCTGTCAAAAAGTGACATTCTTTATTTACTACAGGTCAGAAACCCTGTACAGGAATTCTGTACAGGGACTAGGTAGACAAGGTATGAGGCTAGTTTTCCCAAGAGGCTTTAATTGGCTTTGTCAAGTTTGATTCTTTAAAAGAAAGCATACCATTCCCCTCAAACTTTGACAAAATAAGCAATTTCTCCAATTGTGTCTTGTGCAAAGAAAAAAAAATTCTTATTGCTCTTATGCAAATAACTATGCCATAAATCGAGAATACTCACAAATAGTTTCCAAATTCTGGAGAAATCAGGTAGAGAGAAATAAATATGCTCCAAACTTTGTTCACAGGAGTATACTTTACTCAATTGTTACAAGCTGTAAATAACTAAAAAGTTTCCTCAACTCAGAAAAACAAAACAAGAGATCAGCACTGTTTTAAGAAAAAAGTCAAAAAGATTACTTCAGTCTCCTATTAGTTCAGTCCATGTAATTAATTCCTCTTCTACTTGATAGTCATGAACATTTCAGGTCTTCATGAGACCCCTGAAAGTTTTTTTCTGTATTCTAATGTCACAATCTCCAAAGTTATCAGAAATTTGCATTTAAGAACATCTATCAAATCCTGGTAGCTTATTGTAAACCACATTTGAAGAGGACCAACACAAGGTAATTGTCTGTGGATGGCAAAAAGTTGTAAGACAGCCACAATTAAAGCCACAGTTGATAAGGAAATTTGGTTACTTCTGTGTCATACAAAATTTTACCTAACACTTATAACTATTAATAACATATGCTAAGCCATATTAGAATTATAGAAGTCTTTATAATTTTGGAACAAATACCAATAACATATTTATACAAACACAGCCCAAAGAAAGCCAATTTTATATTTGACAATGTTTCCTGTATTACTTTTATACCAAATAAGCCAAATTTCACCTTTGCATTCGTGTACTGTTGATGTTAAACCCAATTCTTAATAAAACATCATAGATAAATCTATTCAGTTTTAATCAGTATGACCATAAGGTAATATTCCAATAAACCTTTTATAACTCTTTACAAATTTTCGTTAAAGAGCAAATCAGTGCTCTAAGAAAAACCTGTTGTGTTTTATTCCAATGCTCAATTTAAGGAAAAACTGAATACCCCTTTAACATTAGCCAATATGTTCACACACAGAATTTCTTTCATGAGATTAATTTTTCACAAACCTTGCACAATTTTTTCAAACCTTCAGCTTTATTCTATCTAACTTACCACAATCTGTTAACCCTTTAATTTAGGCAAGAAATCTACATTCTCATGACATTTTATAATCTTTTATCACAAACACATTTTCACTTTCCTCACACACCTTGCATGTAAAACTGTTTCTTCAGTAGTCTCAAATACTGTTACACTATTAATGCTTAGTGACTTTTATGTTTGGTGAAAACCTTGCTAAGTAATCAATTTTAATTATATACTAGGTGTGGAGCTTAGGACACCAGATAAGGTCTGACTTTTTACAGCATAGCTAGGGGGCATGGCTAACACCACATGTCCCCAGGCCTTATCTAGAATCTAACCCTCCAAAATAAGTTGAACAACTTTTTTTTTAAGTCAAAGAAGCAGTTTATGACCTTAAGGCATTTAAAACTTAACATCTGACCTGCCTAATTTAGACCAAATGTCTTTATTTTTAATAATCTTTAAAGCTGTTTTTATTTCCCAAAGATTATTAAACTCATGTGGACTAAAAGGCATTACAATTTTTATTTTTCTTTTAAAATATTTGATTTAAGCTCTTATTACTCTTAAACCAATTAATTAAAGCTCTTTCATATATAAACATCACACACATAACACATATAAATCCAAAGACAGGCAGAAGATAAAGGACCATTCCCTAAGCCAGGAATTGAACCCTGACCCCAGGCCACCATTGTGAAAAGAGAAAGCATGGCCACATGGTTACAAGGTCAAGCTCCCAAGGACAGGACTGACCAGTTTGCTGGGCCATCTTGAACAGCAGGCTTATAGGAGTCCTAGGCCTGCATTCTATCCTAAGGTACCCTTCATTATGACAGAACAATACAGAAAGACAAACAAAGTTCACCAGATCCACCACAGCTTAAATTAGCCTCATGAATCTTTTTTCCCAGTAATCAAAACTTTACAGAGATAAACAGTGATTTTTACCATTTGTTCAGAGGGAGAGAGAGGCCAGAAGTTTGACTGGTAAGAAATTCTTTTGCCAGCATGACAAGTTTCTGGGTTGCCTTTCCCTGAGCAGCCCTAGCGACCTGGCTCACTGCACCAGAGCCCTGGGGGCCAAGCCACAATACAAAGGAAAATTATCTGTTTCCATTCTGTCCAGAGCAAACTACATGTGACAAAACATAGACATTAACTACTCTGTTTAGCACCCAATATCAAACAGGCAAGGCTCAAACTTGCCCCTGGTTGGGCCTGATCATCGTTAATGCAACCTCTGACCATGAGTTTCAACATGCAGTCTCTGGGCAAGATGGTCGCCCTCAGTAGAAGAAAAGATAGAAAAGAGAAAGAGAGAGAGAAAAGCTTTGCATGTGGCAGGGTCAGGAGGGCAAAGTGCTCAAGGAGGCCAGAGAAAGACACACCCATTGCAGCAAAACTAAAAAGTTCAGGCGGCCACTTGTCAGTAGCAAAGGGATCTTTTGCAGCAGTTCCATTAGCTCTCCAGTTTTCATTTTTAGGAAGGAAAGAGCTCCCCATGTCTCACCATCCTGTACATGCCTAATTCTGTCACCCATACCCGTCAGCAAAAACTGCAAGGCAGAATAACCCAAAGAGAATAGCAGTTAGCATCCCATAATGCCAAACCCATTCTTAGACAAGAGGGACTTTACTGAGAGGGGCCTCTAACCCCCTAAATCTTAGGAATTACTCTAACTTTTCTAAGTTGGGCTTCGAACCCAAGTTCGGTCAAACATCCTTGTCTTTTATTAAGAGAGGCCTTTAACCTTCTCTGTCTTAGGAGAGACTCTAACTCCCCTAAATTGGGCCTCTAACCCAATCCCATCTTTTATTTGGGTATCTCAATATTTACCCAAAGTCTACCAATCAGTGCTTCAGTCTATTTCCCTTGGGTTGAGTTTTTTTTTTTTTTTTTCAGTACCATCCTTTCGTGGTCACCAGAAAGACGTTACAGGAAAGGAGTCCTGATCCAGACTGCAAGAGTGGGTTCTTGGAACTCATGCAAGAAAGAATTCAGGGCAAGTCAACAGTGCAAAGCAAAAGCAAATTTATTAAGACAGTGAAGTGGTGAAAGAACAGCTACTCCATAGACAGAGTAGGTCGTTCCCAAAAGTAAGAGCAGGAACATGTCCACCCTAGGTACAATGCTTGTTTATATACAGGATAAAAATGTAAAAAGACCATGGGGAAATATGCTCTGCTATAAGGGCTTATGGTAAAGGATTTTCTTAATTACTGTATTTTGCAGGAATCAATATTATTATCTTTACTTTTTATTTATTTTTACTTTTTTATTTATTTATTGTTTTTTGAGATGGAGTCTTGCTAGTTTGCCCAGGCTGGAGTGCAGTGGCGCAATCTCAGCTCAATGCAAGCTCTGCCTCCCAGGTTCACACCATTCTCCTACCTCAGCCTCCCGAGTAGCTGGGACTGCAGGTGCCTGCCACCACGCCCGGATAATTTTTTGTATTTTTTAGTAGAGACAGGGTTTCACCGTGTTAGCCATGATGGTCTCGATCTCCTGACCTTGTGATCTGCCCACCTTGGCCTCCTAGAGTTCTGGGATTACAGGTGTGAGCCACCGCACCCAGCCTCAATATTATTATCTTTAAAGCAAAATTAGGAATGCTTCTGTTGTGAAGATATAGCGACATCAGGACACTCCTAAGTCTGAGTATGTTTAGTAAATGTTATCAATCTGTTCCCTTAATTGTAAACATCTAGAGGCTAGTGAAGCAGTCTACAGTCACTGGAGGAGTCTCGTTGTCTGAAGTATTACCGGAGTTTTGTCTCATGACTAAGAAAATTAAGGAGCATAGCCACCAAGGGTGAGGTTGGAGCAAAGTTCAATAAGCTAAAGAGGAAAGCTCTCCACAGTGGAGAAGGGGCCCAAAAGAATTGCCATTTCATAGTTGAATGCAAAGGCTTTTATAAACAAGTTACAGGGGCAGAGGGTTTCATTTACATGAGGCACAAAAAACCAGTTAGGGCTGGATGTCTTATTTGCATAAGGGATGAATTCTTGTTAGCTCCATTCCATCCTTCTAGTGCACATGTGGGTCCTTAGCCTGAGTTACTCCATGTTGTTTTATTTCCCTTACTGTGTATGTGTAAGGAGATGGAATATTCCACTGCAGATGTGTTTAGTTCTGTGTAATTTTTCTTATCTATATGGCTGCAGGTCTGTCCTAGGCAAGCCCCTCTGTATAAGTTCCCTTATCTGAGTATGCCCAAAAAGGAGAGGAAAGTGCTCACTGAAGCCCACCATGGATAGGCAGATTTCACTGGTTGCACAAGAGACAAAGGCATTGGACCTTGCTTCCTTATCTGCGCTTGCAGCTTGATTGCTTCCAGGCTGCTCTTTTGTTGGAAAGACTTCTATCAGGGGCCTTGTCCTAACTATCTGCCTAACTGGTTCCTTCCTCTCTCCTCTCTCATTAGGAATACCTATCTTTCTGAGAATCTAGCCCAGCAAGTCCCTGACTCATTTTTTTCCTAACCCTCACTCAAGATGAAGTTGCTCTGGTTCGAGTGCATCTGAAAATAGGACTACATATTTTATTCATAAGCTATACAATTATCTGGGAGGCAATTCAAAAAATAAGTGAGCTAATTCAACTTTGTTCAGTTTACTAAACTTCACCTAAAATTCCAGAGGTACACGTCAATTTTCTTATTTCACATACTGAGTTTTAAAGTCACATTTATAAGGAGTAAACATCTGGTCATCCTTGAAAATAATAACCTTAGACTTTTTCTAACTGTCAAAACACAGGAAAAATCCAAACTCAGTAAAAATGGATTTGGTTTTGTTTTCCATGTTGATACTAAATGTCTTCTGTTTTCATCATTTCTAGTAAGGGTTGTACATTATAAAAAAGGAAGCCAGATGTGGTGGCTCATGCCTGTAATCCGAGTGATTTGGGAGGCTGAGGCAAAAGGATTGTTTGAGGCCAGGAGTTCAAGACAAGCCTGGGCAACATAGCAATACCTCACCTTCACTGAAAATAAAATAATTAACCAAGTGTGGTGGCACATCCCTGTAGTCCCAACTACTCGGGAGGCTGAGGCAGAAGGATCACTTGATCCCAGGAATTCAAGGCTCCAGTGAGCTATGATTGCTCCACTGCACTCCAGCCTGGGTGAGCAGGTGAGATCCTGTCTCAAAAAATAAAATAAAATAAAATAAAATAAAATAAAATAAATTAAAATTATAAAAAGTATATCCTTGGAAATTACTCCAAAGTTTAATGGTAATAATTGTTACTTGAAAAGGAAAACGTAAAAGTGGAACAGACAAAATCAGATCAGAAGCAGAACCAGAACATAAATCCGTGGGGACAATAAAAACAAAGTTATTTTCCATTATAATTCATTACACCTTCAGAATTGAAGCCCTTGGTTTCTCTTACACTGTCCAGCCTTGGTTTTCCCTTGTCTCTCTAGCTGCTCTTTGTTGTAACTGCCCAAGAGTTCCTTCCTGCCCACTGCATAAAGAAAGACCATGGCATTGTAGTAGAGAAAGAGTTTAATAGACAGGAGGCCAGCCATGCCATGTGGGAGATGGAGTTCGTACTCGAATCATCTCCTTCAAAGCTCTTAGGTTAGGGGCTTTTCAAAGGCAGCTTGGGGGAAGGGGTAGGGGTGGCCAGTTAACAGGTGCTTGCTGCTGATTGTTTGGGGCAGAGATGAAATCATAGGGGGGTTGAAACCCTTGCTGGCTGAATTGCTTCTGGGTGGGGCCACAGGAGTGGGGTTGTCGGTTCAGGTGGAGTCATCGGGTCCAGGTGGAGCCATGTGAGTCAGACATGCAAAGAAACCTGACAAGCTATCTTAACAGGCCAGTCTACAATACTGGTGTTATTTTGCAAGAGGAATTGGGGAAAGTTGCGTGTCTCACAACCTCCGGAATAATGTCCGCATCTTAGCAGGACTCACACTCCTCTCCCCGTAGCCTGGAGGCCTCCTGTTAGCTTTACAAAAGCTGCTGAGTTTTGGGAAAACAATTATCATTTAAACTGTAGCCTAAATGTCTTTTAAAGTTAGCTTGATCCAATAGCCCAGGAATAATTTAGGGAAAGGCAAGATGGGGGGTGGGTTAGGTTAACTTGTTTTTAAAATTTTCTTGCAGATATAACTTTTGCAAAGGTGGTTTCATTATGAAGTTGCTCAGCTGGCTTCAATGATTAAATGTTTGAAATCCTCAGAGTCTGGGTTTAGTCTTGTCTACTTGTATCCACCGCCCCGCCCCCACACGGCATTTGCTAATTTATCTCCCCACTTCTGTCATCCCTCACTGTTTCTCCATTCTTTTCAAACTCAAATCTGATTAGGTTCTTGCTTTAGTCAAAAACCTTAAATGACTTACATTCCTCTAAGGAAAGAAAAAAAAAATCAACATCATTTAAATGGTCGAAAGGGCTCTTCATTATGTGGCCCATGCTCCTCTCTCTGGCATCATTTTATGCTGCTCTTTTGCTTTAGAAACAAAAGGTCATTTACTTGCCTAATTTTGATTCGACAAACACACATCCTCCTGCTTCAGGGTCTTTACGCATGCAGTGCTCTGCCAGAGAAGCTCACATGCTGTCTGTTTAAGAATTTTCAGCCGGGCGTGGTGACTCACGCCTGTACTCCCAGCACTTTGGGAGGCTGAGGCGGGCGGATCACAAGGTCAAGAGTTCGAGACCAGCCTGGCCAACATGGTGAAACCCTGTCTCTATTAAAAAAAAAAAATACAAAAATTAGCCAGGGATGGTGGCGAGCGCCTCTAATCTCAGCTACTCGGGTGGCTGAGGCAGGAGAATCGCTTGAACCCAGGAGACAGGGGTTGCAGTGAGCCGAGATTGCACCACTGCCCTCCAGTCTGGGTGACAGAGCAAAACTCCATCTCAAAAAAAAAAAAAAAAAAAATTCTACCTATCGGCCGCGCATGGTGGCTCATGCCTGTAATCCCAGCTTTCGGAGGCTGAGGCAGGCAGATCACCTGAGGTCGGAAGTTCGAGACCAGCCTGATCAACATGGTGAAACCCCGTCTCTACTAAAAATACAAAAATTAGCTGGGTGTGGTGGCACACTCCTGTAATCTCAGCTACTCGGGAGGCTGAGGCAGGAGAATTTCTTGAACCCAGGAGGTGGAGGTTGCAGTGAGCCAAGATCACACAATTGCACTCCATCCTGGGCAACAAGAGCGAAACTCTGTCTCAAAAAAAACAACAACAACAAAAAAAGAAATTTCTACTTATCTTTCAGATCTCAGATGATGTAGCATTTCCTCAGGGAAGACTTATCCAATCCCTGAAGTATTAAAGACATCCCCCCCAACTTATTTTTCTTTCATAATACTTCACACACTTGGCAATTATGCATTAATTTGCATAAGTATTTTGATTAAGTCTTTATCTCTTCTTTGAGTCATCATAGTATCTCCTAGCTACAGTTGAAGAATTGGTACGAAGTTGCTGTTTGATGAATTTTGGCTGAATGAACGGATGAAATGACAAGTTTTATATTGCTAAGCCTCAGAACACTTCTTTGGAAAAAGGTGTTCCAATTATTTCATTTTACCAAGAGAAATCTGAAGTTGGCAGGAATGAAAAAGCATGCCTATGCTCATCAAGATTAACTTGAACCTGAAATCAAAGCTCATGCTATAACCACTACTGTATAGTGGCTAAAGTCAAAGGGTCTGGAGCTAAACAGAACTGGCTTTAAATATGGTTAGGACATTTACTTGCTCTGCAATTCAGGCAAGTCAATTTCTTTACAAATTGGTTTCCTCATCGATAATATAGAGCTCATAATAATAGCAATCACATAACATAATTGTGGCAATTAGGTGACATAATAAATATAAGGCACAGTGAAGGACAGATGCAGGCTCAATAATAGCAGTCAATATTATCTTACCCAAGCACTTCTGACTCAGTTTTGAATAGAATGTCATCATTCATGTATCTTAGATTCTTTTACCTGTATAAATTGCCATAGATCTCATCTCTTTGTCTTTACTGTGCAATACTTACCCAGGAGAGAATAAACTCAAATATGATCCTATCATTTTAACTAGACATGCTCAAAAAACATGGGCAGTTATCTGATAGAGGTAGTATTCTGCTATTTCTGTAGTATCATAAACCAGATGATTAGACTGACTTTATTTTATGCAACTGTATAACATTGGTACAGAGCATTTTTAAAGAAAAAAATCAATTTACAATTAGAAAACCTATCCAGAATAAGTCCATTTGTCCTTCTAACAAATTTAAAATGTTTGTATATTTCTTATATTATTAAGACCACATTGTGCTTTTATCAGTTCACATGATTTTATGAATATCTTCATATTTATCATCAAATTATCTTCATAAATACAAGCTTATGCCTACAAAACATTCATCTGTATAGATATAAAAATATTTATCTGTTGGACATTTAGGATATTTGTAATGGTTTGCAATTATAAATAATACTGCAATTAATGTTTGTAAATGAAATTTTCCTCTGTTGAATTATTTTCTTTAGATAAATTCCCTAGAGTGGGTAATTAGTGGTAGTCTTACCACTACATATTTGTTACACGTTAATGGCCATATCTCAAGGAGTTAGAGAATAGCCTGTACAAAATTCTACTGACTTAATGCACAGATAAGTATAAAAATTTCAAACTGCACATTCGCAAGATGCTCAGAGAGTATCCATAATTGGTGAGACATATCCCTGGGTAGTATTTATAGAACATGAGGGCAACCTTCAATGATCCTTTCAAAAAGCAAATCATCATTAAATAACAATAGCAGGCCTGGCGCGGTGGCTCACGCCTGTAATCCCAGCACTTTGGGAGGCCGAGGCAGGCAGATCACTTGAGGTCAGGAGTTTGAGACCAGCCTGAACAACATGGGGAAACCTCGTCTCTACTAAAAACACAAAATTAGCTGGGCGTGGTGGCACATGCCTGTAATCCCAGCTACTTGGGAGGCTGAGGCAGGAGAATTGCTTGAACTCAGGAGGCAGAGGTTGCGGTGAGCCGAGATCGTGCCATTGCACTCCAGCCTGGGCAACAAGAATGAAACCCTGTCTCAAAAAATAAATAAATAGCAATAGCAAAAGCCACATTGCACTCCCTTTGAAATTACCAAATTTAGTGTCATCAAACTCAGCCAGATTGATACTATATGGCCAATAACTAGTAAAAATTATCAATTTAATACCCAAATTCAGTGTAAGTTTTAAAATATTGATTTATTTGTTGAGTCATTTGTGCCTTCCTAGAGTAAGAATAAGAGCTTTAGACTCTAATTCTAAGCTGTGCAGTTAAATTATGTATCCCTTTCTAAGTGTTCAGACATTAACTAGAATCAGTTTCTCTCCCAGGTCTCATGAAAGTGTCAGATCTGTTTGAACCAGAGCAACTCCATCTTGAATAGGGGCTGGGTAAAATGAGGCTAAGACCTGCTGGGCTGCATTGCCAGGAGGTTAAGACATTCTAAGTTACAGGATGAGATAGGAGGTCAGCACAAGATACAGGTAATAACGACCTTGCTGATAAAACATGTTGCAGAGGAAGAAGCCGGCCAAAACCCAGCAAAACAAAGATGGTGATGAGAGTGACCTCTGGTCATCCTCACTGCTACACTCCCACCAGCACCTGACGGTTTACAAATGCCATGGCAATGTTAGGAAGTTACCCTATATGATCTAAAAAGGGAGGCATGAATAATCCACCCCTTGTTTAGCGTGTAATCAAGAAATAACCATAAAAATGGGCAATCAGCAGCCCATGGGGCTGCTCTGTCCATGGGGTAGCGATTCTTTTATTGCTTTACTTTTCTAACAAACTTGCCGTCACTTTATTCTATGGACCTGCCTTGAATTCTTTCTTGGGAAAGATCCAAGAACCTTCTTTTAGGGTCTGGATGGGGACACCTTTCCAGTAACAAAAGTCCCAGACTAAATTTTGGGATTATCTTCAAGTTGCATGTGACAGTTACCTCAAGTACGTACCTAATAATCTTTGAGTTAGTAAAATTAGAGTTTGCCTAATTCACTTGGAACTGCCAGCACATGATGTTACAACCTTTAGCAGGGCTTTGGTTTGGTTTAACTAAAGATATTCTTTACCAGCATTGCCTAAATTGTCACAGATTTATTGTTAAGATGCATCAGATAAACGTAAGCAAGTACATAGAGTAAAACTCAGGATTTCTGGCCAAAGTGTTATATAAAAAGCAAAGTTATCTTATTAATACAAGATTTCAGTAAAATACACATTTTCCTTTTTAAAAGTAAATTTAAAAGTGGAATTGAAGATTATTTTCTGATGCAAGTCAGGGTTTAGTTAGGAATTTAAAATCACTTTTCCATGGTATATAATAAAACTGGGAAATGAAACACAACTGGTTTGAATAAAATGTTTACCTTTTCTTGCATTCTTTAATGCATTACTTAATTTATGGGGGAATTTTCATAAATGCATAAAACATATTCTTCAAGAAGCAAAGTTACTAGAGTGCCTATTTCTCTTCCCATAATTTATTATTCACTTATATTAACTTTATTCAAACAGAGCATGCCCTGTTTCCCCACCTTCCTACCGGCTGTATTGCTAACAGCAATTTTGTATTTATAGATTTTTGGAATTTCATTTAATATTTGTAAAAACAAACTTGGCTAGATCATGAGTTATTTTAAATTCCAGAAAAGTATGTTTCCATTTTTCTTTTATTCTTATTTATCATCATTCTTCAATTTCCACCCCCAACCCCCACATATAGATGAAAATTCTACCATGCTGCCCCAGCTGTAAAGGAGTCACCTGCAATCCTGAGTGAGACATTCTTTGTGATGACTTCTTCCAAATATTGTAGTTATACAATTGTAGTTATACAATCTACAGGAATAGATATTTGGAAGAAGTTGTCACAAAGAATGTCTCACTCAGGATTGCAGGTGACTCCTTTACAGCTGGGTCAGCATGGTAGAATTTTCATCTATATGTGGGGGTTGGGGGTGGAATTAATAAAAATACCAGGTATGTGCCTATTCATTCAGAGGTAAACTGTGGAGAGAAGTTTGTTTCTAATTATCTTTGAGAATATATGTGTTTGATTTCTCACAAATTGGGTGACAGAACTTTATTTCATGTTTCATACTTATTGGTGAGTTTGGCAATATGTTTAAACAAGTTGATTTTTTATCTCCTAATTTTACAATTAAGGCATAACACTTTCTCAGCTCTTTATAGAATAGATTTACCCCATAATAGAAACCCAAGAAATTAATTTTGGCAACAAATAAAAATAGATAAGTAGCTAACTGGACATTAAAATCAGTAACATAATGCTTGATGATAAAATGGAAAGCAAAGGGATTGATGGCAGCCATTTAAATTTAATTGACCTGAAATAGGTCATTCTAATTTTTGGACTAAATGTATGTTTTTGTTGCTACAATGTTCTAAGATGTTTGTTGAAGAAGCAGAATAAAAGTTGTTGTACAAAAGGAAAAAAAAATGCAGTCCTCTGATTTTCAACTGTGTGCTTCATTAAGTTTACATTTGTGTATTTCATGTTAGAAAGGAAACAAGAAATGACTGTGAAATTGCCTGAGATTTTCAGAGGAAAACTGGCAAAGAAGAATGACTAGGAAAGAACAATTAGGATAGTTAAAAGCTAAGAATCATGTCATAAGAAATATCTTAAGATAGTGCATTTATTTCTTACAAAATAGAGGGTAGAGGCGGGACTTCTGAAGGGAAATGACATGGAGGCGACTTGTGACTCAATTTGAGTGTTTCAGAAATGCAAAGGAATGGGATGCCTTGTTAAGTAACAAGCTTCCCACCCCAGGTACTTGTAAGCCAAAGATTAATGATTATTAGAAATATTGATGTTTTATAGGCGTTTGATTTTTTAGGTAAAAACTTAACTATTTAACATCTCAGCTCTTCTTTTAAGATCATACCTTTTCTAAACAATTTCTCTTTGAAGAGGTGTTTTCTGAAACTGCTGTTTTGGTTAGGTTATTTCTTCTTTACAGGAAGTGTATCATAGCTGTCACAAGCTAAGAAATATGTGTTTTTATTTTTAGCTTTTGTTTATACTCCAGGCTATGTAATATTACATGCGAAATGAATTGAAATGAGAAAAAATCTCAGATGCATCTATTCACACAGAATATCATTATAGAGAAAGAAACAACACATTTTGACATTTTTTTCTTCCTAGGAATAATTGTAAATAGTGATTCAAGGTAAAAAAAATGCATATATCAATTATAATGTCAGAAAAAAATAATGTGGGAAAAACCTATTAACATAATTTTGTTTTAAAATGAAATCACATTATAAAATATATAGGTAATAAAAATTTTAATGTATTATTCTATAGTATCTAAGAGGTTGTCTTATAATAATATGTAATGTAAAAATAAAGTAGCCTTAAATACTCTTCATTTTAAATATTTTAAGAACAGCTTTGCTTCAGTTTGAAATTCATATTTTTAGTGTTAGGAAAGGTCTTGTATGTTAACTGGCAATTCTTTCCTTAAAAGTAAAATAAGCTGCAAAAAGTTTATAATTTTGTAAAATTGTTCATTGAATTAGTAGAAAATAAAAGATAAACATCTGGCTTTCTCTCACTAATATTGTAACTGTGTATACCAGCCTAGAAATGCATTTTAGAGCTTTTTTCCCTTCTTAATCTGAGAATGTAGCCTTGAAAAGTACCTGAAAACCCTTTATTTCCTCTTTTTTCCATCATACAACCCCCTTACACCATGCGCATTTACGTAACTGTATGCTTGTTAAACTTACACCATGCACACTTAACTATGTGCTTACTTAGAAGTTCCAGGGGCTAATCATGAGACAGACCAGGCAGGGACAACCAACTGCAAAATTCCAGAGATTACCTCAAAGTGGTTAGTCAACAACCTGGCCATGGTTGAGATAATGCCAGCCTGCACTCCAGGTGGAGCACAACTCAAGAAAGCCACCAGAACAGAACACACAGACCTTGTATTCAGGACTATTTCCACATGTCTCCCATTCCAAGTTCCCTTTGTAAGCCCCTTGTCCCAGCCTAAAGTTTGAAATGGTTTCCTTAAGGTACTAGCCTTGACCATTTCCTCACTGCTAGCTCTGGAATAAAGTCAATTTCCTTTCACTAACTCATCCCTGTTATTGGCTTTGCAAGCAGCAAGCAGTTGAGCCTATGTTTAGTTACAATACTAGTAATAATAGTAATAATAATAACATTGATAGCTAACAATCGATATGTTGCTTATTACTGATTTATCAAGATGGGGGAATTGCAATTGAGAAAGAGTAATTTATGCAGAACAGGCTGTGTGGGAGACCGGAGTTTTATTACTACTCAAATCAGTCTCTCTGAGCATTTGGGGATCGGAGTTTTTAAGGATAACTTGGTTGGTAGGGGGAAGGCCAGTGAATTGGGAGTTTTGATTGGTCAGGTCAGAGATGAAATCACAGGGAGTCGAAGTTGTCCTCGCACTAAGTCAGTTTTTTGGTGGGGTCCACAAGGTCAGATGAGCCAGTTTATCCATCAAGTGCAGGGTCTGCAAAATATCTCAGGATCTCATCTTATGTTTTAAAATAGCGATGGTATCCCCAGGAGCAATTTGGGGAGGTATAGAATCTTGCACCCTCCAGCTGCATGACTCCTCAACCATAATTTCTGATCTCGTGACTCATTTGTTAGTCCTGCAAAGGCAATCTAGACCCTAGGCAGGAATGGGGTTTGTTTTGGGAAAGGGGTTTGTTTTGGGAAAGGGGTGTTAACGTCTTTGTTTTAAAAACTAAACCATAAACTAAGTTCCTCCCAAAATTTCTTCAGCCTATGCTCAGGAATGAACAAGGGCAGCTTGGAGGTTAGAAGCAAGATGGAGTCAGTTAGGTCAGATCTCTTTCACTGTAATAATTGCCTCAGTTACAATATTTGCAAAAGCAGTTTTAATGGCAACATTTTTCTAAGCACTCTACATAATTGGCACATTTATTTCCAAAAAGCTCAAGATAAATATTACCCCATTTACAGGTGAAAACATGGAGGCACAGAGAGATAAAATGAAACACTGAAGGTCCTTTCGGTAGGGAGGCAGTGGCCTTAAGACTGGAATCTCGGGCAGTCTGGTCACAGAATATGAATTTTGAACTATTGCACTATACTGCCTCTTCAAATTGAGGTATTTTGGGTCATCCCTTTAAAAATTTTATACAGGCTGGGCGCCGTGGCTCATGCCTGTAATCCCAGAACTTTGGGGGCTGAGGTGGGCGGATCACCTGAGGTCAGGATATCGAGACCAGGCTGACCAACATGGGGAAACCCCGTCTCTACTAAAAATATAAAATTAATGGGGTGTGGTGGTGCATGCCTGCAATCCCAGCTACTTGGGAGGCTGAGGCAGGAGAATCGCTTGAACCCCGGAGGCGGAGGTTGCAGTGAGCCAAGGTTGTGCCATTGCACTCCAGCCTGGGCAACAAGAGAGAAACTCTGTTTCAAAAATAAATAAATAAATAAATAAAATAAAAATTTTATTCATAAAATGTTTGAGGACAGCGACAAGTAAACTGGAGTTGGGTGAGGAATTTATTGTGTGTGGCTTGAATATCCTGGATGACAATTAAAATATGTCTCAAGGTCTTTCTGGGCAGTAACTCTGTGGAAATGCGTCTGCTGGAATCCTGGAATTTGGAGACTATGTTGTAGAGAAACAGAGTAGACCTCTGAGGCTTAACTGAGGAACTGTCTTCTAAACAGAAGCTCCTGGAAAGTTATTTCAAATGGAAACATTGAGTTGTCTGTTTTGAGAGGGCTGAGAGAAGCAAGTGGAAGGACTGGAAGACCCAAGAAAGCAAACATGGAGGAATTAGTCAGCATGTATTGGTATCACTGCAATGGGCACAGGTCATGGCTGCCATTGCCAGTGAGAAAAAACTGCTCAGTGATCTTGAAACTGCCTTTGCAAAATTATGACTGAGACAGTGAAAGAGATCTAACCTTACTGACTCCATCTTGGTTCTAATCTTTAAGCTGTCCTTGTTCCTTCCTGGGCGTAGGCTGAACTAACTTTGGGAGGAACTTAGTTTATAGTTTAAAACAAAGCTGATAACAGCCCTTTCCCAGAACAAATCTCCTTCTTACCTGGAGGGCAGACTGCCTTTGTAGGACTAACAAAATAGCCACAAGTTTAGAAATTACGGTTTAGGAGTCATGCATCTGGAGGCTACAAGAATCTGGCCCTCTCTAAACTGCTCCTAAGATCAGTGCTTGAGATATTTTGCAGACTCTGCACTTGATGGATCAGCTGGAACCATCTAGGTGGATAAACTAGATCATCTGATCTTGCAGCCCCCACTTAGGAACTGACTCAACACAAGAGGACAGCTTCAACTTCCCATGATTTCATCTCCTACCTAACCAATCAGCACTTTTGGCTCACTGGCATCCCCCTACCCACCAAGTTGTCCCTAAAAACTCTGATCCCTGAATGCTCAGGGAGACTGATTTGAGTAATAATAAAACTCTGATCTCCTGCACAACCGGCTCTGAGTGATTTACTCTTTCTCTATTGCAATTCCCCTGTCTTGATAAATCAGCTTTGTCTAGGCAGTGGGCAAGGTGAACCCATTGGGCGGTCACAATCTCACTTAGTTCAGGGTTTTTAAGGTGTACTCTGATGTCTCCTTCAGGTCTGGAAGTCCTGAGGCATAGCGCAATATATGGACAGAGAAGCAAATTGAGAAAAGCAGAGAGCAATATAATGGAAGGTTATATAGAGGGCAAGGAAGACTTTGCAAAGTCAGCAAGAGCAGGAGCAGGAGCTGCAGCTTTTACAGACAATGTTGCAATTCCTCTTTACAGTAGATAAAATAATAAAACAGAAAGAGGGGAGACCCCTTTGGTTAGTTATGCTGAACAAACAGGGAATCCAAGAAAATGATACATGGACCATAATACCAAAGATAACAAAAATGAAAGACATAGAAATAGTAGTGTTGGGCATGGCTCCAGGAAAATCAGTAACTAGATAAACCAAAAATAAAATGATAATCCCCCAACTGACTGAAGGGACTCCTTTCTCTTGCCAAAGGGGATCCCCCAAAAACTGAAAAACTAGTTCAGGCCATAGCAGGAAATGGGAGTCAGACAAGCCTCATTAAGCCCCCGCCCTTTGCGGTTTCTGCACAACTGACCAGGATTAACATTAAAATAGAGAACATAAAACTGACAAAATAGACTCTATAGCAATGAAGTACCAAATTCCAACCTGACGCTGGTATAGTATCACATGACCCTGAAGGAAGTCAAGGCATTTTACCCCAAAATGTATTTAATTGACATATTTTAAAAGGGGCCTGACAAGATGTCTCTTGTTGGGGCAATTTGCATTCTGTGGAGAATCTCCTTCCCTTTTTAAGTCTTTTCTGGATTCAGACCTTAAAAATCTGACAGGTTTTAAGGTCTGAAAAGAGACATTTACCATCTACTGTCTCTGAAGGCTACTACTTAGAGGCTTCATCTACATAACAAGAAACTTGGCTTCCACAACTCCCGTTAACTCAAGCATTTCTTTCTGGTGACTTCAACTTTAGGCAAAGCTTAACTCTTTCAAGACAATCAGAAAATCTTTGAAATCCACCTAAGACCTGTAAGCACTCCCTCTACCACCTCTCTGCTTCAAGATGCCTCACCTTTCCAAGCCAAACCAATGAATACCTTATATGTTTTATACCTTTGCCTACAACTTCTGTCTCCCTAAAAATATACAAAACCATGTTTTAGCCTGGCCACCTTGGGCACATGTTCTCAGGACCTCTTGAGACTGTACCCCAGGCCATGAGTACTCATATTTGGCTCAGAGTAAACCTCTTTAAGTATTTTACAGAGTTGGCTTTTTATTTCAACACTTTTGCTTTTGTGTTTAATTTAATTTTGTTTTTAGCTATTTGGATTTTGTTTATGTGTGCCCAAACTGTTTTAGGTAATTTAAACACTGCTTACTAGCAGATATATTTTTAATAACCTCAAGTAAACACACTGAACCTGGAATAGCCACTGAGGATTTTAGGTAAGCATTTAGCATATGCTCTCTTAGCACACGACTAGGGAGGGACTTACATACAGTGAGAAACCGGTACATAAATTCAAACTGTGCTTCAGTAGAGAGTATTTGTAAGCTTGGCTTTTAATACCATTGCCAGACTGATTAATTCTATGAAGACTGCAATATACTAAGGTATTTCTAATCTATACCTTTTCCCTCTCCCTCTTTCTCTATTATATTTCTAGAAACGTGGCTTTGTGTAGAGATTGCAAGAGTTTTTGTTTGTTTTATTTATTTGATTTTTTTTCCTATTTTAACTGAAGACATATTTATAGTATTTGCTCAGAGGGTATTCATTTGAATTATCACTGAAAATATTGCCATCAGATACAGGAAAACATTGGAGAATGATTCAGTACAACATACCCTTTGGTCTAATAAAAATTTGCTTCTACGTGACTCTTAGGTTTGTTGCTCAAAGACATCAGCAGCATGTTCAATTATTCATGTTTTCTAATTAAGCCCTGCTGATTGTGCCTAAATGGAAACTTTATTTTGGAGAGAATGTGTTCTTAATGTTTTTCAATATAACAATAATTTGTCAGACCGTGACGTAAGTCTCTTTAGGATCCTTAGGAACCTGTTTGTTTGGTTTAGAACTCACATATAGCTATTAGCCATCATGTTGAAGGTCCTTAACTTGTTTATTTCATGTCTTGTTTAAAGATGATGACATCTGATATTTTGCTAATGTCTGTTTTGGAAATATTGAAAAATTCCAAAGACTATTCTGTTGCTATGCAGTTATTTAGCACTTGCAGCATGGAACACTAAAGTGACCTTAATTTCAAGTCCAAATAAAGTAATTTTGAATATCATATATATATAGAATATATTGAATTGAATATCATATATATATATCACATATATATCATCTATGTGATATATATATTTTATTTATATATATATTATATATATATATATTTGCCTCTTCTTTTTGGTTTGTGTGGATGAAAAGTGCCTCATACATAAAATCTGGCCAGCTTTCATTACTTTTGACAACATTCACCCTCTAATCAAAGGAATGTTTGATTTTAAACATGACTCTTTCCCCATTGTGTCTTTCCATTAAACTCCCCTAAGGTAAACCTTCCAAAAGCTTAATCAATGTATGATTCCTCAAAACACTGAAATTTAGATTATTTTAGCCACATGCTCTCAAATCAAAATGACTATAAGCATTTTTAATAATTCCATTCTTATCTTTCCTTAATTTTATGATCTTAGTACATTTCCTTTTTCACATATTTAATAGGTAAAAAATATCAAGTGAATATATTAAATTATATAGACTTCTTTAAAGTATTTTCATTTCTTGCAAATGATCCACTGATAAGATAGAAATGAATATTCTAGTTAGTGTGAACAATAAAACAGTGACAATAGGATAAAGTTCTGACTCATCTATTTTGGCTAATAATATTAATCATATTACATAGAGAAATCATCACTCTATTATTTCATGAAAAGATACCCCAGGTTTACTACCTTCAAAAAGTAAATTATCTTTTATAGACTGTTTCTGATATTGGTGAAAAATTTTTTTTGTATTTTCTCCTATAGAGTTTATAGAGATTAAAGATATAACTTGAATAAAATAATATCTCGATTAAAATAAAACTTGTATTTTTATTTGATATATAAATACATATTAAAATTACTATAAACTCAAATTTATATTTTTATTAGTAGGTATAACATTGGGCCTTGAATTAGAATAGCAAAAAGGTATTTAGGAATTACTTGAATTTTATCAAAGCTTGGAACTAAAATTTAAGACAGTTTAAATATTTTTAATATACCTTTTTTCTAGATAATTTAATGTTTAATTAAAAAACCTTATCATTTCACTTATTGTGATAGAAATACAGTGTGAAAAGAACAATTTCAAGCTTTTGACAAATTTTTATACCTGACCTTAACCAGTTTAACATATGTTTGTAAATAATTATTATATACCATATATGAAGAAAGGATTTCAGATAATGTTATGTATGCAACTAACTAAATACTAGAATAAAATAAAATATGGGAACATATAACATTCTAATGGAAAATTTAGTTTTAAGAAAAAGACAAGATAGATCTTCTGATAATATATTTATCTCATACTCCATATCATTTCGACAATGACCATTTGATTAAGCTCTTTAAATTAGTCCTTGGATAGCACATCATACCAACTGAGTAAGAACTGACTCCCTAAATGCTGTGTTGACAAAAAACTTATTTGGAGCAGAACCATTTTTTTATACTTTTTTTTTTCAAATGAAAATTTATCACTATGGTGTTTTCACCATTAAAATTTATGATCTTGGTCTTTCCTTCTTGCCTTTGTATAGGGCCAAAAGAGAGACATTGGCTACTTTGACAACCTTAAAGCAGACTCCAGGAATGTCACCAACAGCATGACTTTTTTGACCAAATCCAGCAACCAGAGCTTCATCGTTTTCCTCACCATCATTGGGTACAAAGGCTCTGATTTTCTTACCATTCTTGATGCACTGGACCCTGACACACTTCCTAGCGGCAGAATTTGGCTGTTTGGCTTCAACTCCTACTTTTTCCAGCAACATTCCTTTTGCAGGAGAAGCACCTCCAAAAGGGTTGGCCTTCGGGGCTGTGCCTAAATGGGCTTTCTTGGTGTTTATCACGCCACTTCTGGTCTTTTCGGTGACTACGGAGCTTCCTAGCAGTACGAAGTACACGATACTTGCCCATCCTGCCAGTGCCAAGGGCCTGAGCAAAAGAGAGACTTTTAAACTTTCTAGAAATTATTTATTCATTAAGAGCACATTGTGTTTCGGATGATTCTGAAGTGGATAAAACACTTTACCGTAGAAATACTTTAATGCTAATAGAATTATCATCCAGTCTTGAATTTGGGTCTTATTTTATTTTACATTGCCAACCTGTTTATGAACAATATTAAGAGTGACTTACATAGGGCTACATGATGACAATTGTTCACCCATTATAGGATGTCTATGGGTAATTAAATATCTAGAGTTTAATTTGAACGTGGATTCTGTTTATAATATTTGTTTGTATTATTGCAGGTGGAGAGATTTATAAAACAATTTTCTGAGTTCTCTTACTTTGTCACATAGATTTTGCTAAGGCTCTGCAATTTTTGTGGAATGCACTACTATTGCATTTTCTGTTAAAAAGTACTTTGAATAGTTTTCAGGAAGTTATTGTAAGGAAAAAGTTAGGCCAATATTTTTACCTTTTGTAATCTTCAAACTAGCATTAAAATAGACTGCTTCTACAAAAATATAATATAGAGAAAAAATGAAATAAATCTCTTTATTTATATTTTCCTTAAACCAAGTAACTCTGGAAAATATGTATTATTATCTCCAATGTACAGATGAAGAACCAGAAAAATAGAAATAGTCTGAGTCACACAGGTAGAAGGTAAAAAGCTTGGATCTTCCTAGTCCAAATTCACTGTGTCTTAGCCAACTCTCAAATCTGTATGACACTCCCATTCCTACACTGAAGGAACTTTCCCTGGAGGAAAAGTTCTAGAGTCTTAAAGACATGGAAGAAATATGGACTTCTCATGAATGCAACCTTGTTTTTCTCCATCTATATGTTCTTTGAAATATGTAACTCATCGGTGAGTTTGGTTAGATTTGAAGCACTCCAGTGTCCATCAGTAAAGTTTCCTCCTTTTCAAAACTTGTTCCCCTACCGGTTTCTAAATACTCTTTCTTGGTTTTCTTTCCACTACTCTGTGCCATCAAATCTCTCTTACAGGCCGGGTGTGGTAGCTCACGCCTGTAATGCCAGCACTTTGGGAGGCCAAGGCAGGTGGATCACTTGAGGTCAGGAGTTCAAGACCAGCCTGGCCAACATGGTGAAACCCCACCTTTACTAAAAATACAAAAATCAGCCAGGCATGGTGGCATGTGCCTGTAGTCCCAGCTACTTGGAAGGCTGAGGCAGGACAATCTCTTGAACCTGGGAGGCGGAGGTTGCAGTGAGCCAAGATTGTACCACTGCACTCCAGCCTGGGTGACAAAGCGAGACTCTGCCAAAAAAAAAAAAAAGTCTTTCATAGACCTTGCTTACTAAACTGCCTTTCCATTACACAGTTATTTCTCAGGGTGCCCTTCTTAAACTTCCTATTTAATTAGATATATTCTGCTTGGGTTATCTTGCTAACTACAATGAGAGATTCAAAATGCCTATTGCTAACTCAGACTTTGTCTTCCAACCTCCAGACTAACATTCTAATTCATCTTGCATGTAAAAAAATGCCATGTCAAAAAACAAAAGTAATCATATCCCTCATATTGCCCTAGGCTGTTGTGTTTCCTACATAATAAACATACAACCATGTGCTCAGTGCCAAGTCATAAATCTTAAAATATTTTTCACTTTGTCCTCCTATATTTATTAATTACAGGTAATTAATTATTCTATTAAGTAAACATTATACAGTTTTTTATGTGTTCTATGACATGCAGAGAACAATTGTTTTCTGCACCGAGGATACAGTGGTAACACTTCATGCATTCCTGGAGATTTTGCTCTAGGTGATGAGAGAGATATTAAACAATCAAAAAACAAACAAAATAAAAACCAAAACCATGAAAATCCAGCTATATTAAGAGCTTATAAAGAGAGGTATTTAATTCCAGGAACACATTTAATGGAATGTTTAGCTTAATCAGGGAAATCAGGAAAGACTTTTCAGAGGAAGGGAAACTTGAGGAGATTGAAGTATGAGCATTGAGTTAACTGGTTTATAAGGTAGAAAAGGGAGAGTTCCAGGTGGGGCATTGCAAGTGTAAAGCCTGTCAGGCCAGATAAAGCACAGTGAGAGCAGCTCAAAGGACTGACTTGCTGGAAGAAAATTAGACTGGGGAAGCATGATAACAGATGAGATGCAAAATGAAGCAGAACACACATGGCCTCATAGAACTTCTAATGGTTCTGTGAGAAATGGTGAACTATTTGAGTTTCTTTTTTATAATCTACATGTTTTAAAAAATTCTCATAGTTAATGGATCCTTATATTTAGTTAACAAATCCTATCTCCATTCCCTTTTTTTTTTTTTTCTTTTTAAATTGAGACAGTCTCACTCTGTCTCCCAGGCTGGAGTGCAGTAACTCAAGTGCTCACTGCAACCTCTGCCTCCCAGGTTCAAGCGATTCTCATGTCTCAGCCTCCCAAGTAGCTGGGACTACAGGCACTTCCCACCACGCCCAGTTAATTTTTGTATTTTTAGCAGAGACAGGGTTTCTCCTTGTTGGACATGCTGGCCTTGAACACCTGACCTCAGGTGATCTGCCCCACTTGGCCTCCTAAAGTTCTGGGATTACAGGCGTGAGCCACTGCACCTTTCTCTTTGCTTAAAATGTTCCTCAATCATGTTGCAGTTGGGCTAGCTCCTATCCAGGACCACTGAGTTGCCAACTGCACTGAGGCTCCTTTCCTTATCTTCCAGTCTGACTTAAGTAGAAGTCTTAGCTTCCTTTTGGGTATACCTTTACACTAATGGCATTATACTACATTGTTTGCTTTTAAAAGTCTTAAGTAAACTCTTTGAGGGCGGCAACTATGTTTTCTTTGCATCCTTCTTTATTAGCATAGTGCTGAGGATGTATGTTATAAAACAGATGTCTGTTAAATAAATAAACAAATGCAAGGAACCAAATCAGAACTAACAGCAGATGAAGTAGGGCAAAGTTTTATTCTTCAATAATCTTGCAATGTACTGAGAGTGGATGATAAATGGCTACAGCAAAAGGAAAATCTTCTGAGGAAAGTATGCAGGTTTGCATATGGCTGGACGTATCGGCGAAAGATTCCAAGAGTAGGTATTATTTCAGATGGGCTTATAATTACCATTATCAATATTTCTACAGCACAAAGATGGATATCACAAGTTGAACTGGGAAGTTCAAGGCCATATATACCCAGGAAACAAAGTCCCTATCAGTTTATATGGGCACAGGTAGGGCTTTTACTAGGCTCAGAATTATGTGTTAGTGTGTGAGTAAGCATGAGGCTTTGAGGGATTTGAGCATGACTTTCATGAATATTGATGTTTCAAAAAGATCCAACAGACAGCTTGATGTGAGGATTAACTTTAGAAGAGTCCGGAGATAACGAGACCAGTAGGAATTCTTATAACAATATTTTAGGCCAGAGGATGACAAATGTTTTCTGTGAGAGGCTAGATAGTAAACATTTTGGGCTTTGTGGGCATATGGTCTTTGTTACAACTACTCAACTGTATTGTTGAAGAGTAAAAGCACCATAGATGATATGCAAATGGACAAGCATGGCTGTATACCAATAAAACATTATTTATAAGACAGGTGGCAGGCCTGATTTTACTTGGCCATAATTTGCTAGGTGAAAGTTAATAAAAGTCTAAACTGGACTGATAGCAGTGAAAATGGAAAAGAAGGGATATCTGTAAGAAAATCATAGAAGTGGAATATATAGCACTGATTTCTTATTATGTGAGTGGCAAAAAAAAAAAAAGCAGTTAAAAATCACACCAAGATTTGAGACCCAGTGACTGGGAGGCTGATGGTGCCATCAGGAGTAATAGGCATGTTAAGAAAGGCGCTGTTTTGGGAGTGAAGATGATTATGTATGTAATAGAGAATCCAGTTAACAGAAAAAAGCTGTGTAGTACTAGAAGCAGTTCATTAAGCTATGAATAATATCGAAAACGCCAAAGCCTGTACCACATGGCGATGAGTTTTTACAAATTTTTTTCCAACTTTTCAATGTTTACGTTGTAAATAATGAAGAGGTATATGAGTTTTTGTTAATATTTTAGCATGCTCAATATGGTTTTATTAGCATTCTATATAGAATGCATTGCTCTTTCACCCATCCGTGATATAAAACAAACTGGGCTATTATAAAAAGCATTTATTTCAGAAAATAGTAACCTATTTCTTGCTATAAATAAGTCTACAATATATGGTCCTTGACAAATTGGATTGTATTCTGTTTTCTTTATTCAAACTTCAAGAGGATTTAATTTTGATTTTAAGCAGTCAAACTGAAATAAGATTAACTATAAACTATTTTTCTCCATTTATTTTTCTGGACAGGCAAACTTTACTGTGCATTTCAATTAGAAACATACTTGTCAGGTGGTAAGGAAAAAGGAATAGGTGAGTCAGCAATGGAATAGGACAGGCTTCTTTACTAAGTCTGAAAAAAACAATGATTTGGACATGAATTATTCAAAGCCACACTGAAACTAGTCAGCAACATTGAAATAGTGTTCAATACACCTGCAACCTGTTTAGGGGAATTATTTTAACTTCTACTTCTTAAATATCTATAAAATTTCCTTGTTAAAACAAGAGCTAGAAAGAATTTCTTTAAAATTCCACTGCATTAGGAGGGGCTTGTAAACATTGCTATTATTATTCTCTATTGCATGGAAAGTTTTGACCATAGTTAAAAATTGTGCTCCTAGCTGTAACATCAAATAACTAGGACTCAGCTGCTTATGCCTTTTTATAGGTTTTCTATCTCTCAGTTTTTTTCATTACCATTCAATCTCATTATGTGTAACCTTTCCCAAAGATCTATTCAGACTTCAGAAACAATTCACAAATCCTATTTCAAGTAGATCGTTGATCTGAAATGTGTTTTTCCTATTGTGAGTCAAACTGAATGGCTTCTTTGGAAAGACCTTTTATATCTTAAATACTCCAAGGGAAATATTTTCTCTATGGAATTTTAAAAGAAGTATGAAACAGTTATTTGCTGTGCATTTGAAAAATATACTGCTGGCCATATGTAGTGATATTTAAAACACATTTAAATTATGCCTACCTCTTCTCTGCCTTATTATATGGAATAAAATTAATCATTTATTAAAGTTGGAGTGATGGCAGATCATACCCTGTTCTATTAATCCATAAACAGATCTGAGTATATTTGATATATCATAGAAACTATACCAAAGACATATTTGAAACTGAAGAAGACAATGGAAATTAAGGCCGCTGTGTTTTGAGGAAGAGGGAGCTCACGTAAATACTTTAAGTGTCTTCCCTGTTGTACTAAATTTTAATGACATCTTTGGGGTAATTGAACTTTAAGTGAAAAAGAAATCTGATCATACAATGTGGTATTTAATATTTTCTTCCAAACAATTAATTATATAAACCACTCAAAAGAGTTTCAGTATAAACAAATCATACAAAATATTTTTATAGCAATGATCATCAAATTGGGGTATAAGTACCCTTGGTGGGGAGGGTCAGGAAGACTTCTCACATGGTAAATGGGCACAGGTAATTGTAAGGATAACAATTGTTAGATTTTGAATGTCATTATGTATCCTTTTGTATGGGTGAGGCGGTCATGCAGGGTATCTTTTCTCGTGCCCCTTTCATAATTACCCTCTGACTTTTGCAGCAATAATTTTCATTTGATGACCTTTATTTGTTCATCATTCTGTCAAATAATGCACTGTTTCTAAGGAAGAAAGCAGCAAAGTATTAGTCATAAAACTCCCGACAAAGCCCTGTATCTATCCAAGCATCTATATATCATCTATCCAGCTATTATCTAACTATTTATGTATCTTAGAATTAGAATTCAGAATTGAAATTATCCTCGTGGGATGCAAATTGACATATATTTACTTGAATTGGAAATGAATTCAGGCTTTTTGATTTCGTGTTTGTTTTCTGAGAGAGGGTCTCGTTCTGTCACCCAGGTTGGAGTGCAGTGGAGCAATCATGGCTCACTAAAACCATGACCTCCAGAACTCGAGCAATCTTCCCACCTCAGATTCCTGAGAAGTTGTGACCACAGGTGTGCAGTCACGCTTTTTCTGACAGGAAGAATGCTACTATGGTTTTCCTTGACAGCAGGTCTAGCTTTGTGTATTGGTTATATGTCAGACATTTTCTTTTTATAATGATTGAATGATCCAAAACATCAGCCCCAAGGCTACAAAGCATATGATACGGAAGAAGAATTTTATCAAAAATTACATTAATGATATTTTAATTTTCTCAAACCTTTCTGAATGCATCTGAATAAAAATAGTGCTTCTACATGAAAGAGAAACAGGCATGAATAATAGTTATTTGATATATCTGAGTAAAGCCTCATTTGGAATAGTTAACAGAAGTTGAGAAAATAATAGATTCTAAGGAAATATATTTCAAGCCAGGTGATTTCCAATCACTGCAGTCACTGAAAATGAATTAAAAGCTAATGATATGCCAGCTAATATTTTTCATAAAGTGATATTATTTAATTGGTGTTCTTAACCAGCATTTAGTAGCAATCATCCTATATGATCTTACACCAATGTATATTTTGGAGAAGATGAGGGCTTTGAAAAAACATATTAAGGGAAAATCTGATAAATTATTTAATTCAATTACTGTAGTCATCCTAGATAATTCAACTGTAATATAAAACAATATTTTATTAATAGATTTCACTTAGAGAGCAGTTTTAGGTTCACAGCAAAATTGAGAGGAAGACACAGAGATTTCTCATATTTCTCTTACCCCCATGCTTTACACAAGCATAGCCTCCCCATTATCAACATCTGCCGTTAGAGTGGTACATTTGTTACAATTGGTGAATCTACATTGGCATACCATTATCATCCGGAGTCCGTATTTCACACTAGGTCTCACTTTTGGTGTTGTATATTCTGTGGGTTAGGACAAATGTAAAATGATAGGTATCCAGCGTAATAGCATTATGCAGACTAGTTTTACTGTCCTAAAAATTCTTCATGTTTGACCTATTTATTACACCCCCACCCCTCCAACCCCTAGAAATCACTCATCTTTTTAATGACCCTAAAATTTTGCCCTTTTCAAAATGTCATATAGTTGGAAGCAGACACTATGTAGTCTTTTCAGATTGAGTTTGGTCACTTAGAAATATCCATTTAAGATTCCTCCATGTCTTGTCATGGCTTAATAATCCATTTCTTTTTAGTGCTGCATGATATTCTATTGTCTAGATGTACCCAGTTTATCTATTCACCTAAAGGACATCTTGGTTGCTTCCAAGCTTTGGCAAATTATAACTAAAGCTGCTACAAACATGCGTGCAGGTTTGTGTGTGTCATTATCTTTGGATAAATTTCAAGGGGATTGATTGCTGGATCAATGGTAAGAATATGTTCAATTTTGTAAGAACTCACCCAACAGTCTTCCAAAGTAGTTTGCCATTTTTGCCTTCCCATCAGCAATGAATGGAAGTTCCTGTTGCTCCACATCCTCACCAGCATTTGGTGTTGTCAGTGTTCTGGATTTTGATCATTTTAATAAGTATAGAGTGGTGCAAAATTTTTTTCTTTCTTCTTCTTTTTTTTTTACATCATTTTGCTACCATCATTTAGCAACATTCTTGAAAATTTTGTTTATTTTCCCTGTGTTGGCAAACCACAAAGATGATAATTTGTTCATTTTGATCAAATAACCATAAAGATGTTTAAAGGAGAAAGTTAATATTCTACAGTGTTTAGTAGATGATAAATTTATCTGAAATCTTATAATAGAAATTGTATTAGAGGGAATCTGATAGAATTTTAACAATACTGTTTTTTTTTTGTACTCAGCATAGCAGTCTCTTGATTTGTTTAGACAAATCAAGTAATATAAGTTAGTAAAAGTTATTGGTTAAACAGTGTTTCCCAAGGTGTAAGATGATGTTTGCTGGTAGAGAGGCTTAAGCACTAAGTATCATTGAATCACACAACTATTTCTTTTTTGATTTTCCTTTAGTCCTCGTTAATGCATTATGGAGAAAATATCAGTTTGTTGCTAGTATATTTTAACATTTTCCTAACACTTTTCATTATCTCTCAGCAGGAAATAGAATTTAACTGAAGCTTAATACCATTGAAATATTTTTATTGTTGTAATGAAATATAGCTGTGAAGTCTTTGTTCTTGAAAGCCAGACTATCATGGTTTAATTCTTGGCTCAACTAGCTTGGAGACCTCAGGTAAGCAAGATATGTATCTTAACCTCTTTGTGCTCCAATTTTTCTTAATTAGCACTACTTTTGAGGATTGTTAGATCATAATGATACAATATTTACTCACTAAGAATTTCAAACATATTTTCTGTCACCTATTGTGGCTTAAAAGTGTTAATTATCACATTTATTCTCTTGTTACTTTGCATTTATTTCAAGTGATACTGATTTTCCATTCATGGAAGTAAAAAGTAATTGGTTCAAAGAAATATTTGATAATAATTGGATATAGATATTGGGATACTATAAAAATTACAAATGTAATTTCTAAATGAATAATTTGTAGAGTGGTAACTGTTGACATTTGGCCCTTAGGGTTTTATTTAAAGTACATATCCTACTTTCAGCTAGAAAGATTTATCTTGTGGCAATATAAAGTTGCAGCCCCTCTACTGAAGAAAACAGAACATATGGTTAAAGTACCAGACAAATTCAGTATGAAAGAATCTGGAAGCTGCTGAGATAGCCAGGACTAGGAGGCCAAGATTTGAGAGAGAAGGGAACCACAAAGAAAGAGTTATCATTCTGGAAGCCATTTTTCTTCTTAGGGCATTTGTCAATGCTTACCTCTGTGTAAGAAGAAAAAAAATGCAAAGGGCTGCAGACAAGGAGCAGAGAAGCTAGCCAAACAGTAAGTACCAAGTTTCTGGAGACAAAAATTTGAGTTCAGGGCTGCCAGGGCAGCCAGGATTTGAGGTGCAAGGTCCTGGAAACAAGACTGGCAAGAAAAGTGAGCTGTATGATGTTGTTGTTACTTTTATTGTTAGCATTTGCTGAAATTTGAAGCTGGCAAGAAAGAGCTAAGAAGCCCAAGCAGAAAGCCACTGTTCTAAGGTTTTCTACACACTCATAGATCAAGTGTTCCATCAGCCCTCAGTTAGTGATACTGGCTGAGGGTCCGTACTCTGGAGAATAGAAAACCTGTACCCAGTGAGGATGGATTACTGGTCTTTCCAAGACAGAAGGGGTCTAATGTAGTCAAATTGGCACCAAGCAGTAAGTTGATTTCCTTGAGAAATGATGCCATGTGAGGGCTCTACATTAGTCTCTGTCAGTTAGAATATTCAGAGGTGCCATGACTAAATCAGCCTTGGTACATAGGAGAACATGTGGTTGGGTTATGTGTACCCTCTGCCACATGTCTACTCCATTCAAGCGCCCACTGGGTCATTTCCATGGTTGGACATTGGCAAAATTTGGTTACTATCTACTGGATAAGGAATTTTTCTTCTTTGCTTTTTCAGTACCTTTTCCATGAGGGTTGCATTCTGGTAGATGTTAATGTGTGATTCAAATATCTTTTCACTTTTGTGCTAACTCTCATATATCTACTGACTCTTGTGTCTGTGTCAGGCTTTCTCATATCTGATCTTAGAGGATTTTTTACTTCCAGGACCCTGACCAGCTGATGAGATCATTGGCACTGTACGTGAATCTGGATATAGTCTCATTTAAGGCTACTTCTGCCTCCACAAAAAATGTGATGGGAGCCTCATTTACAGATTTGCTTCTCAGAATTTTTCCTTCTCTTCAGTCTTTCAACTCCCTCCCTGAATATAGTTGCAGTGTAATCACCATCCATTTTTGCTTGTCTCCACACATCAAGATGACCCATCAGTAAACCAAGAAGGTTTTTGTATTAGTCCATTTTCACACTGCTATAAAGATACTACCCCAGACTGGGTAGTTTATAAAGGAAAGAGGTTTAATTGACTCAAAGTTCTGCATGGCTGGGAGGCCTTCAGAAACTTACAATCGTGGCAGAAGGTGAAGGGGAAGCAAGGCACCTCTTACATGATGGCAGATGAGAGAGAAGAGCAAGCAAGCAAAGGGGAAGTGTCACACTTTTAAACCATCAGATCTTGTGAGAACTCACTCACTGTCATGAGAATAGCATGGGGGAAACCTCCCTATGGTCCAATCACTTCCCACCAGGTCCCTCCCTCGACATGTGGGAATTATAACTTGAGAGGAGATTTGGGTGGGGACACAGAGCCAAACCATATCAGCTTTTTCCTCCTCCTTCAGGTTGTCAGCTACAAGGTAGGGGACAGGTACAGATATAGTCAGGGCAGGTAGCACGGGGATTCTGACTACCTGTTTATCTACCTACTCATGCCCTCTCATCCTACTTGGAGCTATAACTGGTGTCCCATTTTCACCTTACAATGAACTACTACTGGCCTCGTCGAATTTATAACTGGGAGAGTCATAGGTCATGATGGGCATTTATGAATCATGTTCAATTGTTGCCCAACTGTATTCTCTTTCTATCAGGGTTCAATACCATTCTAGGAGGTGTTTCTTGAAAAGCATATAATTTTCTAGTGCAGATGACATGGCCTTGCACCCAAGTCTCAAGAGACTACATTGTGATTCTCTCATGTGTATTGCTATAAATACTACACTTGTATCTTGTCACCACTGAAATCTCTAACTCCAGAGTTTGCCATGCTGTGATACAAGCTGAGGGCTGCTTGTACCATAGCCAGCAGCTGCTGCAGAGCCTTTCCTGTTTTGAACCCCATTCAAGCCCAATAGCCTTCTGAGTCTCCTGGTATATGGGCCAAAAAAGTATTTCCAGTTATTTCTGTATGTGTTGCCTTTGGAAACTTAAGAGACTCTCCAGGCATTGTGCTTCTGTCTTTGTGACAGGGGATGCAAAATGAAGCAACTTAATTTTTACTGTCCATACTGTGGATACCTACGTTTATGTTATCACTTTAACATTTTCCCTCTGTTCGGTATTAATACGACTTAAGGAACAGTCAAGTTCACTGTCCCTATAGTATTTCCCCAATTCCCCTCCTCCCATTATACAAATGACTACATTATTACACCAGCAAGGTGTTTGCCTCCAATAGACATTTCTCTAAGTTACTACCAGTGAAATATTTAGCAATTGGGTCACCAGTTTTGCACAAAACTACTTGTGTCTCACAGCTTACTCAGGATTGGATTCTTCTTGCCAGCCAGGATGCAAGTGAACCAGTTCTAAACTCTGTCTTTTTTACTTATTTTCTTGAACCACTCTCAAAACCAACTTTGCTCGTGTCATCTTAGAAGATCTCAAGATATGATTAGACATAAATAAGAATTAATGTGGTAAATGCCTGTGAAGGTTAAGGAGAGAAGACTCATGAATGATGAAAAAAGACTTTAAAACATAAAGCAGACATGTCCCCTATGAAATAAGAGAAGGGAAAAAGGAGGATGAACTCGGAAGAGTTTGGGTTGTGGAACTGCTTTGACAAAGTTGATGGGGAGATCTTAGGAATGGTCTGTCATTAAAAGAGTATCATATTGGGCTGAAATCTTCCATCTGTAGTACCCCCTGATACACGCAGTCATTGTCTTGCAGCAGCCTCTAGGAAATGAAGCCTCAGATTGAGCCCCATGGAGAATTTGAAGGTGTGCTTGTAGGGGGTTGTGAGTCTTCCTGAAATCGTAGGCCTTCTTCAAGGGAGATCTGTGTGATACACACCCATGGACAGACAATGGAATTTAAAAAATTCCTACAAAACCAAATGACTTAAGTATATATTATGTTCTTTTTATAAGCTATAAAGAGGGAATTAGTTCAAAAAGACAAGCAAAAAGGAAGTGTGGCATTAAAAATTGGCTGGAAAATTTGACAGGAGAGAAGCAAATAAAAAGGAGAGAAACAAAAAGATAAACTTACAGAATTTTAAACAGGAAGAAATAATAGACATAGTCTAAAATATTTAATATTTGAAAGAGAAACCTGAAAAATGGAAAAATTAAGATCGCACTGCTGGTATTTACCTATTTATTTGTTATACCATTCATATCCAAAAGGAAATGATATGAAATACAGACATTATTTTACGGAGTTTGAAATAGATGATATAAAACACTCTAGGTTTGTAGTTCTAAGTAGTCGTTTCAAACCCTTGTTTGTATGTCTTTTTTATGCTCTATGTATCAAGAATTATGTAAGAAAAACAAACATTTGGACAGTTCTTAATAGCGGAAGAATACAACTAGCTTTGAAAATTAATGACATGTTAAGAACATATTGAATAGAAATAACAATGAATTGTTAAAGTAAAAAAAAAGGTTGAGGCTACTTTATATAAAATTTTTTGGAAACAAGTCTCCTATCTGTATAAAAGTATTAAGTCTAAAGAAATTTTTCCACAATAAACTAGAAAATGGCACAACCATTGGCTGTGCCTGACAGGGTAATGGAAAGGAGAATTCAAAACACGACATGATATCCTCTTTCAGAAATGACAGCATATCTTCCATTGACCTATCCTCCCATGAATAATAATTGTAAACACTGGAAAAAAATTAACAAACAACCCTTTGAATGCACTGTGGAGCAATGAAGGACAGGCAGAAACTGGAGTGGGCTCCTTATTGCAAACTCCTGGCATATGTTATATCCTCAATTGTAATTTTAGAGGATTTCCTATTTTATCTGAATTGGTAGCAGTAATAATGGCAGTGAGATCTCTGATAATGATGACCAGATAGATGGTAATTATGATGAAATCTCTATGACAGATTTTATCTCTGAAAGAGAGTTTGTTGAAGCCCAGTCTATGAATATCATCTTAGTTCACTGTAGCTGAGAGGGCAAAACCTGTAGCACTCACTATAAATTTCTGAAGCTTGAAGTGCTTTTTAATGAGATCTTTTCCCATCTCCCATCACAGATAATGACACTTTCCTCTCAGTTCAGAAGCGTGATAAGATGGAATTCCAACAGCAATAGTAACTACAGTGGTGACATAAAGAGTTAAAGACATGAAATGCTATTGGAAGGCAGCATCTTGGAGGGCTGGCTGGACAGCCCTGGACTATATAATCCTGATGGAGGACCAGCAAACATGATCCATAAACTGGCCAGCTCTGTGGACAATGGAATCGCATCCTGGCTTCTTAAAATATTTAGGGAAAAGCTTATTGTAATGTACTAGGCTTCCCAAGACTCTGCAGTGGAACATTTAGAACATTACAATTTGGAGATAAAGGTTAACATGGCCTGCTTACTCACAAGCTTGGAAGGCCTTTAATATAAGTCTCAATTACAGTATATTATTTGCTGAGGCTCTTAAAATTTCTGATTAATTTTGTGTAAACTCTAAGTAGAATTCCCATATGCCAAAATCGTGAATATTAACATTCACATACAGCCTCTAAATTGAGTTATGTTGGTCAACAATAGAGGAAAAATATTTTAAAAGCAATGTTATTATCTTTCGTGATGGATAGTTCTTAAGAATGTTGTGGAAGTATTTTTGAAAATCTAATGGCAAATTTAATCTGGAGATAAGAGATTAGCTAATGATATCATTGGAGTGAAACTTGAAAGTCTCATTTCTGAGTGTCAGAACAAGGATGGCATAAGGAAAGCCTAAAGGCAAGACCTGGAGAACACTGGTAGGTATAGCAAGGTTACTAGGGTGGTGGTCATGGTCAGGAATATATTCAAATGCCAGTTGATAAAGAAGTATTAAATCCCACTTTGGGAGGCCTAGGCAGGTGGATCACTTGAGGCCAAAAGTTTAAGATGTGGCAAAACCCCGTCTTTACTAAAAACAACAAAAATTAGCCAGGAATGGTGGCACATGCCTGTAATCCCAGCTACTTGGGAGGCTGAGGCACAATAATTGCTTGACCCTGAGAGGTAGGGGTTGTAGTGGGCCAAGACTGCACCACTGAACTCCAGCCTGGGTGACAGCGAGACTCTGTCTCAAAAAAAAAAAAAAAAAAAATCCAGACAGTGTGAATTACAAGGACAAAGTCTACAGAGCAGAGGCTGATTCTAAAATGAAGCTCAACTTCCTAAATGATAATTTAATAAAAAATAAATTAAAAACCTTCAGAGCTGAAAGTAAATGAAGACATGAAGAGAAAACACTAAAATACACCAAAAAGGTCATGCAAAAAAAAATTAAAAGTATTATCAACATTTGAGAGAATTGAAGATATGAATACAAAGGGACCCAGGTAAAATCCCAAAGGTGAAATAGAATTTCAAGTCTCTTGGAAACCACATACAGCAGCTACGGGAAGATTTTTCTATGTTTGTTTCATACAGTTTCCATAACTTGGGGAAAATGCAACTTTCTGTTTCTTGATGATGTGATGTGTGACTTCTGGGATTATGATGCTATCAATTGCATAAATGCTTGATTATGCCAGCTTTATTAGCTGTGATTCTTTGAATTCTAAAAACCAAATACAGACATTAAAATAAAATCATAAACATAAAGATAGATTCAAGATCAAAACTCTGCCATATCTAAAATTATATGCCTCTTGTTTTCTTCCTTCTCAATGCAATCTTCTGTTATTTAATAGCATAGATCTAGTTTCCATACCTGATAATTATTTTAAGAAATATTAATTATATTTCTAGTAACTAGTGTATTTAAAATTTAAAATATTAATGTAGAAAAATTAGAAATGATGAATAAAAATTGAATACAACTATGAGAAAATAAGAATGACTTAAACATTACCAAAAGTATCATTGCAATTAACATAATTTTTTTAAACAAAAAAATGAACTGATCATATGAGCAGGATATTATCTTAAAACACTGTTCCACATTCATTTTTGGTAGATGATGGAAAAATCTGAAGATTATGTTTTCGTGAGAGTAATGTTTCAGTTGATTTGAAAGTACTTTCATTTTTTTAATGGAGAAACCAGATTGTTAGGAAAGAAAAAAGGAGACTAGCACACTCATTCAAAGAGATGGTACATTTCCAGCCACAGTTGTTCACTGATACTTTATTGTTTTGTTGAGGCATTTGTCCCCTCTTCTACCCCATTCCCATTCTCAGAATGCCATTCCATTCCTTAGTCAGCAAGAACACTGCAATATACTTAAATTTAAACCCAAATGGTTTTTATTGTTTGTTTGTGTGTCCAAAGCAAACATGTTTTCCTAAGTTATCTAGCAATTCATTTGTTTTTCTTTAAATTTCTGGATACTATCAAACTTTGAATGCATACAAATCTATGCTTTTACTATAGAATTAAAAAAAATCCATCTAGTGTCAGGTAATGGCTGAAGTTTTAACCAAGAGTTGTAAAATTTTTAAAAATAAAACTCTGCCTGCCAGACAGTTTCACATTTGGGAACTCGGCTTTGCTTCACATATCCTGGCATGTAAAATAGTTTCCACATTCTCAGAAACCTAATGGTAATTCCACATTGCTCTTTCCCTCTGGGGGTTCACAGAATTTGTATCAGATTGCAACCTCTCTAGAAGCTCATGTTCATTTAAAAATCTTTCCCCACCTTGAGCTTTATTTGTATTTCTCATTCCATACTATTTTTCATGAGTTCAGTAGTTTTCAGGGAAAAGAATTTCTTATACTATTACTTAACCATAACAATCAATGATATGAAATTCTGCAGGTGAAGTTGGTGGCTGAGGATTTACAAAGACATCTCAAAATGAAGGAACTAATGTAGAACATTAGATCTCAGTTGAAAAACTCTCCATCCCACATCATAATCTAATATTAGTCTTGTTTTTATAAGAACATTTCTATGTATGAAAATACATAAATGAGAGGAAAAGAATTCCGACTCTCAAATTATTTATAGACTAAAGGCTGAATTATTTTTCTAAATGTGAAGTAAGGATATTGCATTAGGCCATTCTTGTGTTACTATAAAGAAGTATCTGAGACCAGGTAATTTATAAGGAAAGTGGTTTAATTGGCTCACAGTTCTGCAGGCTGTACAGGAAGCACGGTGCCAACATCTCATTCTGGGGAGGCCTCAGGGAGCTTTTACTCATGGGAGAAGGCAAAGCAGGAGCAGACACCTCACACAGCAAAAACAGGAGCAAGAGAGAGAGAGAGTGGGGAGGAGATGCCACACACTTTTAAACGACCAGATCTCATGTGAATTCAGAGTGAGAGCTTGCTTATCACAAAGGGGATGTCTCAAGCTATTTATGAGGGATTCATCCCATAATCTAAACACCTCTCACCAGGCCCTACCTCCAACAATGGGGATTACATTTTAACATGATATTGGGGTGGGGACAAATATCCAAACTATACAATTACATTCCTGGTCCCACCAGATCTCATGTTCTTCTCACATTGAAAAATACAATCATGTCTTCCCAATAATCCTCCAAAATCTTAACTTATTCCAATATTAACTCAAAAGTCTAAAGTTCAAGGTCTCATCAGAGACAAGGCAAGTCCCTCACTCACACCTATGAGCCTGTAAAATAAATAAATAAATAAATAAATAAATAAATAAATAAATAAAAATTAGTTACTTCTAATATACAATGGGGGTATATACATTGGGTAAACATTCCCATTCCAAAAGGGAGAAATCATCCAGAAGAAAGGAACTACAGGCCCCATGCAAGTTTGAAACCCAGTAGGGCAGTCATTAAATCTTAAAGTTCCAAAGCAATCTATTTTAACTACATGTTCCACATCCAGGACACACTGGTGTGAGGGGTAGAGTCCCAACGCCTTGGGCAGCTCTGCTCTCTGTGTCTTTACAGGGTAAAGCTCCCACATCTGCTCTGAGATTGTTGAATGCCTGCAGGTTTTCCAGGCCTAGGGTTCAAGTTGCTAGTGATCTACCATTCTTGGGTCTGTAGGATGGTGGCCCCCTTCTCACAGCTCCACTAGGCAGTTCCCAGTGGGCATTCCGTGTGGGGCCTCCAACCCCTTACTTTCCCTCCACAATGACCTAGAAGAGGTTCTCTGTGAGGGCCACTCCTGTGACAGGCTTCTGCCTGGGTACCCAGGCTTTCTCATAGATCCTCTGAAATCTAGATGGAGGTTGCCAAGCCTTCACTCTTGCATTCTATTTGCCTGTAGGCTTAACACAATTTGGAAGCTGCCAAAGCTTATGGCTTGTGCTTTCTGGAGTGGCAGCCTGTGCTGCACCTGGGGCCCTTTGAGCCATGGCTGGAGCTGGAATGGCGGGGTTGCAGGGAGCAGTGTCTCAAGACTGCACAGGGCAGTGAGGCCATGGGCCTGGCTTACAAAACCATTCTCTCCTCCTAGGCCTCAGAGCCTGTGATAGGAAGGATTGCCTCTTAGATCTCTAAAGTGCCTTTGAGGTATTTTCCCCAGTGTCTTAAATGTTAGCACTTGGTTCCCTTTTAGTTATAGAAATAACTCTAGCAAGTGCTTGTTCCACAGCCTGCTTGTATTCATCTCCTGAAAAAGCTTTTTCTTTTTCTGTCATATAACCAGGATGCAAATTTTCCCAACTTTTATGCTCTACTTCCTGTTTAAATATAAATTCCAGCTTCGTTATTTCTTTGTTCCTGCAACTGAGCATAGGTTGTTAGAAGCAGCCAGACCCCATCTTGAATACTTTGCTAGTTAGATAGTTCCTCTACCAGATACCTTAGACTGTCACTCTTCAGTTTAAACTCCCACAGATGCCTAGGGCATGGGCAGAATACAGCCAAGCTCTTTGATAAGGAATGACGTGTGAGCTTTGCTCCAGCTCCTTATAAGTTCTGCATACTCATATGAGACCTTGGCAGCCTCGACTTCACTATTTGTATCACTATCAGCATTTTGGTCACAACCATTCAACCAGTCTCTACGAAATTTCAAACTTTCTCTCATCTTCCTGTCTTCCTCTGAGCCCTCCAAATTCTTCCAACCTCTGCCTTTTACCCAGTTTCAAAGTTGTTTCCACATTTTCAGGTATATTTATAACAATACCCAGCACCTGGTACCAACTTTCTTTATTAGGCATTCTCGTGTTGCTATAAGGAAATATCTGAGACTGGGTAATTTATAAGAAAAGACATTTAAGTGGCTTGTGATTCTACAGGCTGTACAGGAAGCATAGTGCTGGCATCTGCCTCTGGGGAGGCCTCAGGAAGATTTTACTAACAACAAAAGGCAAAGCAGGAGCAGACACTTCACATGACAAAAACAGGAGCAAGCAAGAGTTGGTGAGGAGGAGCCACACACTTTAAAATGACCAGATCTCATGTGAACTCAGACCAAAAGCTCACTTATCACCAAGGGTATGGCTCAAGCCATTCATGAAGGATCTGCCCCCATGATCCAGATACCCCCCACCAGGCCTCACCTCCAGCATCGGGGATTACATTTCAACATGAGATATGGATGGAGATAAATATCCAAACTATATCAGATTTTAAGATTTAAAAAGAATGGCCATGTGCAATGGGTCACACCTGTAATCCCAGTGTTTTGGGGGGCTGAGGCAGGAGGATCACTTGAGCCCAAGAGTTTGAGACCAGCCAGGGCAACATAGTGAGATCCTGTCTCTGCTGAAAACTAAAACACTGCTCTGGCCTGGTTGTGAGTGCATGTGTTCCTGTCTACATGGGAGGCTAAGGTGGAAGGATTGCTCGGACCCAGGAGTTCAAAGTTACTGTGACTTGTGATCTTTCTGTTGCATTCCAGTCTGGGTGACAGAGTGGGACCCTGCCTCTGAAAATAATAATAGTAACAATAATTGTTATCATTTAAATTTGGCTGAAATATGTGAGGATGAGTAATTTGGTCTAAATTATCTGCCTATATTGCTAAGTCACTGGAAAACTGCAGTGCAAAACTTCTGATTTTTCTGTACAATCTAATCATAGCCAGTAATTATATCTAATCAAATCTTATGTATAGCAACCACAATTAGGTTAAGTGGAAATATATTTTTAATACATGCTTTTTGATGATGATAATGGTTAAGTGGTGAAAAAGTAACTGAAATAAACTTATTTATATTTTAACAAGTACAGCTTTGTCTAGGTAAAATTGATGAGCATAATTAGAGTATTTCTCAGTAAAGTCTATTATAGATTCCAAAATGTATTTTCACATAGGATAAATAAATTGAATTCTTTTATTTTCTTCTGGAAATTTACTATATGTAAAAAAGAAGGCAGGAAGGGAATTAAAGGAAAAAGTCCATTCTTCTGATGGCCTTTAAGTATCAAAGTAAACAGAAAATAACCTATTCCAATTACTGTTCCCATTGCTAAAATAGTCTTTTATAAATTTAAGAAAAAATATTAGCAGCAAACATATGATGCGAAGGATCACAGAAACTGGACAAAACCTTTTTTTTCTCTAAGCTTAACTCTTGCAGACAATTTACATGACAGTAGACGGCATTGGCTTATTTATGCAGTCTTTTATTTATTTGTTTATAGATACCTTGTCACTCTACTCCTCTATCAGGAAAGGTTGTTGCCAAAGTGCATAATATTTTTATAGCCTGTCTGAAGGTATCAAAATCAGCACTAATAAACCCAGTATACAATTTTTCAGTTTAGCTAAGTAGTATTGCCTGAACCACTGCAATATGAATCAAAATAAGGAGCATTTTCACTTATTTTTTCAGGTACATTGCTGACAAGATTTGTGGATAATGACTGAAAAGAAAATAACGTTTTCTTTTCATGTTTTGTTGTTGCTAATGTTGGTGTTTTACATGTAGCTATGGGTTTCAATAGACTTCTCCCTGAACCACAAAGGTGGATTTTAAAATGATATGTACATTAGTATGAGACATGTAGTAGAAATACAGTTTAATTTCTCATATTAAGAGGTAAAATGTATCGAGGATGGCTAGCCAAAAATGCAGTTGTAGAAATCAGTCCAAAGTTTTCAAATGGAGAGTCTCAGTTTAACCAGGGATATCTGGGGACCGAATTTAGAGTGTTCCCCTTTTCTATCTACTACTTAGATATTCCCTTTGCTGAGAAACATTAGCCGATCAGAAAAATAAGCTGGGTTCTTCTCTTTTCTTTTTCTTTTTTTAGATAGGATTTCACTCCCATCACCCAGGCTGGAGTGCAGTGGCAGTATCTCAGCTCACTCACTACAACCTCTGCCTCCCAGACTCAAGGGATTCTCCCACCCCAGCCTCCAGAGCAGCTAGGAATACAGGCACATGCTACTGTTACTGGCTAATTTTTGTATTTTTAGTGAGATGGGGCTTCACCATGTTGGCCAGGCTGGTCTCAAACACCTGACCTCAAGTGATTCTCCTGCCTTGGGCTCCCAAACTTCTGGGATTATAGGCATGAGCCACCGCACCCGGCCCAAGCTGGGTTATTTTCTATATGTAGTAAAGTCTCTCTGCCCAGTTTAAAGGAAGACTAAAGAGTATGTCTTTTGATGAATAATAAGTTCTCCCCTGAGTAACTGAACATAATGAAAGCCAAATTCTTGTTTTCTCAGTAGGAAAAAATTAGAGAAAGATTTTCTTTGCCAAATGTAGTAGTCATGACAGGCTGTTATACACACTAACGCTTTCTGAAACCCCACTGTCTGTATTATGGTAAAAGTATAAACTTTTGTGTCTCAGGTGTACTCCGCTAAAGCTATTAGAATCAGAAAACATGTATTAGAATGGCACATTCACATCTGATTGATGAAGCAAATGTTCCTTAGTATACAGATTGCTCCCACCACTCCATTGCATACAATTTCCTTGTGATTTAGAGATCAGTCTACTTTTGGTTTGCTGATTTTTATGAGATTTGATTTTATGATATTTGATACCTACATAGAAGTGGTCACTGCCATATTCCACAACTGGCTCAAAGGAGAATTCTTTATAAAGATTTATACACATTGTAAACCACTCATCCTCATATTGAAACACCTTTAAAAATTAATCTTCTTTCTACTACCCGCCATATATCCCTTGATAGCACCTGTGGACTTTCTATAAGGCGATGACAGAATCAAATCTAAAAATGCAATATTCTCTAACAACTTTAAATTTATTATATTGATGGGAATCTGTTCATGTAAGGATTCATCTTTGGTCTTAATTCTACAGAATAAAGAGAAGAGCATATATAGAGAGGTCTCCATATTATATCCTTACTATAAAATAAAGAAGCAAATAATTGGTTGTCCAATTTTTAGTGAAGTCTTTCTACATTATTAACAATGGTTTCCCATACAGAATAGGGTTTATATATAAATTAATATATTGTAAAAGAACGATATAATTCTTCCCCAGAATCAGACTAAAGACATAGAACGGCCTTTTTTCTACAGATCAGAATGATGGGTAGAATATTCCTGGAAGAACCATGATTGTCTTGAGCTCAACCTGACACCTACTGAACACTGTCAAATATGACTTGGTATGTTCCATATGAATGTATAATATGAACTACATGATTGTATACCCTGCATCATATGTCTTTATATCTTTATCTACAAATTCTAGGGTATTTTCTTTTTCTTTTTTTTTCTTTTTCTTTTTGAGACAGAGTCTCACTCTATCGCCCAGGCTGGAGTGCAGTGGCGCGATCTCGGCTCATGCAAGCTCCGGCTCCCGGGTTCATGCCATTCTCCTGCCTCAGCCTCCCAAGTAGCTGGGACTACAGGCGCCCACCACGGCGCCCGGCTAATTTTTTTTTATTTTTAGTAGAGATGGGGTTTCACCGTGGTCTCACGGTGGTCTTGATCTCCTGACCTCGTGATCCGCCCGCCTCGGCCTCCCAAAGTGCTGGGATTATAGGCGTGAGCCACCGCGCCTGGCCATTGTAGGGTATTTTCTTATATTTTCATTTGTATGTTGAGTACACTTATCTAAGAGATACTACTATTTGATTTCAGAAACACCTCAGGATTTGAACATCATTTAAATTCTGAAAAGAGAAAACAAGAAAAATTCCCTTTCTTTCTGTCCTTCATTTAAAGGGACATTTACCATTTAAAAGAGAGAATTAGATCCCCGTGATCACCCTTGTGGGTGACAGATGACGGGCCACGCTCTTTGTGGGGTGTGGGGTGCGGACAGCTTGGGTTGCACAGGCTTGGGTCAGGGATGACAGGAGGAAGAGGTTCTCAGCTACTCAGCCTGTTACCAGGACCTGTCCCACCAGCAGAGGTACGATAAGGATGGTGGGCTCATGGCCTTTCATTACCCCAGTGGATCCTATAGAACACATTGCCTGTCTCTTGTCCTCTATTTACCCGGCTTCTTTTGATATCCAGGTGAAAGAACTGGAGAAGAGTGCTTCAGGCCAGGCTTTTGAACTAATTCTCAGCCCTCAGTCAAAGGAATCAATTCTATAATTCCCTTTCCCCTCTCCACAGAAGAAGGATAATTTCCTTAGAGGAAACTCAGAAGATATGAGAAGCTGCAGAAGAAAGGCACGAGTCCTACTAAGCTGAGATCTTGAAGCAGCTTGCAAAGGATGGAGAAATAAGTGGTTTAGAAAGCAATAGAAGAGAATACTAACTTCAGCAAAATGGCAAAAAGAACCTCACCCACAAAATGAAAGCTAATGAAGAGAATAGAGAGGCACAAATGGCTGTCAAACTGGAGTGTTTGCCAGAGAAGGATAAGCACATTGAACAAGTGCAGAAGAACAAAGAATCCAGAGGTCCTGTTGATGAGACTGAAGCTGACTAATTTGTTCTGAGAACTGACTTTCACCTCTCTTTCCTAAATATCCAAAAACTACTGGCCAGTGTCATTTATTCTTTCCCTTCTGACAATACTCTAGAAGCTAATGGGCAGCTGTATAGATAAACCCATAGAGTAATATGTTGGTTTAGGGGATAAAGGGGAGAAACTGAAAGTGTGGTTCTTTCTAATGTAGATATTTTTCTTGTTGCCTCTTTTTTATTTCGGTACACTTGGTGTGCTGGGCTAATGGCAAGTACTGTTTTTCTCTGTGAAAACATATTGTGAAGAGTATGTAGTGGCTTCTTTAGAACTTTTAATTGCTGAATAATATATGTTCACTTTTCAATCCCAATTGTGTCCCAATCTTACCAGATGCTTAAATAGTTAAGTACCTTACAAGATATTTAAATGGTTAATAAAACTACACAGTGCTATTGGTGGTAGTGACTTCAAAAAAATAAAAAGATAGGCCTGGTGTGGTGGCTCACACCTGTAATCCCAGGACTTTGGAAAGCTGAGGCGGGAGGATCACTTGAGGTCAAGTTCAAGACCAGCCTAGCCAACATGGTGAAATCCTGTCCCTACTAAAAATACAAAAATTAGCCTGGTGTGCTGGCAGATGCCTGTAGTCCCAGCTACTCGGAAGGCTAAGGCAGGAAAATTGCTTGAACCTTGGAGACAGAGGTTACAGTGAGACGAGATCATACCACTGTACTCCAGCCTAGGTGATACAGCAATACTTCATCTCAAAATAAATAAATAAATAAATAATTAATTAAAAAAGTGGAGAATTACAGGAACGTTTTTAAACTAGATTTGTGATTCTCTTGGTCCTCCAAATTTTACAGACAAATTTAATCCTCATAATAGATGACAAAAGAATCTTCCTTGAGGCTTTGACCAGCCCATAGATCCATAAGTTGAACCCATGCCCAGAAATTTCCCATCTTAAGTGCCCTAAACATATAAATTAATGAAAAAGTAGGGATTGTTAGTTTGAGAGAAGCCCTAATGAGAGAGATGGAGACCAAAATACACAACAGAAAAAAGTAAAAAGGAAATTGGAGAAAAGAGACACTTTAGTAATTAAAAATGCAAGTAATTTATTATTAATATACAAGTAATTTATTATTAATGTACTAATAATTGTATGCATGTGTTCAGAATTTTTTAGAAAATATGCATTTGAAACATTAGAAGATAAAAATCTAGAAAGCAGCTTGAAAAGTTAGAAAATAGAAGAATTGATGAGAAATAGTGAGACAGGTAAAGAAAATTAGAGGATCAATATGCCATCACCTAAAAATATTTCCAAAAATAAAAAATAGAGAAAAGGAGAGGTATAAAATATCAAAGAAATCATTCAAGGGATTTTCCCAGCACAGTAGAGCATGTTTCCCAGGTGAAAAGAAACTACCCGTTTTCTGGCACCCTTGTATTAAAGCATATCACATTGAAATTTTAGAAAACTGAAGTTTGGCAAAGAGAGGATCCTAAAGGTTTTGAGAGTGGGAGAAGATATAGATATAGGTTACATGAAAAGGATCAGGACTCATAATCGCATCAGAGATTTCTGTAGTGGTACAGGCAACCAGTTGAAAAAAACAAAAACAAAGCAAAAGCACTTTCAAAGTCCTGGGTGGGACTTGTTCCCAAAATAAAATTGTATATTTTATCACCTATCAATCAAATATGAAGGTAGAAAAACATTTTCTTCACACATGCATAGTCTCAAAAATTATCTCCATTCCTCTTTTCTCAGTAAGTTGCTAGCTGAAGTACTCCACCAGTGATGTTTAAGTTTTGCATCAGCTGAACTGGATCAGGGATGCCCAGATACATGGTTGAACGTTATTTCTGAGAAAGTCTATAAGGATGTTTTCAGATGAAATTAACATTTGGATCATTAGACTCAGTAACACAGGTGGCCTTTTTCAATGTGAGTAGACATCATTCAATCAATTGAGGCATGAATAGAATAAAACATGGAAGAAAGGAGGATTTACCTCTTTGTCCCACTCCTTTAGCTGGCATGTAATTATTCTCTTGCCCTGGGACCAGGATATACACCATTTTGTTTCCTTGATTCTCAAGCCTTTAGACCCAGACTGACTTACACGACTGGCCTCCGTAAGTTGAACCCATGCCCAGAAATTTCCCATCTTCTTTTAAGTGCCCTAAACATATAAATTAATGAAAAAGTAGGGATCGTTAGTTTGAGAGAAGCCCTCATCAGCTTCTATGTGGTAAATCATGGGACTTCTCAGCTTCCATAACCATATGAATCAATTCCCTAGAATAAATCTCTTTATATCCTACAGATTGTTTCTCTGCAGAATCCTAATATACCACTAAAACGAAGTAAACCAAGAAAAAAAAAAAAAAACCTATGTGGCCTAGAAGGAAGATTCAATGTGCAAAGAGAAGCGAATCTCCAGGATGAAAGGGGAAAGTTCCTCCCAGTAGGACAGCTGAGCCACAAGCCTCAAGAACAATCAGCGCAGGCTGGTGACTTTTAGTGCTCATGAGAAAATATGTCTGTGATATACTAAGTCAGTAAAACATTTGACGTGCTTGAATGTGCTGAGGAGATTGACACTAACAGCAGGAATTTTGGAGTAAATTAATGGTATGTTCACAGACAGTTAAGTAAATAAGAGAAGAAAACTGGTCTGAAAACTAAAGTTCTGGCCAGGTGTGGTGGCTCAGTCCTGTAATCCAAGCACTTTGGGAGGCCAAGGCTGAGGTCATGAGTTTGAGACCAGCCTGACCAACATGATGAAACGCTGTCTCTACTAAAAATACAAGATTAGCTGGACGTGGTGGTGCACACTTGTAATCCCAGCTACTTGGGAGGCTGAGGCAGGAGAATCGTTTGAACCCAGGGAGCGGAGGTGGCAGTGAGCCAGGATCGCGCCATCACGCTCCAGCCCGGGCAACAAGAGCAAAAAAAAAAAAAAAAAAAAAAAAAGAAAGAAAACTAAAGTCTTGCCAGAAGTTAAATTCTATGTAGATACAAACCAAAACTAAACTGTGACTAGCCTTCACCCCTCTACATATACTCATAATGAAAACCTGAATATTAATAAAACAATAATATTATATTTTGAGAATGACTTGAGAAGTGTGAAATATGGGAAAATATGGTTTAAAACATGGGAAACAGATGGGAGCTTAGTCTTTAATTTTCATAGTAGGAAGCCAATACATACTGTCTTTAAAAAAATCAAGTAGTGTGTCCGGAATTGGTGGGTTCTTGGTCTCACTGACTTCAAGAAAGAAGCCACGGACCCTGACAGTGAGTGTCAACAGTTCTTAAAGGCGGCATGTCCGCAGTTTATTCCTTCTGACGTTCAGATGTGGTCAGAGATGTCTTCAGAATTTCTTCCTTCTGACGTTCGGATGTGTTCGGAGTTTCTTCCTTCTGGTGGCTTCGTGGTTTCAATGACTCAATAGTGAAGCGGCAAACCTCCACAGTGAGTGTTACAGCTCATAAAAGCAATGTGGACCCAAAGAATGAACACCAGCAAGAATTATTGCAAAGAACAACAACAACAAAAAAAACGGTGGAAACAGACACAATCGGGTTGCCACTGCTGGGTCAGGCAGCCTGCTTTTATTCTCTTATCTGGCCCAACCCACATCCTGCTGATTGGTCCAGTTTACAGAGAGCCGATTGGTCTGTTTTACAGAGAGCTGATTGGTCCATTTTGACAGGGTGCTGATTGGTGCGTTTACAATCCCTGAACTAGACACAAAAGTTCTCCAGGTCCCCAGTAGATTAGCTAGATACAGAGGGCTGATTGGTGTATTTACAAACCCTGAGCTAGATACAGAGTGCTGATTGGTGCATTTACAAACCTTGAGCTAGATACAGAGTGCTGATTGGCGTATTCACAATCCCTTAGCTAGACATAAGGATTCTCCAAGTCCCCACTAGACTCAGGAGCCCAGCTGGCTTCACCCAGTGGATCCCGCAGTGGGCCGCTGGTGGAGCTGCCTGCCAGTCCGGTGCTGTGCGCCCGCACTCCTCAGCCCTTGGGCAGTCAATGGGACCAGGCGCCACTGAACCAGGGCGGTGCTCGTCGGGGACGCTGGGGACGCGCAGGAGCCCAGGGCGGTGGGGGCAGGCTTGGGCATGGCAGGCTGCAGGTCCCGAGCCCCTGCCCCGCGGGGAGGCGGCTAAGGCCCAGTGAGCATTCCAGCGCAGCGCCGGCGGGCCGGCACTGCTGGGGGACCCAGTGCACACTTCGCAGCTGCTGGCCTGGGTGCTAAACCCCTCACTGCCCCGGGCAGGCGGGGCCGGCCGGCCGCTCAGAGTGCGGGGCCCGCCAAGCCCACGCCCACCCGGAACTCTAGCTGGCCTGCAAGCGCGGCGCACAGCGCCGGTTCCCGCCCGTGCCTCTCCTTCCACACCTCCCCGCAAGCCGAGGGAGTCGGCTCCGGCCTCGGCCAGCCCAGAGAAGGCATCCCACGGTGCAGCAGCAGGCTGAAGGGCTCCTTTTAAGCGCGGCCAGAATGGGCGCTGAGGCCGAGGAGGCACTAAGAGCGAGCGAGGGCTGCCAGGGCTGCCAGCATGCTGTCATCTCTCAGTAGCAAGGTAAGCACATATTTTATAGATGTGAAGAAAAATGCCTAACAAAAGAGCTAAGAGAATGGGATAAGGGCATGTGACTGCTATTTCTCTCACTAGGCTTTATAGATCCTTTTGATTGTTGAAACTATGTGAAGTAAAATTAAAGAAAATGAATGGCTGTGCTTCAACATTCGGTATCACTAAACAATATTATGTTATCCATGTTGCCCTTACAGAAACATTCTGATTTTTTAAAGAATAGTTGAACTTCGCAGGAAGTTTTCTGCCAGCTGTTTTTTTTTTTTTTTTTTTTTTTGAGACGGAGTCTCGCCCTGTCGCCTCGCCCAGGCTGGAGTGCAGTGGTGCGATCTCGGCTCACTGCTAGGGTATTTTCTTTTACTTTTCTTTTCTTTTTTTCTTTTTCTTTTTTTTTTTTGAGATGGAGTCTCACTCTGTCGCCCAAGCTGGAGTGCAGTGGCGCGATCTCGGCTCACTGCAAGCTCTGCCTTCCAGGTTCACGCCATTTTCCTGCCTCAGCCGCCCGAGTAGCTGGAACTACAGTCTCCCGCCACCACTCATGGCTAATTTTTTGTATTTTTAGTAGAGACGGGGTTTCACCGTGTTAGCCAGGATGATCTCAATCTCCTGACCTTGTGATCTGCCCGCCTCCGCCTCCCAAAGTGCTGGATTACAGGCGTGAGCTACCGCGCCCATCCCTTGCCAGCTGCTTGTAAAGAATGTATGTACAATATATTTTTAAATCAGTTATGTTTCTACCCTGTTTCACAAAATTCAAAAGCAGTTTGATAACATTCGTAATAAAGCCAGCTTCTTAATTTAGATAATAGAATTGTAGATTCAAAGAAAACATTGTAAATTATGTAGCCAACCTATATACATTTACATGGGAGAAACTAATGCCCAGAAAAATTGGTGGCAGAAATGGAACTATTTTCAGTTAGTTATTATAATAATGTGGCAACAGAAATGAATACAAAGGGTCATAATATAGAGCCTATGGAATCAGACTGATTTGGTTTTACATTGTGTTTCCTTCCCTTTATCAGCTAGGTAATATCTAGAAAATTATTTAAATCCTTTCATACTCAATTTCCTCATTTTAGAAGTGGGAAATAATAATTTATTGTATTAAATGTGATAATATACATAAGCTGTATCTCTGGCATAGAATGGCCTATAAAGTATGACATTACTGCCAATGTCAAGAATTATAAATCTTTGCTATGGGTAAAATGTGAGAAGTGGGAGTGTATTCTAATTAGGATGATCAGTAATTTATCATGCAATGTAGACAATCTTTAGAAGGAAAGAGGGCAGTGTTAACAATAACGCCAGGACCACAGGTTAAATCAGGATTGTCTCAGGCAAACTAGAATGTAAGATCTTCTTGGTATGATGTAGTGAGATTAACATAAGAAATGTGCAAGAGAGACTACTTGTTGGGCAAAATGGAGGTTATTTGAATGGTCTGTGAGGCACATTTAGTACCTAGAAAAAGTTGGTAGTACACTTAACAAATATTTCTCCAGTAACTTTAAAAACTGTCCCAGTGGGAGGAAGGCTCTTGAAGGTAAAAAAATAAATAAATAAAACCTCAGGCATGTGAAAGATATAGAGGAACAAAGCCTACAAAAATAGCAAAGTTGGCTGATTTCTGTCAAGTTGTCTTGATGGCCTGCAGAGAGATAATGAGAAGCTGAGGACTAGTGATTAAAGGCTAGATATAAGAGTCAGAGTGGCTTTTTGGTAGCTTAAAAACAAACAAAAAGATTCAGGGCACAAGTTTTGTTACATGTATATGTTACATAGTGGTGAAATCTGGGCTTTCCATGTAACTGTCATACAAATGGAGTGCATTGTATTTGTTAGGTAATTTCTCATCCGTCACCCTCCTCCCAATCTCCTCCCACCCTCTCACCTTTCTGAGTCTCCAATGCCTATTATTCCACTCTCTAAGTCCATGTATACACATTATGTAGCTCCCACTTATAAATGAGAACATATGGTATTTGATTTTCTGTTTCTGAATTATTTTGCTTAAGACAATTATCTCCAGTTTCATCCACATTGCTGAAAAAGGCATGATTTTATTGTTTATTATGGCTGAGTACTATTCCATATACATCACATTTTCTTTCTCCAGTCATCTGTTCAGGGACACAGACTGATTCCATATTGTTGCTGTTGTGAAGAGTGCTGCTTTAAACATATGAGTATGGTGTCTTTGTAAAATAATGATTTCTTTTTCTTTGAGTAGATACCCAGTAGTGGGGTGGCTAGATCAAATGATAGTTCCGTTTTTTAGTTCTTTGAGAACCTCTGTACTGTTTTCCATAAAGATTGTACTAATTTACATTCCCACCACCAGTGTATAACGTGTTCTCTTTTCTCTGCATTTTCACCAACTTGTTTTTGTTTTTATTTTTTTAACTTTTTAATAATAGTCATTCTGATGAGTGTAATATGGTATCTCATTATGGGTTTAATTTGCATTTCTCTGATGTTTAGAGATGTTGAACATTCATATGTTTCTTGGACATTTCTATGTCTTCCTTTGAAAACGTCTGCTTATGTGCTTTGCCTACTTTTTAATGGTATTTTGTGTTTTTTTCCTGTTGAGTATTTCACAGACTCTAGATGCTAGTCTAGATAAATGAATCCATTTTGTAGGATGCATAGTTTGAAAATATTTTCTCCAATTCTATAGGTTGTCTGTTTGCCATGTTGATTATTTCATTTGCTGTGTGAAAGCCTTTTGGTTTAATTAAATTCCATTTGTCTATTTTTGTTTTTGTTGCAATTGCTTTTGAGGTCTTAGTCATAAATTCTTTTCCAAGGCCAATGTCGAAAAGAGTTTTTCCTAGGTTTTCTTATAGAATTCTCATAGTTTCAACTCTTATATTTAAGCCTTTAATCCTTCTTAATTTTTTTACATGATGAGACATAGGGATCCAGTTTCATTCTTCTGCATATGGCTATCCAGTTTCCCTAGCACCATTTATGGAATAGAGTGTCTTTCTCCAGCGTATGTTTTTCTCTGCTCTGTTGAAGACCAGTTGGTTGTAAGTATGTGGCTTTATTTCTAGGTTCTCTATTCTATTCCATTGATCTAGCTGTCTATTTTTATACCAGTACCATAATATTTTGGTTACTATATCCTTGTAGTATAATTTGAAGTCTGGTAATGTGATGCCTCTAGCTTTTTTCTTTTGCCTAGGATTGCTTTGGCTATTTGGGTTCTTTTTTGATTCCACAGGAATTTTAGGATTTTTTTTTTCTAATTCTGTGAGAAATGAAGTTGGCATTTTGATAGGAATTGCATTGAAACTCTAGATTATTTGGGGGAGTCATGTTGTTTTAATAACATTGATTTTCCTAATCCATGAGCATGGGATGTTCTTCCATTTTTTTGGTATCATCTATATTTTCTTTTATCAGTGTTTTGTAGTTATTCATGTAGAGATCTTTCATCTTCTTAAATGTATTCCTAGGCACTTTTTTTTTTTTTTTTGACATGGAGTCTCACTCTGTCGCCCAGGCTGGAGTGTAGTGGCGCAATCTTGGCTCACTGCAACCTCTGCCTCCTGGGTTCAAGCGATTCTTCTGCCTCAGCCTCCTGAGTAGCTGTGACTACAGGTGTGCACCACCATGCCTGGCTAATTTTTGAATGTTCAGTAGAGACAAGGTTTCACCATGTTTGTCAAGCTGGTCTCAAACTCCTGACCTCAGGTCCACCCACCTCGGCCTCCCAAAGTGCTGGGATTACAGACGTGAGCCACCGCACCCAGCCTCCTACGCACTTTTTTGGGTAGCTGTTGGAAGTGGTATTTAGTTCTTGATTTGGTTTTCAGCTTGGTCATTACTGGTGTATAGAAATGCAACTGATTTTTGTTCATTGATTTTGTATCCTGGAAGAACTAGTACCAGTAATACTGAAGCTGTTCAAAAAAACTCAAGGAAAAGGGAATCCTCACTTATTAATTCTAAAAAGAAAATTTCATTTCTTGCAATGGAAGAGCAAATAAAGCAGAGCAGCTAACTGAAGTCTGCAGAGCTTTGCAGACCTTTAAATGCTCAGCCCTTAAAGAAGATCTATTATGCGAGGTGAGGGTCTTAGAAGGAATTTGGGACCCTGAAATATGAGATGAAAATATCTCTATTTTATCTCAAGGATGCTGTCCCTGTATTACTCTCCTGAGCCTTCATAGCTTACATCTATGCTAAAGATGTTGAAAAAGATTTTTCCTCTCAGAAAGGCAGAGAGAGGAGCTTCTTAAGGAGCTCCTCTTCTGATAATTGGTCAGTAACTAAGTGATAGAGATGGAAGAAGGTTTTATACCCAAAGAGCTCCCATGTACACGAGTCAGCAAACTACCCTCAAGACTGAAATTTTATCAATAGAATCAAATATAAGTAAGATAAGAAGTAATTCATTCACTTTGGGGCACTTTCTTGGGACACAGAATATAAACTCTGGCAAAACACTGGGAGGTGGAATGTACTCACTGTTAGGGCTTTCAGAAGCCTAAAAAAAGTAACAGCTAGTGCTGAGTGATATGAAAATGATTGAGTTTCCCTGGCTTAGTGGAGCCAGGAATAAAGTAGCTGTGCAAGGTGGACATTTTGTAATGCATAGATTATGTGAAGATCAGCTGGGCATGAGGGACCAGAGGATATATGAGAAATGAGCTGTTAAAAGGAGCACTAACGCCATGTGAATTTTATTTCTTCTGCAGACAGAGACTAAGAGTTGGAGAGGTAACTTATAATAGAACTGAGTTCCTTAGTGTCCGTTGAGATGATTGGGCTCTGAAATAATAGAAGCCAGATGACATCACTTAACCAGAAAATAGGGCATGAAACTACATTTACTTAAAGCAATGCTTGAGGGGTGAACAAAAGCACTGCTCCACAAGGAACTATGGAAGTGATTCACAGAATATGGTGTTCTGAGGAACAAAATAGAATGGCAGCCAAACTGTGTTATTTAACATCTACAGTCAGTAAAAGACAACCATGGGAGGAACTAGATACCAAAAGTGTCCTCTGAAAATTCTGTGATTTTTTTTTTTTTCTCAAGTCCCAGTCCTAAGCTAATTTTTAAACTTGAAATCTATTTGACTGAACTGGTCACTAGGCTCCTAATATGAATAAGCCTGTGACCTTGCAAGGAATATATATGGTAATGGTTTCTCCAAACCATCACCCAGAGGAACCTATGGCCATTTACACAGGCATTTTGAGGAAAGTAATACTTACACATTTTGAGAATTATTGAACACCAGGTTTGAGTTGGCACTTGTAACTAAAGAGTCAAAGTGTCATCATGGTCCCACTTTTAGAAAGGAGGTCTGTGGGAGCCAGGTAGTAAATGGAGTCCTAGTTGACGTTCAGCTCACACTTGGCTACCTTGGTCCATTACCCTCTTAGTGGTCATTTCCTCAGTCCCTGAGTGTGATATTGGAATGGACATAATTGGCAGTTGGGATAAATTTCACACTGAGTACTTGGTCTTTGGGAGAGGCCTTTGTGCAAAGCCAAGTAGAAACCTTACAAAATGACTTCAAAACAGAACAGCAAAAGTAGTATTACATACTGGGGAGAGGGGGACATGGCAGATATTCTACCTGTAAAAACCTAAAATAAGGAAGGATGTGGTTTCTTATTTTGTAATTAATTTAATTCACTAGTTTGGTTCCTAAAAAAAGTGAAAGGATTGTAGAAAATGGCTGAGAGATCACTGCAAATTCAACCAGTGGTAGCTCCAACCACATTGTTGTAAGAGATGTGAAATTGTTGCTAGAGTAGATTAACAAGGTCTTAGGTATGTGGAATGCAGCTATTTTGATTAGGCAAGAGGATGACGGACAGTTTCCATTGACCTCAGATGAATTACAATATTCATTGACAGTTCTGCATTGGTACTATACTAATTTTCCTACCCTCTTCCTTAATATATTATGAAGATATTTGTACTACCTGAATATTCCACAGGATATCACACTGATCCATTAAAACAATGACATCACCCTACTTGGACAGGATGAGCAAGAGGTAGCTAAATCTACACCATTAGAGCTTTGGTGTCTCACACATATGCTCTGGAGGGTGAAAAATAAACACTGAAGATTCAGTGACCTGACACTTTAGTCAACTTTTTAAGGTTCATGGGCTGTCAGTTCCTACCCATAATAAATAAAGTACAGCTCTTGGTAGACCTCATTGAGCTCTTGAGGCAACATATCCCAGATTTAGCAATACTGCTCCAGGCCAATATACTGGGTGACAAAGAAGGCTGCAGATTTGTTGATACCTCTGCAGCAGGTCTACGCTGAGGGGCAAACTGTTCTACCACAGTGATTCATCAAGCCCTATGGTGTCAGTGATTGCAAACTATATGGTATGATATATTTGTGTCATCTCTGTGAAAAAATTACAACAAAGTCCCTTGGAATTCTGGAAAAAAGCCAACTCATCCTCAGCAGAGATTCATGTATCGTTTTAGAAGTAACTCTTGGCATGTTACAGGGCTTTCACAGACATGAAACATTTGATGATAGGCCACCAAGTGAGTATGCATCAAAGAACTCTCCCTATGATCTGAGTTATGTCAGCTGTTCCAAGTCATAAAGTTGAATGGGCTGAAATAGCAGTTCATCCAAAAATGGAAATTGTACATCTGAGACTGAGCAGAGAATAGTAAGCGTGGATAAGCTGAGGAGCAGGCAGCCCAGACTCCCAGGTTACCCACTATAGTAGCACCAGAACCTCTTCCCTGGTTGTCACCTATAGGGGATGATACTAGTAGCTAGCAGAGAAGGAAAATGCCCAACTTCTACTTTATGATTAGGACATACTGACATGAAAGAAGAAGCTAAGAATGGATTGTAGCTACATTACAGTCACATACAGGGGTGGTTTTAAAAGGCAGTGAGAAAAATAGCTTCTCAATGAGTAGAATTGTGAGGAGTAGGCCTATTAGTTCTCATGCTGCTAATAAAGACTTACCTGAGACTGGGTAAAAAAAAAAAAAAAAAGGTTTAATGGACTCACAGTTCCACATGGCTGGGAAGGCCTCACAATCATGGTGGAAGACAAAGAAAGAGAAAGTCATGTCTTATGTGGCAGGGTGGCAGGCAAGACAGCGTGTGCAGTGGAACTCCCCTTTATAAAACCATCATATACTATTCACTATTATTTATCAGATATTTATTCACTATCATGAGAAAGACCTGCCTCCATGAATCAATTACCTACCACTGGGTCTCTCCCACAACATGTGGGAATTATGGGAGCTACAATTCAAGATGAGATTTGTATGGGGACACAGTCAAATTATGTCACTGACCATTCATTTTGTATAGTAGGTCAAGTGGCTGAATGTGGGAATGTGTGCAGATTTCTGGCAGTGACTAATGGCTTGACTGTCTCGTTATGGGCCTGGAAAGAAAATCAGAGATCAGATATCTCAATATTATATTTTATAAAGATTCAGTGTCCAATATTAGATAGCTTTCAACTTGCAAAGAAAGTGGCACCTAGTAAGCTGATCACATTTCGTGTTTTTTCTATGTCAAAAAAATTTCTGGCCAGGCACTGTGGCTCACTCCTGTAATCCCAGTACTTTGGGAGGCTGAGACGGTCAGATCACGGGGTCAGGAGTTCAAGACCAGCCTGGCAAAGATGGTGAAACTCGTCTCTACTAAAAATACAAAAATTTGGTGGGCCTGGTGGCTGATGCCTATAATCCAAGCTACTTGGGAGGCTGAGGCAGGGAATCACTTGAACCCAGGAGGCAGAGTTTGCAGTGAGCCGAGATCGTGCCACTGCACTCCAGTCTGGGTGACAGAGTGAGACTCTGTCTCAAAAAAAAAAAAAAATTTTCCTTTGAACAATTTAAAAGTTTTCAATTTAACTTCAATCTTTAACTGTATTTGACTTTTTGAACTACATTTTGTAACTGTATGTGTGTGTGTGATATACGTGTAGGAGGAATAAAAAGCCAATTATTTTTTCTTCTTGTGTTAGAAAAAGAAAATTGTCATAAACCACCATGCTTGAATAAGTATGGAAAAGAAAAATGCCAGTGTGATAACATGGAAGTTGCCACTAAATTATTTAATTATCACATTTCTTCATGGAGCTGAATATTTTCTTATAAGCATCCAGCAAAGAGTGAGATCTCAGTGATCCAAAAGATTAGGCTGATTAGGCTGGCCTCAATATGCTTAATATCATGATTTCTTTAAGCATCTATTGGTTTCACTGTCTTTAATTTTCTTAGCAACTTGATTTTTTATTAGTCAGGAACACTATTTTCAGACTTCCAAAGCTGACATATCTATAATATTTTATGCAATTACTATGTTTTCTGTATAACAGAAAGAGGAAATCACATATTTTTCAAAGTATTTTTACCTGTATGGTGCATATTTCCATACAGACTGATTACACTTCATTGTGACAGACTAGGAAAAGGAGATATTTTCTCAAATGATAGTTATTTGCTGTTAGATGCCTAGTATAAAGTGTATAAAGTTATCTAAAGCGAAATATTTGAGCTTTCTTGCATAACTTCGATGCAGGAATTCCTGTAAGTATTGATGTCTTATTAGTAATACCCTTTGTCTAATGAAACTATCATATATGAAATTTCATAAAGTAGTTTTGTGTCTATATAGGATTTTATTTTTATACTGGAGATATTTGATCATTGTTCTCCAACTTCAAGGAGAGAGATTGAACCATTGCAATAAACTAACCGGTCCTCTAATAGTTATTCTCCCTTCCAAATTTTCAAACCTACAACTTCTTAATTAAACTTTTCAAAGTGTGTGTCCAGGGCTTTCAGTGACATCTTAATAAAACCTATGAATGGGTAAAATTTTTAGTCTGAAAAATTTTGCAAGAACCCATATGAAATATCCTCAGCTCACATTTTCTTCAGCCTCATTTATTATTATATGCTGAGTATTTTGTGCAATAGATAAGTGTGAGTACTGAGTTCCCTGCTTCTCTAATGCCCTTAAAGCCTAGCCAGTATCTTTGACCTCTATGTTTTTTCTTCAGTACCTACCACAGTGTGTAGGACATAATGGGAGCATAAATGTTGGTGTTTAAGCTAGAGATTTATCTTTCCAACTACAAAAAACAATTATCCATTTCTACAAAAATATAGGCAATCTGTTGGAATACAGAAAACCTCTAAGCCAACTCACACTCTTTGCCAGAGAGCCAGCCTTCTGATTAAACAACACTTTGATAGGAGATAGAGAGCCCCATCCTTCAGAAGGGGAAGATGTGTTATTTTGAATACACCTGTTACAGAACAATAATTAAGTGCAATTAAAATAGAATTAGCCATCATATTTAGACATTTTATGGACAGAATTGCCTTTCGTGGCCTTCCTGGAAAAAGAGAGAACACTATACAATCCAAGTTACATAGAAAAAATCATTTGAGTTCCAAATGGCTGAATTAAAAGAACATTTTAGAATACAACCTTCATATAGGACGGAGATTGTCTATGTTTTCAATAACACCTACACTCAGAGGGATTATATTTTAATTGAGATAGTCCTGTGTAATATTTTGGCCATGGGCAAGATGACAGAGCCAGCTGAAAAGCCTGTCTAAACACTAATTGAGAAGCAGAGAGAACTTGGGTTCTTTGTAGTATGATCACAACTCTTCATGAAATCTTATTAGTGAAATTTTTGATAATGACTCATCTCATTTCCACTCTGGCAACGTCATATCATATAATTCTTTACAAAGATAAAGAACGATCCCAATGGATTGAACGTCGAGTTCAGCAGATTAATGTTACAAATGTATGTGTGTTTTACATGTGTGTATGTGTATGTAGTGTATGTATAGGTAGATGTATAGTTATATATACACATATTATCATATGTACATATTTTTTCTCTCTCTCTTGCACATACACATGCACATATTTATATTGCTTTTAACTATTTTGTTAGCTGGTCAATACTTATTGGAGTGCACCTTTGGTATTCAATAATACATGCAAAAGTACTTAAAGAGTTTTTTAATATACATCTTATTTGGTAACATGTATTTCATAAGCAGTGGATTTGGAGAAAGATAAATCTTTGCATCACTAGTCTAGGGCAATTTTAGCTCTGCTACATTCCCTCTTGCCCAGCTGCCTATTAAATTTATTTCTTGCTATCAGCAGGGTATGGTTAATGAGTGTTAACCAAAGAATACTTTAAAAAATAAGAAAGCTCAAGTAAGCCACAGAGTTTGAAAAGACTCAGTATGAAACTTAGCACATGAATATGTTCGTTATTCTTCTCAATCATCTCTTTTACTTTTTTTCAGAGAATTTCCTGAGACTTTAAAAATGTGGCCTTTGACACTGTAAGAACTAAAATGTCTCATTTAAGGTATTTTTCAGCCTTTCATCAATAAAGTCTCAAAAGGTCTGCAAAATTATAGTAATATTGCTTACCTTAACAAGTTTTCAATATATTTTGGTTACTTAAGTAAATCAGAATTTCTTCATCATTGACTTAAAATTATTTCAAACTTGAAGTAAATCTCTTGATTTGGGTTCTTCCTATAGAGAGGGGGAATAAAGATCATAGAATTATACACATAATATGACTTTGCTACAAATAATATACATATAAAAGGAAATGCAAAGAGATTGAATGACTTTGTTAGCAAATATTAAAATGATAAGTCAAATTTTGTCGGAGAGGGTATCTGAGTCAATCTTGTTAATGAGAAATAATGAAAAGCCTAGAGCTGAAATTTGCAGATCTAGCACTTTGTACAGTCAAAACATTTTAAGCAAACACAATTATAAACCACATACATTATGTATATCAGAACATTTATTAACCAGAACAGTACCATAATGTTAAGTTTCTCAAACTAAGAGCATCTTTTTGTTACAACAATCTACATAAATTTTCAGATTTAGAATAATTTTCTAGAGCAGTGCTTTTAAAAATCAGTGGGGGCCAGGCGCGGTGGCTCACGCCTGTCATCCCAGCACTTTGGGAGGTGTAGGTGGGCGGATCACGAGGTCAGGAGATCGAGACCATCCTTGCTAACACGGTGAAACCCCGTCTCTACTAAAAATACAAAAAATTAGCCGGATGTGGTGGCGGGTGCCTGTAGTCCCAGCTACTCGGGAGGCTGAGGGAGGAAAGTGGCGTGAACCCGCGGGATGGAGCTTGCAGTGAGCAGAGAGCGCGCCACTGCACTCCAGCCTGGGTGACAGAGCGAGACTCTGTCTGGGGAAAAAAAAAAAAAAAAATGGCGTGAACCTGGGGCGCAGAGCTTGCAGTGAGCAGAGAGCGCGCCACTGCACTCCAGCCTTGGCGACAGAGCGAGATTCTGTCTGAAAAAAAAAAAAAAAAAAAAAATGTGGGAAAGGGCCCCTCCCTCCCTCTCCTGGTTCCTAACTTCTGTCTCTCCCTCCTCTTTTGCTCTTTCTCTATCTTTCTGTCCTTCTAATACTTATAACCCATTGTAGATGAATACTTTTGTAGAATATCATATATTTGCTATCAATCCCCTGAATTCTATTGAATCCCCTTATTTGGCCCGAAAGGCCCTCATCTTCCTTTTTCCCAAAAGCATTCTCTGTAATTTCATCCTTCTAATGAATATTGTAAAGAACTATGAAACGTCTGAGGTTTTACACTATTTGTAAGCTAACAAGTTAGCCTAGCACAATTTCATAGGTCAGGGGAAAGAGATGAGAATCCTGGGTCAGAGATAAAGGACTTTATTTCTCCTGGCACAGTAAGCAGCAGAGCAGCATATTTGCACATTTCACTCGTCTAAAGTCCCACAGAGACATGTAAATGAACCCAGGTGGCTGCATTACAGAGAGGAACCCTAACCTTAGGGAACCCAGAATTTTTACAAGGGAGAATAGGCATGCCTATCCTTTTGTCAAAGGAAGTCATTATCTTATACTAGACAATAAGCATGCCTGCTCTTTGATCTAGAGGAAGACACTACCTTTAATTTCCAGGGTTTTTTTGCTATACAAACACTCTTAAAATGACAGTTTTGAACAAAGGCAGTCAGTACTCTGTCTCAGAAAATGTAAAGAAATATGAGACCCATGGAGAATTGGCTGTCAGCAAGTGGGTTTTGTCTCAGATCTTTTCATATAACACCTATGTGATGCGGGTTCTTGACGTCCTGCCTTACTCCTCAAACTTAACATGCTTTATGTACTTTAAATTCCAAGTGAATGAGTTTTACCTATTGTTAATATCCTTTCCACTGTCAGTAAACACATTATAAAATCTAGTGTACCTGGAACATTTTCAGGCAGTGGTCAACTCTGTTTGCTTGACTGTCCTGCAGAGAATGTGAATGTGGTATTTGTGTGTTTTCATCGTGGGATATTTTTGTAGGTTAATTTTGTTTTGTTTTGCTAAAGAATTGACATATTCACCCTATTTCCTTATGTAAGATTAATATGAGATCTTTATGTGTCCTGATACAATCTACATGTCTTTTTTTTACACATATATTTTGGCCTCATTTATTCTCTTTTCTATAAACATGTTTGGCTCTTTCTGTGGCCAGACAGTCCTAGTGATGAGAATTTTGTGGAGGTGTGTATTTAATTGTACAATGTTTACTTTTCCTATTGCTTTAGCTTGTTACACAGCCCTTTAGATTTGACTACAGTTTATTATTAATGTGGTTTTATTAGTTTCCAAGCAGCAGGGATAAAGTGATAATGGCTGCTTAATTTCTTTTGTACCTTAGCTTGTTGAGCACTGGTATATTACGATGGTAAATAAGCATTGTTTGATTATTTGATTATGTGGCAGTGCTTTGTAATATTCAGAGAAAGCAGAGAAACCTGAAATAAAAAACCTTTTTTTACTGAGGTGATGGAATCTTGTTTCTTTAAAAGAAAATGCTCTTGTGTTTGTCTCATCCACCAAAGGGCTACAAATCCTAAGCCATTTTAGGGCTCTGCAGGGCATAAACTATACACTTGAGATGTTTTAAACTTGAATTTGAATTGAGATTCCATGGATCACAGAAATTTACAAATAAACAACTCATGATCAAAGTGATTATAAAAGGGCAAGTTTGGAAACGAGGCTACAGTTAGAGAAGACAGAAAGTAATAAAATATTTTCTTCTGAAAATGGAGGGACATCATTACATTTATTCTAGAAAAATAATTTATATTTCTTTTAGAAATGTATTATCTATATAAATTATGAAAGTAGTACAAGCTTATTTAAGCTAACAAATCAGTCAAAAGTGTAAGGCAAATATATTTAATCTTTTTCCACCTTACTGAATTAACCAATAATAACAGCATTGACATGTATTTTTCTATACTTTTATGAATTATCATATGAATATACATAAAACATGCACACATCTGTGAAGGTTTATGGTTATCTTTCTATGAAAAAGGCTGTTAAGCTGTTACACACACTTATATGTATTTATAATTTATATAATGATTTGCTTAGTATAAAATTATAATGGCTCTGTTTTTCAATAAATGACTATACATCTACTTCATTAATTTAAATATCTTCTAATATTTCAATAGTACTTATTTGATATAATTATTAAACAATACCCTTATTATTATTTTCTGCTATAAGCAAATGTAATAAAAATCCTTGCACATAAATTCTTGCATTAAAAATTCCTGCACATAAGTTCTTATAGACTGAATATTTTATTACCTTAAGGCTATTTCACAGTAAAGAATTTCCAAGTCAAAGATTATGGTATCTTAAATTTTAGCAGCTATTGTAATTTTTTTAAGTGCCAATTCCCAGAATATTTCCGAAGATCTCCCAAATTTCTACTCTAACTATCAATACGAGAATTCTACCTATCACTAGCGCCTATTCCTTTTTCAAATATTTATTTAATTTGCATTTCTCTGACTCTGATGATGAAGATTAAGCCTCTCTTTATACATTATTAACCATCTGGGCTCTCCTTGTGTGAAATGCTACGTACTTTGACCACTGTTATTGATTGTTTATCTTTCAATTTGTTTATATTTGTTATTTGTGTAGTGAGCATATTAATCCCATGTCTGCCACTTGTGTCACAAATATTTATCAAGGTAACATTTTTCTATATACTTGTTATTGGTATCTTTTGCCATACAACTAAACAATTTATGTGTAATGCCATATACCTTTCATTTTGCTTATGGCAGCTGAAATTTCTACATTGCTTAGGATGACCTACTGATCTACCTATTTGTAATACTTCAAAGGTTTTTTTTTTTCCTTGATAAATGCTTGTAATCTTACAAATGTGAGGCAATCAAATATATGACAGAACTTATGCAGTCTGGGATTGGAGCTAAGCTTTTGTGTGAGTTTGTTCATATTTTAGAAGCTAAATATTATATTTTATCCTCCTCTTCCAAGAAAAGCCATGATACTATATCTATTTGTATCTTTCCAAGGCCTTGATTGATCTGATTAGTTACCTGTGAAATGGGACTAATGCACAAATAGTAGGTTTCTCTGTATTATTTGAGATTGGTTTTTTTGAGAAATGAACACTATAAATCAATATAAAATTGAAGATATTATCATCACATTCTCAGTTCACATTAAATTTGAGATTTAAAACTAACTTGTGGCTGGGTGCAGTGGCTCATGCCTGTAATCCCCGCACTTTGGGAGGCAGAGACAGGCAGATCATGGGCGGTCAGCAGTTTGAGACCAGCCTGGCCAACATGGTGAAACCTCATCTCTACTAAAAATACAAATAAATAAATAAATAAATAAACAAACAAACAAATAAATAAAAATACAAAAATTAGCCAGGCGTGGTGGCAGGCACCTGTAGTCCCAGCTACTCGGGAGAATGACGTAAAAGAATTGCTTGAACCCAGGAGGCGGAGGTTTCAGTGAGCAAGATCGTGCCACTGCACTCCAGCCTGGGCTGTCTCAAAAACCACCACCACCACCACCACCACCACCACCACCACCACCACCACCACAACAAACTAACCTGTATTATGAAAGAATAAAGATGCAACAAATACAAAAAGAATTCAGTAGAATCTTGGGCATTCTCTATCTATATGCCTATGCCTATGTTTATGTCTATACCAAAAGCAGCTGCTATGTTCCAAATATTGTACCAGGTACTTACATATTGATCCTTATAGCAATCATAAAGCACATATAAGGGAAATCCCTTGAATTGTTCATAAAAATTCCCTAAATTTGTTGTTTATGAGTGGGGTGAAGATTCCCACCAACATTGGGGCAGGAGGACTAGGTACAATCTTCCAATCTTAATCCATATGTGCAAGTAGATGATAGAGCAGAACTCACCAGAATTGAATAGCAGAATTAAATGCTTTAGCTGCTTATCTATAATTGAGCTCAGTTTTTATTTGTCTCTTTGTCTTTCTCTTGATATAAAAGCAAAGTCTGTATAGCCAGTCTTGTTCTTTCTCAAGTATTTCAGATTTATAGTTAAATGAAATCCAGCTTTCGATTTAGTCTCCCTAATTAACTCCTGTTATGTTACATACATATCAGGTGTAAGCATTTAAAAGTATAAGTAAGGCTCTATCGTGTCTAGTTTAAAACTCCTAGATGACTTTCTATTGCATTTAGAGTAAAATACAGACTCTTTATTTTCAAAGCCCTACATCTTCTAGCATCTGTGTACCTCTCTGACCATGTTATACCACTCTCCTATCTGTTCAATCTTCTCCAGACACACAGGCTTTTTCTCAATTCCTCAATAATACCAAGCTTGTTCCCTTTTACTCTCTTGGGATTATCTTCCCAGCACTTTCCATGTGACCAGCTCCTCTTCGTGTATAACTGCCCTGCCCTCCTGCCACATACACTAACCCAATATGAAGTAGGCACCAGCTAATTTCCATTGCTGCTTATTTTTATTTTTTTATTTTATTTATTAGAGACAGGGTCTCACTATGTTGGCCAGGTTGGTCTTGAATTCTTGGCCTCAAGCAATCCTCCTACCTTGGCATTCCAAAGTGCTAGGATTACAGGTGTAAACCACCGTACCAGGCCTGCTCCTTATTTTTAATTCCCTGCTTGAAAACATATTTTTATGTGTGTGTGTTTTGTCTCCCCCTACATAGATCTGTATGAATTTTCAAAAGAAAGAATTTAAAACATTGCCCAGAGTTTCACAATTAAGAGATGTAATTGGGGGCCAGGTGCAGTGGCTGACACCTGTAATCCCAGCACTTTGGGAGGCCAAGGCAGGTGGATCATCTGAGGTCAGGAGTTCAAGACCAGCCTGGCCAACATGGTGAAACCCTGTCTCTACTAAAAATACAAAAATTAGCTGGGCATGGTGGTGCTCACCTGTAGTCCCAGCTACTCAGGAGGCTGAGGCAGGAGAATCACTTGAACTGTAGGCGGAGTTTGCAGTGAGCCGAGATAGCACCACTGCACTCTAGCCTGGGCAACAGAGCGAAACTCCGTCTGGAAAAAAAAAAAAAAAAAGATGGAATTGGGATTTAAATACATGTAAATTAATTTAATGCTCATCCATTAACCACTATTTTATATGTTTTGAGAAGACTGTGGTAGAGAATGTGAGATACTGTCAAGAATAGTCACATAGGATAGAGTTTATATGGTTTAGTAAAAAAGTTATTGAAGTTTGCAAAATCTGCTTATTTTCTTGGAGTGGTGGGTCAGATACCAAATTGTATTCAACTGTGGATTGAGAAGGAAACCAGTTTTGATGAAATCTATGTAGTGACAATGTGTGTGAGAATGAAAGAATGAAAGGAGACTTCTGAGGGAGGAAAAACTTGTCTCCTAGATGTTGATGAGAAACCAAAAGAAGATTATGAGGTTAGAAGAGTGGTGAGGGATATTCCATAGAGCCAGGTTCTTATAAGAATGAGAGGAATGAAAAGGAATGAAAGTAAATGTGAAGTGTCAAAGAACAAATTTACAATAATTTGAGAGAAAGACAGGTAGTTTAGTCTAGCAATTAACAGTAAGTAATTTGGAGTTAGATCTACTTTAAACTTTGGTTATCATCAGTTGCTTTCACTGTAAAACAGAGGACTCAATAGCTAGTTTAAAGAGTCATACAGATTTGAGAAAATCAGAGTGAAATACTTATTGGAGTGGTTAGTATATAGCAGGAACTCAATAAACGTTAGCTATCATATGTAATGGTTAAACAGCTTATCAAAGATATTCTTCTGGTAGGTACTGACCAAGACTTGAACCCTGAGTACAAAGCCCAGTTACTTAACCACTATTCACTCTGTGCTCTAGGATGAAGTGCTCCTTAGATATCTTCATGTGGCTTTACCTCAAAAGGGAGCATGTTTTCTCTTGCTTACAAACACAGGCATGGCAACCTTTCCAATATTGTTAGTACAATGTTTTACCTGAGATGTGGAAAGGGAAAGACAAACACCAACAAAGATGTGCTAGGAATGAATCATTGAGGGTGAAATTAATAGCATTATTGAAATGAATGCTGAATTCTTATTCATCTATACTACAAGATTAATTGATGCCACCTAATCTGAGGACAGTTATGTCACTCTTCAAGAAACAATTCAATTGCAGACTGTCATATTTTTCCTGTAATAAACATGCAGTTAGTGGCAAATGAGATTCAAGCTTGAAAAGACAATACCGATTAAGGTATGAGTTAAAATCAGAATGTCAGACACAAGTAGTATATTCCACATCTGCTTTTGCCCTGTTTATTATTATATGTTCTATATATTTGTCTTTTTTTCTCTTAAGAGCATGGACTTCGGAGTCACTTATACCAGATCAGGTCCTTTATTTACACTGTAGATTTTGGAACTTTAAGGAAGACAAGTCTCAAAGCCTTATTTCTAATTTCATATTTTCAACTGCCTACTTTGTTCATTTTTCCCAAAGCAAATACTACATCTGTAATGGTAATTTTTATTAGTAATCTATTATAATACTTTCTCCCCTTTAAGTCTTCTAATATCTTACTTTTCTTGTGATGGTTTTCTTTTTATCCTAATATATCTTTCCAGTAGATTGTGAAAATCAGAATGCATGTCCAAATCATTTTTAATCAGACATAATTATTAATTCAATGACTATTATAGGAAGTTGTCACCCTAGAAATGTGTTGACAGAAGAAGTTATATAAAACTTGGTAGATATATTTATTAATTACATGTATCAATGAAAACTAAAGTGAAGATTTGATGGGGGGCTTTGGCAGTTATCAACAGATCAACAGGTTAATTATATTTAAAAAATCACTATTAAAATGCCTTTGAATATTCCATAGTCACTTATTTAAGGAAAAAGAAGGCATACATTTTAAATGACTGCTCATTATTTATATGGGTTTGTTTTGTTTGTTGTAACGAAAACAGTTACCACAATGAATAGCTGTATTATTTTGAGATAGAGCATATCTATTTTTATCATCGATAACATTTTTCAGGGAAAAGAACCTCATTTCTATTTATTTCTACAATGCCATGTGTGGAATTACCATTTGTTTCCTAGAATAGCATATTTGTTTTCTATTCATAATATAAAATTCATTTATCTTTAGCTTGTGATTCACTATCAACATATGTCAAATTTATCAGTCAATTAGACTGCCATTCAAGAGTTGAGAAAATTGTATTTTCACTTAAAAGACCTAGTAGTACACCATATCTTTTATATTTATCATCAACATCATACTACCTCTAACTAGAAATATAAAGCCAAATAAATTTGGATGTACCATACTGATTGTCAAGTCTATAGTCTCTAATAGTTTCTATTCTGTACCTTCATTATAGATTTTTTTTTGGCATGCTGACATTATTAATAAAGTGCTTTCAATTACACTCAAGGAAGAAACTGTAAGCATCAATGACATTATTGAGTATTGTAAACTGAAAAATCCTATTTAAAATGTGGTTCTAGTAAATACTAAACAAAACTCTCATTTAACAAATGATATAATGTTATATGTACTGTTAATTTTCTAAACTTTAATATATCTAATATAATATATTGAAATTAATTTTCATTCCTAATTTAAGGGTGAAGGATAAAAAAGATTTATTTTTTTACAAAAAATCTTTACTGCGTTCTAGAAACAACATATCATTTTCAGATATAACACAAAATATGTAGAAAAGTGAAAAGAACTATAATTTTCTTTATGACTGAATAAAATTAGAAGTACAAAGAGAAATATATTCTTAATTAAACATTGTTTACTGGTTAAATTAAATACAAAATTAGATGGGTTTCTAACTGGCTTTCTTCAATACATTTTGCAGTAATTTATTATTTGAAATGGTCAAGTCTTTTTCACCATATACCTTCCTTAACCTGCCATCACTGTTGTATTTAAAAATTGAATCTGCTTCAGAGGCTTCTGGCTTCTTATTTTACAAGAGATCTGGTTAAGAAAAATACATCGTTGGAACTATAGAGCATATCAGTAAAGAGTAAACGTAGTATCTATTCATACACAACATTAAAAATAAGTAGAGTCAATTATTGCAGAAGTCTTAATTAAGGGCAAAATGCTTGCTTTAGTTTTGTAAAAATAGAGTTTCCTCTTTTTCTATTGGGAAAACCAGACGAACAAATAGGTGATATAGTCGTTGTTATTTGTTTTGTGTAAAGGAACAAAGGTGCTGAGCATAAAATAAATTTTTGAAATTATAATTAAGCCACAGTACTGGCTCCAATCAAAAAGATCTGTGGTGTTATCCAATCGTACTATTCACAATCATGAAATTCTTAAAAATTAATATTTACATATATGTTTTATTTTTTATTAAGGTCTATTTCAAAGACTGTAATACTGATAATAACATTGATTTTCTTTATCTCTATGTGATGGTTTAGATAAACCTGAGATGCATAGCTTATGAAAAGATAATTATTCTCTCAAATAATGTCTTGATTTTGATAAACTATGAGATCCACAGGGTAGGAACTCTGTTCATTTTTGATTTGTAGTTACAGCTCTAACTTTCAACATTGTGTCCAAACCAAAAAAAACTTCATAAGTGTATATTAAATAAATGTATTAATACATTTGAAAATTATGCTTTCTTTATTATGATTTTATTCGTTAAGGATTTGAATACCTTATGCATTACATGGAGCCCCAATTACTATTATTAAGACACTTGTATTAAAAAAGAGAAATGTTAAGTTCCACAACTATCTTAAATTAGACTAAAAAAGAAATGTGATTCAAAACTTCCAATGTTCAAGTCAGTATGGGCTTAGCCTCAAGAGACAAGGAAGTACTTTCTTTAGATATATAATTTAAAAAAGGTTTAGAGAGAATCTCTAATTTTCCATGGAAATAAAGTCCCCAAAATTGCAGTTGTCCATTTATAGCGGTTTCACAGACTCTCTAGGAGGAACTCACTTTTTGTTGAGTTTACTACAAACATTTAGACTCAATTTTAAAATGTCACCTTTGCCTCCCCAATTTAGGACACCATCAGAAAAACAAGATGCATTTATTCAGTTTTTGGATTTATTATAAGTGTTTTCTTTCTTGGCTAAATGCCCAGCTCTTGCCTACCAGAAAAGCAAAGAAAACAAGGAATTATTAGCTTATGTTAACTGTTTAAGCCCAAGTCATTCCAAAGCTAAAAACATCATATAATACTGTAAAAATTAATTTAACAAGAGTAAGAACCAAGTCAGAAGATCACAGGGAAAGGTGTTTTTCAAAAAGTTTTTTAAAAAGCCACTGATAATGAGTTTCATGATGCCACTCCATGATGTGCTTGGAGACCTCAGACAAGCCACTTGACACCCACAAAGCCAGATCCTGCTCCTGTGCAATCTTGATAGCACCTTATTCTTCCTAAGTGAAAGTGCAAAGTGTGACTTTAAATAATATCTTTTTATAAATATGTCTAAATTTACTCCTTCAAAGGAGCATTGTCCTTTAAAATGGATAGCTTGGGAGAGGGTCTATTTATTTCATTACACAAAGATTTTGGAAAACCTCTCATATATTTTTGCAAAGATGTGAGCTGTGCAAAAATAAAAATCAATCTTAGAACTATTAAAGTCACAGACTATTTGGGGCCAAAAATGGCACAGCCCAGATCCATCACTTACATTATTCATGTGTCTTGGTCCAGATGAGTTCCATCTTTTTCCTCAGATGAAATCCAAATTTAAAGTGCAGCACTACTTGGTAAGTCAATAAAACATACCACAGACTAAAAAACTTCTTCCAAAAGAAGTTTTCTGAAATGCCTAAAGAGATGAGCCCACCACAGGACTGGGACTATAAACTTTACTGGAATACAGGCTTAAAAAATCAGCCCTATATATGTTTTAAATTTGTATTTCATAAATGGAGAGTGTACAGTAAACGTTAGAGTCTCTTGCTTTTTCTTAAATTCTAAAACATGTAACACATACATAAAATTGTACCGTAAGAAATAATTTAAATTTGTGAATCTTTAGCCACCTACTGTGAAAGGCTTAAAGTTTTAAGTGGGAGTCAATAAGCAAATGTCTGGCTCTTCATTACGCCTAGTGATGAATCAGAAGCAGAGCCATGACATGAATAGAGGATTCTAACTGGGGCCTGTGTCAGGCTCTCTGATACCGTGTTGGGCCCAACTACACCCATTTCAGTCCGTTCATTGTAAGTAGTTATCTCAGACATTAATAATTTAATGCCAATATTTTAGACCAAATACCAAAGTTTCACCAAGGCAGTTGAAGGAGATAGTTGACATATGAAAATGAGCACAGAGTCATATACTAGCAGTGAAAATACTATCTTCAGAGAATATAACACAATAGCAATAAAGACTATTTTCAGAGAAAATAAAATAATATATTTTCTTCTTCCTGAAATACAGCTTTAAATTGGAAGTCACTGTATCTTGCAAAAGTATGAAATACTGCAGGCAATATTTTTCAATTATTAAATTAATTTGAGGAAATCGTTGATTTGTATTTTCTTTTTTTGGAGATGGAGTCTCGCTCTGTCGCTCAGGCTGGAGTTCAGTGACGTGATCTCAGCTCACTGCAACCTCCGTCTCCCAGGTTAAAGCAATTCTCCTGCCTCAGCCTCCCTAGGAGCTGGGACTACAGGCGCCGGCCACCATGCCCAGCTAATTTTTTTTTGTATTTTTAGTAGAGACGGGGTTTAACCGTGTTACCCAGGATGTTCATCTCCTGACCTTGTGATCCGCCTGGCTCGGCCTCCCAAAGTGCTGGGATTACAGGCTTGAGCCACCGCACCCAGCCTGTATTTTATTTCCAATTGCCAAAAACATAGGCAGAGCTATTTTTTTCCTGTGCACTTTCCAGATTTTGAAATGATTATATTTCCTTAAAATAAACTCTAAATAAAATCAGATGAATAAGCTCAATATATGTCAAGTTAGATCTTAAACACATTTGATATTTCAGTTTATCTACTGAATATCATATATCATACTCAAAAGCTAATATTAATCTACAAGAGGATTTAGAAACCATGGGTGGAATTAACTTATCTATAGTATATAACTTTTTAATATCATTACTGGAAATTCTCTTTATCTGTCACTGGATCTTAGAGGCATATAAAATCAAATGCTAGGATCTTAAAACTATTACATACATAAATATATGAATCATGTATTTATGATTTATCAACAAATAGTAATTGAACACCTACTGTTCGTAAGACTCCATATAGAATACAAAGAAATAGTTTATGTCCTCGAGGAATAGTTTTTTTTTTTTTTTAAAGACATGTACATGAAATACATAAAGTATTTTCTGGTAATACAGTCCTCCAAAGCTATGTGAAAATTTAAGTTTCGAAGAATCAATAGAGAAATTACAAGGTTATCAAGCAAATGAGAGAAGAATGCTAAAAATTTTAAAGTTCTGAAAATATTTTTTGTTCTAAACACTAAACTATTATGAAATTACTTTCTAAGGATGGATTCCAATCAGCAATACCAGTTTTAAGCTATAGCCTGTTAATGTGGCACACAGTATTGACTAATCGAGTAAAGAAAAGTTATGGAAGAAAAAAATGGACAATAACAAACCATTCACATTTGTTTTTTGATAACATAGTCAACGAGTTATTTTATAGATAAAGCCCAAACACTGTTACAAAAGAATAATTTCAGAATTGTCATGGCATTGAAATGACTTTGATAAACATTACAGCACTGAAACATATTAAAGAATAAAAGATTTATATCATTTTATTCAGTGCTTATGATAAGAAAGCAGGCAAACGTTTTTATTTCTGTTTATAGTCCCAATTATTGTAAGTACTTGGCTTATTTGTTCTTTTCCTTATTGAATATAGAAATATAAAAATCTGATGAGAATGAATGCTCCTGTGAAATGTTGGCTGAGAATAAAGTGGATATAATAGACCAGGCTATTTTCACTAAGCTATTTTATATTTTTACTGAAAATATCAGTTGTCTTCTGTGGCCAAAGAATTAAAGTTAGGCTTAATATTAAAGTTTGAGTTGCTCAAAACTGAACACCAAATTGATATGGGCATATGTGGTAAGTGAGAGTCAGCTAATTGCTATGAGAATTCTAAGAAAACCTGATCAATTGGTACAAAGTTCTGTTTGTGATTATTTGGACTTAGATGATGAGAAAAAAAGAACGTGCATATGTTTGTTTCATAAAATTTATACAATAGGATCAAAAAGAAAGAGTAAATTTTTTTTTACTGGCAGACACATACTATGAAAGTGTTTTAGTTTCCAGTGTTGATAAAATTCATCTCATTAAGAGAATAATGCTCCTGATCCAATAAGAATCCAGTCCCTGTCTCTAACAAATATACCTAAATGTATGTTAGTCATAGAGAAGAACTTACTTCTGGTGTAACAACTTAAGGTATACTTCTGATCTGCAGATGGAGGAAAGCATCACAAGCCATCTGTGAGCACAGATCTCCCAGCATGACTTTTATCATCTGAAACTGCTTCTGGATGTTTGTATGATGGACTAAGATCAGTTAGATTAGTGATTTTCAACTGGGGGTGATTTTGGCCTTCCCCCAGGGGACATTAGAAATGCCTGGAGACATTTTTGGTTGTCACAACTTCAGAGAGTGGGGGTACATTCTACTGGCATCTAGTGAGGAGAGGATGGAGATGCTGTTAAACATCCTGCAGCATAGAAAATAGTCCCTCATAGCAAAGAATTATCTGGCTTCCAATGTCAACATGCCAAGGCTGAGTAATTCTGAGCAGAGCCATTGTTTTCTCTCTGTTGACAAATAGCTGAATTTGGGGTCCCAGCTACTGATAAAACTATGGTCTAAGAAAAGCCTCATGTGGCCAGTATCAGCCCACCCTTACCTAGCCATAAGAATTTTCTGTTTTATATAAGTGGAGGAGAAATCGAGTTGGGATACACAAGTGAATGCCAGTAATTCTTTCTTTGTCAAACTAATTTATTCTCAATTTAAAGGACCTTTTGGTAAGGGCACTCCGTTAATTAGTTCATGGGAGTGGGTTAGAAAGGATGTTTAACTGTTTTTCTCTGCCTGTAATTCACATGTTGACTCAGGGTTCATTCGGAATAAGTAGAGTGGAGGTAAGATCCTCAGAAATGGAGAAAGTAGAAGGTACTTCTAGGAGATTTGGGGAGAGGAGAGGGGAACAATTCATTTTAAAGATCTAGAGCAATTCATTTTTTTTCTTTGGGGTGTCAAGTTACTTATCTGTAAAATATTGTGCTAAAACACAGGGCCCTTCAATTTATTATTTTATATATCTGATGATTATTCCTTTCCAGGTTCTGCCAGAGACATAAGAAATGTGAAAAAGTCATTCAAACAAATACAGTTAGTGAAAAAGAAAGATGTAGCTATAATATTATCCCTTTCTATCGGTGACATACTATTCTTCTCTTAAACACCGTGCATAGAAGACTGCTTGGCAGGTAGCAGGTGCTCAATAAGTATTTTCTGAATAAATAAATGTTTCATTATCCAAAATATGGACTTTCTTTTAATGCAATACCTGTCATTCATTTTATGAAATTCTGCTTAAGCCCTGACTTTTCTTTCTTCAAAATTTTTCTAACACTGATTTCTTTGTCTTCTGAATGTGACTTTCTGGGAGGCGCTGTCATTCTTGCCATGGTCTCCTGGTTGTTTTATTTTTATTTATTTATTTATTTATTTATTTATTTTAAATAGATGGGTATTGCTATGTTTGCCAGGCTAGTCTTGAACTCCTAACCTCCAGCAATCCTCCTATCTTGGCCTCCTAAAGTGCTGGGATTATAGGAGTGACCCATCGAGCTTGACCTTGTTTTATGTATATATATATACGTATACACACACACACACATAAATATATACATATATACACACACACACATAAATATATACATATATACACACAAATATACGCATATATATGTATATACATATATATACGCATATATATGCATACATATATATACGCATATATATGCATATACATATATATACGCATATATATGCATACATATATATACGCATATATATGCATACATATATATACGCATATATATGCATACATATATATTTTTTGAGATGGAGTCTCGCTCTGTCACCCAGGCTGGAGTGCAGTGGCGTGATCTCGGCTCACTGCAACCTCCATCTACCGGGTTCGCGCCATTCTCCTGCCTCAGCCTCCCGAGTAGCTGTGACTACAGGTGCCCGCCACCACACCCGGCTAATTTTTTGTATTTTTAGTAGAGATGGGGTTTCACCGTGTTAGCCAGGATGGTCTCAATCTCCTGACCTCATGATCCACCCACTTGGGCCTCCCAAAGTTCCGGGATTACAGGCGTGAGCCACCGTTCCCAGCCTATATTTTTAATGTTACTATCCTTTTGACTACCTTGTTGCCAAATTACTCCTTTTAATACTTTCTGCATACTTTCTAATACTTTTAGCACATTTAATTGTCCCGTTTTATAAAATGAAAATCTTACCTTTATACCTTAAAAAAATTTAACACTTTAATATACTTTTACTAACTAGCTTGGAATTTTACAGTTTATTTAAAGTACTATCTGTTAAAAATTACTTTTGGCAAGGTAGGTCAGAAGGCTAGTATGTCATTGAGTAGGATTTTCATTAACGAGAAATAAAAAGACTTTAATCCATGTTTGACATTAACTAGTTGTGTGACTTTGGATACACCTCTTAGATAATATTGGAGCTATGTCTCAGTTATATAATGCTTTATGTTGCTATGATTTTGAAAAGAGGAAAAATATTATCTGATATTTGAATTCTTGCAAAAGATATGTTTTACTCAATACATTAATGAAAAGAAATTATGAAGAAGTTTAAATTTGGAGACCCAGGGCCCTGTGTTGCCTTAGTTACTAATAACTCTTATAGAAAATTATGTTACATAAAGTACTTAGAGGATGAAAATAAATCATTTACCACATCATTGAAGGGAAATTATTCTTTCACAAAGAAAAAGTTTAAAAATGAAAAGCTTTTTTCTCACTCATATTGGCTTTAATCAGGCCAGCTGCCTCTTAGCAGTCAAACAACCCATTTCTCTTTTATCACTATCATTGTGTTTGAATTATCGTGGCCCTGAGATGAACTGCTGCAGGAAAATGGCTTGAAAGAAATACATACATGTACATTGGCATCATTCTTCAGTCTCTTCTTTTTGGCTTTCAAGCCAAGTTGGCTCCTGTTCAAAACTAAAAAAAAAAAAAAAAAAACCCAACAGTTAAACAGCTGGAACCAATTATACTAACTTCAGAGGGACTATATGCTCAAGTGTCCAAGTAGCAAACTGGATCTCTGATACAATGGACTTGTTATTTTATGACTTGACCACACCACTTACATTTAGTTTGCCCATTGCCTCCTATTAAAGGTAATCTCCAGAATTAGGCACCCATACACTTGCAACAAACAAATGTTATTATTTTATTGCGTTTGCATAAGCTCACAAAAATCACACCTTAAGCGTGTATACACATGAGTGGATCTTATTTTCTTGGAAAAAGAAACAATTAAGAAAATTGGATGTAAAAGTTAAGTAAATATGTATCTGACAAGCAATATATTTTGACACTATCATAGGGATATGGAACTTTAGAAAGAGAAATACACTTGGATAATGACAAAATAAAATGCGTATCACAGACTATTTTTTCCAGCATCAAAAATATTAAAAATATAGTTTCTCTCAAGTTCATTTATAGAAAGAATGAGAAAATTAAGTGGATTGCAAAGGATTCATGTAAACATTTGTCTTCAGAAGAACATACAATTTTCATAACATTATTATATTTATACTTTATGTTTTATAAAGTTGCCTCATTTTTTAAGGAGCTTAGACTGCAGCCCTCCAGCTGTTTGAGATGCTTATTCTCTAGAATCAGGAAGTAAATGTTGGCAATAATATTAAATATAATTTGGATAGGAAAAAATCCAGTTCATAATTTTATTCCCTATGAAAAGCAAATTATAAATTGGCAAGATACACTGGTTTTAATATGTTCTACTCTGAAATAGAAACTCCCTTAAGTTTACTGTAGAAAAAAAAATCCTTTGCTCTCCATCAAGACAAGCATCTCACAAATCACAAAGAGGATTTTGTAACCAGGCAACCAAGGTCAGTGAGACTGTGACCAAGGCTTGGAGAACCAGCTGAACACACACACCAGGCAGAGAGAGGATTCGAGCTGCAAGGAAGAAAATAAATGTGGTATTTTGAAGCACTCATTTTAAAAACCTTCATTCCATAACACTATGCAGATGTACACTGTGAAAAGCAGCTGCTTCAAGTCCGCATTTTGAAGAATAAAATTATATTTTATTCAAAGTATTTCCCATTATAAATGTACCCATATTAGTAAAGAAACTGGAAAATGAACAACAACAAAAGAAAACCTTTAGACATTCTTCTAACATGGGTGATTTCACTTGGATAGTAAATGAATTCTTGACTTTGGCCAAGATAAATGATTATAAAGGGTAAATTTGCTAACCCCTATGGTCAGGAATGTTAAAAATAGATGAAATCCTTTCATGAGTTCTCCTAAACTGTTTCCAAGTAACTGAAATTGGCATTTGTATTTTTCATATTGACACACAGCATAGCATATTGATCAATACTACAGAATTATGCTACCTATCAGAATTCTAGAAGGCAACAAATATGACAAAAATCAAATACTGTTATTGATTTTAAGTTGACTGTAGAGCTGTTTGTTTCAGAAGCTCAAACATGTTAGTTTCAATAGCTCAAAAATTGTCACACCTGTGACCCAAGTAATTGTGTTAGAAAATTGTATTGAGTATTGCAGTCATTTACATTGTTAACGGTTGGAGTGTCTCATAGAATAAACAGTATGGTGAACAGCTTTAAATCTGGTATGTGACTTTTGAAGCTCATCTAAGTCTCAGATGAATGGATTTGGTAGGTAAGTTGGATATATTTGGCTATTATTCTGTTCACTTACTTTCCACCAATGTTTTCCATAAGACATGTTCGTATCTGTGTCAAGAGACTGCCAGTTGCCTAAGGTGTGCACCAACATGCTCAGAGAAGCTATTGTGTTATCCTGGCTCAATCAACTTGACATGTAGTTTTACAATAACATATTTAAATTATTCCAGCCTAAACCTAATGATGAAATTCCAGATGCAATTTTATCAATATACACATTTTCTAGGAAATATATTACCTGGCTGAAAAATGAAAAGAATGTAGAATGTATTTATGAAACCAGAATGCCAGATTTTCATATATTGTAAAAATACAGCATGAGCAAATACAGGCATTTTTTAAAATCATGCATTCACCTTGTCTAACTCTTTCCTTTCCACTTCCGTTTTTACTGATTATACATCTAACTAAGCTTCAGTGAGGTCATAATTAAATGTAATGTTGTTTTTGGTTTAAAGGGAAATCTGCAATCACAGTAATGTGTGTTCGTGGAACCTGAGTGTTATCACATGAACACAGACACCTGACCCAAACGACAGGCAGTGGTTCACATGATGTTGAGAAAATGTTTGTATCCCTAATGTTTATAGGTGAAATCATAAGCTGTTTGGTTCAGCTAGTATTTTCTGAACTTATAACCTTTCTCTCAGTGAAATGGCAGAAGGGAATATGACATTATATTGCAGGAACTCTAGATACGGTTAAGAATTTATGTCCCTGTGGGAAGAACAGTAGGGAGTAAGATTCAGTAATTCGACCCCTGAACTGATAACTGACTGTATCAGAAGACTGTCATGTGCCACATTGAAGTTCATTTAAACACTATATTAAGAGCCAGATTGTTTGTAATGCATGAGAAAGTCATTGTGAGCAAGCTAGATATGGATGAAAAATATCTAGATGTATGTGTCGCACAGATTTTGCTTTATGACTGGCAAAATGGGGACTCCATTTTAAAGGTCTGCTTCTGCATTTCTAACATTAAACCTCCAAAGGTGTCATATTGTATATACCTTCTAAGAGGTAAACAAAAAGTATTTCTTAATGTTTTCATAGAAGCCAAATTTAAGTGGAAACAAAGAATGTAGCAAAATTTAAAAAGAACTGAACCATAAGCCAAAACATATCAAGAGCATTACTAAATGAATAAGGGGTTTTCCTAATATATGCACTGTGTATAACCACATATCCTTTAGTAACAAAATCAAATTTAAAAGGATTTTATTCATAAGGCATCCTTTGGTTTGGTGAACAAATATTATTGAATGCCATTTTAAATAGGAATGATTACTTGGAAAAATTATCATTTAGTAACATAATATTTTAGTTTTAATAAATATGTAAATATAGCCTCTTTAAATATGTCTATAATATCTACTAGGCCTTTTATCCTGCCATAAAAATGAATGTGTTTCAAAACAGATTAGCCATAAGGTTTTCATATATTTCTAAAATTCACAGTAAATGACATCTGTGAGCCAGATGGCATTAATGAAAATGTCTCTTTACTTCCTGTGTTGCTCAAGAGAAAAATAATACTGATTATTTTGACCTCAAAACAACTAGAGTTTTATTGTCTGCAGATTGCATCATTTTTCACATTTGCTTCTAAAACAAAATGATTTCCACATTAACAGTTATTTCAGTTTTTTTTCTTGTTTTTTAAAAATTGATGCTTTAAGAAACAATACCTATTGAAAATTAAAAAGCTTTCCTACTAACCAGATAAAAAGTGCTCTGGGCTCCTAGTACAAATCTAGTTCTCTTAGCACTAAACTCTGGCAGACAAGAAACATGAAGATATAGCAAGTATTAGTTCAAGTTTTAAATTATGTATTGACATACTTCTTTAACAGTTAAATGCAAAGCTTTAAAAATTATTTCTTAAAATATCTAAAATTGGATATTCTATACTAGAAAAATAAAAAGGCAAAATCCACAATTTCCAGGTCAGTTCACTTGCAAAAATAACTTTTAGCATAAATAATTTGTCTAACACACTTAGCACTTCATTTAGTCTGTCCAGTTTTAGGCATAAGCAATGCAATGGATGTAAGAATGCACGTACTTGGAGATATTGCCAAAGAAAACAATCATGAAGAACAGGAAGACAAAAACTCAAATTCTGAAGAACAAATTTATTAAGAAATACATTACATTTACAAATGTAGAAAAGTGAGACAAATGCATGAGGAAAAATATTTTTATGAGATCTGGATCTCTGGATACACTTTTATTTTACACTGAATGTAAAATGTTGGATGTTTGCAAATCAACATTGTCTACCAGACTGCTAAGGCGGGGGCCATGTTTCATTCATTTCTGTATCATGAGAATTTGGCAGACTATTTGAAACTCATTCCAAAAACAATGCAAATTTGAAGTTGAAAAAATAGATGAATGAATGAAGCTTTTTAATCAGTTCCATCAATAACCACCTGTCAACATTATTTATATCCTATTAAAAATTAATTAAAGAGTAAATGTTAAATAATGGAAATGAAAAATTCTTTGTTAAAAATGTATGTAGTTGATGTTTTTATACTTACTCTATTATTCATAAAAACACTAAAGAATAATTATTAACTTTTGTTTTCGTTGATAAAGATACAATGGAATGAGTGTCACAATTCTTTCATATTATATTGCATGCACATGTTAACTTTCTAAAGACTGAAGAAATTTTGCAATAAATTGTTAATGGTATCATTAATATATCAGCAAAATGTTGTCATGTAATCAGTTGTCTTTCTGGTAAAGAAGAAACATGGAGGCTACACAATTAACAATTGTATGGCGGACTTTACAAAGATAAAATGGCATATTGCTAAAATCAGGCCTCTTACTTTAGTTTGTTTCTTTTTGTTTACAATTCTGAAATAAAGTAATTACATGGCCTGAAAGATAATAGTAATTGTTTCACTATTAAAAGAAAAAATTTTAATGTATTTTTAAGTCATTCTTAAATTTAATGAACAATATCAAATTAGTTATATGGAATTTTCAAAAGACTTGTGCAAACATTCATTACTGACCATGATTATATAATGCCAGAATGGTCTCGAGTTGTGTAGTAGTGTGTAAATATGTGCATGTTTGTGGTAATATCTATACATCTGTCTATGTATCAACTATCTGTTCATCTTTTGATATTACTGACAGACAATACTATGTATATATATTTATACATTTTTTTTGAGACAGAGTTTTGCTCCTTGCCAAGGCTGGAATGCAATGGCGCGATCTCAGCTCACTGCAATCTCCTCCTCCCAGGTTCAAGAGATTCTCCTGCCTCAGCCTCTCAAGTAGCTGGGATTACAGGCATGTGCCACCACTCCTGGCTTTTTTGTATTTTTAGTAGCGACGGGGTTTCTCCATGTTGGTAAGGCTGGTCTCGAATTCCCGACCTCAGGTGATTCTCCTTCCTCGGCCTCACAAAGTGCTGGGATTACAGGCATGAGCCCCCGCGCCCAGCCATATATTGTTTTTCTTTGTTTACATAAACGAGAATATAGAAAGCTGCAACTTAATATTCACATGAGATACTAAGTTGTCAATATTTTCTTAACTTGTCACTGTTTTTTCTCAGTTAAGTTAAAAAATAGTGTCCCAAGAATGCTTGACACTTTGATTAAATTTTATACCTATTATATTTATTTATAAGTATGTATAAATACACATACATATACAACAAGGATATACTGTCACCACTACAAAAATAAACAATAGAATAAAAAGATATCCTTAGATCCATAAATGTACCTATATCCTCAAGTGTGAATTCAAAAGCGTATCTTCCAGATCTACTCTATTTTGGTTAGTGTTTGTCTGATGGTTAAACAAACTAACAAAATGCATAGTGACATTAAAAGAGATGTCTCCGGGACAGTTTTTTTTCCAATCATTACAAGATGCATGGAGTACAAAATATATATAGATAGGTATGATTAAATTTTAAAAATAATGTATGTTTCCATACCTTGAAGGACAGATGTTGGGAAGCTATAAGTACTAAAAAGCACCCTTTAAATCACATTATTGTTTTAATATCTGTCCTGATATTACTGCAGTCTTTTATTTTCAAGGTATAATTGCCACTTTTCACAGCAGTCTTGCAATTCCTAGCCATAAATGAAGACCATTCACATAGCATCAAACTATACAATCTGCAATAATGTGAATTTTTATTCATTTTTCTTTCTCTTTACGACTTTATATGTTGGTTAGATTTTCAATAGCATGATCCTATGGTATTCTGGCAAAGAAGTACTGACCCTCAGTCTGACTCATACAGCATGATTGTTTCCAGAAGGCTACAGACGTGATTTCATTTCCCTGTCCTTTTTTTTTTTTTAATAATGAATTCATGGTGAAGTGAGTTTGGGATGCATTCATTGTTCCTTTAATGAAATTGTTTTAAAAAAACCATATGCTAAGGAATGGGGAAGACAGTTATGAATGACAGGGTCTTTCTTTCTGCTTTGAAATGTTGTTTATTCAGTTCATTGTGTGGTGGTCCTTAGAGTCAATTGAATATTTAAATCAGACTCCAAAAAATGCTCCTAACCAAATATGATCTCCAATATGTGGAGAAGGATGCATTAATTCTATACATCTACACATTTTCCCATAAGTATTACAATATTTGCAAGATAAGTTCTCATTTATTAAAGTTACCAGTTAAAAATCCCAAATATTAAGTATTTATATACAGTAATTTCTAATACAAAGGGTTCATAATTTAACAATCAGAACATTGCAACAACTGACCTTTCTGTGAATCTTTAAAGAAAAATAAATGTTATAACTAAAAGAGCCATATGTCTTAAATTTCTGAAAATTAACTTCTGCTTGTTAAAACACATAGATCAGGGATCAGAAATTGGCAAAGCTTTTTTCTTAAAGGGCCAGAGAGTAAATATTTCAGGTTTATATGCCATATGTTCTTGGTCACAGCTACTCATAACTCCTATGGAAATGTAAAAGCCACTGTAGACGATACGTAGATAAAGAGGTGTAGCAGTGCCCTAATAAAACTTTATTTACAAAAACAAGTTGCTTCTTGTGGTCTGCTGACCCCTGATGTAGAAAATTCTTTAGCGTTATTGAATAAATAGAAATTGAGATGATTATTGATCTTATACATTTATTTCTGAAAGTTACCAAAGTTTTAAAAAGATAGGTGAAATAATCTGTTATATTGAGATATAAGTCTGATCTAGAGTCAGAAGAATCAGAAAGCCAACATTTAATGAAAGAATGTTTATGTAAACATGCCCTCAAGAAAACAAATGTTATTTTTGATAAAATATTTACGTTTTAAATCTATGATTTCTTAAGGCAAGGTATTTTCTTTTCTAAATACTTGTTTGTTATGAACTCAAAAAATAAAAACAAGAGATCAAGAAAATAACCCTAAGCTCAAAATGTTCATTTCCCAAATGTATCTGGCTTTATACAAATTGGGAGAGGAGATTGCTCTACTGAATGATTATTTTTTTCCTGTAGTAGTTGAGTACAAAGTTTTACATATGTATCAAAACAAACTTGTTAAGCATGGTATTAGATCTTCTATATTCTAATTGATATCTTGTCTACATGTGCTATCAATAATTGATAGAGATATATTTAAATTTTTCACTGAGTTTAGAAATATATATTTTTCTTTTTAGTTTCATAAGTTTTTGCTTTATTTATTCTGAGGCTACATTACTTGCATCACACAAATTTAGAATTGTTACATGTTTTGGGTGAGTTGTCTGTTATCATTATGAAATGTTACTGTTAAATTTGGTAATGCATCTTGCCTTAGCATCTAATATGTCTGATATAAGATAGACCAGCTTTCTTTGGTTAGTATTTGCAAGGTGAACTTTCTATCTTTTAATTTTCAGTATTTCTTTATAATTATATTAAAGCATTATTTCTTCTAATTATGGTTTTCTTAATATTTTCTGACAATCTTTGTCTTTTAATGGAAATATTTAATATATGTGTACATATTGACAGGAGAAACAATTAAAACTTCATGTGATCTAAACCAAATCTTGTGCATTTAAAATTTTTCTTTTTAACTTACAGCATTCCAAGATATAGAGTCAGTGTCTGAAATAGAGTCAGCCACTAATTACAGAGTAGATTGATAAAATCATCTCATAAACCAACAAGTCCTCCTCTTTCTTCCTCCACTTATATCGCTGGCTTCTTTGATTAGGAACTTTGAGGTCACCTTTATCTTTCATTTTCTTTTTATATGACATCCACTTAGGTAGTATTTTATTAAATTCTATAAATTTAACTTGAAAATGCTTCTTGCATCTATAAATTTCTTTTCTGTATGACTCCTCCCTATTCAGAGGAATTCAAGTCTATTTTAATAAATCCTCTTCTTCTTTCATACTTCTCTGAACTCAGACACATCCTACATTAGTTTGAGATTAAATATAGCATACTCACATCAAAATAGTGCCCAATTCATAATTGAACACCAGTTCTCATTTGCCCCTCAGAGGACTGGGCCAATCTTCTATCTATCCATATATATCATCCTTCTACATTACACCACAGCAAAAAACAAAAACAAAAACAAAAAAACTTCCTCTCTACCTGAGCATTTTTTTATATTTAAACTTTTAATCATGTTATTCATTTTTTTAGAACATATTTTCTTTCTTATCATTTATGTCTTGAGATTCCACCTATCACTTAAGGATAAACTCAAATATCGCATCACTTAGAGGCTGCTTCTGATACTCATAAGTCATGGGGGTGTAGCTTGCTTTGATAGATCCTCCAGCACTTTGCTTGTGTCTCAATAATGGCACTAATTACATGCAAGGCATATTATATTTATTTGGTAAAGTTAAAAATAAAAATGTATTTTCTAATCTGTCTTTATTAAATTGTGACTTTTGAGAACAAGGACTTGGTCTTGTTCGTCTTTTAAAATACACCCCACACAAATAAACACACGCATAATGCCAAGAGTACTCTATATGCTGCTAAATTCCTTAACAAATATAGATATGTAAATAGACAACTCATTTAATTTGATGTTTTTCCTTTAACCAATCAGATTTCTCCAAACTGGGAGGAAATATGTAGGTAAAGTTAAAGTAGTAATATCTTATCTCTGGAAACTGAATAATTTTTCTCTGTGGATGAAACAACAAGGTATATTCTTATGTTGTACATTTGAAAATATTACTTCAACAGAATACTATGGCCTGGCGCAGTAGCTCATGCCTGTAATCCCATCACTTCGGGAGGCCGAGGCAGGGGGATAACTTGAGGTCAGGAGTTTGAGACCAGCCTGGCCAACATGGCGAAACCTGGTCTCTACTAAAAATACAAAAATTGTCCAGGTGTGATAGTGCTCACCTGTAATCGCAGCTACTAGAGAGGCTGAGGCAGGAGAATTGCTTGAACCCGGGGAGCAGAGGTTGCAGAGCAAAGATCGCACCACTACACTCCAGCCAAGGGCAACAGAGTGAGACTCCGTCTCAAAAAAACAAAAACCAAAACCAAAAAACAAAAAACCAGAATACCATGTAAAGACTCAAAACTACTTTTAGCAGAAGGAAAAGAGCATTAGTCTACAGCCTAAGGGATTCTCCCATTCCCTCAAACGACAGGATGCTTCAGACCATGAAGTGGAAGAGGGTAAGATAACATTGTCTACAAAGGATTGGCTGATTTATTTGTTTCTTGTGGGGGCAGTAATGCAGACAACTCAATTTTTCTATCATTTAACACATCAGGAGGCTTATCTGTTCTTCTCTATAGCTTTATTTACAATGTATCTGTTTGACTTTGCCCTTAGGTTACTCTCCTGTCATGATTATTCACTGATGCTAATCTGTTCTATCTCTCTAAAATTAAACCTCCATTTTTATTGACAGTTGTTAGTGAGATACTTAATTTAACCATTTACAGATTTGTAAGAAAATACAAATTCACACTCATCGATTATGTTCTTACATTTTGAAGTCAAATGTTTTAGCTTTTAACCACAGATTTCTTCACATATCTGGTATATTAATCTCCTTAATCAGCCTCTTACATAATGAAATAAAATGTAAGGGAATATTTTGTACTGAACACGTCAACAAGGCAATTGTCCTACTAAAAACAGCACTTTAGAATTACATAATTTAAAACATGCATAATGTCTCTATGTTTAAAATATTTCTTAGGTTAAAAATTAAGGAAAGCATTCATAAAAAAATTCATCAAGAATTTTGGAAAAAAGGCAAGGATAATACAAGAGAAGTAAATCATAGGACAATGTCCCCAATGAACATGGTCACACAAGTACTCAGCAAAATTCTAGCAACAAATTCAACAACACGTGAAAAGGATAATTTACCAAAATCAATTGGAATTTGTCTCTGGGATGCAAGGATGGTTCATTATGTGCAAAACAATGAATATGATACACCACATTAACAGAATAAGGGACAAATATCATATGATCATCTCAATAGATGTCAAAATTCAACATCCTTTCATGATAAAAACCCTCAACAAATTAGGCAGAGAAGAAATGTACCTCAACACAATAAAGGCCATATATAACAAACCCACAGCTAACATGACACTCAATAGAGACTAGTTGAACGCTTTTACTCTAAGATCAGGAACAAGGAAAGGTTGCTCACTCTTACCACTGCTGTTCAACCGAGTACTGGAAGTCCACGTCTGAGCAATTAGGCAAAAGGGAGAAATAAAAACATCCAAAGTGGGGGGAAAACTTTAAATTATCTGTTTGTAGATAACAAGATATTGTATATAGAAAATCTTAAGGACTCCACCAAAAATTGTTAGAATACATAAATTCAGTAAAGTTGTAGAGTACAAAATCAGCGTACGAAAATAAGTAATGTTTCCATATACTGATAATAAACTGTCTTGAAAAAAATCAAGAAAATACTCTCATTTTTAAAAGTTACAAAAAATCAAAACACATAAACCAATGGAGCCACAATGGAGCATCCAGGAATGAATCCACTCATTTACAGTCAATTGATTTTCAACAAACACAGTGGGGAATGTACAGTGTCTTCAACAAATGTTGTTCGCAAAACCATATATTCAAATGCAGAAGAATAAAATTAGACACTCATCTCACTATATAAAAATCAACTCAAAATAGATTAAAAACTTAAACATAAGACCTGAAGCTGTAAAACTGCTAGAAGAAAACAGAAGGGAAAACCTCCATGGCATTGGTCTGGGCTATAATTTTTTGGATATGATCCCAAAAGCACAGGCAACAAAAAAGAAAAAATAGACTAATTGGATTACATCAAACTAAAAAGTATACACAGTAAAGGAAACAATCAACAGAGTAAAGACCTATGGAATGGTAGAAAACACTTTCAAACCAAACATCTGATAAGGGTTAGTATCCAAAATATAAAAGGAATTCAAACAACTCAATAGCGAGAAAACAAATAACCTGATTTTAAAATGGGCACAGGACTTAACAAGACATCATGGCCAACAGACTTATGAAAGAAATGTTCAATATTACTAATCATCAGAGAAATGTAAATTAAAATCACAATGAGATACCACCTCACAACCTGTTAGCATGGTTATTATGAAAAAGACTAATGGTAACAAATGTGGGCAAGGATGTAAAGAAAAGGGAACTCTTTTCTTACTGTTGGTGGGAATGTAATTAGTACAATCATTATGGAAAACAGTGTGGAAGTTCCTCAAAAACTAAAAATAGAACTTCCATATGATCCACCAATCCTACTACTGGGTATGTATCCAAAGGAAAAGAAATCAGTGTGTTGAGATATCTGCACTCCCATGTTCATTGAAGCATTGCTCACAATAGCCAACATATGAAAACAACCTAAGTGTCCATCAATAGGTGAATCGATAAAACAAATGTGCTATATATATACAATACAATATTATTCAGCCTTAAGAAAAGAAAATCTGTCAATTATGACAACATGGGTGACCCTATACAACGTTATGTTAAGTGAAGTAAGCCAGGCACTGAAAGACATACTACATGATCTCATGTGTATGTGGAATCTAAACATAGAAGCTGAGAGTAGAATGGTGGTTATCAAAGGCTGGAGAATGGGGAATTGGGGAGATTTGGCTAAAGGATACAAAGTTTCAGTAAGACAAAGTATAAATTCAAGAGGTCTATTGTATATCATGGTAACAGTGGTTAGTACATATATTGTACACCAGAAAATTGCTATGAGAATTAATCTTGTGTTCTAACCACAAAAAAGTGTGTGAAGCTTGATTTAGCCATTCCACAATATATACATACATCAAAACATCATATTGCACACCACAAATATATATAATTTTTGTCAACTTAAAAAAATCAGAAAATTAGTACAAACAAGAAATTATGAAAAAGCAAATTCAGTCATGATTAAACTATTGTATATTGAATATGTATTATGTGGTGATTAGTGTGCTATGAGTAAAATATTAACCAAGCAGTGATGACTCTGCCCTCATGCATAGAACATTTTGGTGAGAGGAAGAGCAAATTTTTTAAAAAATAAATCCTTGAAGAAGTTTGTAGCAACAAATTATGCTGTAGCTATAGCATGGAGCATGCTGGAATAGTATAGAAAAGAGGGAATACGCCAGTTTAGAGAGTTCTGGGAAGGCATTCCTAAGGAAATTATATTTAACTTCAAAGCTAAAGTATGATGAATTACTCAGGTATATGGGAACATCTGTTCCACATTAATCAGTTGACAAAAGAATCTCATGTAGAAGTATCATGTAGCATTATTTATAATTATAGAACAAGAGAAATGAAAAAAAACTGCCATCCAATAATGGAGGACTAATTAGGTAAGTAACGGTACAAATGGCTGATGAAATATCATGAAGTTATTAAAATCATTATAAAATGCATGTTGATATCTATCTTAAGATATTTTAGTGAATATCTATGTTAAATATTCAGTTGATTGGACAAGGCTTACCCACATTATGGAGGGTAATCTGCTTTACTCAAAGTCTACCAATATTTAAATGTTAATCTTATTAAAAAAGAAACATACATAACAATGTTCACCAAACATCTGGACACCGTGACTCAGCCCATTTGACATAGAAAATTAAATCATCACAGATGGTAATTGTGCTACTCCTGTTTCTACTACTAAGTTCTGGACCCATGCATTTTTCCTATCGGTGATTAGTACCCTCTCAATGCATATGCTGTAGCCTGAAGGATGTTTTCACAGTGTTGCCTTTGAGCTGCTATATGACCAGTAGATCACGTGGCTATGGTATTATTCCCATACCTCTTATATTATCAAATGAGGCCTCTGGTTGGATATTATGCTGTGTTGATATTATGCGGAGGATCTGTAGGAAAAAGAGGCAAACTGATACACAAAATAAGTAGCTGTCCTTGTGAGAAACAACTACTAACTCTTCCAGAATGGAAGTGGCTCAGTGTAATTGGCTATTACGTGAGGATTAATGCCATATTGGTTACTTTAGCATCGGTCTCTATTGCTGACATATTGGGCTTTCAGAAGCAATAGTGGATAGGGATTGGAAAGTGGGAGATTATGCTATTGGACTCAGACAGGCCTTGTCTTGAACACAGTTATTCTGTTAATGTGTCCATCATGCTAGCTCTAGGGTGGCCAATGATGAAGACTGGCTAAAGGCTACTGGCCTACTCGTTTGTCTACTTAGTTGTTCAGTGCTTACTTCATGGTGGATTTGTTGTGGCTATCATTATGTGATACACAAGTTTTCACTTTTCATGCCCATTCCATATATGCCTTCACAAGTCTTTAACCCAGACCTGCTTGTCTCTGATTTTCCTGTCCTTTCTCTTCTATGCCCCTGACCAGATGCCCAGGGCATTTGTCACTGACCATTAATTTCTACTTGGGTCACTTTTTCTCCATGCTAGCTGGATGACCCAGTACACAAATCACATCTCTGCCCATTAGCAATATTTCCTCCCATTCTCTTTCAAGGACATGAAAATTAGCATAGTCTTCAGGAGAAATTGTAAATAAATATTGTTGTCTATCTAAGTGAATACAAACTGTTTCTGTTCTTTTCTGGCTGGAATAAAAACTATTTAATTAATGATTTATTTATGCTTAATAGCATGTACTTGATGTCTTATTATTCTACTCTAGCAATGATACAACATACATCACAGTGCTTGGGATTGGGGCTTGGTTAATCCAGTTACAATCTACATATATTTTACAGAATCCACCTACAAGAGACAGAGTGGTGAATTAAACAAAGACAGGCTAAAGACTACTACTCTGCATCCTTTGCTCCTTTAATGGTAACACTAATCTCCATCATCCCTCATCCCTGGATAAAATACTGTTTTTGATTTAAATTTTGGCTGCTAAGGAAGATGGTAACAGAGCTTTCTACTTAGCCTTGCCTGCTATTGGGTACATAACATTGGGCTCTATTGCTGACACATTGGACTTTCAGAGGAAATAGTGAACAGGGATTGGAAAGTGGGAGACAATGATATTGGATTAAGACAGTCCCTTGTCTTGAACACAGATGTTATTCTGTTAATGTGTCCATCATGCTAGTGGGGTGCCTGCAAAAATTGCAGTAATAAGCTCTGATGCCTTTATCATTGGCCATCATGGGGTGGCCAATGATAAAGACTGGTTAAAGGCTGCTGGCCTAGTCATTTGTCTACTTAGCTGGTGGAATGATTCCAATAAGAATAGATTCTTACTCCACATCCCAGCAGCTGTGTGTGGGGATCATTCTACCTACTAAATATCTCCTGCTGTAACAGGGAAATTTAATGCCAATTTAGGTCTCTGGGTATCAATGTAGACTAGACCCAGGGCTCTGCAAAACATTTGAGTATTTTCCTTTTCACTATACTCATCAGAATAAGTGGTCTTAGGTCCCTCTAGAAAAGAACTGGAGTAATGATTACAATATACATTTGCCATAGTGTGGCGGGACCTTTCTTCCAGACACCTGACCACTTCTTTACTTTGAGAACTGGCCAAATAATGCTGACTTTTTACTGGGACAACTGCCGTCAACCTCCTGTGTGTTCACTCTTGCCTTTTTCTGGTTGTAAATTTTAAGCAGCATCTTTATTGACTAGGTGATTATTTTCCCATAGAGATGCCATTGCCTAGGAGCCATCTTCAAACACACTACGAGTCAGCAATTTTTGGCTGCTCCTTAAATGTTGATGTGCATACAGTAATTTGGGGCTTCTGGTTTCTGGCAGCTAAACACTGCCATCTGACTCCTGTTATGTCTTGACACATCATTATCATGGATGTTAAAGAGAAAGCTCTGTGACTGCAGAGGAGGGCCACTACTGTACTTTTTGTGTAATTTTTGTGTAATCCTCTCACCAGCACATTCCTGATGGCCTTGGAAAATGGTATGTGTTTTGGAATCTCACATGGAATATAACATGGTGGTATTATTTGGCCTAATATGATATATTCATTTCAGCATTCCCACTGTACTTGGCCTTTTTATTCCTCCTCCACTATGAGTCATGGGAGCTTGAGCATTTTTATTCAAAATTGCAGTAATAAGCTCTGATGCCTTGTAAGCATTATTGCCGTAATATTTTTGAATTGCTGGGATCATTAAATCTGTAAAGCCATTTCTCTGCACAATGTGGCAGGGGCTATGTTTCCCATATTCTTCAGGATGACATCCTCTTTGCCTGCCAATTAGTGAGTGACCTATTACCAGACCCTATTTTACCGCCTGTTTTCTGGCACTCCTTGCATTCGTTTGGGTCCTCTGAGAAGCAGATAGCAGACAGGTTTAGACATATAAGTGATTTATTGGGGAAAATCATCTGAAGGAATATGAAGAGTCAGAAGAGGTTGGGAAACTGTTCAGAACTTGATGTAGGTCTGACTCCTATGGAGGAGATGTTGGAGGAAGGAAAATTGTATAGAAAAGTCTTAGACTATAGTGCAATTCTAAGAAAGTTTCATTGAAGCAGACTGGGGGTTCTCAAGCCAAAGATGCACATTACAGGAGTGCTTGTCCCTAGGAGTAGTAGTCTTGCGTTAGTGAAACCAGTCAAATTTCCTCAAAGAATTTATGTCTATGATTTTTTTTTATAAACATAGAAATGGACTCTCCCAGTCTTAAAACTTGAGAAAATTCCATTTGCCTTATCAAAGTTCCTTTCTCAGGAAATTGATCATCAGGCCTCCCAGATAGTACCAAGGAACTGAAATTTACCAGATCACTACATCTGGACAATGAAACACCAGACCCCTCATCCATTATGACTGCCTCACTGACCATTTGCTGCCTGTTGACCACCTCTGCTTCCTTACCTCTCCCTAATTCCTATTTTTCCACATATCGTTAGATTTCTTCACTGCTATATTAACCCCTAATTTAAGTCAGTGGGGGAGATAGAATTGAGACTTACCTCTCAACTCCTTAGCTACAGCATCCAAATAAAGCCTTCTTCCATGGCAGTACTCATTGTCTCTTTGATTGGCTTTATGTGTAATGAGCAACAGGACCTAGACCAAACCCTTGGCATTTTGGTAACATTATTCTTGCCATGCCCAGTCACCAGTTGGGAGCAGCCTGTGGGAAGTGTGGCATAATTGCAGTGTTGATTTTCAAAGCACAGCAGCTGAGACAATAGTCAATTTTACTCCCCATAGTCAGAGATTTGAGAGAAGCATATTCTTGACTGCTAGAGTACAGAATGCTTTTCTACCCTTTGGAATGAAGATAAACCCATTTACAGCCATGTGTTAAAAAATCACAGAACTTCTGTTAACTTAAGGTCCTGAATAAGTGCATGGAGGATGGTATCACCCATTACTATTGACATGAAAAAGAAACAAACTTGTATTATGTTTGTGTAATTATACATTTTAGAATCTTTTTATACCAGAAGGTACTTAGTTTAGTTGATTCTTCTGCTCAACCAACAATTCTTTTTTATATTTTCATTTACCTTTCTTCTATTAACTTCTGCTGACATCTAAATGAGCTCTCATTTTTCAGTGCCCCAAGTGATGCCCACTTACTAATCTGCATAATGTGCATTTTTTATTTTATCAGCATTGACCATTCCTTACCCAGAGATTCTCTCTTACCCCAACAGGAAGCATACTTTTGAGACGAAAGTTATTTGAAATTCAAAGTCAAACTGAGCCCAGTTCATTGGTCACCTACTATGATTACTTGATATATAGATATATCTACCTTGTTTCTTTTTTCCTTTTTTTTTTTGAGACAGAGTCTCATTCTGTCACCTGTGCAGTGGTGTGATCTTGGCTCACTGCAATCTCCGCCTCCCAGGTTCTAGCAATTCTCCTGCCTCATCCTCCCAAGTAGCTGGGATTACAGGCGCCCACCACCATGCCTGGCTAATTTTTGTATTTTTAGTAGAGTGGGGGTTTCACCATGTTGGCCAGGCTAGTCTTGAACTTCTGACCTCAGATGATCCACCTACCTCGTCTCCCCAAAGTGCTGGGATTATAGACGTGAGCCACTGTGCCCAGACTCTACCTTGTTTTAACATCTGCTATTTGTGTATTTCTGAATTTTTTGCATTCGCCTAGTTCTCTGTTTTGACTTGGTAAAACTGTCTATATATTCCTTGACTTTTGTATGTTGGCTATTGTCTTTTTTCCTTACCTAAAGGGGGGTAAATGTCTTCCTCTGATTTCTTACTTCACATCTTTTCTGAAATGCCATGTTGATTTCTTATATGGAGATTGTTGAATCTTCCATTTCTCTCTGCTCTCTTATTTTATGAGCTCTTGGTTCTGGGCCATCTTCTGTATAAGTTGGTTGACGGTTCTAATAGGGAGCCCTATATTGTTTTCTGTTCCTAGTCTGGTTTCCAACTCTGTTTCCACAGCGTGTGAGATTACACAGGACCCCATATTAAGCAAGCTGTTTTTTCTGTCAGGAATATCCTCCAAAATCTTTATCTTAATTCCAGATGATCTGTTCTTGAACAAACAGTATAAAACAAACAACTTTCATACCTTCCAATAATTCCTCCCCTTCCTTGAATATTGTTTTATGACTCTTGTATGTAATTGTTCCTATATTGTTTAATATTTTTTTCTACACATATCTAATTGGTTATTTTTATGTCATTAAAATATTTTGCAGTAAATAACTTTCTTGACCAAATGAAGCTTTAAATGATCTCAAGTGATTGTAGACTGTTAAAAGAAATATAGTTCAAATGATTTTAGTTCTCTCTTGCTTGCTTTCTTTCCTCTTTGCTAACCTCTTTCTCTTTGCTTCTTTTCTGTTCTCCTTTTTCTTTCTCAGATATATATTAAGACAAAGGTGATTTTTTTTTCTTTTTCGTTTTAGTATCTGCAGTACTAGGCTGTAAATATGTACATGTGTGTTTATAAACATTTGTGAATAAACATAGATGAGTGTAGAATTCAGCATTTATTTCAGAACTTATTTTATTTGGATGATATAATATTAAAATGTTTCTAAAAAAAACTTTGTTTACTTGTATGCTTAGCAAACACCTGAAAGAGAGCTGTCTTTTAATTTGTTTCTACTTAAAATATAAATGCTGTCATTCTAAATCATTGTTGAAAATAAAATAGAACAAAAGCTAATACTAAGCCTAGGTCTAAAAAAACAATAAAAATAATCCAAATCACTTTCCAAATGCCTTTCATCACACCCTGCAAGGCACTGAAATAGAGTTTTCTATTCCTGTCACATTCAGTTGCAGGATTTACCAGAAGTGGACCTTGTTCCAGTTAGATGAAGTCAGATTATACTGAAAGCTGCTGATCTGTTTTCAGAAGAATTGTTACAATCCTTGAGAGAAATAGCTTAGAGTAATAGAATTTTAGCAGAAATGAATCTGCTACTAGCTGGGAAAAATTGTTATAGCCCCAGAAACTCGAGATGCCAAACTTGTAATTTTGACCATGGTCTATGAAATTAGGGCATAGAAGGGAAATACATTGAAAGAAAGTTTTTTTTTTGTTTTTTTTTTTTAACAGAAACTTAAACCACTGTGAATTTCACCATCTCATTTTTTTCCCTAGATAGCCCTCAGAAAACAGTGATTACTAACCACTCAGAAAACATTACTAACCATGGCAATGAACTTCACTTGCATGTCGCTTCATGGTAATACCTCCTTCTTCCCTGGCTAACCAATTAAAGGAAGACAGGCATTTAGGCTATTCTCTTCAATGAAAGCTGTATCTTGAGGAGCTAATTTTAAAAATTGATGTTTGGTTAAAAACACTAAATTGATTAAGCATCAATCTGAAACAACTGCTGAGGATCAGTCACTAACCTAAAAGTCACTGTAGTTTACTTCAAATTTAAGGATTTATTTCTTAACAAAATTATTTACATTTTAAGGAAGTATATTCAGGTGAAGTTACTGTAGGCAAGAAAAGGATTTGGGAACCAAAGACAGCATTTGACTATAAATGAGGAAGTGTGTCATTTACACACTACAGCCAACAAAAACATTGTGAGAAATAAAAACTAAAATTCATATCCACAGTTGCACATTAAAAGTATAGTTTTTATGACAGTGAGAAAATGAATCAGGAATTACATATTTTGTGTACATGAATTGCAAATTCAGTCTAATCATCTTGCTAAATTCTGTCTGCTGCTTACTACTAAAGACGTCAATTAAGCAAAATCAAAACAACAAAAAGCAATTAGTAGTTTCTTAAATTGAAGGTTTTTCAAACTAACAAAAGATTGCTGAGCATCCAAAGTTGATCACAAAGCCTAGTGATACAGGAAACTTGTCTCCTCACTCTTTTCTTCCATCCTTTCATTCCAGCAGCTGGCTCCCATGCTCTTTCTGATTATAGTGGCAACTGATAACTTCTCCAGACCAAACTAGAACATTTTTGACACAATTATTCTGGGTTAACCCAAAATATACAATCTAGCAATATTGTGCGCCAGATTCTTGTCTTCTTTTTACTTTCCCTGAGTTACTGAAACTATCCCCATAAATTTTAAAATTAACCAGGGAAGAAGGGAGGGGGAGAAATGAAAATAAACCAAGCTTGCAGCATGTTCAGCCTTAATCACTAAGCAGCTTGCTCTCTGACCCTCTTCCTCATAGCTGTTTGGTGCCTGTTGCCCCAGAATCACTCAGACCCTATCACAGGATTATGGTTCCCCTTAACTGCTCTGTATATAACAATGTGGACATTGTAAAATGTTGTTTTCCCTTTGAGATATTCCTTCAGGTTCTGGATACCAATGAAACTACTGATGTCAGCTGGTATGAAGGACCCCAGGAGGAGCTGACTTAGCAACTAACGCAGTTTCCACATCATCCTGATGAGTTCATTTCCCTTATCCTGACCAATCAACAACCCCATTTTTCTAGCACCTCGCCCTCCATTATTTCCTTAAAATCCCCAGCCCAGAACTCCTTGGGAAGACTGATTTTATGGTCTTTTCCATCTTCTCACATGGCCACTCTGTCATTAAACTCCTCCTCTGCTGCAAACCCTTCTGTCTCTGTGTAGTGGTATGTTACTACATAGTGGGCATATGAACTTGGTAGTCCTATAACATTACTGGTTAAGCAAACTTTAAAACTGATTCACCATTTAGGGCTAAAAATTCTAAATATATGCATATTAACAAGATCATAGCTGAAATAGACATGTAATATGGGCCTTAGAGGAAATATATAATGTTCAATAGGACATACTTAGATCAAATGACTCATTCTAAATTTCTAAAACTATAGTAAAAGTAAATAAAAACTTCCTAGTCCATGAAGAGACAACTTTCTAGAACAATAAGCTTTGAACAAAAACAGTTCCATGTTACTCAATAAGTTATTCTGAGAGTAAAACTTAGCTTTTCATGTGGCAATCTACTTGTTTATAAAATGGGAAAATTATTTACTATAGCCTTTAGGGCTGTTGGGATATAATTATCTATTTGGACATGCCTATCACAGGATTTGTCATATAAAATTTCAAGAACTATTAGTTTCCCTGTCAATGAATGTTAAAACTCATTCCATTTACAGATAAAAGCAGTTGTATACTGAAGACACAGCAAACTCCCCAAAGTAATGTGGGTAACAGCATTGTAGATGTAACAGTGCTAGTGTTCCCAATCATCTTGTTCTCTTGACCTATCTCTTTTTCCAAAACATGTTCTCAATAACACATTCTTTCCATGCATTTTGCAGGTAATTTCTCTTCCCCACCTCTATTGCTATCAGGGTAGCAATATGATCTCATGTTCTCTTATTTTGCACAAGTCACTTTCCTTCAGTGGATTATCTAGAACTCCTACCTTAATTCAAAGAATGTGATTATAACTATGCAAGAAGATTATAAATACAATCCTTTTACTTTGTTTCAGCTGAAGTTTCTAGACAATACTGAGCTGAATAGTTTTTTTTTTTTCTTTAGCAGCCTAGGAAAGAGATTTTGAGGCAGAGAGAAGGCTTGCTGAGTGGGAAAAAAATTTTTTTTGAATAGAGAACTCTTGCTGTGGCCTGAATCCCATTTCTTCACCCCACCCCAACTATAAGAGGTTGCGGTGGACAGGTCCCTGCCTTTCACTTCATATAGAGGAGGGCTTCAAATGGATCAAGAGGAGAGTTTGAAATATGTCTCCTAGGACTTCATCCAGGACCAGACTGAGGCCACACAGATAAGAAGGGAGAAGTAATCTTGCATAGGAATTCAGCACGTGCTCCAAGATTTTATTGCAGAAAAAATGTGTGAGTATATAATACCCCAGATGAATTCACTCATGAAGCATAACCATAAAAGAGTCATCTTTGATTTTATCGTTGGAAACCACCTGAATGGGGGAGAATATCTCAGGCCAAATAATTGATCAAATTTCCAGATACTAAAGGATAAGCAAGGAGTTGCAAATGACCAATCAGGGAAGTTCTTGCATCCAGCATGAGGAAACTGCAGGCCAGATATCCTCAGAGTTAGCTAATTTCCAAAGAACTCATGAAAACTTTTTAGGAATAGAATTGCTTCATCTCAATTATGTTATTCTGTTTATGTAGGCATGGTCCTTGTAGTACCCTACAGTGAAGAGGAATTTATCTGTCTCGTATGCAATATTTTTAATACCACTTTTATTTCTGTATTTAGATTGCAGAAAATATTTCTACTCAAGAATGTAATAATATGCTGCTGATTTGCTAATGAGTAATTTACTTAGAGGACTTTCACATCTAGAAATTAGTAATGCTGAAACAGTAGAAGTGTAAGTGAAGTAAGTACCTTCCATTCCTTTCCCATTTTCTTTCGTGTGTCCTTTCTCTTAAATACATCAACTTTAAGAAGTCAAACCCTGAATTTACAAAATAGGGAAAGGAGCAGTCAACATCAGATGAGGCAACAGAGAATTATTCCACCATATCTTCCTCCTTTTAAACTTATTCTGTTGGTTGATATTCCATTCTTTTCTTTATATATGTATAGTCATTGTAGCACAAACTTTGAGTAAAGAGAAATCTCTCTAATTGGTTATTATCTTATGATCTGTTTTCTCTCGATTTGAGTTTTACAAAATTCTATACACAAGCAGATGTAACAATGCTAATATTCCTAATGATGAATTTGCCTTTACTTTTTTTTTTGAGAGAAGGAGTTTCACTCTTGTTGTACAGGCTGGAGTGCAATGGCATGATCTCAGCTCACTGCGACCTCCCGGGTTCAAGCAATTCTTCTGCCTCAGTTTCCCGAGTAGCTAGGATTACAGAAGCCCACCACCACACCTGGCTAATTTTAAAATATTTTTAGTAGAGATGGTGTTTCACCATGTTGGCCAGGCTGGTCTTGAACTCCTGACCTCAGGTGATCCGCCCACCTCGGCCTCCCAAAGTGCTGGGATTACAGGTGTGAGCCACCACACTTGGCCTTGCCTTTATGTTTTTTATAGGTTTATTAAGGTATAATCAATGTAAAAACCTGCACATATTTAATGTATACAATTTGATGCATTTGTTCACACACATACACCCACAATACCATCACCACAATCTAGGTAAAACTATTACCACAAAATTTTCTTTGTAACCCTTTGCTCTGTTGTGTGTAGGTATGTGCAGTAAGAACACTTGACATGAGATCTATTCTCTTAACAAATTTAAGTGGACAACAAAGTATTAACTATAGGACTAAACTTTAGGTATAAATAACAAATTGTTTTTAAAAAATGTGAAAATATTGCTCTTGAAATATGTTTTCTGAATGAGTATTTACTTTTAGAAGTAGTTTAAAGCAAAGAGATTTAGGCCATATCCTACAACTTATTAAAGTATTAAAATATATGAGTAGAATAAAGATTACTAGGTACAAAAGCTATATATCATCTTGTCATTTTTTTTCAGTAAATAATAACATGTTCTTATTCATTCAGACTGAAGCCATGTAAACAGATGTTTCTACACACAAAAGGAAACCCTGAATTGTTGAATTGTTCTGGTATAAACTGGCTCAAACAGACACTTGAGGGTTTAAGAGGGAATGCCATGACCAACAAATCCAGACGCTCTATGAGCTCCACTAAATCCAACAGAAACATTGAGCTTTATACTTTTACCCTTGAGACAGTTTGAATTGAATAGCTATTTGCAGAGTTATGTGAGGGTGAGACAAAAATGAATGTACCATGTAAAATAGTGTTTCAAATAACATATTGGTTTGAAGATATTTATTCCAATTTTTATAAGGTTTTATTTCTTTCCAACAAGTTGGTTCAGCTTGTTAAAAAGAATATTGCCTTTTAACTTTCTTCTCCTTGAGAACAACATAAACATAGTTAACCTATGTGGTCACATTCTTCTGAGACTAGTAGTGAATAAAAGAGGACATTGTGTGGACAGTCAGCAATTATTTTCCTGCTTAGTACCCCTTAAACTGTGTAATTATCTGAGGTGTTGCTATAAATCCAGTATTTACAACATGCATTCCTTAGACGGTGAAGTAATTGCACGTGTCATAGGTGAAAAAATGTTTCATTTTTTTTTTCTCTGAGACACCTTAAAAAAATTATTGAATGTATGCTTTGGAAGAAACGTGAGTGTAAATATAATGCAATCCAATGTATGACATTCTGGCAATACTACTTTAAACAATACATCTAACAATAGTAGCAACAGTTTGTCTTATTTCTGCTGAACATAATATGACTAATGACATTACTGCTATGTTTTGGGGTTTCTTATGCTTTCAGGATAGATTATTTTAGATATTCTCACACGATCTTGCTATTCATGGTCTCTCATGAAAAATTAAAACATTTTTATGTTTTATGACTTAAAACCATTCTTGCCTCTTTCAATTCGCCTTAGTGCACAAGTTCAGGGTTACATAAAATTTGTTTCATTAGGAAATTGTAGAGCAGATTGAGGTTACCAATAAAATGTCTTTAGAAAGTTATTGCCAAGGAACTGAATTCATTTTGTTGGTTGCTGTCTGTTTTTATAGTCTTTGCTTTTGTCCCTCGACACAAACACACACACACACATGCACAAACACACACTTACTTATAATTCCTGAGCAATTTATAAACCAAGCCACCTTTAAGCCTCAGAAGCAAATCAGATCCATGAGGCTGTGTGCCAAGGCAACAGTGCGTCAGAATGTAACACAACATGGAGCTTCATAGTTGACCGTGGTCAAAGAACTTTAACTCCCAAAGCTCTCAGCCTTTGTTTTGCCTCAGTGTTTATCCATGTATTCATTTACAAAACTTTTTATTAAGAGCCAATGTGAACACGAAGGAAATTCTTTCTTTCTTTTATTATTTTTTTTTGAGACAGTGTCTTGCTGTATCACCCAGGCTGGAGTGCCGTGGCTTGATCTCTGCTCACTGCAACTTTTGCCTCCTGGGTTCAAACAATTCCCCTGCCTCAGCCTCCCGAGTAACTGGGATTACAGGCATGCACCACCATGCTCGGCTAATTTTTTGTATTTTTAGTAGAGAAGCAGTTTCACCATATTGGTCAGGCTGGTCTTGAACTCCTGGCCTCAAGTGATCTGCCAGCCTCGGCCTGCCAAAGTGCTGGGATTATAGGTGTGAGCCACTGAGCCCGGCCTACAATGGAAATAATTTCTGCCCTTGTGAGATTTACAGTCTAGTAGGGGAGACATTAAACATGAAAACCAAAACATATATATCCATAACAAAATATATGCATGTTATGAGTTTGACTGTAATGGCTTAATCAACTAGGGATTTGTTTTCTCATATTAAAAAAGTTTTGTTGTGACAGATTCTAATTTCCAAAGATGGATATACCAATATATTCTATCTTAAATGTTCTTTCCATAATTGAGAGGTAGAGCTTATGCTGTTTCCTCTTGAATAAGGTGGGGTTCAACTATTACAAAAGTAACACTATGTAACTTCCATGTCTAAATTATAAAGGAAAGAAAGCTTTTGTCTGATCCTTTTAGGAGGCTTGATCTTAGAAAACAGCTGTCCTTCGGTATAGAATCCAAGCAGCCACATGGATTGGCCATGTGTAGGATTTCCAGCCCCAACCCCAGAACAAGCTGAAGACTCAGCCAATAGTTACCATCAACCTCTATTATTTTCCCGAATGAGTTTTCAAGTGATTCTAACACTGTTTTCAAATTTCCCTGACTGACACTGAGTGAAGCAGAAATGAACTCTCTCTGATGAACCCTGGCCAAACTGCAGATTTGTGAGTAAAATTAATGTTGTCATTCAAGTCACTAAGTTTTGGGTTTGTTTGAGCAGACTTTGATATCTGAAAGTGGGATTCTGGCAAATATATATATTTAACATATATAAAAAACATTTAATTTTATGTGTTTTATATAAAACATTTAATTTTATGTATTTGTGTATATGGCTTTGCAAACAAGTGGCAAGCGGACAAAAGGAAGCTTGACAAATCTTGAAAGAAGAGGTAATAAAAGCCAAAAAGTAAGAGATTATTAATGAAGCCCGATGGCTCTCAAAAAAACTATCAATGAGAGATTTGAGAAAAGTAGATACTGGTGGCCGGAGGAAAGGGTACACTTGTTATGTGGTATTAGAAAGTTTAGACACTTTGTCACTTGTAGTAACATGAAAAATAGGATATCTGTTTAATGATCTAGACCACCACTTATCTCAGATGTTTCCCAGGGAAGTTTTGAAGATGCTGCTTGCTTCTTCCTGTCTATAGTAAAATAAGAAAGGAACAAGTTATGCTAAACAGATTGTTAGGTACACATGAACTAGTATTTACTGAATTAAAAAAAATACTTTCTCATTTCCTGCTTATTTAGATATAGAAAAAGAGATGCTAAAATTAAGAAATGACTTCTGAGCAAATATCAAATCCAGGGTGATGTCCATGGTATAGAGAACCAGAACAACAGTAACAATCCAGAGTGTCTCCTCTTTCTGCTTTGCCGTCTTAAGCATGTGGATTTTCTGCTCATATTCACATAATGGCTGTTCCATCTGCACATATTGCATCTTATTCCACATAGGAGAGAGGATGCAGCCAAAGGGCTAAGGTTGCATAAGTTACCAGGATCTCTCTGTTTCAATTTCAAAATTACTAAATAGTGGTTAATAATGGTAACTATCTCATGAGTCATTTGTAAGAATTACATTTGTTTATAAGTATAAAGCATTTTGAATCATGCTAGAAACATGAGTGCCACAATAGTATCTGCTTAAACGGAGAGGAAACAAGCATAAGCATGTTCTTCTGATTGGTAAAACAATAGCTTTTGCAAAAGTCCTGATTTACAGCATTATTTTTACCTCACTTTGGCCAAAATTGAGTCACATGGTTTTAACGGGGTACAATTCCACATTCAGGAGTATCAAAGCCTTAACAGCAAGGAAAAAGAAAAAAATGGACACTGGATGGGCAGCCATGGTCATGTCCTGAAAAACGTATTGAAAGCCCGTGTGAGCATATACTAGGAATTCTGAACCTAGCCTGAGGACCTACAATATATAATGTGAGCTAGAAATATTTAGCAAGAATATATAATACATATTTGTGACATAATTTTTGATATTGATAGAGTACTTAGGAGTAATATTAGGGGATAACCATAATAAACTTTGAAGACTAAAGTAACAATGCATTTGCTCATTTAAGCCATTATGTGTGTATATAAACATTTTTTTCTTATACATACATTCACATATTTACAATTTCCAATGTTTGCATTCCTTCCTTTTTATCTGAGTTACACTCTGGTGTCATTTTTGTATCTTGTAGATATTCTTAAACTTTTTTTGTTGTACGGTATCAACACTTCCTCTCAGATTTGGACTACCTAAAAATACATATTTTCATTTTGAAGGAAAGTTTCAGTGATATGGCATTTTTAATTGACTTTTAAAACATATCGTAATATATTACTTGAATTATCTTTTAAGTATTCATTGCTTCTGCTGAGAAGTTAGCTATTAATTGCATTGCTAACATAATTATATAAAATGTTATTTTTCTCTTGCTGTTTTCAAGATTTCCTTTTCTCATTTGGCTTTATGCAGTCTGACTATGCTGTGCCATATATATATTTTTTATATATATCACCATATATATATATATATATATATATATTGCAAAGAGAATATAGAGAGCTCACATATACTCTCTTCTCCCCAGTTTCCCTTAAGATATTAAATTACTCTGGTACATTTATTACAATATTTTAATAAATATTGATACATTATTATTAACTAAAGTCAATGCAGTTGGTCCTTGGTAGCCATGTGTTCCACACAGACAACCAACCAACCACAGATGAAAAATATTTGAAAAAAAGAAGAAATAACAATGTAATAATAATTCAAATTTAAAAATCAATGCAGTATAAAAATTATTTATATAGCACTTAGACTATATTAGACATAAGTAATCTAGAGATGATTTAAAGTACAGGCATACTTCAGAGATATTGCAAGGTTTAGCTCTAGACCACCACAATAAAGTGAATATTGCAGTAAAGAAAATCACAAGAATTTTTTGGTTTCCCAGTGCACATAAAAGTAAAGTTTACACTATGCTGTAGTCTATTAAGTGTGCAATAGCATTATGTCTAAACAATAATCTACATACTTTAGGTAAAGAATACGCTGTTGCTAACAAGCTCAAAGGCGGTTCTCTGCCTTTGCAGAGTCATAGTCTTTTTGCTAGTAGAAGGCCTTGCATCGATGTTGATGGCTGCTGCTAATAGAGTACTGACTGCAGAAGGTTGGGTAGCTGTGGCAATTTGTTAAACAATGAAGTTTGCTATAACGATTGGCCCTTCCTTCCACGAAAGATTTCTCTGTAGCATTCAATGCTGTTTGATAGCATTTTACCTACAGAACTTTCAAAATTGGAGTCGATCATCTCAGACTCTGCCACTGCTTTATCAATTGAGTTTATGTAATATTCTCTACATTCATTTACTTTTAAGCTACGTATGTGTTTATATTGAAAGTGGATTTCTTGTATACAACAGATTTGTGTCTTGTTTTTTAATACATTCTGACAACCTTTGTCTTTTCATTGATATATTTAGACCATTGACATTCAATGTGATTATTGATGTAATGGGATTAATATCTGCCATATTTATTATAGTTTTCTATTTGTTATCCTTGTTCTTTGTTATTTTTGTCTTCTACTCCTTTCATGCCTTTTACGGTTTTAATTGGGCATTTTATATGATTTTCTTTTCTCTCCTTTCTCAGCGTGTCACCTAGGTATATAATTTTTTACTTTTTTTAGTGGCTGCCCTAGAGTCTGCAATAGACATTTACAACTAATCTAAGACCACTTTCAGGTAACACTGTACCACTTCACAGGTAGCATGAGTACCTTAAAATAATAAGATAATCCTAATTCCTCCCTCCTTTCTCTTATATTGCTGTCATTCATTTCACTCGTTTCACTTATTATGAGTGACATTGCTGTCATTCATTTCACTTATATAGAAGTATAAATAAACATATATGAAATAACAGCATACATAATTGAATACATTGTTGCTATTTTGAATAGATTATTATCTCTTAGATCAACTAAGCAAAAGAAAGAATTCTATTTTATCTTCACTTATTCCTTTTTGGATGCTCTTCCTTTTTTTAATGTAGATCTGAGTTTCTGATGTTTTTCCCTTTGCTAAAGAACGTTTTTTGTTTGTTTGTTTGTTTGTTTGTTTTTTTTAAAGACGGAGTCTCTCTCTCTCACCCAGGCTGGAGTGCAGTGGCGGGAACTAGGCTCACTGAAAGCTCCGTCCCCCCCCGCCCCCCGGGTTCACGCCATTCTCCTGCCTCAGCCTCTTGAGTAGCTGGAACTACAGGCACCTGCCACCACGCCCAGCTAATTTTTTGTATTTTTAGTAGAGATGGGGTTTCACCGTGTTAGCCAGGATGGTCTCGATCTCTTGACCTCGTGATCCGCCTGTCTCCGCCTCCCGAAGTGCTGGGATTACAGGCGTGAGCCACGTGCCTGGCCCTCTAAATAACTTTTAACATTTCTTCTGAGGCGGATTTACTGGCAACAAATTCCCTCACTTTTTGTCTGTCTGAGCAAGGCTATATTTCTCTTTCAGTTTTGAAGGACAATTTCTCAGGGTACAGAATTATAGCCTGGGTTTTTTTGTTTTGTTTTTTCCCTCTCAACACTTGTCTCAGTCTATTTGTGTTGTTATAACAAAATACCAGAGACAGGGTAATTTATAAAGAAGAGAAGTTTCTTACAGTTTAGGAGTCTAGGAAATCAAATATCAAGGTGCTAGCATTCCACGTGTGGTGAGAAATTCCCCATGCATCCTCATATGGCAGAAGGAGCAGATGTTGAGTCCTTATATGGCAGGGAAAAGTGGAAGAACAAAAGGCCAAAAGGAAACTAAAAGCTTTGGAACCTCTTTTATAAAGGCCCTAACTCATTCATAAGGCAGGGGCCCCCATGACTTAATCACCTCTTAAAGGCCTCACCTGTTAATACTATCACACTGATGCTCAATTTCCAACATGAAATTTGGTGGACACATTCAGACCATATCAACACTTTAAATATTTCACTCTACCCTCTTCTTGGATGGTTTCTGACAAGTTACATATGGTTTGTATCTTTGTTCCTCATAGATAACAATTTTTTCTTCTGACTCCTTTTAGATATCATCATTATTATTATTATTGTACCCTCGATTTTCTGTAGCTTGGAAATGATATGCCTAGGCAGTTTTTGTTTTGTTTTGGCATTTATCCTGCTTGGTGTTCTCTGAGCTTGCTGGATCTGTGGTTTGATGTTTGTCATTGATTTGGAAAAATTCTCAATCATTATTGTTTCAAATATTTTTTTCTGTTCTTTTGTCTCTTTCTTTCCCTTCTGTAATTTCCATTACATGTATGTTACTCCTGTTGTAGTTGTCCACAGTTCTTGGATATTCTTTTCTATTTTTTTTTCAGTCTTTGTTCTTTTCGTATTTGAGTTTTAAAGATTTCTATTAAGATATCCTCAAGCTTGGAGATTCTTTCCTCAGCAGTGTTCAATCTACTAATAAGCCCATCAAAGGCAGTCTTCATTTCTGTTACAATTTTATTTTTGTTTTTTTACCTCTATCATTTCTTTGGATTCTCTCTCAGGATTTTCATTGCTCTGCTCACGTTGCTCATCTGTTTTTGCTTGCTGTTGACTTTTTGTGTGTGTGTGTGTGATAGAGTCTCGCTCTGTTGTCCAGGCTGGAGTACATATTGTGCAATCTTGGCTCACTGCAACCTCCACTTCCTGGGTTTAAGTATTCTCCTGCCTCAGCCTCCCAAGTAGCTGGAACTACAGGCATGCACCACTATTTTGTATTTATAAATACTATTTTGTATTTTCAGTAGAGATTAGGTTTCACTATGTTGGACAGGCTGGTCTCCAACTCCTGACCTCAAATAATCCACCCATCTTGGCCTCCCAAAGTGCTAGGATTACAGGTGTGAGCCACCACACCTGTAGCCGATTAGGTTCCAACTCCTGACCTCAAATAATCCACCCATCTTGGCCTCCCAAAGTGCTAGGATTACAGGTGTGAGCCACCACACCTGTAGCCGATTAGGTTCTGGTTAACGAGTTTCTCCTGAGCACGGGCCTTGTTAAGAAGAACAGAGTGCTCTGAAACATTTCACTATGGCTCCCTTTCCCCAGCCTCTGCCAGAAGTGGGAGAATATTTTCCTCTGATATTTAATTGAAGACCTTGGTCAAGTTTCTGAAGGTAAGACTCACAAAATTATGGGGCCCCTCCATGACTATGTCACCCTGGAGTTTTTAACTCACATCCATGTCCACACTGAGCCTCCAGGAATTAGTTAATTACACTTTCAGATTTTCTTGCCCTAGCACTGGTTCCTGCAGAGGTTTCAGTTCTGGAGTCTCTGCATGAGTAAGCCATGGCTCCTTTTGTTCCCGTCTGGCTCTCCAATCTTGGGGGCAGTGGTTTGTCCCATGTCCTCACCTTTCTTGTGACTCCAAAGAGGGTTGATTTTCCATTCTATTCAGCTTTTAGCTTGTTTTTAGAACTGAGTGGTGATGTTCAAGCTCCTTATGCAGAACCAGAAACTGGAAGTCCTGCTGGGCTGACTTATGTTTGTTCTACTTTGACCTCATTGAGATCAAATTTGTAAATTAATGTTTTTCAACAAGTTTATGACATTTCAGCCATTGTTTGACAGTTTTTTCTCTTTTTTCTTGTCTTTAGTGCTACAGTTACACATATTAGATGTGTATACTAGATGATTAGATACTATATTAGAAACTATATTACCTGTGTGTATATTAAATGGTTAGATACTTTTTACAGGCATCTGAGGAACTGGTGTTTTTATTCATATTTTTTCTCTTTTTTTAGGTTTTGTGTATTTTTATCTTGTCTCAAGATAATTGAATCTATCTTCTGTCATATTAAATCTGATGTTGAATATTCTGGTAAATTTTTGTTATTCAATTTTAAGCTCTGGATTTTTCCACTTTATAGTTCTCACTTCTCTGTTGAGAGTGTCTGTTCACTCATTAATTTCATGCTGTCCTTTGATTTTTTAAAAAAACAGTTTTCTGTAATTATTGACTATATATATAATAGTTTCCTTGAAGTTATTCACTAAATATAATATTTGAACCCATTTGGAGTCAGTTTCTGTTAGCTGCTTTTTTCCTCCTTGAACTATGAGTCATATTTTTCTTTCTTTGTCTATTCGTTTTTGGTTAAAATTGAGACACTGTACATCATAGGATTTTTGGCTGTGGATTCTTTGTGGATTCTTTGTTCTTCTGAGTACTGTTTATTTTTTATTCTAGTGAGCAATTAACTTGACTGAAATTAAAATGTGAGCTTTGTCTACCTGCAATGTTTAATAGCTGATGCCTCTGCTCTATTTTTTTTACATTCTTGCAGCTCATTTTTTAGCCTGGCTACTTAGTGGCTTCCCTGTGTTTGCACAGTCTACAGGTCAGCCATGGAGTTGTTTAGAATTAAGATTTTGGAGTTCACCCTTTCTGTGATATTCTATCTTGTGTAATTCCCATTTAATTTTCCAGCTGCTCAGTCCAGAGTTCAGCCCTCTGACCTTAAACCAGAGTAGGTTTTAGCCTTCTACGTCCCACACTGTGTCCAGAGAGAAGAACATAGTCACAATTACTTCAGACTCTCAAATCTCACCAGGGGCATGTGTATCTTTCAAGGGTAGAATCTTCCCTCATGTCTGTCATCAACCTTCAGGCTGCCCGAAGCCTACCTGGGGCCTGTGTAGTAATTGGATAGCCAGAGATTTGGGCAGAGTTTATATTAAAAATTTGGATTTAGCCATTCCATGGCTTTTTCCTTTCCCAAATTTAGTCATCTGTCACCTTGAGGTGGTAAGCCAGTGAGTTTTCTTCATTAGATCTCAAGTTGGAGAATGCATTCAAACTAAACAGCCACACTACACATTCACATTTCTTACCCAATAGAATAATATTTTTTCAAGAATAAACTTTCCTCAATTTTTTGCCTGACTTTGGTTGTGTCTAATGATTTGATGTAGTATTTTTAAATAATTAGTATGTATGGGAGGAATTCACCACAATATGTACTGTCTTTATCAGAAGTCCCAAATATTTTGTTAATCATTCTAATTTCTATTCAGCTATAATAGCATTTTTACTTACGTGTGTACACATTTCTTTTAGGATGATGGAATAATCACTATTGTGTATTGGTGTGGCACAGTGTACTTACCTACCTACTCAAGACTATCTGAAGTGGAATATCACCTTGATTCATTTACCATAAGTCATTTGATTGAGATCATTTGCTTAAGTTTCCAAATTGCTCCTGTCCATGTCTGTCATATTTTCCCTAATAGTAAATAATTAATTCTCCACTAACCCCTCCCTCCATACCACTCATTTTTTTATGACCTAAATATCTAAATGTTTATTACTTCTTTAAAAATAATTCTAATATCCAGTTACTGAGTAAAGAATTTACAGAGGCTGGGCAGGATTAGAAGCAGTTGCAGTTGTACATTCCAATTTGTCTAGCCATGGTGGGGAGGGAGAGATTTTAAAGGAATAAAAATTAAAGGGTAAAAGCTATTCCTTATATCTTCCTTTCCACTCCAGTTTTCATGTTAGGACAGATACTTATTGTGCATACCCTACATTTTTCCATCTTGCTAATCCTCTGCCGATGTAAAGATAACATTCCAAATAAGCAATGGTGTGAGAGGAAAAAGCATATTTACTTATTTACTCCTTTCGAAACTTTTTGATCACTGTCTGCATATACATTATGATATGTTATTCCAAATGATGACCAAAAAATTTTCTAGTTTATCTTATGATGTGTGATTGTTTCATACGTCTAAAAAGGTTTGAAACATAACAGTCAAAGTTTTGCAGCTTTAATATTTAAACATAGATTTAGTCTAAATATACAAAGGATAGATGTGTATGTGTGTGTGCACAGATGGGTGTGTATGTATGAATGTTTGAAGAGTCAGTGTGATTGGGAATTTGTGAACATCTCTGTATCAAAATTTATGATTCAAAGGCTAAGAATATTATCTGTTATTTAAATTTTTAATATTATCTGACTAGAGAACAAAGGAGTTAAGCTGGAGTAGGTGAAAGTCAAGTTATTGTGTTTTACACCCTCTTTTCTGTAGTGCATTCTGAGCTCTAAAAACATGACTGACACAATCTTTGTTGGGAATCTTGTGTCTTTAAGTAGAAATATCAGAAATGAATAGAAAGAATGCTCAATTTGTGCTTTTCTTGTCTGGTCACATACTTCTACCTCCAGCCATATGTCATTAATATAGCTAATGGGATTTTGGCATCAAACTGACTGGGAAGGGATGAAATAAATGTGGAGGCAGGCAAATGCCAATGATATGTGCAAGGAAAGCACTCAGTATTTCTCTTGTTTAAGCAGCAGCAGCTCCATCACCCTTCCTTGCAGCCTTCACTGACAGGGCTGGAGGTCCTTCTATACATGACCATGCCTCATGTATTCATGGGCTGCTGTGATACCACAGCCCCTTTTGTTAAGAACTGAAAATACAGCGTGTTGCTTTGCTTCTCTCAGCTGCCATATGGCTTTGTGAAAACTGGCCTAAAAGGAAGCAGGAGGAAAGAAAAAAAAAAACACTAGAAATAAAACAACCAACAGATGAAACTGATTTATTTTCAGCATTAAGAGATGTGGGCGGGGGCCTTTCAGAAACATAAAACTTTGCACTGAGTAGGCAAACAGGCTGCTCATGTGACAGCTCTTGTATACTTTTTTTTAAAAAAAATAATATGTAGCAGAAAATAGAAGCCCCATTGTTTTACTTAACTACTGTATCCAATTTGAGTGAAATGGAATTTTCAAGCTTAAGTAAACTGACTGCCCAGTTTGCCAGTGTACTTTTTTAGTTTGACAAAATACTTTAGAACTTTAAAATATGTATTGAGCATCAGCCTTCTAAAAGTTGATCTTACTCTAAAAGTTTTGCAAATAATTCTAGACTGTAAATCACTTTGAGTTCTTCTACTTTAAGCTTCTCAATTTAGGCAGTTACAGCACTCTTCTAAATTGCTTTAAAAGCCTAGTCGAATATATCTAAAGGATGGGTTTAGAAATGATATTTTGTCGTTCTGTAAAGATGTGAAAAGAGTGCTAGAAAAACAAACTAATAAAGGAAATACATTTGAAAAGACAATCACATCTCTGAACAAATTTATTAAATTGAGATATTTCAATTTTAAGAACAAGAATATTTGAGTTCCAGAATGTTATTTTATCGGACTATACTGTTTTCAGTTGTACATTTAAAATGATAAACAAAGGTTAGTGTAATAGAGGACACAGGTATACAGAAATAAAGATTGCTTTATTGATTAGTTGATATTTGCTACCTTATTTTCTTAGTTTGGTGCTTAAGTGTATATTGCTAAAACACGTTGTTTTTTAAGAGTTTCCGATATTTATATAAATCTAACCACTGGGTTATCTATTCCTGAATTTTGAACTTTTATTTTAAACATAGGCTAAAATATATCAGGTTCAACGTAATATATAGGAGTAAGTAGGCTGTATATACTCAAGGGACTTCTTTCTTAATTTATTAAAAAGAATTCAGAAATAGCTCCATGTGGGTGGTCTGAATGATACTGAGTAGCGTCATAGTTTAGCTCTATCAATCATAAATTTTTTACTTAGGCAAATCACTTATTATCTTCTCTCCATACATTCTTTTCTGTCTCATAATTTTCCTAAACTTCTTTAAAAAATATATCTCTGTTTCGAATATCTTGCTCCAAAGCCTAAAATTTAAATAGACAAAATTGGTGCTGCTCTGAAAATCTTCAGATGTCTAGACAAAGATGCTTCATGAGATTCAGTACTGTTCTTCCCCTCTTGGTGGGTGGTCCCTTGGCAATTTCTTTGGAGAAACCAGTTGTGTAATTTGTAAAAATACTTATCAATCTAAAATTGAATTATTTCATGAGAAATGAAATTGATGGCTTATATTGATCATGACATCTGTGTGTTGGTTGATTTGGAAGAGGAGGCTCAGGCCCTTACTGGTTCTATGTGCAAGAGGTTATTTTTTATACCATTTACCAGCCAGTTAAATTCTGAGCACCTAGGCTTTGGGCTAGATTTGAACATTCCAGAGAAAGACAACATTTAAGAATCTTTAAATACTAGCTAAAAGTTTTATTTATATACTACTTATGTTTGATATATATATAATATCTTTAACATAACATTCTTATGTATTTTTAAGTACTAGATACCTATAAGTATTTAAGAAAGAAATGTATTGAAAAAGAATCTAAAAGTTAAAAAAGTCTTCTCTTGTTTTTCTGCATAAAGTAGATTTATTTTTATTAAGACCACATGGTATTTGGCGGTGTGGTTTAGAATTGTGAAGCTCAAGAAGAGATTATATTACCTGAATTAAAAATACAGGGAAGGAGAAAGAACAAAATTGCTTTCAAATAACATATATATTCCAAAACACGTTCAGTTTTCAAATGTGCAGTTGCTACCAGCAATTCATTGTGACTTTAGTCTCTGTACATCCTTCTCGTTCTGCAACTATCCTAAAGAACTGGCTGTCTTCTGTATCACAAAAAATTAAGTTCTTCTTTAGCAAAAATATGGGAAGCATATGGTGGTGCGCAGATGTGTGCATATGTCTTCCTTGTCTCAGAGGTCGGACAATGGCATGTTGCTTATGGCTAACTTTGTGTATGTCCAATTTTTGCTCCACTTGTTTTCTAGCTAAGAGAAAGTAGAACTGTAGCTTCTTCTTACTTTGTCATTACTTGTTCAAAGGAGAACGTACTATAACAACTTGGTATTTTGAATGGTTTCAGCAGAGGTCAGAAAAATCCCGTCTTGTGTGATGTTTTGAACCTTGATGATTTTTCTGCCTTATTTTCTTTGTTCTTTTTTGTAAACCTTTGTCTTAATGCCCATTTTTAATCAATAAATAATAATTGTACAAATTTATGTGGTACATATGATGTTTTGATACATGCATACAATGTGTAATGATCAAATTAGGGTAAGTAGAATACCCATTACTTCAAACATTTATTATTAGTGTTGGAAACATTCCAAATCTTCTCTTCTAGCTATTTAAAATATACAATAAATTATTAACTGTAGTACCCTACTCTGTTACCAAACACTAGCACTGATTGCCTCTTTCAAACCATATTTTTGTACCCATTAACCAGCGTCTCTTCATCCCTCCCCTACTTGACTTCCCAACCTCTGGTAATGACCACTCTACTCTCTAACTTTAAGAGACCAACAGTTTTAGCTCCCAGATATAGCAAGAAGATGTGATATTCGTCTTTCTTTGTCTTGCTTATTTCATTTAATACCAGGTCCTCCAATTCCATCCATGTTGTTGAAAATGGCAGAATTTTATTTTTTTAATTGTATTTGTTTATTTATATATTTTTATTATATTTTAAGTTCTGGGATACATGTGCAGAACATGAAGGTTTGTTACATAGGTATACATGTGCCATGGTGGCTTGCTGCACCCATGAATCTGTCATCTTGGTTTTAAGCCCCGCATGCATTAGGTATTTGTCCTAATGCTATTTCTCCCCTTGACCCCCACCCCCCAACAGGCTCTGGTGTGTGATGTTCCCCTCCCTGTTGTCTATGTGTTTTCATTGTTCAACTCCCACTTATGAGTGAGAACATGCGGTGTTTGGTTTTCTGTTCCTGCATTAGTTTGCTGAGAATGATGGTTTCCAGCTTCATCCATAACCCTGCAAAACACATGAACTCATTCTTTTTTATGGCTGCATAGTATTCCATGGTGTATATGTGTCACTTTTTCTTTATCCAGTCTATCATTGGTGGGCATTTGGGTTGGTTCCAAGTCTTTGCTATTTAAATAGTGCTGCAATAAACATACGTGTGCATGTGTCTTTATAGTAGAATAATTTATAATCCTTTGAGTATATACCCAGTAATGGGATTGCTGGGTCAAATGGTATTTCTATTTCTAGATCCCTGAGGAATCACCACAGTGTCTTCCACAATGGTTGAACTAATTTACACTCCCTCCAACAGTGTAAAAGCATTCCTATTTCTCCACATCCTCTCCAGCATCTGTACTTTCCTGACTTTTTAATGATTGCCATTCTGACTTGCATAAGATGGTATCTCATTGTGGTTTTGATTTGCAATTCTCTAATCACCAGTGATAATGAGCTTTTTTTCATCTGTTTGTTGGCTGCATAAATGTCTTCTTCTGAGAAGTACCTATTCAGATCCTTCACCCACTTTTGGATGAGGTCGTTTGTTTTTCTTCCTTGTAAATTTGTTTAAATTCCTTGTAAATTCTGAGTATTAGACTTTTGTCAGATGGGTATTAGACTTTTGTCAGATGGATAGATTGCAAAAATTTTCTCCCATTTTCTAGGTTGCCTGTTCATTCTGATGATAGTTTCTTTTGCTGTGCAGAAGCTCTTTAGTTTAATTGGATCCCATTTGTCAATTTTAGCTTCTGTTGCCATTGCTTTTGGTGTTTTAGTCATGAAGTCTTTGCCCATGCCTGTGTCCTGAATGGTATTGCCTAGATTTTCTTCTAGGGTTTTTATGGTTTTAGGTCTTACACTTAAGTCTTTAATCCATTTTGAGTTAATTTTTGTATAAGGTGTAAGGCAGGGGTCCAATTTCTGTCTTCGACGTATGGCTAGCCAGTTATCCCAGCACCATTTATTAAATAGGGAATCCTTTCCCCATTGCTTGTTTTTGTCAGGTTTGTCTAAGATCAGATAGTTGTAGATGTGTGGTGTTATTTCTGAGGCCTCTGTTCTGTTTCATTGGTCTATATATCTGTTTTGGTACCAGTACTATGCTGTTTTGGTTACTGTAGCCTTGTAGTATAGTTTGAAATCAGGTAACGTGACACCTCCAGCTTATGTTCTTTGTGTTTAGGGTTATCTTGGCTATACAGGCTTTTGGGTTCCATATAAAATTTAAAGTAGTTTTTTCTAATTCTGTGAAGAAAGTCAATAGTAGCTTGATGGGGATAGCATTGAATCTATAAATAACTTTGGGCAGTATGGCCATTTTCACAATATTGATTCTTCCTATTCATGAGCATGGAATGTTTTTCCATTTGTTTGTGTCCTCTCTCATTTCCTTGAGTAGTGGTTTGTAGTTCTTCTTGAAGAGTTCCTTCATATCCCTTGTAAGTTGTATTCCTAGGTATTTTATTCTCTTTGTAGCAATTGTGAATGGGAGTTTGCTTGTGATTTGGCTCTCTGTTTGTCTGTTATTGGTGTATAGGAACACTCATGATTTTGCACATTGATTTTGTATCATGAGACTTTGCTGAAGTTGCTTATCAGCTTAAGGATTTTTTTAGGCTGAGACAGTGGGGTTTTCTAAATATGCAATAATGTCATCTGCAAACAGATAAATTGACTTCCTCTCTTCTTATTTGAATACCCTTTTTTTTCTTGCTCTTACTGATTGCCCTGGCCAGAACTTCCAATATTATTTTGAATAGGAGTGGTGTGAGAGAGCATCCTTGTCTTGTGCCGGTTTTCAAAGGAAATGCTCCCAGCTTTTGCCCATTCTGTATAATACTGGCTGTGGGTTTGTCATAAATACCTCTTATTATTTTGAGATATGTTCCATCAGTATCTAGTTTATTGAGTGTTTTTAGCATGAAGGGGTGTTGAAATTTTTGAAGGCCTTTTCTGCATCTATTGAGATAATCATGTGGTTTTTGTCATTGGTTCTGTTTATGTGATGGATTACGTTTATTGATTTGCTTATGTTGAAACAGCCTTACATTCCAGTGATGAAGCCAACTTGATCATGGTGAATAAGCTTTTTGATGTGCTGCTGGATTTAGTTTGCCAGTATTTTATTGAGGATTTTTGCACTGATGTTCATCAGGGATATTGTCCTGAAATTTTCTTTTTTTGTTGTGTCTCTGCCAGGTTTCAGTATCAGGATGATGCTGGCCTCATAAAATGAGTTAGTGAGGAGTCCCTCTACTTCTGTTGTTTGGAATAGTTTCAGAGGAAGGGTACCAGCTACTCTTTGTACCTCTTGTAGAATATGGCTGTGAATCCGTCTGGTCCTGGGCTTTATTTGGTTGCTAAGCTATTAATTACTCCCTCAATTTCAGAACTTGTTATTGGTCTATTCAGGGATTCAACTACTTCTTGGTTAATCTTGGGAGAGTGTATGTGGCCAGGGATTTATCCATTTCTTCTAGACTTTCTAGTTTAATTGCGTAGAGGTGTTTATAGTATTCTCTGTTGGTAGTTTGTATTTCTCTGGGATCAGTGGTGATATCCTCTTTATCATTTTTTATTGTGTCTATTTGATTCTGCTCTCTTTTCATCTTTATTAGTCTGGCTAGCAGTTAATGTATTTTGTTAATCTTTTCAAAAAACACCTCCTGTATTCATTGATTTTTTTGAAGGGGTTTTCATGTCTCTGTCTCCTTCAGTTCTGCTCTGATCTTATTTATTGTCTTTTGCTAGCTTTTGAATTTGTTTGCTCTTGCTTCTCTAGTTCCTTTAATTGTGATGTTAGGGTGTCCCTTTTACATCTTTCCCACTTTCTGATGAGGGCATTTAGTGCTATACATTTCCCTCTTAACACTGCTTTAGCTGTGTCCCGCAGATTCTGGTACATTGTCTCCTTGTTCTTATTGGTTTCAAATAACTTACTTATTTCTGCCTTAATTTCATTATTTACTCAGTAGTCAGTCAGGAGCAAGTTGTTCAGTTTCCATGTAGTTATGTGGTTTTGAGTGAATTTCTTAATCCTGAGTTCTAACTTGATTGCACTGTGGTCTGAGAGACTGTTTGTTATGATTTACATTCTTTTGCATTTGCTGAGGAGAGTTTTACTCCCAATAATGTAGTCAATTTTAGAATAAGTGCTATGTGGTGCTGCGAAGAATGTATATTCTGTTGATTTGGGGTGATCTGTAGATGTCTGTTAGGTCTGTTTTGTCCAGAGGTGAGTTCATGTCCTGGATGTCCTTGTTAATTTTCTGTCTTGTTGATTGTCTAATATTGACAGTGCAGTGTGAAAGTCTCCCACTATTATTGTGTGGGGGTCTAAGTCTCTTTGTAGGTCTCTAAGAATTTGCTTTATGAATCTGGGTCTTCCTGTGTTGGGTGTGTATATATTTAGGATAGTTAGCTCTTCTTGTTGCATTGATCCCTTTACCATTATGTAATGCCCTTCTTTGTCTTTTTTGATCTTTGTTGGTTTAATGTCTGTTTAGCAGAGACTAGGATTGCAACCCCTGCTTTTTTTTGCTTTCCATTTGCTTGGTAAATATTACTCCATCCCTTTATTTTGAGCCTCTGTGTGCAAAGGCACATGAGTTGCGTCTCCTGAGTACAGCACACCGATAGGTCAGGTCTTGACTCTTTAGCCAATTTGCCAGTCTGTGTCTTTTAATTGGGGCATTTAGCCAATTTACATTTAAGGTTAATATAGTTGTGTGTGAATTTGATCCTGTTGTCATGATGCTAGTTGATTTTTTTGCACATTAGTTGATGCTGTTTCTTCATAATGTCATTGGTCTTTATATTTTGGTAGGTTTTGCAGTGGCTGGTACCGGTTTTTCCTTTCCATATTTGGTGCTTCCTTCAGGAGATCTTGCAAGACAGGCCTGGTGGTGACAAAATCCTTCAGCATTTCCTTGTTCTGTAAAGGATTTTCTTTCTCCTGCGCTTATGAAGGTTAGTTTAGCTGGATATGAAATTCTGGTTTGAAAATTCTTTTCTTTAAGAATGTTGAATATTGGCCCCCACTATCTTCTGGCTTGTAGGGCTTCTGCAGAGATATCCACTATTAGCTTGATGGACTTCCCTTTGTAGGTAATCTGACCTGTCTCTCTGGCTACTGCTAACATTTTTTCCTTTGTTTCAACCTTGGTGAATCTGACAATTACGTGTCTTGGGGTTGCTCTTCCTGAGGAGTATCTTTGTGGTATCTCTGTATTTCCTGAATTTGAATGTTGGCCTGTCTTGCTATTTTGGGGAAGTTCTCCTGGATAATATCCTGAAGTCTGTTTTCCAACTTGGTTCCATTCTCTCCATTACTTCAGGAACACCAGTCGATTGTAGATTTTATCTTTTCACATAGTCTCTTATTTCTTGGAGGCTTTGTTTGTTCCTTTTCTTTTATTTTTTTCTAATCTTGTCTTCATGGTTTATTTCATTAAGTTGATCTTCAATCTCTTATATCCTTTCTTCCGTTTGAATGATTCAGCTATTGATACTTGTGTATGCTTCACAAAGTTCTTTTGCTGTGTTTTTCAGCTCCGTCAGGTCATTTATGTTTCTCTCTAAATTGGTTATTCTAGTTAGCAGTTCCTGTAACCTTTTATCAGGTTCTTAGCTTCCTTGCATTGGGTTAGAACATGCTCTTTGGCTTGTAGTAGTTTGTTATTACCCACCTTCTTCTGTCAATTCATCAAACTCATTCTCTGTCCAGTTTTGTGCCCTTGCTGGCAAAGAGTTGTGATCCTTTGGAGGAGAAGAGGTATTCTAGGTTTTGGATTCTTCAGCATTTCTGCACTGGTTTTTCCTCATCTTCATGGATTTATCTACTTTTGATCTTTGATGCTGATGACCTTTGGATGGGGTTTTTGCATGGGCATCCTTTTTGTTGACGTTGATGTTATTGCTTTCTGTTTGTTAGTTTTCCTTCTAACAGTTAGGCCTCTTTTCTGAAAGTCTGCAGGAGTTTGCCGGAGATCCACTCCAGACTCTTTTTGCCTGGGCATTACCAGCAGAGGCTGCAGAACAGCAAGTATTGCTGCCTGCTCCTTCCTCTGGAAGCTTCATCCCAGAGGGGCACCACCCTGATGCTAGCTAGAGCTCTCCTGTATGAGATGTCTGTCGACCTCTGTTGGGAGGTATCTCCCAGTCAGGAGGCACTGGGATCATGGAGCCACTTGAGGTGGCAGTCTGTCCCTTGGCAGAGCTTGAGCTCAGTGCTGGGAGATCTGCTACTCTCTTCAGAGCCAGCAGGCAGGAACATTTAAGTCTGCTGAAGCTGCACCAACAGCCATTCTTTCCCCCAGGTGCTCTGTCCCAGGGAGATGAGAGTTTTATCTATAAGCCCCTGGCTGGTGCTGCTGCCTTTCTTTTAGAGATACCCTGCCCAGAGAGGAGGAATCTAGAGAGGCAGCCTGACTACAGTGGCTTTGCCATGCTGCAGTGGGCTCCACCCAGTCCAAACTTCCCAGGGGCTTTGTTTACACTGTGAGGGGAAAACTGCCTACTCAAGCCTCAGTAATGTTGGACACCCCTCCCTGCACCAAGCTCCAGTGTCCCACGTCAACTTCAGACTGCTGTGCTGGCAGCAAGAATTTCAAGCCAGTGGATCTTAGCTTGCTGGGCTCTGTGGGCGTAGGACTCACTGAACAAGACCCCGTGGCTCCCTGGCTTCAGCCCCCTTTCCAGGGGAATGAATGGTTCTGTCTCGCTGGGGTTCCAGTCACCACTAGGGTATGAAAAAACAAAACAAAAAAAAAAACAAAAAAACTCCTGCAGTCAGCTCTGTGTCTGCCCAAACAGCCGTCCAGTTTTGTGCTTGAAACCCAGGGCTGTGGTGGTATAGCACACAAGGAAATCTTCTGGTCTACAGGTTGCAAAAACTGTTGGAAAAGTATAGTATCTGAGTCAGATAGCACAGTCCCTCATGGCTTCCCTTGGATAAGGGAGGGAGGTCCCTGGCCCCTTGCACTTCCTGGGTGAGGCAACACCCCACCCTGCTTCTGCTTGCCCTCTGTGGGCTGCATGCACTGTCTAACCAGTCCCAGTGAGATAAACTGGGTATCTCAGTTGGAAATGCAGAAATCACCCACCTTCTGCATTGGTCTCGCTTGGAGCTGCAGACCAGAAGTGTTCCTATTTGGCCATCTTGCCAGATCTGCGAATTTTATTTTATTTTTTATATTTATAGCCGAATACTATTCCATTGTGCACATACACTGCATTTTCTTTATCCATTCAGTTGTTGACATCCACTCTGGTAGATTCCATTTACTCATTATTGTGAATAGTGCTCGAAAGAACATGTGACTACAGACATATCTTTGAGAAACTGATTTCAAATCATTTGGGTAAAAACCAGAAGTGGTATTGCTGGATCATATGGTAATTCTATTTTTAGTTTTTTGAGGAACCTCCATAGTGTTTTCCATAATGGTTGTGCTAATTGACATTCCAATAAATAGTGTAAAAGTGTTCCCTTTTCTCTACATCCGTGACTACACTTGTTATCTTTAGTCTTTTTTTTTTTTTTCTAAATGGAGTTTCGCTCTTGTTGCCCAAGCTGGAGTGCAATGGCACTATCTTAGCTCACTGCAACTTCTGCCTGCTAGTTCAAGCGATTCTCCTGCCTCAACCTTCTGAGTAGCTGAGATTACAGGTGCACACCTCCACTTCTGGCTAATTTTTTGTATTTTTAGTAGAAATGGGGTTTCACCATGTTAGCCAGGCTGGTCTCGAACTCCTGACCTCAGGTGTTCCCCCCACCGCTCCCAGCGTCCTAGCGTGCTGGGATTACAGACGAGAGCCACCATGCCTGCCCAGCCTCTTTAGTCTTTTTTATATAGCCATGCTAACAGATTATGAGGTGATTCTCATTGTGATTTTAATTTTCATTTTTCTAATGATTTGTGATGTTGAGCATTTTTCATATACCCATAGGTCATTCATATGTCTCCTTTTGAGAAATATCTATCCAGATTGTTAGAAAAAATCAGATTATTATTATATTATCTGCTCTTGAGTTGAGTTCCTTTTATATTCTGGTTATTAATCTGTGTCAGATGGACAATTTGAAAATATTTTGCCCCATTTTATAGGTTATCCTTTCACTCTGCACGTTCTTTCCTTTTCTGTGCAGAAGTAGTTTTTTAGCTTAATGTAATCTCATCTGTCTAGTTTTGATTTTGTTGCCTGTGCTTTTGAGGTCATAATCCCTAATTTTTTTCCCAGGCCAATGTCCTAAAGCATTTTCCCAATGTTATCTTCCAGAAGTTTTATAGCTTCAGGTCTTACATTTAGGTCTTTAATCTGTTTTGATTTGGTTTTTGTATCTATTGAGAGATAGGAGTCTAGTTTTATTATGTTGCATATGGATATCCAGTTTCCCCAGCATACTTTATTGGAAAGACTGTCCTTTCTCCAGTGTATGGTCTTGGGAACTTTGTTGAAAATGAGTTGACTGTAAATGCAGAGATTTATTTCTGGATTCTTTTTTTCTGTTCCATTTGTCTATGTGTCTATTTTTAAGGGAATACCTTGCTGACTTGGTTACTATAGCTTGGTAGTATATTTTGAAGTCAGATAGTATGATGATGTCAGCTTTGTTATTTTGTTCAGAACTGCTTTATTTGGTTTTTTTTTTGGTAGGGGTATACAAATTTTAGGATTTTTTTTTTCTATTTCGGTGAAAAACGTCATTAGTATTTTGATAGAGATTACATTAAATCTGTGGATTTTTTTGAGTAGTATGGTTATTTTAACATGATCAATTTTTCCAATCCATGGGCATGGGAATACCTTTCCAATTTTGTGTCCTCTTCAATCTCTTGTATTGATGCTTTATTGTTTTCATTGTAGAGATTTCTGCCTCAGTTTCATTTGTGATAAGAAGGTATAAGGAAGTAAAGGAATGCCTCAACAGCTAAGCTTTGAATCCTTAAACTAGTCAAAATAATTCTCTTGTTGAGATTCTGGAGTTTTAAAAATCTGCCTCCATTTCTTAGTGATATAAACCTTCAGATTTATTTATTTTTATATAATTTCATCTCTGTATGATTAGAAACTTTTTTATTAGAACCATTATGATTGTAATAAGCTCCAAGTGAAAATCTTTAATTATCTTACAAGGGAATTTTTTTTTTAAGTTTTATCAAAATATCTGACTGTGACTCTCACTTTTGAATTTATATTTTGATTATCTGGTAACCGTACTGAAAACATGCCTTATGCCGTTATTGCTATAACATTCTCAGAAAATTCTTTTCTATATCTAAATTCCTTGTTTCAAGACTTGGATTGTTTCAAGATTATTGCTGTAACATTCTCAGAAAATTATTGTCTATATCTAAATTCCTTGTTTCAAGACTTGGATTGGCCAGGCATAGTGGCTCACACCTGTAATCCCAGCACTTTGGGAGGCCAAGGCGGGTGGATCAGGAGGTCAGGTGATTGGGACCAACCTGCCTAACGTGGTGTAACCCTGTCTCTACTAAAAATACAAAAATACTAGCCACGGGTGGTGGCGGGCACCTGTATTCCCAGCTACTCAGGAGGCTGAGGCAGGAGAATGGCATGAACCCAGGAGATGGAGCTTGCAGTGAGCTGAGATCCTACCACTGCACTCCAGCTTGGGCAACAGAGCGAAACCCCATTTCAAAAAAAAAAAAAAAAAAAGAAAAAAAAAGATTTGGATTTTACCTCTATCAACACAAATTTAAACATGCATTATAATAGGTAAAATGATACTATGGGCTATGACTACTTGAGATGATAAATCTGGTGTTTTCTAGAACATTCTTTAAAAACATCCTTCACATGTCTTTTATAAAAAATTTTATAGAAAGTTTTATTGAGATACATAGGATTGATTGACTTCAATGATACTGCAACAGGTTGAATATAAGATTTTTCTGACTGAATCCATGATAAAATTAAGAATATTTAAGAAAGAGAGCCTCAATAGGGATTTTGAGTAGTATAAAGTTCTTTAAAAAGACAAGTTAGAAACTGAGTATCATTACAAAACTAGAAATTTATTTTTGGTGAGTTAAGTTATTTGTGCTTTCTCCAATAGTTTATGCTCCCAGTATTATTGCATTGTTATTAATCTTCCCTGGAAACTAAGAAAACAAGAAAATAAATTTTTAAAAATAACCAAAAACATACAATAGGAGTCATTCTTAATTCCTTAGAATTCATATCACTCTGTTGACATTTATATTCTAAAAAAGATGTACTTGTGGAAAAAGTGTTTAATTTAGAGGAATTACATTTTGTGATGCAGTAGTTATTATATCATGTAAATAGGAGTAATATTTGGAAGTGAGAGGATTTGGTATTTTAGGAGGCACCAGATCCACAACTAGGTACCTGTTCCAACAAGACCTATAAAGGTCACACACAATTAAGTTCACTTATAATTGAGGTATAATTTACTATTAGAAAACCTTGTTTCCAATTTTATCTGTGGAACAAAAAATAATCAGACAAATGAAAGTTCTGTTGCTCTTCAACTATTTATTAACCATCTAACTTTGAGCAATAAAACACTTTCTGAGCCTGAAGTTCCACATCTGTATCCTTGGGCTAATGATATCAACTTTCCGTGTTGTTGTAATGATTTGAAATAATTCAACAAATTACAAAATACATTGTCTAGATTATAGTAATCACTCACTAAATGACAAAATATAATATCAAGCATATTTTTATTTTTGTGTGAAACTATAAGACACCAGGCATTGTGCAAAATGTTAAATTGCAGGAATTTATTTAACGTTCTCAGTAATTCTGTGAGGCAGTCTCAATCATTAATCTTAATTTTAAATATGAAGAATTTAAGGCTTAGAGATACTATGTTGTTCAGGGTCTCATGGTTAATACTAACTATGCAAATGGGTGTAAAACCAGTACTCCGTGACACAACGCAAGAGCTCTTAACTGCTAGAATAAAGTCTATTTTAACATCCATCTATCTCTGTTAACTATTACATTATTTCAAACTCAGCATTATTCTGTGTTTGTAATGCTGTGTAAAGTTATACCTTATAAACTTACTCTTGCTAATTCTAGGTCAGATGTATAGTGGTTATTACTCTACGTATCTGATCACAGGTGTCAACTTTACATTTCAGCTTCTAAATCTACCTGTCTGATATGGAGTGGGCTAATTGGCATAATCCTGCAATGAAGCAGTTTAGTCAACTAAGAAATATTAATTATTATTATTATTATTATTTGAGATGGAGCCTTGCTCTCGCCCAGGCTGGAGTGCAGTGGTGCGATCTCGCCTCACTGCAAGCTCCGCCTCCCGCGTTCAGCCTCCTGAACTACTGGGCCTACAGGCGTCCGCCACCATGCCTGGCTATTTTTTGTATTTTAGTAGACACGGGGTTTCACTGTGTTAGCCAGGATGGTCTCGATCTCCTGATCTCGTGATCCGCCCGCCTCCGCCTCCCAAAGTGCTGGGATTACAGGCGTGAGCCACTGCGCCCCCCCAGAAATATTAATTCTTAAGTTGACTTTCTGTTCTTTGGGAAGATGTAAATATCAAAGAATGAAGACTTCTTAAATAAAGGAATTTAATAACTGGAACATTTTGCTTTATGCAGGATAAGAACAGATTGATGTTTGACAAACTCCTGAAGTGTTTTTGTATATCTCTTTTCGAAGACCTAAGATTTTGACTGGAATTGCCAGGATACTTCCTTACATACTTAAGTATAGACAAGAAGCATTAAGGACAGGGATTCCATCCATCCTGAAGCAAGTGAACCCAACAGTAAAGTTGTAAGAACCATCCAGCTTGAAACATCTCTGACCACTTAATGATACCAGATGCTCTGCTGAAAAACTTTAAAATCTCTTGAGATGTTTTTGATTTCTGCTCTGGATATTTCTTGGAATAGAAATCTTGGACTACAATTTATATTCTGTATCTATCTCTACTGGCACAATTACTCTAACTCGTGACTCCAAGCTTGGATAATAGGGAATCCTTGGCAGGATAACTTCTGTGGCTGGCTTTTAAAAGCTTTTTTCCCGTCTCTGATCCATGAGTCCCTTAATTGTTATCTTGAAGACATAATACAATATTTTTCACCTTTCCTTTTGACATAATCAAGTATTGGGATTTATTTGTATAAGTTATTTGTATTCCTGAGACATGCATAGTAATTTTGATCACTAATATATACACATTATGTAATTTACCAAAAAATAATGACATGAAAATAACTTTTTCTCCTCTTAAGATGCTTATTATGACTCAAAAGGTCCCATGAGGCTTTATATTCTGTTAATCTTATTATGAAGAAAATTCCATAAAGATTTTAAGTCTGAAAACATTATTTTGGGTCTTGATATTTCCTCAGCCTGCTAGTGCATTTGCCATTTCCTTCAAAAAAAGCCCTTCTTGAGGGAGTCACACTTGTTTAATTTCTATCAAAAGGTAAAATTTTATTTTGTAGATTTATCCTGCTGATTTCTGTCAGTAGATTCTTATTAATGACAAACGATTTTGCTAATATTTTCTACATTTAACTATATGCTATTTACTTGGAATCCAAATTACCAATATACTGCAAAATTTCTTACATGGTTTCAATAGTTGCATAAACATTTAAAAGAAAGGAGTCACATACAATTTATCTTTTTTTCATTATGGAACAGGGATGCAACCATGCTGCTCTAAATTGATTTATATTATCAGCATATTACATAGGCTGCACATAAAAATAACTCAATTTGTACGTGAAAATTCATAACATGAATAAAAAAGACACGGGGAAGTAAACTCTAATATTTAAACTTTTTTGGTGTTTTAATTTTTGTTTGTGTTTTGTTTGGTTGGATGGTTGACATTTGTTCTTAATTTCTCCAGATTGTTAGTTTTCTTGATATCAGAAGATAATTATACTATCCAACTCATCTGGCTGATATAGCATTTTCTAATCTGTAATGAAGTAGGTAAATTCTCAAACAGAGGCAGAGCGATTGTCTGAGAATTCTGTCACTTTCTGCTCTTAGAATACTTTGTCTTCCTTACAACTTTGTGTGACTTCTGTAGATAGGTTAATAAATTTATTGGTTTTCCTCAGCTATTAAAGTAGGCAGAATATTAGGGATTTCTGAACACTACATAAAAATATTAAAATAATAAATAGGATTACATTCCTAAAAATAGCATATAAAATGTTGATTCTTTTAGAAACTTTCTTAAAATTGAAACTGGACAATGTAAGTCTTCTATTGTATTGACAAAAAACAACATTTGTGAAATATTTAATTTTATATAATTGTGCATCTTTTTTAATGGTATGCCTCTGTGATTTGGATGGAAGATGGATTAATCTATAATCACTTCATAAAATTATAATAAGTGACATTTTGTTTTTGTATCATTGTCTTTTCATAAGTAATAGATTTCTTCTAGATTTTGCTTAATGTAATATTGAGACTTCTAGTCTCTTACACGTAACACACCCCACTACACATTTTTCCTTCAAAATATTAGCAAGCTTCCTGCAGTATGGAAATTTTAGTTTATAGGGATATAGAGAAAAGAAACAGCATAAAAAGTACTTTCATGTTTCTTTTTTGAATGATCACAGATGTACTAGAAAATGCATTAAAACACAAAGCGCAATTATTTTTATTTTACAAAAGTGGCAATTACAATATCTAGAAGACAAATAAAACATATTTTGTAGTTCTATAATTAAAAATATATAAGCTACATTAATAAAATTTACTTTCATTATTAAAAACAAAAAATGTAAGTCCACTTGCTGATTAAGGATACAGTTGCTGTAATTGAATTTTGGAAAAATTTGGAGTAAACAGTAGACTCAGGCAGAGCTGAAACTAATAATTGCATACAACATATAGCATATACTATGGAATAACCTGAGGATTGATAGAAAATATTACCAATTGTTCTTTTTTTTTGAGATGGAGTCTTGCTCTGTTGCCCAGGCTGGAGTGTGGTGGCAGGATCTCGTCTCACTGCAGCCTCCATCTCCTGGGTTCAAGCGATTCTCCTGCCTCAGCCTCCCAAGTAGCTGGGACTACAGGCGCACACCACCACGCCTGGCTAATTTTTTGAATTTTTAGTAGAGACAGGGTTTCACTGTATTAGCCAAGATTGTCTCGATCTGACTTCGTGATCCGCCCGCTCGGCCTCCCAAAGTGCTGGGATTACAGGTATGAACCACTGCACCCGGCTTCACCAATTGTTCTTAAGCATTGTGATAGAATTTACTTAAAATTCACTAAGTGACTCATTTAGTTCATTCTTATGGCATTCAAATGGCATTCCACTTATGTAGACTGGACAACAATCATAGTTTGGTTTATATCTCGGAAGAAAAAAGTCGCAAGCAGCTGAAGCACCAAAGCAAGGAAGACTTGAATGCATAAAAGCAGAATAAGTGGAAAAATATGCAGGAATAATAAAAGCAGATATCTGATAATCAGGAAAATTGAGACCCCACCTCTCAATCTGCCTGGATCTCCTTTCCAAGCAATAAGCCCATTCCACAGCTGCTGTGAGTGTTGGCTGACAACTCTCAGCTGCTACTTTCTCTGCTTTATCACCCCCATATCTAGACCTTGGCCAATGGGTGATTGAAATATTTTGATTGAATTAATATATAATGTTAGGAAAAGTAACTTTCATTGTTTCCTCATCCATGTGTAAATACCTCTCAGCTGTTGGTCGCCTAGATGTCATTATGACACAAGCACGATTGCTAGATTTTTCAAACTATTTTTTGTAATAAAAATGATTCAAATCTTTCAAAAGATAGAATTAATTAGCAAAAGTATAATCTAAAGAATAGCCTTCCTCATTAAAATTATAATAACCTAATAAAAGGTAAATTTACATTGTAAAAAATCTTTCTGTCCTTCCTTTCTTAGAATTATCTATTTATATAACTGCCTTATTTACATTTTAATACATTTCCTACTATATCTATGTTGTATATACATGTCAACATATATATTATTTTCAGTAACTCTTACCTAATATTTAGGTAAGCAATCTTATCTCAACTTCTGAACCCATAGTTGAGGATAGTACAATAGGAAAAAAATAAAGAATGCTTAATCAGGTTCCTACAGAGATTCAAAGACTTTTAAAAGTGGTTTTATTATATCTGTAAACAAAATGTTTTTATCTTAATATTTATAATTAAGGTACTTTAGTGCAGAGAACACTTTTTATTCACTTTTAAGCTTAAGCACTATAAAAAATTATTTGAGTTATGAATGAACCACACCTGAAACTAAGGAGATACTTGAACTACATTCCATTACTGTAGCCGTTATCTGTTGCCTCAGTAATGTTGCATAATCTTTTTTTATTTTTATTTTTTTGAGACAGGGTCTCTCTCTGTTGTGCAGGCTGGAGTGCGGTAGCACAATCTCAGCTCACTGCAACTTCCAGCTCCCAGGTTCAAGAGATTCTCCCACCTCAGCCTTAAGAGTAGCTGAGACTGCAGGCGCTTGCCACCATGCCCAGCTGATTTTTTTTAATTGTTTTATAGAGATGGAGTTCTTCCATGTTGTCCAGGCTGGTCTCAAAATCCTGGGTTCAAGGGATCCACCCACCTCGTCCTCCCAAAGTGCTGCTATTACAGGTGTGAGCCATCGCACTCAGCCTAAAATTAAATCATTTTGATCATGGTTGTATGTGTTGGTTTGATAATTGTGCTGACTTTAGCAGGGATGGATTGGGCTCATGTATGTGTATAGACACATGTCCTCAGTTAAAAGTTGGCTTTTAGCTGATCTTGGCCAAGCCTTCTGTAGTGTCTGGGCTTTCACTGCTGCACATGGCCTACTGGGCTCTGCTCATAATTCTAATAATGTAGATAAAGGGCAAGAGAGAGGAAATAGAAATGTATAAGCCTCTGCCCCCATCAAATGTGTGGCTATTCCGCTAGCTAAAGCAATCATGTGCCCAAACCCAGGGTCACTGTGGAAGGGTCTGACCAAATGCTGTAAAATTGAAGGCCAATAATGCAGTCAATCCATTTCAATGGTCTGCCCTTCAGCTTAAACTCTCACTAATAAATTTTGCTCGCCACTATTTTCTCTTTTATGGTTACACTAGTGAGCTTAGAGCAAACAGGAAGACATTTTCTGAAGTTTGAAGGAAGAGAAATAACCTAGTATTAAATATCTAGTCTGGGAATATAGCATTATTATAGGGTCTTTATCTTCTCAGGAGGCAAGAGTCCAGTATATTTCTAAAAAAAAAGTACAATTATTTTAACTTGAGGCTCAAAAAAATTATGATGTGAATAAGTGTTTTCAACTCAATTAAATCCAAAATGTGCAAATCATGTACTGTATACCAGTTATAAAAGCTATTTGCTACACACATGGTATCAAAGTAAAAAGAATATTTCATAAATCAGTGCTCTTCAAAATTTAAAATGTACGTGAATCACCTAAAGGTTTTGTTAAAATTCTTATTCTGATTCATCAGGCCTTGTGGAACACATAAAATTGTTCATTTTTAAATAGCTGCTAGGTGATCCTAATATTCCTGGTGTGGAAGACCACTTTGAGTAGTAAGGTCACAGATTAGGCTTTTAAGAAAACAGAGTCTAATGTGGGAAATGAGAGAGAGACCTGTAAACAGATAAAGTACCCTGTGTAAATGCAATAATAGCAATGTGTACAGAAAAGTAGAGCAGAAGGAAAAGTCTGGAACTTTGTATTGAATTAATCAATACATGAAGCTACCTAATACCATAACATAATAAGGGAAGTACAAGTACTTCTACATTGTCAGAGCATGATGAGAAAAGGTCAGGGAAGTTATTACAACTGAGGCTGTGCCATATCATGAATGTAGTTGATGGGAGCCATCTACATAACTACAGACTTACAGAAGGCCATTAACTTGATATGCTGTTTAGCACTGCTATCCTTGTGACCACGTGAAAGAAGCAACAAAAAGAATGTAGGCACTGAAACTACTCTAGAAATATTTTCAATAGCACCCTATGTTGACAGCCTAAATTAAAGTGGTGACAAGTAGAATGATGCTAATGTACTCAAGACATATTTAAAATATAGGAGCAAATCACATTAGTGATAGATTAGTTGAATAAAAAAGAAAAAGAAAAACTAAGTGGAAGAAACATATTAAGCCCCTCCCGTTAGATGTTACTATGGATGCAAGAGAATATATATGTGAAGGCCATTATTTCTCAAAGATAATGTTGAGAGAAAAGAATATAAATGATATCCTGGTCAAAAAGACTTATTTTCCAAGGAAAGTGGATGTTCTGTCTTAGAGAAGAAAGCAATTTAACACTTACTGGCAAAATCTGATTCTTATATATTCTTCTTTCCAATACATCTTTTTGTTATGTTTTAGAGTAGTGTTTTACCAGATGGTCCATTTTTGGTGACTCTTTTTCTCAGATGTTTATCAATGCACCCTTTAGAGTTACTGATCAGCTCCGAACTATAGTCAATATTAGGTGCTTATGGCCATATCTGCATGATATTATTTTGAGAACCATTCCTTCCTCACTTGATAAATCTGTCAATCACATCATCTACATTGCTACAGGAGACCTTGCAGCTTTGGCTGACTCAGTCAGAGTTGTCATTGGGTTACTGGTGCTATCAGAAAACATCCACTATCTTCCCTAGGATCACAAGTCATAAGGAGGATGTGAGCTTAGAGTCGCAACAACCTTTTTGAAATAGCCCTAATCATAGGAAAGAGAAGAATGGATGGAGCTGGAGTCCTAATAACATCCTCCATGTCCCTGGATTCATCCCTGCTTAAAGCCATGTCTACCTTAGACTAGCTACATAATCCCATATCTCCTTTAATAATGTTTAATCCATTTCAAGGCAACTTTTGTTTCTCATCAATAAAAGAATTTGGGCTAACTTGACTCCTACAAAAAATTGATAAAATTATCTATTTTTTCGGTTTCAGTGAGGTCAAATTATCAATTTTTCCAGTTTCAGTTCTTACTTAGGCACATGAAACTATCACTCTGTGTAATTATGTGGGTCATGCTAGGCATATATACAGCTACAGGTAAATTGCCAGAAATAAATACAAATAAAATCACAACACTCCACTTTTTGCTAAGGACTGATGTCTTTGCTACATACCTTTTTTTTTTTTTTAATAGTTTCAGGAACATTTTTACATGGAAGTAAAAGAAGTACCATAGAGGGACTTAATTTTTTTTCATGAAAGAAACTAACTTTAGTATGATAAAGAGGCCAGATCTTTCACAGAAATCAATAGGTGTTTTTTAAGGGCCATTATAATATTTCCAAAACCAAATATATAAACAAACTCAACACCATGGGAGAAACAACAATCATCAAAAGAGATTGAACGTAGTCCAGTAGCAGTTTCTACCTGCCTAAGGACAAATGAAAGTTAGCATAATTAAAGTGCAAGGAGGCTCAACATGAAGAGGAGCGTGAGGAGGAAGGAAAGAACACTGAGTAAAAATTCCACAATTTTAATCAGTTGCTCATTTAGTCATCACCTGAACATAAATTCTGTGAACACCCTTAGAGGTTATTCATTCATTTAAGTTAATATTTGAAAATATTTTTAAGTCATATACTTAAGAAATAAATTACATTGTTAAAGAGATGCCATATTATCTGAAGATAATCTCATAGAAATTGTTATTCTTTATTGGAAACAGAAATATTACATTTTCAAATTTTGCCAACTTCTCAGCCCAGCTATTTTAAACACAAACTATTGATACTTTGAAAATAGGTAGGCCCCAAATTTTGTATTTGAACAAGGTATGTATGTTATGACCTCTAAAGGCCAAAGACATAACTTAATTTTAGTTGAAAACAAACTCCGGAAGAGGCAAATAATTCAAATGACTTCTCGGGAGCATTTTTCTTCAATAAAAAAAGCTCTTTTAAAGAGAAAATTCCTAGTGGTCTAGATAATGAGTATAGATTTAAGTGCCTATTTTTTTTTTCTGAGACAGCCACAAATGTATTAGGCAATTTGCTTTCAGAAATTATTCAACAAATATATAAAGATTAGTTTCCAAATTTTAAAAAGTTATTCTTTTCCAGATGAGACTGATTTAAAAACAAAAACAATATATCTTGCCTATTCCTATACAATCTTTTACATTTGAATTCATTCACCTAAGTATTGCGATTGAAATAAATTAATTTTAAATAATCACTAAAAAGAGCTTTCTATTTACTCTGTCAGTGTATATGCATTATGAGGTTATGCCCTTGAGACAACGGAAGCAGAAACGCAGGCAAACATAATCACTTATTCATCTCATCGAAGTGAAATAATTCTTAGATGATATTAATGTGTTTGTTGCTCTCCTATTCTCAATTTCTCCCATTAGAATCTTGTAAGCAAATTTTGCTGATGCCTGGATAGTCATATTACTGTTGTTTTATGATTCTCAGTCTAACTATTTATTCATAGACCCACCAATTTATTCCATAAATTACTGTGCCTTCATCGTGGGCAAGGCAATATGCCAGGCATTCAGAAGCACGGAAAGCTGAATAATTTACAGTTTCAACTTTCAGTGAGCTTACAAGCAATGAGTATAGAAAAGCTCCATGCAAAATATCTGTAACATAAGGTAATAAGGTTGTGAAGACAAGTAGATCCCTGTAACCATGTGAGACCAAGTAAGATTTGAAGAAAGTGGCATTTAAACTTTACTTTGAAATATAAATGATATTTGAACAAATAGAGACAGAGGAAGACAAATCAGATGAAAGGGATGCCATATAAAAATACATAAAAGCTAAAAAGTGTCGAACATGTTGGGTGAATAGGTAGACTAAGGAGCAGTACATGAAGGGAAAGAAGAGAGACAAAGCTAAAAGGATACACTGTGACCAGATAATAGCAGGTTTTGAATGCCAGCCTATGAATAACCACCTTGCATTGTAGAAATTTAAGAGCTATTAAAAATGTTTCATTAGCTAGGTGTGGTGGTGCATGCTTGTATTCCTAGCTACTCAGGAGGCTCAGGTGGGAGGATCACTTGAACCCAGGAGTTTGGGGCTTCAGTGAGCTATGATTGCACCACTGCACTCCAGCCCAGGCAACAGAGTGAGACCTTGTCTAAAAAAAAAAAAAAAAGAAAAAAAGGTTTGAAAAAAGTCATGCTAAGGTTAAGCTGTGGTTTTGTTATTAAGTTATTGGATGGATTATGTGGCCTTAAACTTGGAATCAGGGAAAATAGGCTCTTAAAAAAGTCTTAGCAAGAAAAATGTTAAATTAGGATAGTCACACTGAAAATGTAAAGGAGAAGGCGTATGATAAAAACGTGGTGGACATAAAATCAGTATATTCTGGAGACTGGGTGGAAATTGAGGAAGCAAAGACAAGAGAGACAAAAATGCTTAGGTTTGATATTGTAATCCTAGGTGGCTGGAAATGGTAATTAGTACTCATATGAATTTAAATAGAGATATATCAGGATGCAATAAGTCATACGTAAAAACTAGTGTTAAGTTTTTTATCTAAAAGATTTGATTTGAGGGAAATAAACAATCTATTGCAGAAAATCAGTCCTGGCTGATTATCACAGTTATCAAAGGAGGTTAAAAGCCAAACTAAACAAACTTACAAAAAGTTTCTAGGTTCTATCCTCAGGAATTTTGATTCAATCTGTCTAGATAACATCACATATAATTTTTAATTTAAAAAAATTCTGAAAATCAACCATGTTTGGAATTACAGCTTTATAAAATACTATGCATAAAATGATTAAATAATAATAGACCTTAGACCATTCCCTTCTTCTTCTGGGAGGAGGTCATTTAGAAAATGGGACAATTTATTTTCAGCTTAGAATCTAATCAGAAAGAAACTGCCACCTCCAAAATGGAATCTAAAATATTGTTTCCCATTTCAACAGAACAGTTGGAGTCTTACTTATTACAGACAGTGAACATAAACAAATGGCTCTTACTAGAGAGGCAGAAATGCAAAGTACTATGCAGGTGTTTTCTTGGTAATTATTATAGAAAAAGAACACTTTGCAGGGCATTTTGGAGAAAACCAAAGACTTCTTCCAAAATCAACTAATAATTATTTTGCCTGAAAAACTAAAAAGAAAGGTATATATTAGAAACACAGCAAGAGAAACAAAATTAAGGAAACAGGAAAGTTGAACAAATAATTATTCACTTACAGCAAATTAAAATGAAAAGTTACCTAAAAGGCAAAACTGTAGATAAGTCCAGGACCAAGCAAAGTTTTATAGGGGTTTAGTGTTATCAATGGATTTTGAATTACCAATTAGGTATAGAAATCCAGCTATCTCCAAGAAATCACTTTGAGTAGAGTGGCTAATATTAGGTACTCAATAAAATACGTGTTGAATGCATGCAGATCAAAACCAATGTTATAACAGTGGAGAGAATAAATGGGTCATAAGAAAGTCATAATTCTGGCCGGGCATGGTGGCTCATGCCTGTAATCCCAGCACTTTGGGAGGCCGAGGTGAGCAGATCACGAGGTCAGGGAATGGAGACCATCCTGGCTAACACGGTGAAACCCCGTCTCTACTAAAAATACACAAAAATTACCTGGGCGTGGTGGCGGGCGCCTGTAGTCCCAGCTACCTGGGAGGCTGAGGCAGGAGAATGGTGTGAATCCGGGAGGCGGAGCTTGCAGTGAGCCAAGATTGCGCCACTGCGCTCCAGCCTGGGTCACAGAGCGAGACTCCATCTTAAAAAAATAAAAAAAAAAAAAAAGCAAAAAAAAGAAAGTGATGATTCTGAGTCCATATTACTATTTAATTAAAATTGGCATTTTTTAAAAAAAGATAAATTTACTTAGGAGGGATTTTTAGTTTTAAAGATGCAGGCATACCTTGTTTTACTGTCCTTCATCTTATTGAGCTTTGAAGATTTCTTTTGTTTGTATGGTTTTTTTTTGTTTGTATGTTTTTTTGTTTTAGTTTTTTTGTTGTTTTTTGTTTTTTTTTGAGACAGAGTCTCGCTCAATTGCCCAGGCTGGAGTGCAATGGCACAATCTCAACTCACTGCAACCTCCGCCTCCCAGGTTCAATTTGTTCCCCTGTCTCAGCCTCCCGAGTAGCTGGGATTACAGGTATCCACCATCATGCCCAGCTAATTTTTGTATTTTTGTAGAGACAGGATTTCACCACATTGGCCAGGCTCGTTTTGAACTCCTGACCTCGGGTGATCTGCCCGCCTCGGCCTCCCAAAGTGCTGGGATTACAGGCATGAGCCATTGCACCTGGCCCTGAAGATAGTGAATTTTAAATAAATTGCAGGTCTATGGCAGTCCTGAGTCAAGCAAATGTGTGGGGGCCGTTTTCTAATATGTGCTCACTTCATACCTCTTTGTCACAGTGGGTAATTCTTGCAAATATTTCAAATTGTTCAATATGATGTCTCTAATGGTGATCTGTGATCAGTGATCTTTGATGTTACTATTGTAATTGTTTTAGAGTGCCATAAACTACACCAGTATAAGACAACAAACTTAATTGAGAAATGCTGTGTATGTTCTGACTTATCCAATGACCTGCCATTCCCCTGTCTCTCCACCTCTTCTCAGGCTTCCCTATCTCATGAGACACAGTAATATTAAAATTAGGCCAATTAATAACCCTGTAGTGACATCTAAGTGTTTAAGTGAAAGGAAGAGTTACACATGTCTCACTTTAAATCAAAAGGTAGAAATGTTTAAGCTTAGTGAGGAAGGCATGTCAAGAGCTAAGATAGGCATAAAGGTAGGTCTGTTGTGCCAAACAGCTTACCAAACTGTGAATACAAAGGAAAAGTTCTACAAGGAAATTAAAAGTGCTACTTCAATGAAGACACAAATAGTAAGAAAATGAAACAGCCTTACTGCTGATATGGAGTAAGTTTGAGTGGTCTGGATAGAAGATCAAATCAGCCATGACATTTCCTTAAGCCAAAGTCTAATACAGAGCAAAGCCCTAACTCTCTTCAATTCCATAAAGGCTGAGAGACATAGAGAAGCTGCAGAAGAAAAGTTTGAAGCTACCAGAGGTTGGTTCATGGGGGCTAAGGAAAGAAGCCATCTCCACAACATAAAAGTGCAAGATGAAGCAGCAAGTGCTGACTGAGGAGCTATAGAAAGCTATCCAGAAGATCTAGCTGAGATCGCTGATGGAAATGACTAACCCAAACAATGGATTTTTAAGTGCAGATGAAACAGTCTTTATAGGAAGAAGATGCCATCAAGAACTTTTATAGCTAGAGAAGAGAAGTCAATGCTTAGCTTCAAAGCTTCAAAGGACAGACTGGTTCTCTTATTGGCGAGCTAATGCAGCTGTTGACTTTAACTTGAAGCCAGTGCTCATTTACCATTCTGAAAAATCTTAAGAGTCTTTAAGAATTATGCTAAATCTACTCTCTTTATTGCTCAGTAAATTGAAAAATTAAACCTGGATTAAAAGACATCTGTTTACAGTATGATGTACTGAATACTTTAAGCCCACTGTTGAGATTTAAGCTCAGAAAAAAAGATATTTAAAAAATTATTACTGTTCTAAAAATATTACTGCTCATTGACAATGTACTTGAACACCCAAGAGCTCTGATGGAGATGTATAAAAAGATTAATGCTGTTTTCATGCCTCCTACATAATTTTCATTCTGCAGCTCAAGGATCAAAAAGTAATTTTGACTTCCAAGACTTATTATTAAAGAAATACATTTTGTAAGGCTATAGCTGGCCTAGATAGTGATTCCTCTGATGGATCTTGGAGAAGTATTCTGAAAATAATTCGCCATTCTAAATGCCATTAAGAGCATTCATGATTGGCCAGGCATGGTGGTGCACACTTGTAATCCCAGCACTTTGGGAGGTCAAGGTGGATGGATTGTTTGAGCCCAGGAGTTCGAGACCAGCCTGGCCAACATGGTGAAACACCATTTCTACTAAAAACACACAAAAAATTAGCCACGTGTGGTGGTGCATGCCTGTAATTCTAGCTACTCGGGAGGCTGAGGCACAGGAATAGCTTGTACTTGAGAGGTGAAGGTTGCAATGAGCCGAGATTGTGCCACTGCACTCCAGCCTGGGCAACAGAGCAAGACTCAGTCTCAACAATGACAACAACAACAAACAACAAAAAAACAAAGCATTCATGATTCATGGGAGGAGGTCAAAATATCAACATTAATAGGAGTTTAGAAGTTGATTCCAATGCTCATGAATGACTGAGGGATTCATGACTTTAGTGTTCATAACTTTAGTGGAAGATATAATCACAGATGTGGTAGAAATAGCAGGAGAACTAGAATTAGAAGTGGAGCTTAAAGATGTGACTGAATTGCTGCAATCTCATGATAAAAGTTTAATGCATGAGAAATTACTTCTTACAAATGAATAAAAAGTAGTTTCTTGAAATGAAATCTCCTCATGATGAATATGTTGTGAACATTATTGAAATAACAAAGGATTTAGAATATTACGTAAACTTAGTTGATAAAGCAGCAGGAGGATTTGAAAGGATTTACTCCAGTTTTGAAAGAAGTTCTACTATGCGTAAAATTCTATCAAACAGTATCACATGCTACAAAGAAAGTTTTTCTGAAAGAGTCAATTGATGTGGCAAACTACAGTGTCTTATTTTATGAAATTTCCATGGCCTTCCCAACTTTTAGCAACCAGTACCCTATCAGTCAGCAGCCATTAACATCAAGGAAAGACCCTCCACCAGCAAAAAGATTATGACTCACTAAAGGCTCAGATGATTGTTAGTATTTTTTAGCAATAAAATATTTTTAAAGTATGTACATTGTTTTTTAGACATAAAGCTGTTGCATACTTGACCATAGTATAGTAAAAATGTAATTTTAAATGTATTAGAAGGCCAAAAAATTGGTGTGAATTGCTTTATTGCAATATTTGCTTTATTGTGGTGGCTGAAAACTGAACCTGCAGCATTTCTGAGGTATACTTGTGATATACTTTGGATGTTTCTCCTCTCCAAATCTCATGTTGAAATGGAATCCCTAATGTTGAATACAGGGCCTGGTAAGAGTTGTTTGGTTCATGGGGGTAGGTCACTCATGAATAGCTTGGTGTCCCTTTTCATTGTAATATATATATGTAAGAGCTGGTTGTTAAAAAGACTCTGCAACCAACTTCCCTCTGTCTCTCTTGCTTCCTGAGGCCTTGCCAGATGCTTGATAGATGCTGGTGCTATGCTTGTACAGCCTGCAAAACCATAAGCCAAATAAACATTTTTTCTTTAAAAATCACCCAGTCTCAGATATTCCTTTAATGCAATGCAAATCAGACTAATACAGAAAATTGGTACCAAGGAATGGGATGTTGCTATAAAGATACCTAAAATGTGGAAATGGCTTTGGAACTGGGTAATACACAGAGGCCAGAAGAATTTGGAGGGCTCAGAAGAAGACAGGGAGACAAGGGAAAGTTTGGAATTTCTTACAGACGGGTTAAGTGTTTGTAACCAAAATGCTGAAAGAAATACGGACAATGAAGGCCACATTGCCAAAGCTTCAGATAAAAATGAGAAATTTATTGGGAACTAGAGCAAAGATCACTCTTGTCACCCCCTAGCAAAGAAACTGGCTGCACTGTGTCCATGTCCTAGGACTTCATGGAAGGCTGAACTTAAGACTGATGACTTAAAGTATCTGGCAAAAAAAAAAAAAAAAAAAAGAAGCAGTCTTCAAGAGGTGGCCTGGCTCCTTCTAACATTCTGAGCTCAGATGAAAGAGCAAAGGAATGACTTAAAGTTGAAATTATAATTAAAAGGAAAAGAGAGCATAGACATTTGGAAAATGCACAACCTGGCCAACTGACACAGAAAAACAAGAGCATTTTCAGGGGAAGAATCCACCAAGAGGGCTGTCTATATTTATTACTCCACAACGAAGAATAGAGCATACCAAGGAAGATAGACAAATGATAACAATGACCCAAGTATCTAGAGTTTTGTCACTTCCAGTAATGGCAGGTGTGGAAAGTCACATTGATTTTTCTTATTGGGTAACCAGAAAAATTTGAAAATATTTACTTCATTTGTTATCAAAGCCTTGGGGATGCAATAAACTAATGAAGAAAGATTTGATGAAAATGTTAGAGGAGAAAAACAAAGAAAAATTCACTAGATTTCTGGGGCCACTTTTCACTTGGGGGTGTTAGCCAGTATAAGAAGAAACAGGCAGGAGCCTGAAGGCCTACATAGGAAATTTGAAAGTATCCCAGTTCCAGTGTGATCAAGATACAAGATTGGAACATACAAGGAAGCAAAGGTAGGAAGTTGATGTGCAAACTCTTCAAATTTTCGATTCAGATGACTGGAAGCTCCACTCTGATGTTGAGCAAAGATGACCCAAGATTTCTAGTATCCCTTCCTAGCCAAAAGCAATCTCTTCTGGGAAAAAAAATGGGATTATCTTATGCCTGGAATATTTTAACTAACTTTCAAATGGAAATTCTGACATATAATATAAAATAACCAGGTACATGAAAAGAGATGTCAACATACAAGAGAAACAGAAACAAAAAACACCAATAAAAATTAACAAAAGACCTAGAGGGGCCTGAAATATCAGGACTTTCTACTAGACTTTATAACTGCTAAGTGTCTATTTTTCAACGTCATAAAAACAAGATTAAGTATTTAGCAAAGAAATAGAAATTACGGAAAACCACAGCATAGACAATTTATATAAAAATAAAATTTTGAAATAAAATAATTTTCATTAAAATGAAATGGTTGTATTTAACAGGAAGTGAGAAACAAATGAGGCAAGAGTTAATAAACTAGAATTTAGGTCAGAACAAAATATTCAGAAAGAAGTACAGAGAGAAAAAGCAGTAAACAATACAGACAAGAAAGTGAGAAACCTACATTATACAATGAGGTGCTCAAATATACATTTATCCTGAACCAGAGGAGAGATAGAATGAGACAGAAACAACATTTGAAGAGATAATAGCTAAAAATTCCTCAACAGTGATGAAAGACACAATTACATCATGACAATACAAAAAAGCCTATGCAGACACATTATAGTAACACTGGTAAAATCAAAGATAAAGAGACACTTTTTAGGGCAGGCAGACAAAAACATATTGTTCAAGCAATAAAAATTAGAGTAGTACTTGGTTTTTAAATAAACAATGGAAGCCAGAAGTCAATGGGAGATTCAATTATAACCAAAATAGCAATGCAAAAGTAATAAGATGCTATTTTTAGTAAATGGTACTAGATCAGTTCAAAATTCATTTGGACAAAGTGAAACTTGATCCCTCACCTCACACCATAAACAAAAGTCAATTCCAGGAATTTTGTAAATCTAAATAAAAAAGGCAAAGCAAAATGCTTCTGGAAGATAAGACATGATAATATCATCATGCAATTATGGTTGAGAATAATTCCTAAAACAAAATAAATAAAGCACTAAAAATCAAGAAAATTATTATGAATTCAGTTATGTTAAATTAAGGTTTTCTTTACATCAGAAGGCAGTATTAATAAAGTGGAATGAACAAAATTAAGAAAGTGGGAAAAGATGGCCAGGCATGGTGCCTCAGACTTGTGATCCCAGCACTTTGGAAGGTTAAGGTGGGCAGATCATTTGCGCTTAGGAGTTTAAGACCAGCCTGGGCAACATGGCAAAACCCCATTTCTACTAAAAATAAAAAAAATTAGCTGGGTGTGGGAGGGTGCACCTGTAATCCAAGCTACTCGGGAGGCTGAGGCCCAAGAATTACTTGAACCTGGGAGATGGCATTGCACTGAGCCAAGATCATGCCACTGCATTCCAGCCTGGGTGACACAGCGAGACTCTTTCTCCAGAAACAAGCAAACAAAAAGTGGAAAAAGATATCTGTAGTGCATGCTGGCCAAAATACCATGTATCCAAAGTATATATCAGTAACTCCAGCAAACCAATACAAAAGACACAACTCAGTAGAAAATATGGACAAATAAACTGAGTATTTATTTTAAGAAAGGAGAATATCCAAAAAGTCATAAGTTCATAAAAACCTGTCTAATCTTGTTTTGGTAAATGAAAACTAAAATCACAAATAGATAACACTACATACCAATATAAATAGCTAGAATGAATAAGACTGATGATGCCAGATATTGATGACAATGTGAAGCAAATGAAATTCACATAATTCTGGTTGCCCATATGCTAGGTCACAAGGCAAGTCAATAAATTTTTAAAAATCGAAATAATACCAAGCATCTTCTCAGACCACAGTGGAATAAAACCAGAAATCAATACAAAGAGGAGCTCTCAAAACTATACAAATAAAAAACTTGCTTCTGAATGATCTTTAGATAAATGATTAAATTATGACAGAAATTTAAAAGTTTTTTGAAAACAATGAAAATACAGGCACAACATACCAAAACCTCTGGGATACAGCAAAAGCAGTGCTGAGAGGGAGGTTTATAGCAATAAATGACTACATTAAAAAGATAGATCAGGCCGGGTGCAGCTCATGTCTGTAATCCTAGCACTTTGGGAGGCCGGGGCTGGCAGATCACTTGAGGTCAGGAGTTTGAGAGCAGCCTGGCCAACGTGGTGAAACCCCATCTCTACTAAAAATGTAAAAATCAGCCATGCATGGTGGCGCATGCTGGTAGTCCCAGGTACTTGGGTAGCTGAGGCATGAGAATTGCTTTAACCTAGAAGGCAGAGGTGGCAGTGTGCCTAAATCGTGCCACTGCACTCCAGTCTGGGTGACCAAATGAAAAAAAAAAAAAAAAAAAAACTCAAATTAACAATTTAACATTGTACCTTAAGGAACTAGAAAATCAAGAAGAAACCAAACCCAAAGGTAGCAGAAGAAAAAAAAAATACAAATATCAGTACACAACTAAACAGAATTGTGACCAAAAAATATATATAAAAGATCAACAAAATGAGAAATTATTTCTTTGAAAAGATAAATAAAATTGATAGACTGCCAGCTACATTAACCAAGAAAAACTGAGAAGATTCAAATAAGCACAATCAGAATTGATAAAGGTTACATTACAACTGATACCTCAGAAGTACAGAGACTACTACTATAAGCATCTCTATGTACACAGACTAGAAAACCTGGAGGAAATGGATACATTCCTGGAAACGTACAACCTCCCAATATTGGACCAAGAGGAAATAAAAAATCACAAACAGACTAATAACAAGTAGTGAAATTGAATCTGTCATAAAAAAATCACTCCAAAAAAACGTGCAGGAACAGACAAATTTAGAACTGAATTCTGCTGGACATACAAAGAATAATTATTACCAATCCTACTGAAACTGTTCCAAAAAATCAAGGAGAATCCTTCCTTCCTAACTCATTCTACAAAGCCAGGATCACCGTGTTTTCAAAGACAGATAAGAATACAACAACAAAAAATAAAGCTACAGGCCAATGAAGCTGATGAATATAGATGCAAAACTCCTTTACAAAATATTAGCAAGCCCAATTCAACAGCATATCAAACATATAAGACACCACAATTAAGTGGGTTTTATTCCAGAGATGCAAGAATGGTTCAACATACACAAATCAATGTGATTCACCACATAAACAGGATTACAAACCATATAGTTATCTCAATAGATTCAGAAAAAACATTCAATAAAATTCACCACCCCTTCATGATAAAAACCCTCAACAAACAAGGCATCAAAGGAACATACCTAAAAATAATACAAGCCATATATTACAGATCCGCAGGATAAAATTAAAATCTTCCTCCTATGAACTGGAACAAGACAAGGAAGCCCGCTTTCACCATTCCTATTCTACATGGTTCTGGTAGTCCTAGCTAAAACAATCAGGCAAGAGAAATAAATAAATGGAATCCAAATTGAAAAAAAAGGAAGTCAAATAGTCTTATATGAAGAAAACCTTAAACACTTCTCCCAAAGGACTCCTAGAATTGATGAATGACTTTGGCAAAGTTTCAGGATACTAAATAAAAAGGCAAAAAATTAGTAGCATTTCTATACACCAATATTGATCAAAGAACCAAATCAGAACGCAATCTCATTTATATTAGCTACAAAAATATAAAATACATAGGAATACATTTAATCAAGTAGGTGAAGATCTCTATAAGGAAAATTACAAAATGCTTATGAAAGATATTGTACCTAACACAAACAAATGGAAAAATACCTTTCTCATGAAAGAATCAGTATCATTAAAATGATTATACTGCCCAAAGAAATCTACAGATTGAACAAAATCCCAATTATGTTATCAATGTCATTTTTTACAGAATTAGAAAAGAGCAATGCTAAAATTTATGTGGAACCAAAAAAGAGCCCAAATAGCCAAAGCAATCCTAAGCAAAAAGTAAAAAGCTTCAAGTATCACACTACCTGACTTCAAATTACACTAAAACGATATAGTAGTCAAAACAGCATTATATTGGTATACAAAATAGACATACAGATTGATGGAACAGAATAGAGAACCTAGAAAAAGCCACATACCTACAGCCAACTAACCTTTGACAAAGTCAACAAAAATATACACTGGAGAAAGGACACCCTATTCAATAAATGGTGCTGGAAAAACTGGATAGCCTTATGCTGAAGAATGAAACTGGACCCCTATCTCTTACCTTATACAAAAATTAACAAGGTGGATTAAAGACTTACACATAAGACCTGAAACTATAAAAATCCTAGAAGGAAACCCAGGAAAATCTCTTCTGGACATTGACCTAAGCAAAGAATTTATGTCCAAGTACTCAGAAGCAAATGCAACAAAAACAAAATACTAAAAAGCACAGAAAAGCAACAATCAACAGAGTAAACAGAAAACCTATAGAATGGGAAAAAATATTTGCAAACTCTGCATCTGACAAAGGGCTGATACCCAGAATCTACAAATAATTCAAACAACTCAACAAGAAAACACCTGGTATATTTTATAAAATGATATTTTTACCACACAGAGTTTAGATATTTCTGTAATTAAAATCCTTCAGTCTTGTGGTAATGTTGAGCATAAAATAATACTTTCTTAATTTGTCTCTTAATTTTCTAATTCCTGCTTAACTTTCTGGTTTTATACCACATGGTTTGCAGTTCCCAGAACTGTTCATATTCCTTCACTTTTTTGATAATTTGCTCTTTTCTATCTACACCTTTGGCATCCACTTACCAACACTTTTACCTAACCCCAGTTTAGTTGTCACTTTGAAGAACACTAGTAAGGTCCTACATCCAGACTGGGTAAGGTTTTCTATCCTATGTGCTCCTTGATATGATGTGAGCACCCCTGTACAGCTCATATTGATCTATATACCTATCTGTGTATCTTATCTGTTTTAAACATTGTGAGAACTTGTGCTTTTTATCCTTCAAGTCTTGTTAAAGTGCCTGGTGCTCATTCAATATTGAAAAACAAAATAAAAGAGAAAAGAAAAAATCTGGTGATGGGAAAGGGGAGGAAGGAAAAACAAAGCAGTGGTTATTAGGAACTTTGATGATAATGTCTAATTATCCAAAATAGATAACTGTGGATAGTATGTAGAGAATTGTGACTCTTAATTTGCTTTCTTTATAGTAGTGGATGACAGCTACTGCTAAAAGAAACTACATGGACTTAGCGATTTCAAGATTTGCTTCCCTTCTCACCCCCTTTTCACAATCAGGCTCCAACACTTCCTACCTAGGACAAGTTATTTAATCCTTTGTGCATCACCTTTCTCATGTAAAATTCTCACCTTAATAGGGCGTAACAACAAGATTGTTATGAACTTTTAATCTGTTAGTATTTATAAGTTGCTTAGAAGGGAGTTTGGCACAGGGGAAATCTTATATGGGTTCAATAAATAAATATAGAAATTGACATTAGAGTCTTACTATATAATTTATAGGGTGTTTCTTTAGGAATATTTATTTGTATGTGTGTTTGTTGAAGAGCCTATAATTAACTACAACATTTTTTACCACTGAGAAATACATTTTTAATATAAAAGTTTTAGATTTTATAGTAGGTAAAATTAACACATATGATATTTAACATTAAACAATTTAAATCAATGTTTTGACAATTTTTAATGTTAATTTTTTGAACATAGAGAAATACTTGATTCCAAAATTAATGACTTTGATAAACATCTCCTTTGCACATAGAATTATGAAGAAAATACGATTTCATTCTGTTCTCTTGTTATCCATTCAAATTTTGCCTTGTAATTGTAGATATTTTTGCAATTGTCTCTATTACCAACATAATTGGCTAAAAATTATAAAGTAAAATATTTTATATTTATATCCTCATTTCAATTGAACTTAAGTGCAAGAGTTTCAAGAAGTTTTTATAAGCCTGAACTCCCATTTCTATGAAGAATATATTTCACAGTGTATGCTTTTCAGCTTTGTTTGATGTCATTTCTAGTTATAATGGTTCTATAAAAGCTTAGATATGCCCATTTAATGGGGTCGTTATACTATGCATTTTAGTAGGTCTGGTACTGGCACAATTACTGAGGAAACTAGAAAGAAGACTTGTACAATTTTCCCATAGGCCTCAGGAAGTTATTGCTCTTGATGTTGGAAGCATGTATTTAAATCAAAATAGCAAAAGTCGAATAAATGATTCTAAGCATGTTTTTGAACTGTCTACCAGTGCAGCTACATAAATCACTTTGGGCCCATAGGCAGAGGATACAAAAGGATTTAACTTCAGATAGAAAGGAAAACCGTCTGAAGACAAGGAAGAATTTTAATTAAACTGAAAATGTGAATCAAAGCATTAACACTGTTCTGCTATGGATGCTGATTGCCGTAAGACACATCATGCCTCAGATGATAGTAAAATTCAGAAAGTATAGTAGAACTTTATGGCATAAGAAATTTTCTCTGGCCATATGTGATGTCGAATTTCTTTGTCTTTTTTGATAACTGCATTGGTGGGAACATTTATAATTGGGAATAAAAACTTTCTGAAAAGTGCTTTTATCTTGTCTTTGCAAAGTTCCACAATTTAATGGATGTGGACAAAAATTATAATAAAAATGACAGCTAAAATAACAACAAATATGGAGAAAAAGAGAATCATTTCTATTGATTATTTAGGTGGTTTGTCCTACTCACATGCTTTTAGTTTTTGGATCAATTTATAGTAAAAATATCAGTATAGATTTTAAATTATTACTGCATATTAATATTAGATATTTTGAGTGTAAATATGTATTAATTTATCAATATGACATTTAATATATTAATATAACTAATTATATTAATATATGATTAGTTTGTTATATTAAAGTGTCTAATTTTTAAAATTATAATCTTATAAGTAGTCTTTTCCTTAGAGATTTCAATATTGTAAATTATGAATACTTACTGATTTATTTAAATAAGTGTCAAAAGATGGATTTTTAGTGGAGCTAAAGATGGAGAAACAATGTGAGGAAGAATGTGCACTCTAATAAAAGAGAAATGAAGTGGTAGAATAAAGAGACAAGAAGTAACAAGAGCACAAAAAGAATGAATAAAGAAGTTTAGGAAAAAGTAGCAGAGAAGTGAAAGTAACTGAGAAGGCAGATGAAAATATGGAGGGAAATATTAGAAATGTTTTTGTCATTGATTAGGTCTTGAGAATAGTAAACATCTATTATTTCCAAAATTCAATTAGTATCATAAAAATGTTTACAGTTGATGTGCCCATTAATTGATATTTAAAGTCCATCCCCTCGTCAGGCCCCAATCCTTTCCTTCTTACAGCATGAAAATGGTGGAGACGTTTTGTCACTAGATATTGGAGAAATTCATTAGTCATGTTTCTTGTTTCAGTAAAATTCATAGTATCATAGTATCTAATCTCACTTGAATATTTTGTGCTAAACAGTGCTTTTTATTCATATGTAAATAAATCTCAGTACATAAATACATTCCCAAACATTTCTTAATTGCAGGTTTTTCACTTTTCTGAAGACCCTACAGCCATTCTGTCTCACTATTAGAGTGAGTTAACTGCCTCCAAATTTACAAATAATAAAACAAGTTAATTAAAACTTTAAAAATGTTACTATCCATATCTTTCAAAATTTCTCTGAACATTTTCCATGATTTGTCCATGATTTCTAATTTCCAAGGATACACCGTCATTCTTTTTCCAATTTAACATCCTCCTCTCCTCCCCAACAATGGCACCTCTTCCAGTCTATTCTTCATCTCATCCAGCATTCCTTCTGAACTATTCCATTGATCACTTCTTCCATTCTTTCATCTTATAATTACTCATTTTCTTTTTTTCTTGGCCCTCAAAACTTCACACTTTTTTGTTTATTATTTTAATTGACACATAATTGTACATACATATTTATGGATACAGTGTGATATTTTGATACGTGTATACAATGTATAATGATCAAATCGGGATAATTCACATATCTATCACCTCACAATTGGTCATTTTCTATTTATTCCTCAGTGGCTCTTTGGTAAGATCTTCAAACATAAGCAGTTGTAAAATATATTAAAGCTTTTTTCTTTAATTGTGATACCTGATCAAGCTCCCATACTCTCTTTAAGAGTGGTTACAAAATTATTTCCATATCTTTATGTTTTAGTAGTGAGATAATTGAAATTACACTTCTATACTACTTTGACTTTATTATTACATTAAAAGTCAGGAACGAACTCCCCCATTGTTACAGTTTAACCAATGCTCCTAATTCTCCTGCTTGACCTTTGTGGTGTTGATATTACTGTCTAGCCCATTCCTGTTGATATTTCTCCCTAAAATTCAAATGAGATAATTTATTTTTCTTTTCCTCTCTGATGACTCTTTTTCATTCTTTCACTGATTCACTATCTTCTCACATTATCTTACTATAGGCACAGGCTAATGTCCTGTTTTCAGTTTCACTGATTTTCTGCTCCTGTCTTTAGTTATTTCCTTCCTTCTGTTTGTTTGGGTTCATTTTTATTTTTTTATATTTCTTATTCTTCTTCTTCTTTGGTTTCTTGTGGTAGAAATTTAGCTTTGAGATTTTTCTGCTGTTCCGAGCATCTATAAATTTCCCTCTGAGCATTGCTTTAGCTACTTTGTTGCTTTAGCACTGTTCTAGTGCTTTTTCTCTAAGACTGGCTATAGCCACATATTTTGATATTGCTTTCATTTAGTTCTGAGTATTTTCTACTTTCTCTTGAGACTTGTTTTCTGACCCACAAATTCTTTAGAAATGTGCTGTTTAATTTCCAAACACTTGAAGATTTTCCTGTCCTCTTTCTATATTTGTCTTATTTAATTCAATTATGCTCAAAGAAAACAATTAGTATCATTTACATTTTTTAAGATTTATTGAAGTGTGTTTTATTACCATCCCCCCAACAAAATAGCCTGCCTTGTTGAACATTACGTGTACATCTAAAAAGTGATATGGTTTGATTGTGTCTCCACCCAAATCTCACCTTGAATTGTAATAATCCACATGTGTCAAAGGCAGGGCCAGGTGGAGATAACTGAATTATGGGGGTGGTTTTCCCCATATTATTCTCGTGGTAGTGAATAAATCTCATGAGACCTCATGGTTTTATAAATGGGAGATCCCCTACACAAGCTCTCTTGCCTGCCACCGTGTAATGGGTGACTTTGCTCCTCATTTGCCTTCTGCCATGGTTGTGAGACCTCCCCAACCATGTGGAACTGTGAGTCAATTAAGCCTCTTTCCTTTATAAATGACCCAGCCTTGAATAGGCCTTTATTGGCAGTGTGAGAACAGACTAATTGTCTAATACAGTTTACACTAATAATCCAGTAAATTGGTATCAGGTAGTGAGGCACTGCTGTAAAGATACCTGAAAATGTGGAAGCGACTTTGGAACTGGGTAACAGGCAGAGGTTGGAACAGTTTGGAGGGCTCAGAAGAAGATAGGAAGATGTGGAACTTCCTAGAGACTTGTTAAGTGGCTTTGAACAAAATGCTGATAGCGATATGAATAATAAGGTCCAGGGTGAGGTGGTCTCAGATGGAGATGAAGAACTTGTTGGGAACTGGAGCAAAGGTGACTCTTGCTATGTTTTAGCACAGACTGGTGGCATTTTGCCCCTGCCCTAGAGATCTGTGAAACTTTGAACTTGAGAGAGATGATTTAATGTATCTGGTGAAAGAAATTTCTAAGTGGCAACATGTTCAAGAGGAGGTAGAGCATAGAAGTTTGGGAAATTTTCAGCCTGATGATGCAGTAGAAAGAAAAAATTTTCTGGGGAGTAATTCAAGCTGTCTGCGGAAATTTGCATAAGTAACGAGGAGCTGAATGTTAATCACCAAGCCAATCGGGAAAATGTCTCCAGGGCATGTCAGAGACCTTCACAGCAGCCTCTCATATCACAAGCCAGAGGCCTAAGAGGAAAAATTGGTTTTGTGGGCCAAGCCCAGCGCTCCCTGCTGTGTGTAGCCTGGGGACTTAGTGCCCAGGCCCCAGATGCTTCAGTCATAGCTAAAAGGGACGAAGGTACAGCTCAGGCTGTGGCTCCAGAGGTTGCAAGCCCCAAACCCTGGCAGCTTCCACATGATGTTGAGCCTGCGGGTACACAGAAGTCAAGAATTGAGGTTTGTGAACCTCCATAGATGTCAGAGGATGTATGGAAATGCCTGTGTGTCCAGGCAGAAGTTTGCTGCAGGGGTGGGTCCCTGCTAGGGCAGCGTGGAAGAGAAATGTGGGGTTGAAACCCCAACACAGAGTCCCCACTGGGACACTGTCTAGTGGAGCTGTGAGAAGAGGGCTATGGTCCTGCGGAGTCCAGAATGGCAGAATCATGGACAGTTTGTACCGTGTGCCTGGAAAAGCCTCATACACTCAATGCCAGCCCATGAAAACAGCCAGGTATGGGGATATACCCTGCAAAGCCACAGGAGCGGAGCTGCCCAAGGCCGTGGGAACCCACCTCTGGCAACATCATTACCTGGGTAAAATAACCTGGTTGTGAGACATGGAGTCAAAGGAGATCATTTTGGAGCTTTAAGATTTGACTGCCCTGCTGGATTTCAGACTTGCATGTGGCCTGTAACCTCTTCATTTTGGCCAATTTCTCCCATTTGGAAAGGGTGTATTCACCCAATACCTGTACTCCCATAGTATCTAGGAAGTAACTAACTTATTTTTGATTTTACAGGCTCATAGGTGGAAAGGACTTGTCTCAGATGAAACTTTAGACTTGGACTTTTGAGTTAATGCTGGAATGAATTAAGACATTGAGGGACTGTCAGGAAGGCATGATTGGGTTTCAAATGTGAGGACATGAGATTTGGGAGGGGCCAGGGGCAGAATGATATGGTTTGGCTGTGTCCCCATCCAAATCTCAAATTGAATTGTAATAATCCCCACGTGTCAAGGGTGGGGTCAAGTGGAGATAATTGAATTACAGGGGTGGTTTCCTCCATACTGTTCTCTTGGTCATGAATAAGTCTTATGAGATCTGATGGTATTATAAATGGGAGTTTCCCTACACAAGCTCTCTTGCCTGCTGCCATGTAATAGATGACTTTGCTCCTCATTCACATTCCACAATGATTGTGATGCCTCCCCAGCCGTCTGGAACTGTGAGTCAATTAAACCTCTTTCCTTTATAAGTTACCCAGTCTTGGTTATATCTTTATTAGCAGCCTGAGAACAGACTAATACAAAAAGTCTGTATATCCTGCTGTTGTTGATCATAGTGTTCTGTAAATGTTCATTAGATTGCACTTATTCATTCTTCTATATCCTTGCTGATTTTCTGACTAGAAGTTCTGTTTATTACTGAGAAAGGAATGTTAAAATCTCCAACTACTATTTTTGATTTGGTTATATTTCCTTTCAGTTGGGTCAATTTTTACTTCGCATATTTTGCAACCAATTTCATACACATTTAGAATGGTTATTTCATCTTGGTGAACTGGCCATTTTAGCATTATGTAAAATTCTTAATGCCTTGTAACATTTTTGGTTTGTTTTGATGTCTAATTTGTCTGATATTAATATAGACATGTTAATGTTTTATTTTAAATCAATATATTTTAGATGAGTTACTTGTAGACAGAATGCCACTAGATTTTTGTTTTTATCCAACTTACTATTCCTGTCTTTTAATTGGTGTGTTTAGATTTTTTTCCTTCAGTATAATTATAGACATTCTTAGATTAGGTCTACAATTTTATTATTTATTTTCTGTTTATTCCCCCTGTTTTCCCTTTCCTGCGTCTTTTGTATTACTTGAATAATTTGTAGTATTTCATTTTAATTAATCTATTCTGTATATAATTTTTGTTGTTATTCTAGCGATTACAATATACATACTTAATGTTATGCAGTCTACTTTGACTCAGTATTTTAACACTTCAGCTGAAATGTAGAAAACCTAATCCCTCAAAGACCCCTTAACAACCTCTGCCTTTATTGTAACAGTACTAAGAGGTGGGGACTTTAACAGGTGATTAGGTTACAAGGGTTCTACCATCATGAATGAATTAATGCAGTTATCATGGTAGTAGGTTAGTTATCATGGGAGTAGCTTTATTATAAATGCAAGTTCTCTCTCACAAGCACTTTTTGCCCTCCCTTCTTTTTGCCATGGGATAATCCTTAGCAGATTCTGGCAGCATTGGGCTTTCCATCATTCATAATCATGAGCTGAATAAAGTTATTTTCTTTATGAATTGCTCAGTCTGTGGCATCTGTCATAGCAGCAGAAAATGGACAGAGACACAATCTGAACAGAGAAAATGAACAGAAAAAAGAAGAAAGTCTTTGGCAGCTCTGGCAATAATAATAAAAAAAATCAACATTCATGTTACAGGATGTCAGAAGAAATGAATAGAGCTGAGATGACAGAGTATTTGAAGAAATAATAGCTGAAAACTCCCTAAAGTGATGAAAGATACAAACCTATAGATTCAAGAAGCTCAGAAAATTGGGAACAAGATAAACCCCTCAAATTCACCCTAAGACACATATTAATTAAACGTCTGAAAACTAAAAACATAGAAAATAATCTTGAAAGTGCTCTGAGAAAAACAAAACACTGCCTGTAGAAGAACTTCAGCTTTAAAAACTGTATATTTTTTGTCTGAAACTGTGGAGACCAGAAAGCAGTGATACAATCTATTTTAAATGCTGAAAAGAAACCCGTGGAAATTGTGCATCCTGTATACAGAAAAAAGTTTCTCTTGAATAAAGCTTAAATAAAGGCATTATTAGCTGAAGAAAAAATAAATAAATTTGACATTAGCAGATTTACCCATAAAGATGAGCTAAGTAAGGCTCTTAAAACAAAACAATAATAAGAACATCTGGAACATCAAGAAGGAAAAGAACAATAGAAAAAGAAGAAATATGGGTAGAAAATATAGAGTATTCTTTTCCTCAGAAGCTTTATAAAACATTTTCATGATTAAAACTAAAATTATAACATTATATGAACAATAAGACAATGATATTTAAAAGTTGGGAAAGTAAAGAGACAAAAATGGAAATAATGTGGTCATAGTCCACTTGAAGTTGTAAAATGTTAATACAAGTAGACTGTAAAAGTCATATTTGTATATTTTAAAATGCCACTCAATCAGTACAAGAACTATGCAAAAAGAGTGAAAAAGACTGTAATTTAATGATGCCACAATCCTAAATATAAGTTCAAGTAATGTACAGAAAGATAAATATAACAAATAAATGAGAGAAAAATAATAATACAGAAAGATAATTATAAAATGGTAGATCTAAGCTCTAACGTATCAATAATTACTTTAAATGGAAGTGGTCTATACATACCAACCAAAAGAGAGATTGGCAGAGTGAATTAAAAAATTACAATTCAACAATATGTAGATTACAAGAATCTCACTTTTAGTGACATGGGTAGGTTGAAAGTAAAGGAGTGGAAAAAGAAATACCTTATAAATATTAGCTAAAAATTAGAGTGTAGACTTTGGAGCAAAGAAAATTACTTAAGATAAATAAGGATATCATATAATGATAAAAGGGTCAGTATAATGGAATCCAACAAGAAGTTAAGCAGAACTACAACAAGAATATCTCTACAAAGATGTAAATTAAACAATAAATTTCTATATAATCTATGGTCAAAGATGAGATTTCAAAGCAGTTTTGAAAAATATAGGTAACTAAATGAAAATGCAATTTATAAAAACATGTGGGGTTCTGTTAAACAGAAGTAGGAGGAAAATTTATGGCACTTAATGCTTACATTTACACCAAAGAAAAATCTGGAGTCAAAAATGTAAGTTCCTTTGTCAAGAAATAAGAAAAAGAGAAAAATAAACTTAAAACAACTATAAGGAAGGGAATAATAAAGATAAATGCAGAAGTCCATAGCAATGATAATAGAAAAATAATAGAATAAATAAGGCAAAAAGCTGATTCTTAGAAGTAAGAAATCAAATTGATGAAATTCCAACAATATTGACAAAAAAATTAAAAAGGCATGAATTGTCAAAATCAGGTATAAAACAAGCAATGCAACTACAGACCCTTCTATCATTAAAAGAATAGTCCAGGAATACTAAAAACATCTATACTGTCATAAATTTAACTATTTAAATAGAATGGGTCAACTCCTCAAAATCTGAAAACTGCATAAAAAACCTTGGTAAAATAGATATAGTAGCCTCATAACCATTATTTAATTTGATTTGTAATTTAAAATTCCCCAAAAAGAAATACCTTGGCTCAGTTAATTTCACTGAGGAATTCTACTATATATTTAAAAGAGTAATGAACACCAATTTTACAAATTGTCTTCAAGAAGATACAAGAGGTGGAAATGCCTTCCAACCCATTTTATGAAGTCAGTGATACTTTGATTCCAAAACTAGACAAAGATGATATAAAAATTGAAAATTACAGATAAATATTCCTCATTAATTTAGACCTAAAAAAGTAACAAAATAATAACACACTGAATACAAAAATGTATACAAATAATTATACGACATGACTACATAGGATATATTCTTGTTATTCAAGCCTGGTTTAATATTTTAAAAATCAGTCAACATAGTCCACCTTATTAACAGACTAATGAAGAAAAGCATCATGATTATATCAATTGTTGCAGAAAATGCTTTTTATGAACCTATTTCCATTCTACCCTAATTCATTTTCATAAAAAATCCCTCAGAAAACAAGGAATAGAGGATATAGAATAGCCTAGGCTTGAATAAAGAGCATCTAAAGGATCTGATAGTCAACATCATACCTAACAGTAAATGACTGAATATCTTCCCCCTAATATTCACAAAAAACCAAAATGCCTCTGCTTTTATACCATTTATAAAACATAGTATTGAAAATTATAGTCACCTCAATAAGAAAAGAAAATAATAAAATAATAAATAATAAATACAAGACATGAAGATTGGAAAGTGAAAACAAAATAAGATAATAAAAACTGACAAATGGCATAATTATCTATATACAAAATCCTAAGGAATCTATAATAAACTCCTGGGACCAATAAGTACGTGGAGGAAGGTGGCAGGACACAACATAAATGTATAAAAGCCAATCACATTTCTGTATACTAACAATGACAATATGAAAACTAAAATTTAAAACAATGATATTTAAAATTGCTCTGAAGAAAATAAAATACTTAGTTATATACTTAACTAAACACTTACAGTATCTGTATGCTGAAAATTAAAAATGCTGATGAAATCAGTCAAAGATGACTTAAATACTTGGAGAAACATACCATGCTCATTGAACTCGAAAACTCAATATAGTAAAGGTATCAACTCTCTTCACATTTATGTATGTTTAATGCACTTCCTATCAAATCTCCAGTAAGTGATTCTATAGAGATTGCCAAGCTCACTGTGAAATTTTCATAGAAAGGCCTAGGCTCTAGAAAAACTAAAATAATCCCAAGAAGAAAGATTAAAGTGAGACATTAATCTACCTGATATTAAAGATTACCATATAGCTATGGTAATGAAGACAGATCAATGAAACTGAACAGAGCACCTGCAAATAGACCCACACATACTCAGTTGATTCTGAAAAAGATGCAAAAGCAATTTAATGGAGAATAACCTTTTTTGCAAATGCTACTGGATAAATTGGATATCTATGGATATCTATCTCACAAACCAGCCAACCAACCAACAAACAAACAGGCCAGGTGTGGTAGCTCATGCCTATAAACCCAGTACTTTGGGAGGCCAAGAAGGGAGGACCACTTATGGGAAATTTAGCTCAGAACAGATGTCATACAATTAAGTTTAAAATTTTAAAGTATAATACTTTTTTTAAAAATTGAAAGAAAAAATTTTGCAATATGGTACTACTAAAAAAATTCTTAGATTTGACATCAAAGTACAATTCATTAAAAATAATCGATAAATTGAACTTCATGAAAATTAAAATTTTGCTCTACAAATTAAATTGTTTGCCCCGCAAAAGCCATGTGAAGAAAATGTAAAGACTACAGAGTGGGAAGACTATTTGCAAACAACACAAGAAAAGGACTATTATCTAAACCATGTAAAGAATACTTAAAACTCAGCCATAAAAATACTATCTATACCAGGGTGCGGTGGCTCATGCCTGTAATCCCAGCACTTTGGGAGGCCAAGGTGGGCGGATCACAAGGTCAGGAGATTGAGACCATCCTGGGGCAACACAGTGAAACCCCATCTCAAATGAAAAAAAAAAAAAATAGCCACGCATGGTAGCACGTGCCTGTAGTCCCAGCTACTCGGGAGGCTGAGGCAGGAGAATTGCTTGAACCTGGGAGGTGGAGGTTGCAGTGAGTCTAGATCACACCAGTGCACTCCAGCCTGGGTGACAGAGTGAGACTCCATGTCAAAAACAAAAAACAAAACAAAAAAAATCTATTTAGAAAATGAACAAAAAGCATGGACGTTACACCAAAGAGAATACACAGATGATGAATAAGTGTATGAAAATATATTCAGTGTCACTAGCCAATAGAGAAATTCCAGTTAAACCCACAATGAAATATTACTACACACATATCAGAATGGCCAATGGAAAAAAAAATGGTAACACCTAATATTGGTGAGGTTGTAGAGAAACTGGAGCACTCATAGATTGATCATTTGACTGTAAAACAGTACAGATTCAATGGAAAACAGTTTGACAGTTTCTTATAAAAGTATGCAATTACCATATGACCCAGCAATTGTACTCTTGATAATTTATTCCAGAGAAATTGCAACATATGTTCACATAAAAACCTGTGCACAAATGTTCATAGCAGCTCTATTCAATATAGACCAAAATGGGCTCTTTACAGCTTTTGTCTATACTGAATGAAGATGGAGTCCAGGTGTCCTTTAATAGATGAATGTTTGAAATATTGTAGTAACCATATTCCATGTACTACTTATCAATGAAAAGGAGGAAAGTGTTATTCATTCGATCATTTGGATTAATCTCTAGGAAGTTATACTGAGGAAAAAAATCCTAAAAGAATAATATTATATGATTTTATTTATGTAACATTTAAAAAATGTTATTTTAGAATTTTGGAAGTAGAGAAATGATTAGTGGTTTCTTAGGGGTGAAGGATTGGTTAGAGGATCTGAGGAAACGGTTATGGTTACAAAAGAGCAACATGAGGGATACATTTAGTGATGAAAGTCTTCTGTGCTGGTGGATACATGAACCTATGAGAGTCCAACATTGTATACAGCTAAATACACACAGGAGAGACAAATACAGGTACAACTGGAACATTTGGTGGATGGGTGGGTTTTATCAATATCTTGTTTATAATATACTATAGTTTTGAAACATGTTATAGTTTGGGGTAACTGGGAATGCTGTACATAGATTCTATCTTAAAACTGTATGTGAATCTAATGATGTCTATAAAAATGTGAATTAAAGTATTGTTTCTAAGTATGTGTATGTAGGGGTGGGTTTGTGTTTATGTTTGTGTGTTCACATATATTGAAGGTGGATGTCCCAATCCAAGTTCATTATGTCTCCCCAAATTGCTTCCCCTTCTGGGATAGTATCTCAGGATATTTTAGTGGTTAAATCATGGCATGACTTGGAGCCAACAAATCTGGCTTTGAGTGCTGATTCTGCTATTTACTAGTTTTTACTTTGATAAGGTGTCTTTAGTCTCTTCAATTTTCAATTTCCCCATCAGAAAAATGCTGTGTTTGTGTTTTTTAATAGAAAATAATCACCTTTGTAAATTATTTAGCTGAGTTCTTTGCATATATTATTTGTTTATCTGTATCTCCAACTAATGACATTAATTTTTCAAGATACCTTTCTTCCGGAATTTATCATGTTCTGAAATTTTTTATTTGCCTTTTATTAGTCTTCTAGTACTTAGTCTCTTGTGATTATTGTAGTTAAATGCATTAATTTTATTATACTTTGATTGTTGAAATAATCTCTTAAATATCTTCCACTTTTTGTTACCTGGCGCTGGATTACAAAAGTAATTTTTCTAAACATGAGTTAGATAATGACAATGTAATGTATTGAGTTATTTTATTTCCGTATGAAGTGGACATGTAGAACAGAATAAAAGACAAAGGCACAGGAAGGAAAGTCAGACTACCTGAGTACTCTCTGACCTTGGCAACTCCCATTAACTTTCTGAGCTTCAGCTTCATAATCTGAAAAATGAGTTTAATAACAATAACTACCTCTTAGGTTCACTGTGAACATGAAAAGAGATGATTCCTCTAAAGTGCTTGGAGGAGTGCCTAGAACCTAGTAATCAGCAAGGAAATGAATAACAAACATTCACAATTGGAAAGGATAATAGAAGTTTGTGGAACACTGCAGAGAATGATACTGTTTAGGAAAAGAGACTGAGGAATCATAAGTAAGTGAACAATTGTTGGATATAATCATCTTATTTCATGTTATGCTGTTACCTGGAAAGAAATAGTAATTCTCCAACAAGATTCTTTTGATTACACAGAGTTTAGACCCAATGATAATTTGTGCTAATATTATTTGCAACAGTATATCACTTTCTTCATTTTGATAGATTACAGTATTAACCTGTCTGGTAACAGTGAATAAATTAATTGTTCTTCAGAGTCTCTTTCTGACCCACTGTCCTTTGAGTGTACATGAAAGGTTTTGACAACTTAAATATTATTTAAATTTTCTGTAAGACATTATTTCTCTGTTATGGTTATTTTACTCCCTCTATCCATCTGGGTGATATTTGGCAACATTTGGAAACATTTTTGTCTGTCCACCTCAGGGAATGTAATGAGCACTTACATACATGACTTCATTGCTGACTCACACAGAGATTTGGCTATTGATTGCTTTATAAATATCAGGATTCATAATAATTGTTTTGAATTTAAGAGTATAGCATGCTACTGTGAAGTTTTATGTGTACCTAAGGATATTGCAAATTTTAATAAATGGAGGAACCCCAAATTGTATTTCTTAAAAAATAAGAATAACTTGTTTTTAACTTGTATATATTAAAATTTAAATTTATATACAATTGTTTTTCCAATGGAAAGCTAAAGACCACAAGAGGGCAGGGATAATGACATAAGATTTAATAAGTGTTTAAATTAATAAATTAAATTATAAAATATTAGTTGATTTGGGTTATGATGTATAGTGAGAATAACACTTCGGTGGTATAAATAATCATAATTTTCTAAGAATTAAAAATACACAAATAAGACTCAAATAGAAAGAGCCATTGTAGAATCGGGTATTTGGATTTTCACTTTGAACCAATGAGATTATCAGCTACATTTTTTTCCATGTGTTTCTATTTGTGCGTTTGGTAAAAATAAATTGTAAATATATGAATGCTTGAAGCCTCTGAGAATATTTTAAATCTCCTGGGAAAAATGTACGCTGAGTTTGGGTGTGATAGACAGACCTTCAGGCAAATCGCATTGGTTTCCATCTCCTGGTGTCTATACCTCTGTGTAAACCTTCCCCCTTGAATGGGTGTGAGACTAAAACTTTTAAAACTTATTTCTAACCAATAGAAATGAATATGCATATATATATCATATATACATGGCAAAAATGATAAGGTGATAGAAGGTCAGTTCTGTGATTACGTTACCTTACATAAGATAAGGTATGATGTATCGTGGCAAAATGAAATAGAGATTCACCTTTCTGGCCCAATGAAGTCAACAATCAGTTTGGGGGAGCCTATGCGGCAAGGAACTACTGTTGGTTTTTAGGAACTGTGAGTGGTCTCTAGGACAGGAAAAACCCCTCGAGTTGATAGCCAGCAAAATGCTGGGACTCTCAGTCATGAAGCCATAAGGAAATGAATTCTGCTAAAAGAAAGAGCTTGGAAGTGGGTTCTTCCCCAGTCAAGATTCCAAATGAAAAACAGTCCACCTAACACCTCCACAGTAGCCTTACGAGACCCTAGCAAAAGTACTCAGCTAAGCCATGCTCCTGACCACAGAAACTGCAAGATAATAAAATGTGTGTTGTTTTAAGCTGCTAAGCCTCTGGTAGTTTGTTATGCAGCAACAGAAAATTAATACAGTGGGCTTTGGTTTTGCAGATCTATCTATCCTCTACTTATTGTGGGATTTTAGGTATACACTGCAAGGCATGAGCTTTTAAAATATATGTGAGGAGTTTTTCAAGTATAATGGTCTAGTGCATCAGCCAGGCTTTCATCACAGTGAAATCAACAGAAAGTCTCAATATTTAAACAAAAGTGGGTTAATATGAATCTCACTTAAAAACAAGTGAAAATTAGTGTTTAGAACTCTGACTTGTACCTAATCCATTTTTTTTTTTTTTCTTTGCTCGGCTTTCTGCTTTTAATGAAAAAATGTAGTTCAGAAATTTTGAAAGACATTTTGTTATGCATAGGTATAAATTGGAGAAAAAATATTTTAGATGATTCAAGAGTGAATGAGTCATCAACAGATGGTTTCAGTTAAGCCTTTTCTCAAAACACATACTTACCAGGGGGTAAAACAACTAGTGCAGATGTCTGGTTTAAACAAATTTGTTCTTTTTGTTTGTTTTTTAAAATGTAACTCAGGTAAATATAAATGTTTTAATTTGGAATGGAATATGTTATAAAATATTATATCTGTCACGTTATAGCCACACCACAGAAAAGTAGGTGATTATATTCAAGGTATTAAATATTTAGAGCAGGTCAAAAAGTGGGAATATGTAAAATCATGTTTGCATGTTAAAGGACCCTAATATTTTCATACAAATCATAACCTAATAAAAATCCTGGCTATGATTATGAATGTTTTGTTTGAAAGAAAGAAAAGAAAGAGTGAGGTTACACACATTTTTGGCCAACTGATATGGTTTGGCTCTGTGTCCCCACCCAAATTTCATTTTGAATTGTAATCCCTTTGTGTCAAGGGAGGATCCTGGTGGGAGGTGATTAAATTATGGGAGTGGTTTCCCCCATTCTTTTCTCCTGATAGTGAGTGAGTCTCAGGAGATCTGATGGTTCTAAAAGTGGCAGTTTTTCTTGTGCATGCTCTCTCTCTCATCTGCCACCATGTAAGAAGTGCCTGCTTCCCCTTATGCCTTGATTGTAAGTTTCCTGAGGCCTCCCCAGCCATGCAGAACTGTGAGTCAGATAAATCTCTTTCCTTTGTAAATTACCCATTATCAGGAAGTTATTTACAGCAGTGTGAAAATGGACAAATACACCAACTAATCAGCAAAATATTATATATTTTATGTTTTCTAATTGTGTATTGCAAAATAGTTTAGAATACCTAATGGGAAGAATGCAATAATATTCTAATAAAACTAGTAGAAGGAGGTATCAGATATTTCTCAAGTTGATTTTATAATTCTGGTATAATGTTTAGGGTTCTCCAGAGAAACAGAACCGATAGAATATACGTATTCTTTTGTATTATTTCAAGGAATGTATGCATTATTTAAAAAATGTATTATTTTAAGGACTAGGCTCATATGATCATGGGGCTGACAAGTTGAAAATCTATCAGGCAGGCCAGTAGTCTGGAAATGCAGGCAGAATTTCTATGTTATAGTTTAGAGGCAGAAATCCTTGTTCTCTGGGAAACCTCAGCTTTTGCTCTTACGGTCTTCAACTGATTGGACAAGGCCCACTCACATTATCTAGGGCAATCTTCTTTACTTAAAAGTCAACTGATTATAAATGTTAACTACATCTACAAAATACCTTCACAGCAACACTTAGATTATTTGATTTATTAACTGTACTATAGTATTGCTAAGGTGACAGAGAAACTGATAATCACATCTGGTTTCATAGTTTGCTTTCTTTTAAATGTATATACATATATGTACACAAATTACATATTATACATGTAATATATATTTCTACATATTAATTCAATTATTAGTTGATTGATATAATATCCATTAATACTAATATGTATTCATCAATATTATTTTAATTGATATATTATGTTTTATATATTCATTAATTCAACTTCATTTATTAAACATTTTCTATACTGTGTTCTGAGACCCAAACAACAAATAGGGTATTATTCTTATATATTGGAGAAGTTCAAATTTCATTGAGATGAAATATAACTCAAGATTTTATGAATATTATTATAGCATTCCTAGTTTTCTATTTGAAAAAAAGCCCTAAATTGGAGATCATTTATTAAAAAATTATAGGGTAACTATATGTGCAAGGCACTGGACTATATATGCCCAGTATAATTTAAGGGTTAAAAAAACAAAGTGTCTTTCCCCAAAGAGTTTAAAATCTACTGGGAATTGTTTCAGCTTTTAATTTGGCCGCTATGTAATACAGGACATATTACTATAATTTGAAATTCAGTTTTCTTATCTGTGAAATGGGAATTGAACTGAATAGTATTTCAGTAAGATTTTTTTATGATTCTAAAACATTATCATTTTCAAGACTGTATAGAAAGTTATTCTTTAGTGGGTAGAATAGATGCATTATTTATATTAATTTGGTTTCAAGTAGAAAAATAGCAATTGATAGCATGTGTTTAAGTAGTGAGCTCTAGATATATTTTCTCTTATTTAGATCAACATCTAAATTGCCTTCATAAAACAATAAAAATTAATCTCAAAGACTGATAGAGAAAATTACCAATAAGTAGGAAATGCAGTGGCCAATAGCAGAATATGTTCTTTAAGTTTGCTTAAGCATTAGATGAACAAAACTTTTTTGAGATAGCTAATTTGTTATTAATTATATATAGGAAACAATATCATGTGAGGCTTGAGGATTTGAAAAGCTGTATGTGTTCAAGATTGTTCTTTGCAAGTCATGTTATGTTTGTCTCCAAATTAAATCTTGTTTTAAAATTTGGCCATCTGATAATAAAGGGGACCCTTCATTGTAAAATAGATATTATAAGGATGTAAGATTTTAAAAATATTTGAATGAGATGATGTACTCTAATTCTTTGTATTAATTTTAATTTTAAAAATTACACAGGTCAATAAAATGATCACGATGCAATTGGTAGCATGCGTAGTTGATGATTCATGAATTTGAAGAAAAATGATACACTATTTTGTATATCTTTTCTTGTTGAAGAAAGACCAAACCTTCCATTCTCATACTGAACTGCTTATAATTTTCAATGCACATTGATGTTTCATTCTTCATATTTGCTTTCTATTTTCATAGTGATTGGAATGGAATGTGATCTCCATCACTCAGCCATTATCCTGCCCTTTGTGGCCATAGCCTTTGACTCAGGCCTGAGTTCACCACAACTTATTTTTACAGTGATCCTGACATGCAGCCAGTCCACTTGGCAGTATTTTCACTCTTGCTTAGCTGATTTCAAAATGAAGATTCTTATTGTTTCTCTTCAAAGCATTTCTAGTTTCAGCAAGAAACCTTTTAAAATAAAACTGCTGTTATGCAAATGACTGAAGACAAAATGCATTTCTTTTCCAATTCCCTGATTCTGTCTCAACTATTAAGTTCCGTAGAGCTCTCCACTTTTCAGTCTTATTTATAAAGATATTATCAAATCTAGCAATATTTTCTCAAGAAATTGCTGGGCAGTGAGTGCTGTTTTTGTAATGGTGAATGGGTTCACTGTTTTCATATACTGTGTTGTAGAAAATATATCCAATGTGCGTGTAGCAAATGCTTGTCTTGTTGGGTATTAAATGACTGAGTTGTTTATGACTATCAGTGAGGCAAAGGGAACATTGCAAGGTTTGGGACTGGAGTTATTTTCTTTCTGAGTTTTGATGTTCTCCTTTTAAGGTTTTGTTTTGCTGCTTACTCTATGCATTATTTCATTTCAGTTTTTTTTCTTCCTTGGTGGACTTTTTACAACCTACTAGGAGTTGATGGGCTTCGAATTTTCAAGGTATAATTTAGTAGTTTTCTCTCAATCACAATGTTGAGTGACCATTTATTTATTTATTTTCACAGAACTAGTTTTATAACCAGGGTGGTTGCAAAAATAAATGGTAACTAAAGTATGTAAACTCATCTTGCTTGTAATTTTGGTTTATAGCTTATCCTAGTGGTTCCCAAACTTTAGTGTGCACCAGAATCACCTGGTTTAAAACCAACCAGACAGCTGGGCCCCACCCCAGAATTCAGTAGTTTTGAGGGGTGGGGTCTGAAATTTTGAATTTTGAATGACTACCCTGCCAGTGCCACTGCTGCTTGGCAAGAGACCACAGTTTGGAAATTACCTCTGCAGAACATGAAAGAATAGTAGACGCTAGTCATTTTGTTCAAATAAAATAGCACACTGTCATCTACTGAAGAGGGCACAAATGCCATTGTTCTTAAGAAATAGCTGTGACTTTCTCTTCTTAAAACAGTATACCTTCTTTAAGCTTAGCTCTTGCATTCTGTGAATAAAACTCGAATTGAAGGAATGGCCATATTTCTGACAAGTCATGAGGCTTACCAAGGTCAATTTCATTTGCTGTATCACTTAAAATACAATTCTACTTACAATTGCCTGGCATGGATGATTGCACTTTTTTTAATGTACACAATACATTTGACACTGAAAAATAAGAAGCTATGAAAATAAGGTTGATAGCCAGTAAAGAAGTTTTTCCTTAAATGGTTGCAATCTGCCAAGAGCTGATAAGGAAAGAATCCTGTGGGGACAATGACAAAAAACTTAAAGCCATCAAACCCATGTCAGCACTAGGCAAGAAAACAAATAGAATTCCAGACAATTCGGAACAAATACTACAAATCAGAGACCATACTTTAACCTTCTTTCCATCTTACACTTTTGAAAGACAACTTAGAAGTACAAAGGATGGTGAGCAACTCCACGCTAACAGTTAACATTGAGCCTTTATTTTGACTTTCTTCTGTTGAGCTGGAGTTAAATTTGTCTTCAGTAAAAACTTTTCTCAGCTTCTCTATGGTGCATATCATATTCTCTCTAATGTAAAATGTTCAAGAAAAAAAACTGAGGCTGAGCAAAGGTAAGTTAATTATTTAAAATTGTGTGTTAATTATGATGAATTAGAGTAATGAAGTTATGCTTAGCAGATTTCTGTTGTGCCTTTACATTCTCTGTTCTAAATGGTTTTGAAGTTATAAAGTATTATTGGAGAAGGATATTACCATATGAAGTTAAAATTATTAATCTTAGCTTCATGGATTCATAACCATGAAGTAGATAGTTAATTATTCCTCATTTTTCACATGGTATTATATAAAAGGTATGTCACAGATTTATAATTTTTTAAAAATTTTGACATTAAAATGAGTTGTGTGTCAAATTTTGATGCTACTTCTTACACAGAGTACTTAAAATGAATGGGAACAGAAAATGGATCAACTGGAGTTGTTGTGACTTATGTTATCTTATAGTTTACAACATTTTAAAGTTGTTCAGCTAAGGTAGATGGGCATAAAGCTAATAATATCAGTATCTCTCTATCATTGAAAGATTGCCATATGCAAGGTAGTACTTCCCAGGCTGTGAACTGCACAAGTTCTTTAAAATGTTTTACAGATGACATCTCATGGAGTTTGTGGAATTTTAGATTTAGGGAAGTCAAATAACCTGAAAATCTCATGCAGATGCTAAATGCTGAAGCTAGAATTTGAACTCATCTTATTCTTTTAATTATACTGCCTTATTACAAGTTTATATTAATGCATTCAAGGTTATCTATATGTGTGAACAACCTCCTCCTGTTGATAAAAAGATACTAATACAAATGATTTCCCAAAGTGGGATTTTATAAAAGACTGCATAGAAAGTAAATGCTGTTGAAACCAGGTAGGGGTGGGGATAGCCATAGATCTTTATAGTACAAATATATTGGTATATTACAGAAACATCCTGCTTAGTTGAAATGCAAAAGTGATCAAGAAAACAGTGCATCGTTTTGTGGATTTATAAGAGACTAAGAAATCCAGGGTGAGATAGCTCAGTGAACGGTGAATATAGTGAATGTCTGTGAAATAAGAGGAAATAAAGACTCCCTAGCATAGAGCAAAAGATATTGACTTTAATGATGTTTTTCTTTTTCTCATGTATTTTTTTTTCTTGTTCCAAACTGTAAAATAATATGTGCATTTGTTTTCTGCTAAATTGTTGTTTTACTGAATTCACTGCTTAAATTATCAATGATAAAAGGAGTTATTTCAAAGACTTGGCCAAGGCAGCTGAAGGTAGGAGAATAAACCAACTTCTTGCAAATAAGACCAACAAAAACAAAACAAACCTAGAGTGGTGATTACTGATAAGGTTGGGCTCTGTATCCCCACCTAAATTTCATGTTGAATTGTGATCCCCATTGATGGGGAGGGACTTGGTAGTAGATTATTAGATCATGGGGGCAGATTTCTCCCTTGCTGTACTCATGATAGTGAGTTCTTATGAGATCTGGTTGTTTAAAAGTGTGTAACATCTCCCCTTGGTGCTTTTCCTCCTTCTCTGGCCACATAAGATGTGCCTGCTTCCCCTTTGCCTTCCGCCATGATTACAAGTTTCCCGAGTCTTCCCCAGTCATGCTGCTTGTACAGAGTGTGGAACTGAATGGATTAAACCTCTTTTCTTTATAATTTACCCAGTTTTACTTATTTCTTTATAGCAGTGTGTGAATGGACTAAGGCAGTTAGTGAAGGAAAGCTTCTCTCGGTATTGTTATGGTGTTTGGGCTCAGTTTTACTCATTGTCTTGTAGAAACTCTGAAACAAATCATCAGCCTCTAGCAAGTATAGTTTGAATTAAAGATAGAAAGTATAAAGCATGTCTATTTTTCTTTTATTTAATTTCAGTTGCTTGAGAAAAGAAAAAAAAGAAACATGTAGATAAAGATAATTTATTCAGAAAAGTAGTCAAGAAAATAGAATGGCTTCAATGCAGAATATTTGAGTCATTTTAGAAATAGCATCAAACTGGCAGAAGTTTGAATAAAATGACAATGATGTAATAAAATAGCAAATGTACTATATTTCAATAATAGAAGTGGTAAATCATTTTAAATAAGTTAATTATAAAGGTAAATTTTTACAAAAATGATAGGGCCAGAGAGATATTAATTTAAAATTATGTGAAAAAAGAGACATTGAATAGGGCTATAACTTTATCATCTTGATATCACATAGTATTGATTCATCAGTAAGGAAGATTTTTTAAATTTATGATACTGTATAAAATACTTGAGTTTAACTAAGAAAGATCTCATTAAATTATTTTGTAATCACCAAACTCGGGTATTTTATCAAGATAATAAGCATTCTAATGATCAGATAATCCCTTAAAAGATCTTTAGGTAGCCAAATGAAAATATGCAGGTACAAATTGTTTTCTTTCAAGCAAACAGTATTATTACACCCTAGTTAATTGAATCCCCAGAACTGATTACAATATTACTTCCTTCCATGAGTATACATTTAATAGCAGTAATTTTCCTTCAAAAAAGTAATGTTAGATTAACAAACATTGACATTGGTCTAAAGGGGACTTTTATACATCTAAGAAATAATTGTCAGTAGCAATTAAGCTGTTTCACAGTTAAAGCTTACTGAAGGAAGCAGGGAAAAATGAACAAAGTATTCTGTAATACGAAATTTACCTACTGCATACCTGGATCATTGAAAAAATACATACTTGTAAGAAATATAGAGCGGGCAAGAATGAATTAAAATATAGGTGCCAAATATGAAGTAAGATCTACGTGTTCATTCATTAATTCTGACAATATATTTATAGAATGACTAATGTGGCCTTTTTGTGTAGAGCTTACATTAATTCAGTTTTCTTGGAGAAAATATTTAGAAGTTTAAAATGTTTGCTCTGTAGAATGAGAGGTGCAGTTGACTGAAGACATAGAAATAACTGAGAGCACAGTTGAGATTGGAGAAAATGAACATGGTACTCTTCAAAACAAACTGATGTAATCTAGAAGCATTCAGCAGCCTCTTGATAGCCATAAAGAATGCATACAATTTACTGCATTAGTTTGAGGTGTAGCAAAGTGGTAGATGTACGTTGAAGTGTTGTGTGAGCTTCAGTTGCACAAAAACTTAATGTAGAACTGCAAGAGAAAAAGTCTATTGACTACATGAAATTTTAACATCAAAAGGATAGGTGGAAAAATTAAAACCAGCAAACAAAACTTGAATCAGAAGTATAGGAAGAAAATTAGATCAGAAGAACATTAACACAAACAAAATTGCAAAAGAGATGTTAAAGAGGAAAACTATTATTTTCATTTTCAATGCTCCAGAAAGCTTCAGGAAGACTGGGTACAAATGTTAGGGATGTCAGGAAAAGTCTCTCAGATGTTGTTATTTCTATGTTTGAACCAAAGCAAGGACCAGATCACCAGTGTACTTAATTCATAAATAGAAATTGGTGGTGCTTTATCAACACTGCTGGTGAGAAAAATCTCATGTTTTTATTGTGGTGAAATTCACATAGCATAAAATCAATCATTGTAAAGTGTGAAATTAAGTGGCATTTTGTACATTCACAATGTTGTACAACCCAAAGCCTCACTTTTAATAAGCGTAGTTTGTCTTGAAACATAAAATGAAAAAGCCTGAAGAAATCATATAGGGAAAGTATTGACTTGTACCATAGACCCGAAAGAAATGAAAGAGAACGTTTGGAGTAGGTATGGGAATGATTCCACTCTTTGCTGACTAATGGATTGAATTATGGTCTAGGATATCTAACAAGAAACAAGAACATCTCCATCTGGTAGCAAAGAACTGACTTTGAAGGAAACACCCACAGTGCTACTTCAGCTAATCAAGGATTGTAGCAAAGCTGTGGTTTTCTTGATAGCTTTATGTCCCCTTACAGTTGTGCATACTTTATTTTCCAACAAGTACCATCTTATTTGGTATTATAAAAATTTTATAGCATGCTAGGTCTTTTTTTTCTTCTACTTTTTTTTTTTAATGGAGCAATTACGTCTTGCAGAACAGGCTATTTTAAATCATCATTTAAATATAAAATATTTTAAAAATAGAGTTATAAAATGATTTTCCTATACCTGCAATTAGTGAAATTATTTCTGGGAATTATAAGCTCAGGAAATAATTTTAGTGTTAGGAGGATATTGAATGAAATGGAAGAACTGTCACATACAAATGATGAGATTAGATAGATTTGGTTTTGTGGTGTCATGATATATACTGGCTTTCATCCAAGGTTCCTGGCTCACAACTTCTGTAGCCCTTGTTACAGTCTTTTGTTATAATGTTGGGTGTGTTAGGCCTCAGGCGCAGGCCTCTAACCTTCTCTTTCCCTCCTTTCTCCTACCTTTATCTCACTGACCCCAGGCAGGACTCTACTCTTCCCCGGCCTTTCTGATCGTGGGCCTTAAGACCTTTCCCAGAGATGGTCCTGCCCTATATTCTAGGCGGAAAGAATACTGATGTCCTGAAGCTTCCATAAAATCCCAAGAGGATTGGGTTAAGGGAGCTTCCAGATAGGTGAACACATGGAGATTCCTGGAGGGTGGCACACCCAGGGAGGGCATGGGAGCTCCACACCGTTTTCTACATGCCTGCCTATGCAACTCTCCATAGATATCCTTTGCAAAACCAGCAAATGTAAGCAATTGTTTCCCTCAGTTCTGTGAGTTGTTCTAGCAAATTAATTGAACCAAAACAGGGAGTCATGGGAACCCCAATGCCTGATGCCAGTTAATCAGAATTTCAGAAGCCTAGAATTGTGACTGGTGAGCAAGGGGCAGGCTTGGGTACTGAGCCCCACCCTGTGGGATATGCTATCTCCAGATAGACAGTGTTGGAATTAAATAGGAGGGCACTCATCTGGTGTCCACCGCTTGGTGTGTGGGGAAACTCCCCCCTACATTTTGTCACGGAAGTCTTCTGTGTTGATTGTTGTGACATGAGAGTAGAGGAAAACCATGGTTTGAGAAAATTTTCCCCACACAGGTTGTCTTAGGGGAGAAAACAAAAGCTAGCAGATAAATGTAGAAAGAGAAAAGAAGACGGTGATGATGGTAGCCTGGTGTGCCAGGGAGCTGTTGCTTTTTCTGAGTCGCTTTATTCCAGGCTCTGCCAATGGTCGGCATGGCCCATGGAAATCAATGAGAACTTGTTCACCAGAAAAAACATGGAGAAAACCCAGGAAAATAGTAAGGGGAAAAGAAAAGAGGATAGGTTGACTACCTCTCAGAGAAAGCATAGGGACTCTGAGCTCATGCAACAAAAGCAGAAGGCAGCTAATGAGAAGTCTATGCAGACAAAAGAAAAATAATGACTGGCTATTTGGAAAACATGGGTGCTACTGCCAACTGGGTGTGTCATAAGCTTTAAGGTCAAGATTCTGTAGAGTGAGTAGTCATTACCTATATTATGACTTATACTTTAAAAACTATTTTAAACTTTACCTTTCAGCTTGACTTAGTGTGATGTTTTAGAAGCATTCTTCAAAGAATAAAACACTAACCATAAAAAAATGTACAAATATGAAGATTGAGAATAAGAGTGGAGGCACAGATGTGGGGAGTCCAACTGCTGGTTGTTTTTAATAGGAGAACTTGGTTAAGTATTTACACTGCTTTCTTTTATTAAAAACCATGATGACCTGATTCAGATAGTTTCCCTTCTGCTATGAACATGAGATCATAGATGAAACAAAACCTTCAAAGTAAGATCTAACTAAACCCCAAAGAATAAAGGAAAGATTCAAAGAGCACAAAATATAATAAAAGTCAACATGGTGAGAGCCGATGGCACTGCAGCCCACAGTAATTTTTACCCTGTATTTAGGCATGAAAGGCTGAGTGTAGGCTTGTCATTCACACAGGAAGACCAGAGAGACAGCCTCAGGCTGTTGCAGGTGGGTAAACTGGATTTTCTAATCCTGCATAAAAATATGCATGAAAATCTTTTCATAGAGATTCTCCATTTATGAAAAGTGACCTAGAAAAACTTTACATACATACAAAGAGATTTGGCCTTAAAATTTTTGCTCTGCCTAGGGTCCTAGGTATAAAGGAGGGAAGAAGGGAAGGCACGTATAAAAAATCAAAGCCCCGGGGCCCAAACATGTCCACATTTAATTTTTTTTCTGTCTAAAATCTTTCCAGGACCGTTGTAATCCATATATCCTCATCAGTAATAAGAAAATTGAAATAATAAAATCAGAGAAAAAGAAAAAAGTTAATGCTGAAAATGAGCTCACACAACTGGATTACATGATACGATTAGAATCTTAGTAGATGGAAATAAACAGAATTAGGCATTAAAGTATTATAAATATGAAAATCAGAGAAAAACTTCTAACTAAATATGCTGAAGTTTATTGATGGGATAACAAAATAGAATTATATATATATTTTATAATATACATATTGTTATATATTATTTATATTTATTATGAGGAATTGGCTCATGTAATTATAGAAACTGAGAAGTCCCATGATCTGCTGTCTGCAAACTGGAGACCTAGGAAAGCGAGTTGTGTAATGTAGGCTGAGTCTGAAGTTCTGAGAACTGGGGAAGTCGATGATATAAATCCTAGTTCAAGGGCGGAAGATGACATGAGATGTCCCAGTTCGAACAGTGTGGCAGAAAAAAAAAGGGGGGGTAGATTCCTCCTTTCTTTACCTTCTGTTCTAGTCAAGCCCTCAGAGGATTGAATGATACCCAACCATGTTGGGAAAGGTAATCTATTTTACTCAATCCACCAACTTAAATTCTAATTTCATTTGCAAACACCCTCACAAACATACCCAGGGAAAATGTTTAATCTAGGCACCCCATGGAGCATTCACATAGATGCATACCATTGTCTGTCATACTCAATGAGCAGACTAAGAAGATTAGGAAGAGCTAACCAGAGAATTAGTGACCTGAGAGGTGGCTCTAAGAAAACTACCTTACATACTACAGAGAAATTTAAACAGATGGTGTTAGTAACTGTAGGGCACACTAAGCGTTTCCTGGGATATTCATGATATTCTGCTTCTTTATCTTGGGACAGATTCCGTGAGCATGGTCACATTCTGAAAATTTGTGAAGCGGTACAAGGGAGAATAATATATTTCTATAAAAAGGTTAAAAAAGCTTATAAGTACAAAAAATATGAAATGTAACATTTTAAATTGTAAAGTGAAAAAAATTATATAAAAAATTTCTAGTAATTTTAGAGAAGTAAAAATGGAATTAAAAACAAGGAAAAGAAACCATGAGGACCAGAAATACAAAGCACAAAATAAGATGGTTGAACTAAATCTAAATATAAATCTACCTATTTAAATACGGGAAATATTAGCTTTGATAAAATAACAGCATTTTATTTAAAATAATCATACCTAAAACGTAATGACTAAGAAATTTTGAAATTCAAGAAATAAAAAAAAGTTGACCAAGTATTAATTGCATAAAAATATTAATGTATAGACTTTATTACAGATAAAAGAAGTCATTATAATAAAAATAATTCATCAGTCAGACCTCGTAATCTTATATCTAAATATCTGTAATTCAGTAATTACTTAAAATTATTTTTTAAGAGAGGCTTTAACATTGCTAAAAGAATTAAGAGAAGATGAATTTTAACAATGGAGAAATAAAGCTGAGAGGAAGAAGTGGGATGTAAGGGGAAAAAGAACGCATTAAATTGAACTTATGTAACATTCTTCAAGTTATGAGTTTAAGCAGAATTCAAAGTAGAGCTCATTGATCATTTAAAAATATGAAGAACTGAATGGAAAGAATGTATGATAGTACACTTATTAATACTTGTGAAATGCAGCAAAAGCCATAGACATTTACAATTTCAAGTATATTTTTTAAAAATTAAGAAAATAAGAAAATGTGAGCTAAGTATTAAACTCAAATAGTAAAATAATAATAGTACTTGTAAAAATGTAGAAATATGAGATAGTTATGATAAAAAGATTTAATATTAGATTAATATTAAAAAAACCAAATACTATTTATAGGTGTTACTAATATACAATTTCCAAAAGGACTTATCACAAAAAGATAATAGGCTTAATTTTTAAATAATTGAGACATAACTATAAGTATAGCAAGATAAAAACAAAAGTAAATGGAAGACAGCTTTGTTTGCAATATCAAGAATTGGAAAAAACTAAACATCTATTAACAGGGGAATAGATAAATACGTTTTTCCATAGGTATATGATGGAATATTATGCAGTAGAAATTAATGAACATATACCTGTGTGGATAAATGTCAACTATAAGGCTACATAAAAATCCAATTCTAAGAATACATATAGATGACACCAGTTGAATACATACATACATACATGTTAAACACCAGTTTAAACATACATAATGATATTAGCTTTAAATCTTATATCATCAGATCATGCTAGCCATTCCTCTATTTTTGCTCCTACCTGACGTGTAAAAGCTCTCTGATCAGTTCCCAGTATTAACTTAATCTTTTACTTTCTGATTTCCCATCACTTTCTCCAAAACTGGTGCTGTCATAGTTCTTGATGATTTAAAAGACAACCAATTATCTGCCATTTTCTGGCATCTCAGTTCCTGTCAGTTCTTTTATCTAATGATCTTCACCAATATCTCCACTCACAAGTCTAACACTCAGTCATTGGGCTCTCCAGCCATTACTTCCTGTCTTTGTGGCTAACGCTCCAGTATTGCCACAGCTTTGATCTCACTATGATTTACTGTATTAATTTTCTAGGGGTGTCTTAATAAAATACCTTACTACCTAGTTCACTGAGAAGAAGGAGGCAATCAGAAGAGACTTTCTACAACCCCCACTACAATTTCTAATAACCTACTTGCATTTGAACTCATATTTTCAACTTCTTCTTCTGCATGTCTTTCACCTTCATACTTATGAACTAGATCTTCTCCCTATCTTCCAAAGTCTTTGTTTTAGTGATTTTTTTTTCGCTCAACCATTCCCTTTCTACTGGAACTTTCCTATAAATATATAGACATGCTGTTGTTTCTCACATTTTTAAATGGCCTCTTAACCTTGAATTTCTCAAATACTGCTCCACTTATCTGCTTGTCTATATCCATGATTCCCAGTTTATCTTCCACTATTCTCTACTGAACTCCTACCAGCAAGACTTCATTGTTACTACCTAACCAAAATGGTTCTTATCGAGGTCACCAATGACTTCCAATAAGAGAATTCCATGGTTATTTCTCAGTCCTATTTTACTTGATCTGTTAGCATTTGTCATATTTGTTACTCTGAGGACATCACACTCTCCTGGTTTTCCTTCTTTCTCAAAGGATAATCCCAATCCCATAACTGGTTTCTCCTCATCTCACAATCCCATTGTTGTTGCTCACTGGGAGTTAGTGCACCTTATAATGACATTTTGATCAATAATGGGCTGTACATAAAATGATGGACACATAAAATTATAATGGAGCTGAAAAATTTCTATCTAGTGACACCATAACCACCACAATGTCATTGTGCAACCCATTACCTTTGCTATATTTAGATACACAAATACTTACCATTGTAATACAATTACCTACAGTATTCAGTGCAGTAACATGCTGCAATAGGTTTTTAGCCTAGGAGCAATAGGCTATATCATACAACCTAGGTGAGCAGTAGGCTATACAATCTAGCTTTGTGCAAGAACCCTGTGTGATGTTCACACAACAACAAAATAGCCTAAGGATGCATTTCTCAGAGTGTATCATTATTTAATGATGCACGACTGTATTTGGACTACTTCTCCTTACTATCATGCTAATTCTCTTGAAGCCCATTCAGGGTCATTTATATGGTAATGCTTCCAAATTTTATATTTACAATCTTCTTTCCCCTGCAGTCCAGCCTCATATATACAACTGTACCCTTGGTATCTTTGCCTGATATTACAATATACATATTTAATTTAGTGTGTTCGAAACTGAGCTCCTGATCATTCTGCTGCCACTGCCTCCAAACATGCTCTTTTAATAGATTTGTTTGCTTGTTTGTTTCTGCTAATGATAGTTCTCTTTCCAATAGCTCAGAACTAAAATCTTGACCTATGCCATCATTATCTTTCACCTGGATTATTTTAACAGCCTCACAAGTGAACTTCCTGCCTTCTATCAAGCCCACCACTGAAAAACAAAACAAAAACAAAATAAATCTAGTCTATTTTCAACATACCAGGATTTTTTGATTAAAATATCAATGATATCATGCCTATTCTCTGCATAAAATTCTACCAACTGGTTACCATCTGACAAACAGTTGTTAATAAGTTATTATGAATGCCTCCAGCCAGTCCAAATCTGTACACTCCTCTAGACTCTTTTGTCTCTCTGATTTCATTTTCTGCTCCTCTCCTCCTTTCTATATTTATTTTTTTACTGTTCTTTATATATATCCAGTATATTTTCAATCCTTCATTTCCTTTAACTACTTACTCAAGAAACAATACATTGTCTGTGAAACTTGACACGGACCACATTTTCCTTTTATCTCTTACCCTCATCTAACATATTATATATTTTAGAAATTTATTTTGCTCACTGCCTAACTTACTAAAATGCTATCTTTATGAGAAGAAGGATTTTGGTCTGTGTTTTGTCCTTTGTCCTATTTCTAGTAGCTAGAATAATACATGCACTTAATGTAATAGTATATACCACTTAATATTTGTTGACTGAATAGATGAAAAATACGTGTGTATATGTATGTGTGCACTATGGATATATAAATATATAGCAAACATGAGGATCTGTGCATGGAAAAAATAAACACCAAATTGGGGAGCTTCATCTCTTAGGTGGATAAATACAGGAAAGAAGCAATCTGAGGAGTACACAAGGAGATTCAAAATATTTGTGTTTATTTCATTAGTTTAGTGAAGAATATATGAGTATTTGTTATATTATTTGTACTTTTTTGTATGTCAGAAAATTAATTTTATATGAAAGTAATGACATACTAATCATACTGTGATCTAATTAGCAACTACTTGGATAAAATTCTATTATGCTATGTTGTCTTCTTGAGCACTATCTTAAAAATTCCATGTATGTATTTAAAAAGTTGCTTGATTTTAAAAATATCCTTCATTTCTCTATTTTTCATAATGTTAGACATATGAAATAGAGTAATGGCTTTAATTTTATTTTTCAAAAGTTCTAGCATCTGTGTCACTTCTCTGTCAGTTTTCATTAATTGTTTTTTATCCTCATTATAGGTCATAGTTTTCTTTTTCTTACTACATCTGTTTCTTAGACTGGATGCCAGACAATTTGAATTTTACATTCAAATGGTGCTGTATAGATTTGATTTCCTATACATGTTTTTGATTAATTTATTTGAAACAGTTGAATCCACTTTGTTCTATTTTTTATTTTTGATTTGTTAGGTGACTCCATAGCAGTGTTTACTATAAGGCTAATATTACCCATTACTGAGGTAAGAGTCTCCTGAATATTCCATCGAATGCCCTGTATATCCTGAAATTGTCCAGTCTTGATATTTACTGCCCTTTGTGAGTACCAGGCACTGTTTCCTCTAATTTTATTGAATGATCTTTCCCACAATTCTAAAGTAGTTTCCTCATATGCATGTGATGCTCAGTACTTTGCTGAGTACTCAGAGGAGACTCTGTAGACAGCCAGAATTTTCTCCCTGTGCAGTTTTCTCCTCTCTGGTACTTTCTCCTGCAAATTATAGCCACTTAGTCCTCCCCAGGGCCTCTACTAAGCTTCCTCAACTCAGGGAGTCTTCAGGACTCTGTGCCAAGGCTGGAACCTTTCTCAAGGCAATAAGCTGAAATAAATGTAAGATTCCTCCGGTTTGCTTTCCTTCTTTCGGGTATCACTTCTGTCTGGTATTAAGTGTCTTAAAAACTATTGCTTTTTTTCTTTTCTTTTTGTCTTGTCTTTTGGTTGTTTCAGATGGGATTATAAGTTTGTTCCTTATTATTACACCTTGACCAGAGCTTGTGTTTTATTACTATCACTTTCAAATATATGTACTCTTTAATCGTATTTGATTTTAAAAATACGTTTCTTCTTTCTTCTGCTTTTTCATTTCTCCAATATCTTTATGCATTTCCCCATTCCATCTTTTGCTTTTCCTCTGCTTTTTTTTTTTTTTTAACTGTGGTATCTATTGTTTTTTTTGCTTTGTACTCCACCCTCCAATTTCAACCCCAGTAACTACTGGTGTCTGAGAGGTTTTGTTTTGTATCTTCCATTTGCCTAGGCAAACAGTTCTGAGGTTTTTTATTTCTAACTTTAGCTGCTCTTTCAATGTTTGCATAACTTTTTATAATTTATTTTTCCCTCACTTATATGTATTAAATCAATGCTTTCATCTTCTTTTTTGTTGTGTGTTTCTGGTGTTTTTCCATTATTTATTAAAACACCCTCTAGTTTCTTTTTATCTTTTTTTTTCTTGGAATACACTTGCATGGAGTTCGATTTTATTTATTTTATTTTTTTGCAGTATTTGATGTTTAAATGATGTGGGTTTTCTGGGAAGATTAGCTTGGGCACATTTTCAAACTTTTTGTTTTTTTAAATCACTTGCTATCTGTGATCTACTCCCACAAAATCTAATGTCTAATATTTTGGCCCTGCTCAATTTCAATTTTGTGCTCAGTATATGGTCTCTATGTGATCTGTTTTCTTTTATAAGAGAGACTTAGCTTGATATTCCTAAAATTTTCAGGGGAATATACTAAGATAGCAATATTAGATCTTTTAGGTCTGCTCACAAGTTTTTTCATTGCTATTAATTCAGCTCCTGTGAGAAATTTTCCTAATTTCACTGGTCATTCCCAGCTGCATCTATTCAGGTTGCCACTCAGTGTAAAACATGCTGCTTGAAGTGATAAGAATAAGTTGGCTTTTGGGGGAGGAAGGGTATTTCCATGAAATTGTGGATATTTTTGCATTTCATTTTCACGCTGTCATTCCCAGTTGCTACTTTGGTGGTTTGACCAACTCCATTTTTATTTTCAGATTCATCAGGCTTCTGTTGCCTATTTTTAAAAAGATATAATCAGATGTTAACAAGTGTTGACTTGTTTAATTTTTAGAAAAAGTGTGGAGGCAATTTTAATATACTCAATTTTACTATGTGTATAATTTTGACAAAATAAAGCAAAACTTACAAGAGAAAAAGAAAATTTAATGAAAAATATATTAATAACCATAGTAAGAAATAATATACAAGGATAAATCTAACAAAGGAAATCTTTATCCATATTTCTGGATAAAGTTTATAAACCTTTTGAAGGAAATAAAAGTATGCTAAATAATTAAAGATATATACTGTGCTTGTGGGTGACAAAACTTAGCATTACAAAGATTTTGTAATGCTTAGCATTACAAAGATTTTGGCCAAGCAATTTTATTCATTCATTGTATCATAGAATCTCATCAAACTCTTTGTTAAATATATACTAAAGTTTAAAAAATTGCCAAAATATTATTAAAGAAGAAAAAAAGAGAGCTTGTCAATATTTATTGTAATGATAACATTTGTATGATTACAATAATACATTAGTAATATACAAAAGCAAACTTATGGATACATACATGGTAAACTTATTCAAGTGAGGGCAAGGATATCATATAAACTGAGAATGTTTATTTATGTGAAGCAAAGATGAGGAATGTGATTGTAAAGATACACAAAGAGACTGCAACTTCATTTGTTAATGTTTTAGTTCTTTAATAAATATGGGAAGTAAAAATGGACAAATGTCTACATCATTAAATCTGAATCATTATTCTTAATATGTTAAAATTTATTATTCTCTTCCTTCTTTTTCACTTTCTCCTCTGCTTCCCTTTCTTTCTTTCTTTACCCCTCTTTTCATTGTTACTTCTCCTCCTCCTTCTCTCCTTTTCTTATTTCTTCCTCTGTCTGTTGTCAGGAACTGTGCATTATTTTTCAAATATATCTAAATTATTTGGTTGTTTTTGATTTGTCATTAGAGAGTGATCCAGGTTCTACAAGAAAAAGAAAATGTTTATATTGTTCTATTGCTCTCCTCTAACTTCCTGTTTTTATTTTGTGTGGTAGTATGAATGGAATCTATGAACAGAATTTATGAGGAGAAAACAGCTGTTAGCAGCAAAATGATAGAGTTCATTAGCTGTCCTTACAATATGCATTGTGCATAATTGCATGGTTCAAGTTTTAATTTAGTTTTAAAGTCTTTTAAAAATATATTGGTAATTACCAGACCACCAGGCACTAAAACCCATGATGAGTAATCAGTTTTGGATAATACTTTAAGTACTGCAAAGCTATTTGATTCCTTAAAAGGAGGCAGAGAATACAATATTAGGTAATAAGCCTAGCGAAAAAATTTTCATATATGGAAAAAACTAGCTATCTGGAATTTCTGTAGTCATTTTTAGGAATTGTGTTTGAGGCAGGGCAATAGCAACACGAATAATATGGTGGACAATGAATATCTGTTACTCACCTGGAATGAGTGAAAAAGTGTTTCATGAAGTGAAGCTCATATTCAGTTACACATGGATAAAAGCATGTCATTCTGAATAGTGGGGTGAGGGGGGTCTATTACCAATGAAATGTAATAGAGTGGAGTGTGAGGAATACTGTTTTATGCATTATCTTTTAGATTAAAACTGACATAGCACAACTAATGAAAGTTGATCTGATATTTCTCTTAGCATGTTAAAGATATCTATAGAGATAAAAATAGAAAAGAAACACATTAAGCAAGTTCAATGCCTTACAGTGTTTTTAGTCATGGCCCTATAGGAGAATGATTCCACCATGGCACCCTGGCAACCTTGCGCATATCCATAAAGGCCACACAAACAAAGATTTGAACCACAGCTAACCTGAGTCTTAGCAGAATGCCTTATGAGGCTCCTGGAACATAAGAGGATGGAATACATGCAGGGAGCTTCTACAGGGCCGTTTCCCACTCACCTTGCGTTATCTCCTTGTTATTTTAAAACAATTTCTCATCGCCTCCTGAATTTTGATGAAACTTCTGGAGTGCTGCACTCAGAAAAGAATTTCAGAAACATAAGTTCACTTAGTTGCAGTCTAGAGTTAGAAACAGCAACAGGGCATCCTGCTACTTACACCAAGGTGTACTGTTTTGTTTTAGTGTTGTTTTTTGTTTTACAACAAAGCATAGGAAGCTGGCACCTCTTGCTAATCTTTTTCACTTGGTAAAGTAATAAAGTAAATAATAAAGTGTTTGAATCTAAAAGTGGTTCACTGTGACTTTATCAGGCTTTAGCTTTGGCCTGGACTTGATTTTTGTGTGCTTGACAACTTTAGCTTAAGAAATTCATTTTGCATCATTGAAAGAGGGCAACAGCTTATCTTTCAGCATTGAATCAACAAAGTTGTTAGTCTTATTTCATGAGACCTTGCATTCTGCCCTTGGGACCACAGACACACACTATATCTGTATATCCGTAATACAGTCCCTGAATGTTCTCTGATATCCAGTTCTTATCCTTTCATTTCGGTATACTATTTTGTCTGGAGATATGGTTCTGCCAGGTCTCACTTCCACTCTTCCAGGAAGTTAAATACTGCTCTTGAAGTGCAATTTTTACAAACAGCTGTCTATATATATACACACGCACACACATATATGAACACACACGTCTATATTTTGAGGCAGGGTCTCACTCCTATCACAGTTTTTATAAACAGCTGTCTTTATATATATATATAATATATACATATATTTATACACACATATATGTGTGTGTGTATATATATATATATACACACACACACACACACACATACATACTTTTTTTTTTTTTTTTTTTGAGGCAGGGTCTCACTCCTATCACCCAGGCTGGAGTGCAGTTGCGTGATCTTGGCTCACTGCAACTGCAGTCTCGACCTCCTGGGCTCAGGTGATTCTCCCACCTCATTTTCCTGAGTAGCTGGGACTATAGGTGTGCACCACTATGACCGGCTAATTTAATATTTTTGTCTTTTTCGTAGAGATGGGGTTTCACCATGTTGCTCAGGCTGGGCTCAATCTCCTGGACTCAAGCTATCCACCTACCTTGACCTCCCAAAGTTCTGGGATTACAGGCATAAGCCACCATGCTCACTGTCTTAACATTAATTCAAGTATCTCGGGACCTAATTACCCAACTGGAAGGAGCACCTCAAATCACCTGTTAGATTGCATGATTTTTAGTTTTAATGAGCCTGTCTACTTTTGAGCCCAAGAATTGGCAGAAACTATGTGGCAAAATATATAAAGACAGACTGAACTGAATAATTGAAAGATAAGCTCTCTGAGAAAAGGAATATGGTCTTATTTTTACTGCTATTATTTTTGAGCATAGAATAGTATTAGGTACAACATAAGTACTCAATTATAATTTTTGATTGAATAAAGAAATATTAGAATAGCATAACATAACACAGCATAGACTAGAACAGTTTGTCCTGAGGAATGGTGAAAAACTTTCTATTATTTTGAAAAGGTACTAATTTCAGTCTTATGATTTAAAGTGTCAAAGAATGACACTGTCAAAAGGAGTTTATATTACATGGTAGCTAATTTTATGTGCTGACTTAACTGGGCTAAGGAATTCCCAGATGGCTGATACAACATTATTTCTGGGTGTGTCTATAAGGGTGTGTCTGGAAAAAGCTGACATTTAAATTGGTAAACTGAGTAAAGAATATCACCCTCACCCACGTAGGTGGGCATCATCTGATTTATTGAGAGCCTCAATACAGTAGCGAAGTAGATGAATGTGCTCTCTAACTGAGCTGGGGCATCCATCTTTTTCTGTCCTTGGAAATCAGGCTCTTGGTTTTCAGGCCATTTAACTTGGGATGGGTCTTATATAATCAGCTCCAGTTGTTTACAGGCCTTGAGACTCAGACAGAATTACAGTAGCTTTCCTGGGCCTCCGTCTTTTAGACAGCAATTCATGAGACTTATCCTCTATAATCATGTGAGCCAATTTCTTATAATAAATCTCATTATATCCTTATGTATGCTATTGGTTATGTTTCTCAGGAGAATCATGACAAATGTACATGCATCTTTAGTACCCCAGAGTATTTGTACTGGGTAAGGAGTAGAAGGTGGAGAAATCATTTTGTTCTCTCTTTTAATTGATGGTTTGAGAAAAGAAGCAAGAAAGAAAAAGTAAAAATTTATCTACATAATTTTAGTAACAAAATTTACTACTATGAATGCTACTTTCTATTATAAGGTAGTGGGTTTCATGTAGAGATACAGGTTTACTAAACCATTTGTAAAGAACACATAAGTTGGTAAGAGAAATGCTGACCTGAACTATTAGGTTGGTGCAAAAGTAATTGCAGTTTTGGACCGTGAATTTTAAATCATAACTAGGCTCAAACACAGCTTTATTAATCAAAATAGGAACCAATACAATCAACACATTTTTGCCAATGAGAAATAAGTTCGTTTATTCCTGTAGCATAAAAATCCATGCTTCAAGATTCTACGAACTCTTGGAAAGCATTTTCTGCATCCTGCTGGTTGTGGAAGCATTTTCCCTGCAAAAAGTTGTTAAGATGCTTGAAGAAGTGGTAGTCAGTCGGCAAGAGGTCAGGTGAATATGGCAGATGAGGTAAAACTTTGTAGCCCAATTCATTCAACTTTTAAAGCGTTGGTTGTATGATGTGTAGTTGGGCATTCTCGTGAAGAATGGGCCCATTTCTATTAACCAATGCTGGCTGCGAGTGTTGCAGTTTTTGGTGCATCTCATTGGTTTTTAAGATATAATGATTTTGCCTGGATTCAGAAAGCTGTAGTGGATCAGACTGGCAGTAGAACACCAAACAGTGACCATGACCTTTTTTTGGTGCAAGTTTGACTTTGGGAAGTGCTTTGGAAGTTCTTCTTGGTCCAACCACTCAGCTGGTCTTCGCCAGTTGTCATATAAAATTCACTTTTCATCACATGTCACAATCTGATCAAGAAATGGTTCGTTTTTATGATGTAGAGTAAGAGAAGATGACACTTCAACAATGTTTTTGATTTTTGCTCACCTCATGGGGCACCCACTAACCAAGCTTTTTCACTTTTCTAATTTGTTTCAAATACTGAACAACCACACAATGGTCAAAGTTGAGTTCTTCGGCAACTTCCTGTGTAGTTGTAAGAGGATCAGCTTTGATGACTGCTCTCAATTGGTCATTGTCAATTTCCAATGGCCAGCATCGGAAATTGACAATGGAAAAAACACTCCATCTTCAAAGCTCTCATCTCCTTTGTAAAACTTCTTGAATACCACTGCCCTGTACTTCCTTAGCAGTTCCTGGGCTAAATGAATTATTGATGTTGCATGTTGTCTCCACTGTTTTACAACCCATTTTTGAACTTGAATAAGAAAATTGCTCAAATTTACTTTTTTCTAACATCTGTAGTCTAATCCGTTTAATACTTTTGCAGTCTAAAATAAACACAAATAGCAAATAATGTCATTAGCAAAAAAATTAAGTGAGAACTTCCCATTAAAATGATGTATAAGATAACCACATTTATTTAAGAATGTATTGCAGGCCGGGCACGGTCGCTCACGCCTGTAATCCCAGCACTTTGGGAGGCTGAGGTGGGCGGATCATGAGGTCAGGAGATCAAGACCATCCTGACTAACATGGTGAAACCCCATCTCCACTAAAAAAATACAAAAAATTAGCTGGGCGTGGTGGCAGTCGCCTGTAGTCCCAGCTACTCGGGAGGCTGAGGCAGGAGAATGGCGTGAACCCAGGAGGCGGAGCTTGCAGTGAGCCGAGATCACGCCACTGCACTCCATCCTGGGTGACAGAGCGAGACTCCATCTCAAAAAAAAGAAAAATGTATTCCAATATCAAATGGCAAATTTCAACAATGCAAAAATGCAATTACATTTGCACCAACCTAATAACAATCTTTTATTTCTATTTTTGTTGGAAAAATTTAAAATAAAGAACAAAGACTGAAATACAAACATATATATTCCATCTCCAGAATTACTGTCAATTAAGATTTTATCACATTGAATTTCTGTTTTTTCCCAAATAATAAAATATTACATACGTATCTACAATTTGTTTTATCTACTATCATTTTTTTCTGTCCACAGCTATGCCCACAATCACTGCTATCACTGCAATAAGAATTGCAAAAGTTGGACATAGGGATGAGACAAAGATTTGATTCATGAAAATAACTTTCTTTTAGAGGGAAGTGGGCTGTAAATGGAATTCTAAAAATTCCATCATACCTTCCAGGAGAGGTGGGTTACCTCTAAACTTAAGCAAAGTGAGTAGAATTTCCTCAAGATTCTTTGGAAGTGGTGGTTTGATTTGAGTTTTCTGTTCTTCTGGAAATGTACAGGACAAAAGAGACAGATTGACTAAATGCTTTGATAATTCGGCAACAAAGTCTTACTGATGCTTAGGAATCAGCTTCTACTCTCTGAATGTATTCAGACAAATAATCTAAAAGTTTTCTGTGGACCAAATGAAAAGTGTGGGAAGTTACTGTCTTTAATTTTATCCCATAGAACCATCAAGAGGAGCAAATAGCAACAAATAAGCTTTGGCAGAGGAGAGACGGGGTGAAAAGCTAGATCCCTAGTAGGGAGAAAGCAACTTGACAGAAAAGAGTACATTCACCCAAGCAAAGAGAATTTTATGACTAAACTAAACAGGTAGAGGGGAAAGTTTATAAAGGGGTTGTATAGAGGCAGAATTGTGTCCCCTCGAAATTCATATGTTTTAGTTCTAACCCACAGTACTTCAAAATGTGACTGTTATTTGACAATAGGACCTTAAAATAGGTAATTAAGGTTAAACGAAGTCTTTACAGAGGGCCCAAATCCAAAATGAATGTTTTCCTTATAAGAATAGGAGATGAACACAGGGGCACACACAGAGGAAAGACCACATGAAGTCACAGGGACTTTCTTTTCTCTCTTTAGCTTATAGTCTAGATGCTTAGCAACTACAAGCCAAAGAGAGAAGAGAAGGAAGCCTCAGAGTACATTAACTCCGCTGACACCTTGATCTTGGACTTTCAGCCTCCAAAACTGTGGAAAAGTAAATTTCTATCATTTAAACCAACCAGTTGGTGGTACTTTGTTATAGTAGCCCTAGCAAACTAATACTATATGATAGATAATTATGAACATCATTCATGAATAACTATGCAGAAAAGAACATGGCATCAAAGACCATGAAGCAAAACTTACAGAAAATATGAGGATAGTTATAACAAACATTATTTTAGTTCTTTACTGAAGAAATATCAAATAATAATAAAGACATTTATTACTTAAATAATTAATTTGAGAAATCATCTTGATTGTAGATTTTTTTCTAATGTCTACTGAACAATCACAAATAATAACCATATATAATCGGATTCAGAAGAGAAGGGGAGGGTGAACTTCGGAAGAAATAGCTTCATTATAAATGAAGGAGATGAATGTGCTAATGGTTGGAGAGGAAAATAGCAACAAGAGAGATTGCTTGCTTAAACAATTGTGCTTTAAATAATAGAAATAACATCATGAGAATAATCTAAAAGAAATCAATTAGCAATATAGTGGAAAAGGAGAAGACTTACCCGAGTCTAGTGCATGAGTAGACAAAACAGAATGTCATCTAGTATAAGAATGAGCAGCTGGTCATTGCTAAGAGTGCAGAATAATAGGAATGAAGGCGAGTATATGTGACGAGTATAGATGTGGTTATTAAAGGTTGCTGATTGTCTCTTCTGATTATTTTTGTCTTATCAGTGAAACAGAAAGTGAAATGATACGCTGAGTGAAGGAGATTTTGAAGATGTAAAGAGCAGAAAGATAAATGAAATAATCACCCTCAGGGTTAGGAAAGTGAGTAGCTTAGGAAAAGTTGTAAGTTTGCCAGGGATAATTAAGGGCTCACTTGAGTTTGGTGAGGTGAGACTCATGAGCATGATTGTGTGTTTCATCCCGGTCATGTCCAGATGCTAATCTGTTTGCACAGAGTAGGTAAAGATTTGGACTTAACCAAATTTGTGTGATTGTTAATTTTGGTTTTCCACAATGTGGTATTCTATTATTTGTATCAAACAGAAGATCGCATGTGTTTCAATTCATCTAATATCTTGATAAAAACTGGTCTCAAAAGTTTTCTGTGCAAAAAGGAACTGGGGAAATGACAAATAGCAATGGGAGAAAAGCAAACTGTATGTGCTTTAACATTTTCCATAAGTATAGATTACCTGTGTGATTTATAAAGTGTCATAAGTGTGTTTATAAATAATTTGAATATAAAATAACAAAGTTGAATGAAGCAAATTTTACCTGTAAGATTAATATGAAATTTTACTAAAAAACACAGGAGTAATAGACGACAATAAACTAAGTTTGGGCAAATGATTAAAAATGGCTACTAAAGCCAACAAATAGAACAGTCCAACTCAAATCTAAATATCAGAGTCAGTTTTAAGATAACTATAGTGTTTATATCATGAAAAATTGTTATTTTCCACTTCTGGAAATGTACATGCATATTTAGCTGTCAGATTTTAAGGTTGTGTGTACAAAAGCTTGTTCAAGGGATATATAGCCAGTGATTAAAAACAAGAGTGACTAAACCTTAAAGAGAATGATGTATAGGAAGTTTATAAAATTTGCAAACTGAGCCTTATAGTTTCAATAATTTTATGAATAGTAATTGTCATTTGTTGAGTTGTATCACAATTCATGACATGGCATAAGTGCAAAGAGAGCATATGTGGTAAATCACTTTGCTTCCTTGAAGTGGTAGAGACATGTATAAAGGGGAAAAATTGACCATCATTTGGGTGCCTTTAAATTTTAACTTTCTTATGTTGTACATACACATAACTGAATAAATATATAATTTCAGTCTTTACACTTTAAAATTCTTTAATAAATCAGAATTTCATAAATTAGAAACATGCTAAATGGATGTATGCAAATACAGTACAGTGTTACACATATTGTTGGCATTTATTGTATACTTCCTTGTTAGACCTAATGTTCATTTCTCCCCAAATGTCAATCTTAAGATTATTGTGCCTTAGGTGTCATTACTTTTAAACATTAAACCTCATGATGTCTCATAGTTTTCTTCTTGAACCAGGCAGTTATATCTCTAAAGACAAAAACATACAAACAAACAATTTTTTCTCTTGCTTTGGAGTTAGATCATCTTAACATTTAGTAGTCTGTTTAAATTACACTGACAGTACCTTGGGGAACAGGTACCTGATAAGTAACTTTACAACTGTAATAGCCCAAAGAGAAAGGAGCACATTCTGTTGATTGGATGAGTCTAAGAGAGACATCTGCTGGCTACCTTTGAATAGCTACTCTGAGAAATTGTCAGAATCTGTAGTCCTATTTTTTAATATATAATTAGGAAAAAGAAAAAATGGAGTAAAATAATTGAGGACACTTACAGAATTTAGTTTATTCAAATAAAGTTGATAATTAGACTATAACCACAAGTTCATAGTTAGATAAACAAGTAGAGGCACTTTAGAAAAATGCTGTAGACGTGCTCATTGATAATGAAGGTCCTTCTTTTAAATAAGAGGACATTATAGCCACATATCATGTACATAAAGTAATATTAAGTAAATGATTCTGAAACTAATATAGTATTTAGCTGGGCAAAATCGTTATTACAAGTGAAAATCTGAAAAAAGTGACAAATAACAGAAAACATTATAAAATGTTATCCTCAGATATTAACCCATAAAGTTTTACCATGGTCACACCTTTATATACATATTGGTCTCATAATACCTTTCCATTTTTCAACTCTATTTATTTATTAATATAAATGGTACTCAAAATGCTCATAAATATTATTATGCAGATTTTTTCGACAATCACCATTTCCAAAGACATCAAGGAGAAGGGGGTATAATTTAAGCAATTTAATCTGTTTGCCACACACTGCCTTATATATACATTGCTTTTAAACAATCCATATAAACAAAAAATTAAACTTCAACAAGTAAAGCAAAGAATGAAAGGCATTGAAAAAAGTAATGTCTCATACACAAGATTGAACATTGGAATTTTAGCCACTTGAAAAGTCTTTCTATATGAGTTAAATAAAAATAGCCAGTGATTATATGTTCAGAAGTGGTTTATTCCTTTGACCAACTTTGCAAAACATAGACATACTCAATCTCTTACAGCAAATTTCTTTTGGTTAAAACTAGTGACTTATCTGGCCATTCGATCTGAATCTTTCTCCTATTGGCACTATTGCTGCATTGCACGTTTGATTCCTTTCCTCTGCAGATGAGTTACTACATCAGTGACTTTGTTTTGTTTTAAAGAATTGTGCCATTTCTATGTATGAGAGTAAGAAGTACCAAAGGCATCTTCCCAAGAGCTTCACTTTTTTCTTGTATTAATATCAGCTTCAGTCATGCGGGGTTCATCTAGGGAACATCAGTTCTTTAGCTACCAAGGCCTCATGTCCCTTTTCTTTTTCACATGTTCCATAGAAAACACATTTTTTTTGCACTTGTATGCCGTGTGACTCATAAATAATTTCGTATTTCAAAAAATTGATCTGAATATTCTTATAGATAAGGAAGATTTTTTCCCTGGCTTCACCTAATATTTTTTCATTCTTCTTCCCTTCATTCAAATTATCCTTAAGTTAAAATAAAATCATTTTATTAAACTTAACTTCCTATGTTGTTTCAAAAAATTTTTGGAAAAAATGTATTCTGACTAGAAATAGAAACCAATCATTTTCACTTACACATGAAGAAATTGAGATTCAGAGGGAGTAAATGCTTTCCCTAAGGGTTGTTTATTTACTTGGTTTTTAAAAATTTTCTTGTTTTTGTTTTGTTTAATATATTGCTCAGGCTTGCTTTTTATATCATTTTGCCTTTTAAACATTTTTAAAAATTATGTTCTCTCTTAATTAAAGAAATCTTAGATGTTCACTGAATAATTATGTAAGATCAACTTGGAAATCGATGTTAGTTTCCAAAAACTATTCTATATCTCCAAATTTATTCTTCTTTAATATATATATTATCGTATGAATTTCTGATTATAACCTACTGACATCAGTATTTTCCTCCTTTTGAATAGTAATCTCAAATCTCTTCTTAGCATGCAATCAATACTTAAAGATTTCGTGGTTTGTACTCCCAATATATTTATATTTACTTTTTTACACATTTGATGAAATAGTACTATATACATATGTTTATATATTATGGAACATTCTGTCAACATTTCAAATGATGAAATAAACATTACAAATTTATAAGAGGATTATTATGTCCATCCCAATTATTTCTATATTTACAATTTGGCCTAGATACAAATAGTTCATTTAATATGTGAAACAGGACAAAAAACTGACAAGATGTGAAGATAATAAAGTGAACAAAGTGCATCTAATTTTGACCTTAACCTGACCATTGTCCTGTTGAAAGATGATGTATAGAACAATTTGAATGTGCTATTTTCCAATGATAGCATTCTAACTTTCTATTCTTTCACTACCTTCGTCCTATTATAATGACTCTTTATATATATCAATATTATCAATGATTCCACATTTTTTCAACCATACAATCTATTCTACCCCAACTCTCTGCTCTATTTTTATGTGAAATCCACCCTTTAATCAACTCCTGCATATCTATCCTTTTCCTCTCACCATCCCTGATCTGCCAGCTCTTACAATAAGCTCAATGCAGCTATGCTTTTCTCTTCTCTTCTTTTAATCCTGGGTTATAACTAGAGAGAAAGTTACAGAAAAATTTCACTCTGTGGTACTTCACCTGTATGGTCTTCACTTTCTGCTGAAACTTCAACGTTTTTTTCAGCATTAATCCTTTTAATGTGTATTTTATGTATTTAATCTCTGTAACTGCATATTAAAGATTCACCGATTTCCTCAGACCCTCTGTCTTTCTCTTTGACTCTTAATCACTCCTCTTTTGTTGAAAACTTTGCCTACTACTTTATTTGGTAAATGGAGGCCATGATGTATGAAATTTAATTTATCCATCTATTTAGCCAATATTTATCAGGCTCTTCATTGTTTTCGACTTTCAGCAATGGAAAAGTGTTATTCTGGGCCTTTATGTTTCATGAGGAAGACTGACGTGGCAGATTCAGTTATTCCCTCACTAGCCTCTTTTCTCATAATTGGGTTTAATTGGAACATAGAATTTAACAGTGATTATGGATGCAGGGTGCTGTAACTGGTATTTTAAATTTTATTTCATCTTTACTTTCTGACATTTTACCTAATTAATCTGTATTAGTTGTATAATTTTTTAAGAGTCTGTATTAAACAGAAATCAATGACTAACCTGTATGAAGCTTAATAAGTAACAAACATTATGCTAAATGATACACGTGGATTATTTTGTTTAATCCTTGCCACATACTGAGAGTTTGGTGATAACTAGGTAGGCAAGTCTGTGTAAATATAAAATGCGAAGGTGAGATTTACAAGTGTTAACCAATTGGCTCAAGGTCAAATATCCATTAAAGATATAGACCTGTGATGTAAATCTAGGCAAATCTATTCAAGGAGCACATGCAATTAATCTTAGAATAGGAATTTCTAAGTAGCACAGGCATTTCTAAAATATCAATGAATCCTTGGCTGAATCTACTAAAGAGTTGATATTTATCAACCACTCCCAATTTCTGGCTTACAAAGATAATTAAAATTAAGAACAAAACCTGTGATGTGTCCTCAGACGCTCCACAGGATGTGGTCAGTGTCTACCCCTACCACCTTCATATTGAACCACTATTTTTTTAGACTCTGAAGCCCAAGCCTCATGGGCTGTTTGTTATGTTTGTTCAGTGAATACTACATGATCTCTTTTATGTCACATCTTTTGCATGTGATATTCTTCCTGTCTGTGAAGATCTTCACAACCACACATACCTATCCCACTTCAACTACTGTACACCATTAAGTCACTGTGATTGCAAATACAATAATGTTTTAGTTAATTTTTTTAGTCTGATATAATTGTAGATACCTGTGAATTTGTAACAAATAATATAGAGATAGCTAGTCAACCCTTCACTCAGCTCCCTCCAGTGTTAAAATTGTGAATGATTATAGCACTACATAACAACCAAGAAATTAGCATTGATACAATCTATTATTCAATTTTTATGTTATATTTGAATTAATTTCTGTGTGTGTATTTATTCCTATACAATTTGATCATATTTGTAGGGTTGTGTGACTATCACCACAGCCAACATACAGAAAAATTCCATCATAAGGATCCTTTGTGAACCCTTGTATAGCTAAAGCCACCTCTCTTCATAATTCCAGGCAACTACTAATTGTTCTCTATCTCTATGATATTGTCATTTTTTAAAGAATTTTATATAAATGGAATTTGTTTAAACTCTTTAATTTTTTTCTCTTTTTTTCTTTCTTTGGTGATAGTCTTTTTATTTTTTAGGACAGTTTTACATATACAGAAAAACCATGAAACTGAATCACAGAGTTCCAATATATTCAGTTTCCTGATAGTTAGCATCTTATATTAGTATGGTACAATTGCTGTAATGAATGAAAGAAATATTGATACATTAGCATTAAATTAGATGTTTTATTCATATTTTCTTAGTGTTTACATAACATTTTTTTTTCTTTTCCGGGATCCCATCTAGAATACCATATTATATTATATTTAGTTGTCAAGTCTCCTTAGGTTTGTCTTGGCTATGACAGTCTCAAGATGTATTTGTTGTGATGGTCTTTAAGGTAGTGTTGGATATTGTGAAGAATATCTCTCAACTGGATTGTCTGATGTTTTCCCTATGATTAGACTGAGATTACCAGTTTTGGGGAGAAAGACCACAAAGGTAAAAGTGTCATTTTTATTTTCATCACATCTTATCAAGAGATACGCTATGAATATGACACTGTTGCTATTTCTTTGATCATCTAGCTGAGATAATGTTTGTCAGATTCTTCCACTATAAAGTTTTTTTTGTTTCCTTTTCAAAACTGTACTCTTTGGAAGGAAGCCACTATGAGTAGTCCATACTTAAGAAGTGTGGAGTTATGCTTTACCTCCTTGAAGGTGGAGTGCCTACATAATTATTTGGAATTCTTCTGACCAAGTGGTTTCCCTCTTCTCCTCCATTTATTCGTTAATTTTATCACTTTATATCGGTATAAATTTATGAATGCTTATTTTTTATTTTTTGTTATAATTCAATACTATTTTATTTTATTGCTCCAATTCTTCCAGCTTTGGCCCCTGGTGGCTCTTTAGTTAGCTCTTCTGTCACTTTCAAGTGAATGTGGGATTGTTTTTGTTGTTGAGGCATCCTCATTTTCTGTCCAAACAAGATGCTCCAGGCTCATCTTATATATTTACTTCCTCAGTCCTAGAAATAGCCATTTATCTAAGGAGATTCCTCTTCTTGAAGAATAGTGTTAGAAACTAAAATCTGGTGGCTACATGTGCTCAGTAAGTTACCTTATGAGGCTGGCTATTTTTTTTTTTTTTTTTTACTCAGTGTAAATCCCTTGAGATTCATTCAAATTCCTGTGTGTTTCAATAGTTTGTTCCATTTTATTGCTGAGTAGTATTTCGTAGTATAGTTGTAGCAGAGTTTAACAATTCACCTATTGAAGGACATCTGAAATGTCTCTATTTTTAGAATATTGCAAATAACATTTGAACTGTGAGCATTTATGATCTCTGAAAGTGCAGTGGCTGGGTCATATGGTTGAGACATGTTTAGCTTTATAAGAAACTGGAAAGATGTTTTCCAGAGTGGATGTATCATTTTACCTTCCAGTCCCACCAGCAACCTATTATTCATCAAGTTTCTCTGTATCCTTGCCAGCATTTGCTATTATTATTATTATTTTAATCTGTTTTATTAGATGTGTAATAATATTTTACTGTAGTTTAACAATAATGTTTTATGTACTGCTTGGAAAAGAGGAAGGAAGGAGGGAAAGAAGGAAAGAAAGCAGGCAGACAGGTTTGTTACCAATTAAGGATGCTTCATTGATTGTTGTTTATTGAATTTAAAATGTTAAAACATGACAAAAAAGTGCACCATAGAATTAATAATCAGTAGCTAGTATCTGTTCATCCTTCACATATCAGATAATAGCCTACTTTCTCATAGTAGCTTTGCTTGATCCTACAGCCTTGATGAGATCATCTACTTACATATTGTAGTAACTCCCTGTTAATTTTCTCTGTAGTACTAATAATACTTTTAATCATATCCATGTGTATTTAATTGATTAGTTTCACCCTTCTCACTAGACTACACTCCATGAAAACAGAGACTTTACCTACTTTACTTACTACACTATCTCCAATGCCTACTCCAGGTTTTGACATACAGGTGCTCAATACATATTGTTAAATTATCATATAGATGTATTCTTAATTAATTAATACATGTTTGAAATGATGTAATTTAATCTTCTTAAAGTTCTGTTTATTTATTTATAAATAGAAAATTGATTTAGATCAATTATAAGACTTCAGACTTCCAGTTACAGGGACGTGATAAATGATAAACAATTTTTTCCTTTATAAATTGCCTTATCCCCATCCTCAACATGGACAAATGCATCAAATCACCTTTGTGAGTTGGTCTATCTTCCCAGTAAGCTTCAGTGTTTAGGTATCTTGTGGGAGGAGGCCATGGTTCCTGCTGTTTTTATATTTATTTAGAAATTAAAATAATCTTAGACACATAAAAAAGAAAATACCCTAGTACCTAATAAATATTTGGTTGATTGGGATAATATTACAAAGAAAATCTTATCAATACAGAGAGATTTTAAATTTTAATAGTTAGTGATCTATAGTTGTAAGTTATTTCAGAATTACTCAAATACTGAGGTTAGTACAGATTAATTTCAATGTATTTATTGAAAACAGTTTCATGACACAAATGATTCACCAAATTTATTACTAGATGAATAAAAGTTAAATTATGTGCTATGATCTAGGGTAGCCAATCCACTAAAATTCAAAGTGTTTAACATCTCCCCAGTAAAAGAGGAAGTAATAAATAATATACAGTATCAATCAGTAAACAGCACCTATGTACATTTTGATGGGAAAGGAAGCTAAAATCACTGTCAAAGGGCATGGTTGGCTATGAGGTTATTTTAAATTAAGTGTAGAATGTTCTCCAAATAAATCGTATTATGTCTAAGCAATTTTCAGTCCTTTATGCCATAGCATATTCTTATATAAAGAGTGATAAATAAAGCATAATTCAATCTTTATATATGGAACAACTTGAGAAAAATAGATAACTTATCGGTGCATATGAGCAATCTAAATTTTCTAATTAGATAATTTAGGCCTAATTGCCTCATGTTTAAACAAATAGCAATTTAGGTGCTTTGTTCTTTCCTCTCAATTTTGTCCTAAGAAGTGCTGATAGAGTCTGCTATCCCTTGAAGTTTGATTTCTCCTCCTTAGTTTTATCCATACACATAGAAAGCTACTTATCTATACTCTATATCCCTAGCTTGTCTTTGCAGAGCTAGATTGATTCCAGTTGGATGCTAGCAGAAGTTATATAGAGCTTCCAAGTCACAGCCTTAAAGAAGATTGAGTATCTTTAGTTCCACTGACTAGGAAAAGAATGGTTAATACCTCATTTAAAAAATGAGAGTGAAATAAGGTAATTCATGTAAAACATAATAATATTGGATATTATTAATTACATTATCAATTATATGTTAGTTATTGATTGTTGTTCTTATAAAATACTGTAAAATAAAAATTTTAAATTGGCAACTCCAAAGAAAATGTCATCAGAATGAGGCCAGAATTCTATATCCATTATGAAGTGTGATCTTGAATTTCACTCTGAATCTCCTGAAGCCAAAACAAAATAAGAAAATGTGGCTACTTGCACAATCTACTCTGTCCATGAGAAACTGTTGTGTCTGAAGGAGAAACAAGAATTCTAAATACTGATATATTAAAGTAATTTCTTTCATGACCTTTTAATAGATGAACAGTAAGCTCTGTACCTACTTCTGTACCTCTGTCAATATAATTTGAGGTGAAACTTCAAAGCTTAATGAGGTAAATGCAGTTCTGTAGGAGTCAAGGACAACATACAGGCAGAATGGCAGCATGTGTAAAGATAGAAACTGACTTATAAATCTGGATTTGGTCTTACCTGTAAATTTTTAGGCAAATTACTTCCTAAACAAATGTAGACCCTTGGACTGCCTAGCAGACTAATAATGCAAATTCAGTCAGTGTCAAAGAAAAATTTAAAAATGCACTGAGATTATTTTTATTAGCTATTTATACCACGTTAGTAGCCAAGGTTTTTTGAAGAGGTCACAGGAACAAATTTATTTTCAGAATAGCAAGGCACATTTCTTATGGCCAGAAGAATTTTCTGCAGAAATAATCGGTCCTCACAGGGAACCAGGGACTTGGAAAGCCTGAAACTTCATGTGGGAAGATGTTGTATTGTTCCCAATTCTTATGGTTGTTTTGGTAGTTTCCATGTAAGAGAATTACATCACTTATATTTCTCAGTTGACATCTTTCCATCAATCTTCCCATCTACCTCAAAGGTTGGGGTCAGAATATGGACTAGCACAAAGACTCAAAACCTAAATATTAGGTTGATTTGGGGGAATTAAGAACAACAACACAACAACAAAACTTGGAAAAGGAAATGATACTAGAATGCTAGGACTTTACTCAGACCATTTAAGCAAAGACCTTATATGGATTTTCAATGGAATATGACTATTATTTCTTTTGGGATCGCTTAGCAGACTGCATTTAAAAAAATACAGTTCAAAATGGTGAAGTGGACATTTCTCCATTAGAGTCTGGAATTCCATTAGTTTTAACTAAAGAAGTAGACATGCCTGAGTTTCCAACAGAGGCTGAAAGCAATAAGCACTCAATAAGGAATGTAGTGGGTAAGCAAAACAGGAGCTAAAAGTGTTTTTTGACATAAGTACATGAGGTGTTAGTGTTAGAAATGTTAATGGGTCAGAAGACTCATTCAACTCCATTCTCTCTGAAATGGAAGTTTGTGATACCTAAAATTTACAAAGGCTGGGGATTTCTTTGACCCAAACATGCAGACTGAAGACTTGTGAAAAACACGTGTGTGTGTGTGTACATATATATGTGTATATATGTACATATATGTGTATATATATGTGTGTGTGTATATATATGTTTTTAAAAATTGTTTTCAGAGTACAGAATTTTAGAATGTATTTCATACTTGGACAATATTCCTTGTGAGTATAGAGACAGAAGTACTTAGGTGACACGTAGAATTTTCAGTGCTAGCGTGTTATATAATAAGGCTTTTTCCCAAAATGTCTCTGAATAATATGAATGATGCCTGGCCGGTGAGAGAGATTCTGTGGGTGAATGTTTGGCTAACATGTCAAAGCAGTTTGACTATTACCAGAGTTATCCATGATTCCATAGTACGCTAAATTGGTTCAAAGATATGAAGATCAAAGGGTTAACTAACTTTTCTCCTTCAGGCATGGTTGTGTTTAAGGGAAGATATTTTGCTGCAATGGAGCCAAAAGAGATAAGTGGAGAAAGCTGGAAATATGCCCAGCTTCTCTAATCCTAAGATCTTTGGGAAAATAACTATTTTCTTTTCTTATTCCCTTGAGGTGTTTTACTAATCATGGATCTTACTAAGCTTTCTTAGGAAGGGAAAGCATCTGGCAAGGAGTAAAATGTCTGTCTCCAACAATTGTCCCTGTTCCCACTACTTTTTAAAAATGTCCTTAGTAAAAAGTGTATATGAGGCAAGATTATATTGAAAAAATGAATATAAGAAAAAAATATTATGTTAGAAACGTATTCAGCGTAGTTATCAAAATCACAAACTGTTAGGAACTGACATCAGGATTGTTCTCCATAAGCAGCAAGAGGAACCTAGAGTAAAAAAAACCCAAACAGACAACAAAATAAAAGAAACAAACAAACATAAAAAAACGCAGTAGCAGAGTCCAGAGGGCAAATTGAAACAGCTTTATCAATTATTAAAATATATCTTCAAGCTTCAAAATTAATATAGCATTGTATTGATTCATAGATAGGACATAGAAAAGTTGAGCAAAAAGTTCACATATAAACCCAAATAGACACAAGAATGTAATATATAATAAATATGGTCCCTCAAATTATAATAAAGGTGCACTGTTAAAAAATTACTAATGGGAAAACTGAATCATTCAGATAAATGTGAAGTTTGAATGTCTCCTTACATATACTCATATCAGGGTATACATCAAGATTTCAATGTTAAAAACATAAATTTTCTAGAAGAGATAGTTCAGTGCAAACAAGTGAATAATGAATATACTAGAGAGAAATATGTTTAATTTCCTTACACATAGAGAATATGTGTAAATTCATTTATAAACTTGGAGATGGTTTTTCCAATTATGATTTGATATTTGGAATCCATAAAGAAAAATATTGCTAAATTTTCTTATACAAAAGTCAAAATGTCAACAGATGTTTAATTTTTCTTATACAAATGTCAACTTCTGGGTAAAAAATACAGAAAAAAAAAAAGCCCACTGTGAGCAAAGTCAGGAAACAATTGACAAATTAGGAAAAATGTATTTTCAACTCATCTACCTAAATTAGAATTGCTAATCTTCCTAATTATATAATGCTATGTCTAATGCTAAAATTCATGTCTTGGAAACTTAATCCCCAATGCAACAGTTTTAGAAGGTGGGGCCTTTTCGGGGGTGTTTACGTCATGAGAGCTCTGTCATCATGAATGAATCAATGCCTTTATAAAAGGGCTTAACAGAGAGAGTTTGCTTCTTTTTGCCTTTCACCTTCTGCTATGTGAGAACACAGCATTTTCTTCTCTGAAGTGCACAGCTTAAAGGGCACCATCTTGAAAGCCAAGAGCAGCTCTTATAAGACACCAGACTTGATGGAACCTAGATATTGGGTGTTCCAGCCTCTAGAACTTTGAGAAAATAAATTTCTGTTCTTTATAAGTTACCCAGTCTCAGGTATTTCGTTATGGTAGCACAAATTGACTAAGGCAGAAATTGATACCAGAAGAGTGGTATGTGGCTATAAAAATCCCTAAAACTGTGGAACCAGCTTTGAACCTTAGTACTGGGTAAAGGTTAGAATATTTTTTAACTAGTAAATAATAATTGTATATATTTATGGGGTACAATACAGTGTTTCAGTACATACATATATAATGATCAAATCAGGCTAATTAGCATATCCATCACTTCAAATATATTTCATTTTTTGTAGTAAGACTATTTAAAATCTTCCTTTTTAGCTGTTTTTGAAAATATAATACATGATCATTAACTATATTCAACATACTGTGCAGTAGATCCCCAAAACTTATTCCTCCTGTCCAACTAAATCTTTATACCATTTGACCAACATCTCCCCTTTCCCCGTTCACATTCCCCACCTCTAGTAATCACCATTTACTCTCTACTTCCATGAATTTGACATTTTTAGACTTCACATATAAGTGTTATCATATGGTATTTGTTTCTCTGTACCTGGCTTATTCTACTTAGTATAATGTTCTCTGGGTTCATTTATATTGCTGCAAACAACAGAATTTTCTGTTTTTAAGGCTGAATAATATTTCATTGTGGATATATAACACATTTAAAAAATCCATTCATTCCTTGATGGACAATTTGTTTATTTTTATATCTTGGCTCCTGTGAATAGTGTTGCAATGAACATGAAAGTGTAGATATCCTTTCAAGATACTGATTTCAATTTCTTTGGGTGTATACCTAGAAGTAGGATTGCTGGATCATATGTTAATTCTATTTTTAGCTTTTTAACCTCTGTACTGTTTTCCAAATTGGCTGTACTAATTTACAATATTCCCAGGAGTGTACAGGGTTTTCTGTTCTCCACATCTCATCAACACTTATTATCTTTTGTCTTTTTAATAATAGCTCTGCTAACAGGTATGAGGTAATATGTCATTGTGGTTTTACATCTCTCTGGTTATTAGAGATGTTGATGATTTAAAAATACATCTGTTGGCAATTTGTATGTCTTTTTTGAGGAGTATCTATTCAGTCCTTTGCTCATTTTAAAAATAAGGTTATTTTGTAGTAGTTTGAGTTCCTTGTATATTTTAGATATTTGCCTCTTACCTGATGTATGATTTCCAAATATTTTTTCAATCTATGAGTTGTCTCTTCACTTTATTAATTTTTTTTGCTATGCAGAAGTTTTTTTAGTTCAATGCAATCCCATTTATCTACGTTTGATTTTGTTGCTTGTGCTTTTGGTGTCTTATCCAATAAGGCACAATCTCATGGAGATTTTCCTCTATGTTTTCTTCTATTAGTTTTACAGTTTCAGGTTTTATATTTAAGTATTTGATTAATTTCTAGTTGATTTTTGTACATAGTGTAAGATAAAGCTCTACTTTTATTCTTCTGCATGTGGACATCCAGTTTTCCCATCACAGTTTATTGAAGAGACTGTTCTTTCTGAATTGAGTGTTCAAGCACCATTCTCAAAATTCAATTGACCATAGATGTGTGGTTTATTGCTAGGGTCTTTATCCTATTCCATGGGTTGATGTGTCTGTTTTTATGCCAGTACTATGCTGTTTTGATTACCATACCTTTGTAATATACTTTGAAATCTGTTTGTGTGTTGTCTCCAGCTTTGTTCTTTTTCAATCTTTGGTCAAGATTTTTATGGCTGTTCAGGATGTTTTGTGGTTTCATAAAAATTATTGGATTTTTTTTTTCTATTTTTATGAAAAATGACACTGGAATTTTGATAGGGATTGTATTAAATCTATAGACCACTCTGTGTGATGTGGACATTTTAATAATGTTAGTTCTTCCAATCCATTAACATGGAATATTTTTTCATTAATTTATATTATCTTTAATTTCTTTCATCAATGTTTTATAGTTGTATAGATATCTTTCACTTCCTTGGTTAAATTTATTCCTGAGTAGTTTTTTTTTTTGATGCTATTATAAATGAGACTGTTTGCAGAGGCTGGAACAGTTTTGAAGTTAATGCTGGAATATGCCAGAGGGCACAAGCAGTGAGCTTTGGCAGCAACCACATGGTGCTAATTCTGTAGGCACAGGATACAGAAGTTCTGGAGGCCTGGCCTTCTCCCCCTACATTTCAAAGGATGTCTCCAGAAGCCTCCCAGGGAGAGAACTGCTGCAGGGGCAGAACCACCACAGACAGTCTCTGGTTAGGCAAGGCTGTCTAGTAACCATGGGGGATGGGCTGCCTCAAGAGCCCTTACTGTAGAGCCACAGCATGTAACACCAGCTTGGGAGGGCCACGATCTCCTAATTGCAACCTGTAAGAGTAGCATGATCAATGCCCATCAAAGCTGTAGGAGTAAGGCCATCAGGAGCGTTGAGGACTCACCCCTTACTTCAGTGCGTGTGGACAGTAGGACATGGAGTAAAAGATTATTCTCAAGGCTTAAGATTTAATGTTGCCCTGTTGGGTTCTCAACTTACTTGGGACCTGTTGTCCCTTTATTCTTTTTTATTTCCCCTTTTTGGAATGGCAATATCTGACCTATATCTGTCCCACAATTATATTGTGGAAGCACATAACTTGTTTGATTTCACAAGATTACAGTGGGAGAATTTGTTTCAGGATGAATTGTACCTAAAGTTTCACCCATATATTGTTTAGGTTAAGACTTACGTCTTAGACTTTACAGTTGGTGCTGGAATGAGTTAAGACTTTTTGGTACCATTGGGATGGAATGTATGTATTTTGTTTGTGAGAAGGATGTAAAGTTTGGGGGCCAGAAGCAGAATGCTATGGCCTAAATATGTCCCCCAAATTTTATATACTGGAAACTAAATCCCCGATGTACTAATGTTGAAAGGTGGGGCCTTTCTGGAAGTGTTTGTCATGAGGGCCCTTCCATTGTGAATGAATTAATGCCATTATAAAAGGGCTTGACAGAGGAGGTTCACCCCTTTTTGCTCTCTAGGAGGGACACAACATTCCTCCCCTCTCACAAACACAGCATGCAACGCATCATTTTGGAAGGAGAGAGCAGTCCTTTCCAGACACTGAATATGTTGGCACCTTAATCTTAGACTTCCCAGCCTCCAGAAATGTGAGAAAATAAATTTCTGTTTTATGTAAATTATCCAGTCTCAGGTGTTTTGTTATAGAAGCATAAATGGACTAAGACATGCAAATACTTCACAGATACATAAAATATGAGATATTGAAGAGATAAATCACAGAAAAATAAATTCAAATGTTTTCTAAAAATAATTTTTGTGAGTCTTCAAACTTACTCGTGAGACATGCAAATTAGAAATAAAGCAAGATTTATTTTTTATATTTATGATTAACAAACATGCAAAATGATGAGAAAATATTCTTTTCCAAACTAAGGAGAAACAGGTTCTTTCATACATAGATGGTGGGAGAAAAAATGGTGTACTTCTAATGAAACAAGTTTTAGCAATATCTCTAAATAATAGCCTATGAACAACAAATCTCACTGGGAATTTATCTTACATATGTTTCTGCATAGATTGGATAAAGTATTGCATAAAGTAATTCACTGAAATATAGTCTGTAACACCAAGAAAGTGGAAACAACCCAAGTATTTATTAATAAAGGACTACTAAAATAAACTATAATACCATTATCATAAAGCAGAAAAAGATAAAAAGATAACTTTCTATATTATAATATTAAAGAGCTCAAGATACATATGATGAAAAAGCCAATCTTCAGAATACTGTATAGAGTAAGTTTTATTTTTTGGAAGAAAGAGGAAAATAATTGTATACAATTATAATTGCATAAAGCCACCTTGGAGTGATGCATCCAAAAGTAATGACAGTGGTTACCTCAAATGCATTGAGGTGGGCTAAATTAGGCTGACAGTGATGGGTAGGCCTTCAACATGTTCTTTACAATTGTATGTCTCTTGGATTTTGAACTATATGAATATATTACATATCCTAAATGAATGCAAATGGAAAATATATAAAAATTTAAAAGGCAGTTAGTCAAAATATTATATTCATAGCATTTTTGTTGCTGAAATAGTCCCAAACCCCTTTTTTTAACTGATGAAAGAACATACTGAGGCATATGACTTTGTCAAGTTCACAAAGATAGATTTTCAGAACAAATTAGACCTGCAGTAATATACATTGTTAACGTCTGGCTAATGTTCCGGTGAGTCTTTCTAAGACACATCCTCAAGTTCAGTCTTCACAATGGAGGCTGCACATTGTCAGGGAAATATATATATCCAGGTTCAGAGTCAAAATGGAAGTGCATTTGCCTTCTTGCTCAAATTATCATATGTTACAAATAAATGTGATAGGTCAAGATAAAACCCATAAAGTTGATCTACAAGGACCAACTAACAAACAAAATTAAAGGAGGTGTGCAACATGTGGAAATGTTCCTCATAAATATCTATGGTACATCTGTGAATGGAAACAAAATCGTATGCTCTTAGGTGTGCTTATCGAGATAGGAAATAGACATGAGTAATTTGCTTGTAAGGTGAGATTGTGCTATCTTAAATGCAGCAGAAATGTTACAATTGAACATTGTCAATAAAGTGAATAAAAAGTTTCTCTTTCATGAAATCTTCTAGGCTCTAGAGTTGAAGTTTTAAAAAATGAATGTTAACTTTATATTATAAAATATTATCTGTTGACTTTCACAAAGTTTTTAAATTATTAGTTTATATTTTTCCAAGTTACTCTAATATTATATTGAAAATCTCTTAATAGCATGTTTTCATGATCTCTGAATGTCATAAAGAGTTGTAGTTTTTTCATGTTTCTATAATATATATTTAACTGTCACCATAATTGCAAGTTTTTAATCTTAAACTAAAATTTTGTTCATTATGCTACAATGAATCAAGGAATAACATGAATGAACAGACACAAAATATTCTTTTTCTGTTTTTAGTCTTCATCTTAAAGTATAATTTCTATGAAACAGCAGAGTTTACAAGGGATTAAATTAATATGGAAAGCTTTAAATCAAGACCTATTATCTATATTCATAGTGTATAGGAGTATAAGACTTTAGAATTAATCCTGGATTTTTGTTTCTCTTTTCCATTACTCTCCTGTGGTATGTAATGCAATGTTTTGTTTTGTTTTGTTTTGTTTTGTTTTGTTGCTGAAAAGGGCATTAAAAACTCCCACTGGGAGCTGAAAAATGCAACAGTGGTTTTCCAAAATGTAGATCGAGGAAAATTAGTTTGTTTCATATTGTTTTTTTGTACCATGCTCTGTGGTGTTTTGATCACCTCTTATTTATCCTGCTGGTGAGGAAGATATTGTCTCCTTTACCTAATATGAAAAAAAAAAAACAAATATATGATGACCAATATTGCACAAATGAAATCAAACAAGTTTATTGTTAAAACATACCCATAGCTCCAGAGTAGTATCAGGCATGACACAAGGCCATGCAGAGGGTTCACAGGGGACAAGGCTGAACAAGCAAGGGCTGTGGGAGGCAGGCTTGGTAGTAATGAGAGGGTGAGGTACCTGGGAAAGATACGAACTTGTCTAATAACTTGTTTGAGGTGGCAGGCATAAAAAACCTGTTAGGTTGAGGACCAGATGGCGAGCAGCTGCCTCACCTGATCCAACTAGCTGGGTCAGAGTATGTCTGTTGAGAGCAAGGAGACTCACCTTTAGGCCTTTTGTGCCCCACAAGGTTCAAAAATGTGAAAGCAGCGGCGTGTGAAATTGTAGGCTTATAATACTTAAGATTGTAGTCTAAAATATTATAGTAGTCCTCGCTTATCCATTGATTCACTTTCCGTGATTTCAGTTACCCACAGTCAACCAGGGTCCAAAAATATTACATGGAAAATTCCAGAAATAATTCATAAGCTTTAAATAGTGTGCCATTATGAGTAATATGATAAAATCTCACACCATCTCACTCGGTTCCACCCATAACATGAATCATCGCTTTGTCCAGTGTATCCAAGCTGCACACACTACCCACTTAGTATCCCTCTGGGGTATGATATTAACTGTTGCGGTATCACAGTGTTTTTGTGCAATTAACTCTTTACTTAATAATGGTGCCAAAGTGCAAGAGTAGTGATGCTGGCACATTGTTATAAATGTTCTACTTTATTTTTAGTCATTGTTGTTAATCTTTTACTGTTCCTAATGTAGAAATTAAACTTTATCATAAATATCAATATATAGGAAAACATATAGTGTATGTATAAGCTTTGGCACTAGCACAGTATTAGGCATCTACTGGGAGTCTTGGAACAAATATATTTCCATTTCTCCCTGTATTAGTCAGGGTTCTCTAAAAGGACAGAACTAATAGGATAGATGTATGTATGAAGGGGGTTTATTAGGAGAATTGACTCACACAATCACGAATTGAAGTCCCACAACAGGCCACCTGCAAGCTGAGGAGCCAGGAAGCCAGTCCAAGTCCCAAAACCACAAAAGTAGGGAAGCTGATAATGCAGCCTTCAGTCCGTGGCTGAAGCCTGAGAGCCCCTGGCAAATCACTGCTGTAAGTCCAAGAGTCCAAAAGCTGAAGAACCTGGAGTCTGATGTTCCAGAGCAGGAAGCATCCAGCATGGGAGAAAGACAGAGGCCGGAAGACTCAGCCAGCCTCGTCCTTCCAGGTTCTTCTGCCTGCTTTTCTCCTAACTACTCTGGCAGCTGTTAGATGGTGCCCACCCAGATTGAGGGTAGATCTGCCTCTCCCAGTCCACAAACTCAAATGTTAATCTCTTTTGGCAGCACCCTCACAAACACACCCAGAAATAATACTTTGCAGCCTTCAGTTGGATCGAGTTGATACTCAATATCAACCATCACACCCCCTATAATGGGGTACTATTGTTTACTTCTCATGAGAGAAGTTTCCTATTTGCTTTTTGTTTGCTTTTGTTCTTCCATAGACTAAATTTTCTTGTCTCCCTGAAAGCTCAAGAGATCCATCATTCTTTTATGTGAAATGTTCAATATTGCACAATTAAAATCTTATATAGCACCCCCAGCAACTGAAATAGCTAAAAGGATGGACTGCGGATTTATCAACAACAAAAAGATTATATTGATATGTAAAAATTTTAAGGCATATGTATAATTTTATGGAGCATTCTATTGTGATGATTTTATTCTCCATAAAATATAAAGAGGTAATAGGCCATGTGTTAAAATGAAAAGAGAACACAGAAACTAGTGTAGGAAACCCGAGTTCCAATCCTGGTTCTTTTGGAAGTAATTTAATAGTTCCAGTCATCGGTTTCTCCAGTAAAAAATAATAATGGTGAAACAAGATGAATTTTATTTTCCTCCTTTCTCCAAGATTATTTTAATCTAAGTTCACATGTTTTAAAAATATTTGGACAGTATCTGTGCATATTTTGTTTTTAGTTCTGTAAAAACATGGCCCAAGGATGATGAAACAGACCGCTATCAAAAGATAATGGTGTCCGCCTGTAATCCCAGCACTTTGGGAGGCCGAGGCAGGTGAATTACCTGAGGTCAGGAGTTCGAGACCAGCCTGGACAACATGGTGGTGAAACCCCGTCTCTACTAAAAATACAAAAATTAGCCAGGCGTGGTGGCATAAGCCTATAATCCCAGCTACTCCAGAGGCTGAGACAGGAGAATCGCTTGAACCTGGGGGATGGAGGTTGCAGTCAGTGGCGATTGTGCCACTGAACTCCAGCCTGAGTGACAGAGCGAGACTCCATCTCAAAAAAAAAAAAAAAAAAAAAGATAATGGTGTCGATCAGCTGATACAGAAAGGGAGAGAGGTTAAGAGCAAATGCTTCCAGTAAAACATTTTGCTGATGTTTACCTTGTTGATTATGCACTGACTCATTGATTTATATTGTAACATTGCAGCCACTGTAATAATTAATATATGGTATTTACAAAGACATCAACATTAAAAGACAGCTATAATTATATAATATTCATGTTAATAAAAGTTGTTCAGATAAAGTGTAGCTGCTGCTGTTTAAGAGAATTTGCGCCATTATGAGAAGACATTTTGAAGAAAAGCATCTGCTTTCCATTGCAGAGATTATATTTATTCTTTTAGAATGTATTGAACACAAGATTGGGTGAAAATGAGTTAACTACAACAACAAAAATGAAGGGGAAGCAGTTGCCCTATTTTCTTTTCCCTTAATACTTCTGGGAAATGCAAACACAAAGAGAAAGATCTAGCTTTGGTAGAAAGGACAAGGGAATAAAAATGAAACTCAAAACTACTGCAGACGAAAGAGTAGAGTGTATGAACATTCCTTTTCCTATGTAGGTTTGGGGAGACTATTATTTTGTTGTTGTAGAGTGTGAGGTGTGTGATACAGTTGTGTTGTTGTTAGTGGATTCTTGAGGCATTATATGTTATTCTCTGTTCTCCATTTTTTCCCCTCTCACCTGTTGAAAATGTTTGTTTGTAGGCGATTTTGTGTTTTGAAATGGTTGAAGAAACTAAGTGGGGCTGATGATAGAAGAAGAAAAGTTTAGAATTGGCCTGAAGTTTAGTTGTGAGTAACGATAAAAGTAATGAAATAATAAAAGTAATGAAAAAGCGCTTTTTATCTTTTTCTAAATTGCCCAACCACTTTTATTGGAATAGGACAAATAGGAATGAAGTGGCAGAACTTTTCTGTCCAGGAATGTCACGGATTTGTCTGAACCTTCCCTTTTATTCATCTTTCTGGATGCCACTCCTGTGGTTAGACAAAGTAGGTTAGGGATCCAGAACCTTGCCAACAGTATATCCAAACTAAACTGTGAGCTTTCATGTTGACAGCATCATCAAATGTTTTATATAATTTAAGTCTATTTATGGACTATTGAATGAAATTGATTTTTTAAAGTTTTTATGTTTTTTCAACTTTCTCTGAGAAATCTTCTCAGAGGAGTCTTCTATATGTTCTTTATTTTAGTACATTATTTTGCTATTGATTGTTAGAATTACGATAGACCCACACACACACACACACACACACATATTTCACTAGCAGCAAGCAATTTGAAATTAGTGATCAAGTTGTTCATCTATGTTATCCCAGTGTGGAGTAGAATGATGAAACATAAAAAGCAAGCAATAGTCAGTTTCGTTCTTAACCCCTCTTTCAACTGCTTCTCGTAGCACCCACACCTTGATTATCCACTTGTCAAAATTTTACCAATCCTTAAAGTCTTATCTTAAATACAATCTTCTGTAAAGTATTCATTTTTACTTTGCATCTTAATCAAGACATTACTTTCCCTCTGCAACCAATAGCATTTTGTGTTTCTTGTACTGCTTATCTTATTGTTTCTAGAATTAAAATTGTGCATGTATGCTTTATCACTAGTAATAAATCCAGACAATTTATTCCCTTAGAAATATTTGTTGAATGCTTACTAGGGACCTGTTTTAGTTTATTTAATTACATCTTTGAACAAAATGAACAAAATATTTTGCTTTATGGAGTTTATATTCTAATTGATATAGACAAATAAGTAAAAGTAAAACAGTGAGAGAGAGATGGCAGTGACAGGGGTTGGGGTTGCAGAGTAAAATACAATGACCTGGATAGGATATGTTGAGAAAGTAAAGACTCGATGATTAGGGTTAGCTTTATGGATTTTTGGGGTTGGGGAAATTAAGAAGCTTGTTCCAGGCAGAGGAGACATCGAGTGCAATGAATGCCCTAATCCCAAAGCAGGATTAAGGTAAGTAAATCAGAACAATGGAGTGGAGGCCAGTGTAACTGGAGGAGGTCTTGTTTGGAAGATTGCAGTGTGGTAGATGATGACTTTGAATGATAATGAGGGGCTAGATCATAAGAGGCTTTTATAAGCCCTTTAAAGAATTTTACCTTTTCCTCTGGGTAAAATAAGAAGACATTGCAGGATTTTTAGCAGAAGAGTGACATGATTTGGCTTGTCTTAAAGGGATCTCAATGTAATTGTATTGAGAATAGTTGAGAATAGGGCATTAGCAGTGCCAGTGATAGAAGCAGGGAGTCTAGATATCCATTATAGAAGAAAGAATAATATCATCTGAGATGAAAGAGTAGCTGTGGAAGTAGTGGGAACTGGATATATCTCAGGGAACTTTGCAGTGGATAGCTTTGAAGGAGAATATGAGAAGTTCAGTTTCAGAAGTGTTAAGATCCTATGCATATGTTGAGTAGGCATACATGTTTATGCTAAGTATTATTTAAACATAGTCATTTATTTTGCAGGAGCTATCTGTATAACACATGAAAGCATTAGTATATTTTCTTTCTATTTCATATAACCGATATTACTAGATACTAAAAAAGGCTTATGTTCTATTCTAAGGTAGTCAATTTAATACTTGGAGGCTGAGAGTACATATTTTTCTTTAATTGCTGATTATTTGGTAAGGGTTTTACCAAAACTAGCAATGTATTAGAAAATAATTTTTAAAAATTAAAACTTCCTGGATCATATTCTGTAGAGTTGTGAAAACTGCAATATTTTTCACTGACACTTTTAAGATATACCTATCATGTTAACTTTGTGGTAACATATTGAGTATCTTGAAAATTAGCACAACAAATGAATCAGACACACAAAGATAATGCCTTTGCTAGCCCAGAAAATAAATGCAATGCTCATATGCCTGAGTACACCTTCATTCTTTTCATGATTTATCATGGAAATGTGAGTTGACAGTTTTATGTATGGAATGCAAATCTGGCTCTGTTTATCAATCTCATGCATATTAATATTTATATATGGTAATTGTTGTTGCTTGTGGAATGGCCTTTAGACACTACTGCAGTTCTACACAATTTAATAGGTGAAATGTTGGAATGTATGTATTTCATGGGCTTGTTTTTATTAAACTAGTAAAACGTTTGTAGAAATTTGCTAGGTGATTGTCATTCTTTTATATTTCTATACATGATAAAAAGGTAGGTTAAGATGCATTATCATATATACACATGCATAATATATTTACAAATGCAAATATTGTTTCTATTTATGGAAACTCAATAACTTTGTTGAAGCTAGAAGGACATTGGGGAAGAGTAATTGTCATGAAATTAAGGCACACATTTTCATAAAGTTGCAGATTATCTGAATTATAGTAATTATGATCCACCAAGTGACTCTTAGCTTTCTAATATAATTATGACAGAAAAGAAAACTTCATAATCCCTAATTATTCTTCCCACATGTCAAATATCATTATCAGCTAGACTGGGTTATGAGGAGAAAACAACCTTCCATCTTTTCCCCATAGCCTTTCTCACCACTATACTTCAAGAACCTGAGTCTGTGCTTTGCAGTTTAAAATAATGATAATAATAATAAAAAAACAGATCCAAGCACTTACTAGCTAGGTGATCTTGGACAAATCTTCTAAACTCTCTAAGCATCTGTTTCTCCAACTATAAATAACAACAATAGTAGTAATTGTTTCATAGACAATCATATGAGTGAGAAAAGAGAGGAAATGATTTTTTTATACAGAATCAGCATTCTAAATTATTTCTGTTACTATAACTATTATCATTACATGCATATAATTTATCATAAAGATATACACCTTTTTTTCCTCCTTATAGACAGTAGCTCTTCCTATAAAGCACATAGATTCTATATCTGCTCAAAAAACTTACACTTACTATGTAAATGTAAGCCAAATTATATAGGAAGAAATTCTCCAAGAAGTTTCTAGGGTATCTATGCAAATCCTAAAGCTTTAAAAAAATCTGCTAGTATTAGCTCATACAGTACCTGTAGGCTATATAGGAGCAGGAAAAAATATGCAATATGAAGTTGAAGACACTGTAACAGAGGTCTTCCTAAAGAACTAGAGAGAAGTTAGAAAATAATTTTTAAAAAACTTCCTGGCTCATATTCTGTAGAGTTGTGAAAAAATGCAATATTTTTCACTATGACATTTTTTCTTCCTAAGGACTTAGAGAGAAGTTTCTAGTATATTGTGAGCATCTTCTAACCCCTGCAGTGAGGCAGTGCCTCCTCCCTATCTCAAGACAAATGAGAGTGGAATTTTGTTTTTTTTGATGGATCTTGCTGTGTGGTCAGGCTGGAGTGCAGTGGTGCGACCTCAGCTCACTGTAACCTCCATCTTCCTGGTTCAAGCGATTCCCCTGCCTCAGCCTCCCAAGTAGCTGGGACTACAGGCGCGTGCCACCATGCCTGGCTAATTTTTCTACTTTAGTTGAGATGGGGTTTCACCATGTTGGCCAGGATGGTCTTGATCTCCTGACCTCATGATCCACCTGCCTTGGCCTGCCAAAGTGCTGTGATTACAGATGTGAGCCACCATACCTGGCCGAGTGGGGCTTTTAAGTGAACCAAGACTGTATTCAAGTCTGAAAAGTTTAAGCGCAAAAGGCCAGAGCTAGTTTCCTTGGAAAAGCAGAGTCAAATGGACTGCTCTGAGACACACTTCTACTGGCTACCAGGCAATGACATTGATTTTCATGTGTTAAAGGGAGCCAACGGTGAGCCATCTCTAAAAGACCCTTTCCGAGAGGACTGCTAGCCTGGGGTCAGGGAAGCTCCATAGGAAAGGCCAGCAGTTTAGTATGGCCTGTAGGAGACGGGCTTGAGTGGTAAGGACATAAACAACCAAATGACAGAAGGAACACCATAAGCCACTTTAGGAATTCCAGGAAACTACATGACTCTCAAGAAAATGCCACTAAAGAAAGAGTTAGCTTTTGGCATATATTAAGCCCAAAGCTGCATTATGATCTTCCAACGCAGGAAAAACTTTCTGACCCTTATTTCTTCCTTTTCTCTTGCCTCAAACTTTAAAGCTTCCATGAAAATCCATAGCAGGAGATCAAGAAAGGAAGACTGTGCCTCCCTTTTCTTGCTTATCAGCAGTGGAAAGAGAAATCTTAGACTTAAAGAGTGGTTAAAGATTTGATGTTAGACTGAGAAGAATTTATGTTATCTGAAAGGAACCAGAAATCATTGAGATCTTGTGATTTCCTTCAAAGTTAGGGAAGAAAAACAATCTATTAAATGCACTGAAAAGGGAAATTGTGAAGAAGAATAAAGTTTCTCCCTGATTACATCCTGCAACATCCAATTTTTCAATAAGCTGGTTATATGCAATTTTACAAATTTCATTAACTTCTTCAGTAGGTTATAATTTATTCTATTGGGAACTTTGTTGATTAGATTCATTTGTTATTCATTTAGAATTAGAGATCAGTTCATTTACTAGGAACAATTAGGAAAATTATTCTCAATGATACTGTCAGGAATAATTGTGAATGACTTTGAAATGCACAGAAAAAGATCACTGGGTGTTTTGTCTAGCTCATCCTTTACTGTCTTGATCTGTGTTACCACTCTAAATTGTAGATAACTGATAGTGATGCAAATCATTTTTCTCATAGGCAATGCAAAATGAATTTCCTCCATTGGAGGTACTATTGATTTCTTTCTCTCTCCCAAATAAGTTAGTTTTCCATCTATTAATCAAATTCATTTCAACATTCCTGATAATTTAATATATGTCTCTCTTTCAGTTCTCCTTTGAACTGTTTTATAATATCTCATTGGTGCCTTCTTTAATCAATAAGTTAAATAAATGCAAATCATACTGCTGGTCTGCTGCTATTTTCTTTCTCCCAGAGGGAAACACAAGTGACAGTAGAACTTTAGTTATGTTGATTTTGTATTTCTTGTATTTTTCCCAATAATTTTGTGCTTTGTTGAAGTTTCTATGGTTCTTACTGTGTGCAAGTTATTCTCCATTGGTGAGAGCAATGTTTGAAAATTTGGCTTAATGATCTGGTTATTTGTTGATCATTGCTGTTGGATTATAGAATCTGTTTTCTGTTGGGTAAAAGATGACAGGGAATGAGGTTTTTATTCTTTTTTTGATTGTTTTTATAAAATTCTCAGTTCAAAATATGGTGCCCACGTGAAGGAAACAAACTCAATCTGATCCGTATCTGTGTATTTACTCTTGACCTATGGGTGAAGTTAAAAATGTGAAGCTATAAGTACTCTATGTATCTTTGTGTCTATGTTTCTGTAATTCAGAAAGGCCTTTACCTCTGATTGTGTTAGTGTGAAATGTTTTACTCTTTCTAGAGGGTATAAATAACCTATATTATAAAGTATCTTAAATTATAAGCTATGTTCCAATTGGCTTATAGAGATGAATAAATATGTAAACTAAATGATCCAAAGTCCCAGAAATAAAGGAAATTAAAAAATGAATAGTTTAAATGTTCTCAACTTAAAGAAATTTCTTATAAAAAAAAGTCTTAAGACTTTTTGAAGATACTAAATTCACATAATTAGAATAAACATTGACAAATAAGACTAGTTGAATAATTTTTATGTTAAAAAAGCTAGCTGTGTCTCTTCCATGATTAATTTGTGTTAAGTAGAGTAAAAGCATACACTTTATTCTACTTAGGTTTGTTTTCTCAAATTTATACAGGTCTACTGTTTAAATAAGGTGAAATTACCCATGCATAATATTTAAAATTAAGAAAAATTTAAATCTGTGCAAATAAGTTGGATCATTAGTCAACCTATTTATTTCTACAGTAATTATGCTGTGTAGTATGTCAGCTTGAAGATACTTTCTAAGATGTTTAAATAATTTAAATTATTGTTCTCTTATTACATTAATTAAAGGATATTTTTATATACCTAACAAATTTCCAAGTAAGATAGGAAACCAAAGCATGTATGAAGCATCATTTTATGTTTGTATGCCTTTTAACATTAATTTTATATTATAAAGAGAGACTATAGCTTTGCGTCATGAATGTGTGAGTGAGACCTATGTGACCTTAGAAAGTTTCATTACATGTTCTCATAATGGTAATGCTGTGAGAGACAGACAGTTCTCATTTATCCAGCCAGCTGCCTTTTCTGTAAAATAGAATTTAGTTACTTGGGTTAAAAGATATTATTAATATAAGGATTTGAAACTATACTAGCAACAGCGGTGTCAGAGAAATACCATTCTATGTGTGCTTTTATCAAGTGAAAAAGTGTAGGTTTTTTCCTAACTTCTCAGCAATTCTCAGGTTTCTTAATCTCTGGATTTTTTATACTCTTGAGCACTGCCTAAATAACTTTTGTCTATGTGGCTATCTATATTTACTGTATTGGGAATTGAAACTGACATCTTTTAACACTTGTTTATCAATTCATTTGAAGATAGCAATAATAATGTATTGCATTTCAACATGATTATCATCTTAGTATTTTTATGGAAATTGTTTTGCCCTCATAGACCCCTGAGAGAACTACTGTCCTAGGGTGAAGTGTCAATTGGTTCCAGAAAATGATCAAGCATAATGAAGGATAACATTTGGAAGGTGAATTTTAATTGCCCTGGTTTATAATACCTACTTCCAAAAAAAAGCTATGAAATATGTTAAAATTTTAGCAACGTTCACTCAATTTGTACAAACTTTCTGCCTTTGTTTCTAATTAGTGCCTTTAGCAACAGTAAAAAAGGTTATTCTTTAATTCAATGCAATCTTCCTGGATAGCAGTGATTCTGTGTTATATCAGATTAATTTTCTGTGCCTTATGCTCAATTTGAAATGCTCTTTATTACAGAGAGAGAGAGTGAGAGAAAGAGAGACCAGAGTTTCCTAACTCATGTAAGAGATATAGTTCTTTATAAATGTGTTATATTCTGTTTCTTTAAAATGCTTTATTGTCACTTTAATTAAATACACATGCCAACTGTTGCTTCTCAGGCCCCTGTGTCAGGCACCCTAATCAAGCACCCAAATCTCCGATAATGCTTTTGATTTTGCCTTTCCAAAACCAGCATTAAAGTTGTAAAGAAAAAATCCACTTAAAATTTTCTTTGAGACTTTTCAGATGGATTTTGGAAAATCACACATATTTTTTTTTCTCTTTATATAAAAAGAAACACAAAATAATTAGGTTTGTTTTCTGTGTTACCATTGTAAGAGTTGCATAGAAAATTGTCACATCAGAAGATATGCTCAACTTCCTCTAAATTAAATTTGTATAGGTAAAATGTTATTAAAATAAATATTTCTGAAACTATATGCTTTATGGGAAAACTCTGGAGTTTTGTCAATGTGCTTAATTTCTATAATATGTACTTACCCTTGGGAAAAGCACTGATCAAAACTCTTTAGGGAAAGAATGTACTATACTGCAATAGAGAATTTTACTATCTTCCTTCCTGATATACTGATTATAGTAATAAACTAACCACAGCCAGAAATTAATCCTCTCTCATCTGTGGGTAGTTTTGATTTTACTGTTACACTTGCTAGAAGGTTCTGCTACAAGCCAGTCATTGTGTATTCAACAAATAAACATAGTCTCAGAGTTTTGTAGAAAAGTATTGTACCAGACATGTCTAACTACTGACCCTTAAAAGAGTGGACCCATGGGTGTAGGTTTCTGACCAAACATCACTTAGATAACTTCCAGACCATACCTGCTGACTGAGTTAGGATTTCCAGGACTCATTTTAGTGTAGTGTAAGTCAGCTGCAGGCAAATGGATGGATAAGCCAGGATCCAGCAGAAAAAAAACTAATTACGTAGGACTGAATAAACACTGAAGGAAATTACACTGTGGTTACTTGGAATATTGTTGATGTATTTTTAAGGTTCCATTCTCCAGATATGTAAGGAAGACCTTTTTCTTCTTTCTTAAGCTATTCACAATCAACAACAACTTAATAAACTCTACTTCTATACATTGAAATATGACATCTTAAAATGATATCTGATTCTCCCTGACCTTCCAGAATTTATAAAATCTTGAGTCTCCTTAATTTTCATTGCAAAAGAGAGTAGATTGCGTAGTTTCTACTGCAATATCTTCTCCTTCTTACCAGCACATAATTGATAAATTGTGCAGTCATAGCCATACTTCAAATATCTTATTTGAGAATGATGCTTACTGAATAAAGTGTAACAAGTTAGTTTTAAATAATAGTGTTTAGCTTTCTTGACAGAGCCAAAGCATAAAAGTTAGGAAAACTGGCCTTTTACCTTGTTCATTTGGCTTAGTCTTTTAGTGCTGGGTATAGGCCCCAAATCTGGCCATAAACTGGCCCCAAAACTGGCCATAAACAAAATCTCTGCAGCACTGTGACATATTTGTGATGGCCATGATGCCCACGCTGAAGGTTGTGGTTTACCAGAATGATGGCAAGGAACACCTGGCCCACCAGGGCGGAAAGCCACTTAAGGCATTCCTGAACCACAAACAATAGCATGAATGATCTGTGCCTTAAGGACATGTTCCTGCTGCAGATAACTAGCCAGAGCCTATCCCTTTGTTTCAGCTCATCCCTTTGTTTCCCATAAGGAATACTTTTAGTTAATCTATAATCTGTAGAAACAATGTTTATCACTGGCTTACTGTCAATAAATATGGGGGTAAATCTCTGTTCAGGGCTCTCAGCTCTGAAAGCTGTGAGGAGTCCCCTGATTTCCCACTCCACACTTCTCTGTGTGTGTCTTTAATTCCTCTAGCGCCACTGGGTTAGGGTCTCCCCGACCGAGCTGGTCTCGGCATTTTAGACTGTAAGAAAGTTAAACTCCTGCCAGTGCAGGAGCTTTGAGAAATGTTGGGGGACCTCAGGAAGAGAAGCATTCACTCAGATTTACAGACACTGCAGTTGAAATCTTGTAGAGAACATTTCCTCGGTTTGTTTTGTTATCCTCCCAATAGCAGATAGATACCTTTAAAAGCATAATCCAAAATTCCTTATGAAAACATTCATAAAGAAGTGAATTTTGTGGCTTACACAAAAGATAAAATATCTAGGAATATACCTAACCAAGGAGGTGAAAAATCTCTATGAGAAGTACAAAACATTGCCCAAAGAAATCATAGAAGACACAAACAAATGGAAAAAACCATTCCATCCTCATTGGTAGGAAGAGTCAATATCATTAAGATGTCAGTAGTGCCCAAAGCAATCTACAGATTCAACACTATTTCTATCAAATTACCAATGTCATTTTTCACAGAATTAGGAAAAAACCTAAATTTCATATGGAACCAAAAAGAGCCCAAATAGCCAAGGCAATCCTAAGCAGAAAGAACAAAGTTGAACGCATCACATTACCTGACTTCAAACTATACTGCAAGGCTACAGCAACCAAAACAACATGGTACTAGTACAAAAATAGACACATAGACCAATGGAACAGAGACCTTTGAAATAAAGCCACATAGCTACAACTAACTCATCTTTGACAAAGTTGACAAAAATAAACAATAGGGAAAGGATACCCTATTCAACAAATGGTGCTGGGAAAACTGGCTAACCATGTGCAAAAGAATAAAACTGGACTCCTACCTCTCACCATTTATAAAAATTAATTCAAGATGGATTAAAGGCTTAAATGTAAGACATCAAACTACAAAAATTCCAGAAGAAAATCTAGGAAATTCTCTTTTAAAGACTGGCCTAGGCAAAGGAATTACCATGAAGACCCCATAAACAAATGCAACAAAATAAAAAATAGACAAATCAGACTTAATTAAAGAGTTTCTGCACAGCAAAAGAAACTCTTAATAGAGTAAACAGACAACCTACAGAGAAGGAGAAAATATTTGCAAACTATGCATCTGACAAAGGACTAATATCCAGAATCAATAAGGAACTTAAATCAAGAAGAAAAAAGCCAAACAACCCCATTAAAAAGTGGGCAAAGGACATGATCAAACTCTTTTCAAAGGAATATATACAAGCAGCCAACAAACATGAAAAAATTCTCAATATCACTCATCATCAGAGAGTGATCAAAATCACAATGAGATAGCATCTCAGGCCAGGCAGAATGGCTATTATTAAAAAGTCAAAAATAACACATATTGGCAAAGTTGCAGAGAAGAGGGAATGTGTATACACTGTTGGTGGGAATGCAAATTAGTTTGGCTTCTGTGGAAAGCAGTTTGGAGATTTCTCATAGGACTAAAAATAGAACTACCATTCAACCCAGCAATCTCATGACTCAGTATATACCCAAAGGAAAATAAATACTTCTACCAAAACTACTCATGTCCTTTTATGTTCATTGCAGTGCTATTCATAATAGCAAAGGCATGGAATCAACCTAGGTCATCAACAGTGAGCTGGATAAAGAAAATGTGGTACATATATATCATAGAATACTATGCAGCCACAAAGAAGAATGGGATCAGGTGTTTTGCAGGAACATGGATGGTGTTGGAGGGCATTATCCTTAGTAAACTAATGCAGAAGCAGAAAACCAAGATAACACATGTTCTCACTTATAAGTTGGAGCTGTATCTTGAGTTCACATAGATTTTAAAGATGGGAATACTAGGCACTGGGAACTCCAAATGGCTGGAGTAAGGGAGGGGCCGAGGGTTGCAAAACTTCCTACTGGTAACTACGTCCACTATCTGGGTGATAGGATCAACAGAAGCCCAAACTTCAGTACCAAGAAATATACCCTTGTAACAAATCTGCACATGTATCCCCTGAATCTAAAATAAAAATGAAAACTAAAAAAAGAATTTTATGACTTTGTGGGTTTTAAAATATTCTGTGATACTTGATTTGCAAAAGAACATGTAAGGAGAACTACAGGGTTAATTAAAACAGTTGCTGGACCTATGTAAACAACCAGGCCAAACCTAACAAAACTAGTCAATTCTTTGTAATCAATTATAGTCTTTCTTTGTTATTATGATATGAACATAAGTTGGGAGGATTGTCAGAAAAATAATTGTGAATGGACAAATTGAAATGCAAGGCTACAGTAACCAAAATTATTCCTGGGTGGCCTCTTCTGCAAACACATCAGGATTATCTCTGTCTTTCATTTACTTTGAGCTATTTTACACTTTTTTTTTTTTTTAGATGGAGTCTCACTCTGTCACCCAGGATGGAGTGCAGTGGCATGATCTCAGCTTACTGCAACCTCCACCTCCTGGGTTCAAGCAATTCTCCTGCCTCAGCCTCCAGAGTAGCTGGGATTACAGGTGCGTGCCACCATGCCCAGCTAATTTTTTGTATTTTTAGTAGAGACTGGATTTCACCATGCTGGCCAGGCTGGTCTCGAACTCCTGACCTTGTGATCTGCCCACCTCAGCCTCCCAAAGTGTTGGGATTACAGGCATGAGCCACTGCACCCGGCCTTTACACCTTTTAAGTAGTAGGTACTGACAATGGTGAAAGTAATTCTTATCCATATAAAACAATGCATTTTGACAGGTGGAGGTGCAATTGATTTTCATTTACCCTGTAGAAGAAGCCAGTTTATTATCTATTATATTGAGCCCAATAATTTCATCATTCCTGTTTATGTATGTATGCTTGGTTTTAGGATAATCTGTTGAATAGATATAACACCTTACATGTTCTCTCATTCATTAATGAGTTAAACTACATGTTTTAAATGTGTTCATATTATATTTAGATGAGAGCTGTGACTTTACCTTTTTAAAAATATAATACTGTGTGCGTGTGTTTGTAATATCAATTTACCTTTCAAGCCCTTTACTTTTTTTTCTACCTTTACTATGTAACAGGTGCTATTCAAGTAGATTTACAAGTCTTTTCAATAGAACAGTTCTGCAATGGAAGTATTATTAAGCTCATTTTACATCTAAGGAAATGAACTTGCAAGATATTAAGTGGTGAAATTATAATTTAAACTTGAATTTTTCCAATGCCTGTACCTTTAGCAAAAGGTTAACTTTTCAAAATGTTTCATGAAAAGCCAAAATGCAACTGATGGATACTACGATTTACTGCAATATAATAGAATGTGGCGTAATTGTTTGGATAATCAAAATCAGGAATTAAGCTATAAGAAAACATTATTTCAGGAAAATTCTCAGTGAGATGAAGGAAATTGGCATCCAATGTGCACATTCTGTTGACAATAAAAAATATAAATAGCCCTAGAAAATTTGCCAGTATATCATTCACGGTATCGTTCTATAAAATTGGCTGGCTTCCTAACTTCCAACCTTCCAGCAAGCCTATTAACCTTAGCTGGTATTGTTTTGAACAACTTTCGGAATCATCTACTTTATCACCAAAAGCGAAGAATTGCTTGTTCTTTTTTTATGTTGTTTTCAGTTTTTTTTTTAATAGAATGCTTGATGGAGTTGCTTTTTCTTACATACCTCAGCAATATGACTTGCCTGTACTTAGATATGAGGTAACATTTTGAATGTCTTGCTGTAAAATATTTCTCTCCATGTAAATTGCAATGCCTTTGCATTTTGTTTCCTTTTCCAAATTCAGTCTATAAACATAGGTTTTCTATAATTATTTTTTTAAGAACAATAAAATGTTACTCTCCCTTGTCCCAGAATTCTATTTGGAAATGTCTGCTTGCTTTCAAATGTTCACCAATTTTGGCTTCCCTCGAAATTGAAAAGTCCAAAACAAAAACTTCACTTGTGCTTGTGACAGTACTAGACAGTTTATATCTTAATTGATTATCTTATCCTTCATGATTAAGTTTTGGTAAGCCACAGAGAACCCGTCTTCCCCTGTCCATTTCTATATGTCCAACAATATTAGAGTATCCACTTGGGTGAGTAATTGCATGGCCTTTAATCTTTTACTTAACCAGTGAATACTTTATAAAGTTATGTATATCGGGTGAGCCCCTTCTGAGCACAGAGCACATTTCATTTTTCTCTCTTCTTTCTCTGTTTTTTATGTTTAAAATTTTCTTTATCATTCCAGCACTTATTATCAATGATATCCCAGACACACCCACTACACTCATGCAATTGGAATGAGTGGATATCTCCACTCCTGATATCACCAGGATTAACTACTCTGCACCTTCAGCAGAGTTGTCTGACTCCTCTACTTGGATATTTCTTTGGAAAAATATGTTAATGCTATCACGATTCTTAGATATTTTGCTTCTTTCTCTGCCTCTAATGTGGTTTTCTTGTTTTTTGGTTTATTGTCTTACTTATTAACCCCATGTTTAATTCTTTTGTCGATGTTTATTTCATTCTCTACTGTGTCCTTTATACCACTCATACATCCAAGTACTGGATTTTAAACTGATCATTTCAAATAGTCTCATCCTCTTTTTATCCTGGGCTTTCCATTGCATCAGTATTTCTCTAACTTTATATATAAAGTATTACTCAAAATTAGCAAGCCAAGGCTAATTTTATTAACTTCTCTAAGAAACATAACATTTGAACAATTCTTAATTCAGCATCATTCTGCCTTATTATCAATCTTTATTCAAAAGTGGCATGGGTAGAAAGCAACTGTATGGCTACTTTGACTCACCATCTCATTGGCTTCTCATGTGTTCATACTACCATCAGTCTGCTTATACCCTCTTAAATAAGCATCTTGGTTTCTTCTTCCCTTTCTGTTTAAACAGCTACTACTTACATTGAAGCCTTCATAATATACATCAGGCAAATAGGTAAACACTGATCTTTACATTTCATAGTCTTACCTTAATATAATAAAGCTATGCCTTGGAATTTCTTAAACAAACTTTATTTCCCCCCCTTTCTATTGCATTACTTCAAGATTCTTAACTCTTCAACTAAAACCCCTCAATTTTTCAGTATCGATTTACAGATTCAGCTATTAAAATCTTTCAACATTTCTCACAAATGGCTCCTAAGTTTATTAACTATTTTTAAATACATTTGGATGGATATTAATTGTATTTTATATACTCTGTGATCATTATATTGCTCAGACAAGTCTAGCATGTTTTCTGTTTGCCATGTAGATAAGAGTTCTAATATTTAAAATCAAATAATGCAATTAAATAGGTAACAGTTTTTCTTCAAATATGTGGCCTAATATTAAAACAATGTTTGGGTGAATTACTTTGGGATTTACCATCCACATTTGAATTCAGAACCATTAAAAATCTCTTTATCTTTTCTGACCAACCCTGGAACTAAATGCAGAGTTTTCATTCTATCCAGTGTTGAAAACATGTGACTGGTCGTATTTTTCTCTCTTCATTCATTCTTTCATTTGTTTACCCACTGATTCATTAGCCATTTTATGAGCATCAACTTTGTATCAAACCCTTTGGAATGCACATATATACTTAGATACTTACATATGTGTGTATATATATATGTATATGTATGTACACACACATATATATACCCCTATATACATATATAAACAAGATGTCACTGTATTTTAAATGCTTACATCTAATTGGGCAAGAAAACAAATACAATATTAAAATGCAATGTGATAAATATCACAATTACGGTATGGCAAAAATGCTATGAAAGAACAATCTCTGAAGTCTTTGAATGTTACAAGGGAGAAGAGATTATTCAATTTTGTGGAAAGAGAGACAGCACAAAGTCTTCTAGGCAGAGGCACAAAGTATTCACTTGTGAAATGGCAGGTGGCTCTAGGAAAGCAGTGTGAGTTAAGACATGACGCAGAGTTTGATTGTGATTTTAAATGAAATAATTGCTTTCCCCTACTTTCTGTCTTTGTTTCTACCAGTATTTCATATGAAATTTCTTTTGTGCCTCCCCCCCACCGCCACAGTTTGCAGAAGTCTTTGGAAAGAGTTTAGGACCAGTACTAATCTAGGCTTTGTTTTAATGAAATGAAAGTAACTGTTAAAACTCAATTTGCAAGTGCCATGGTAACTGTGTAGTTGAATTTATTTTCTTATTCTCTATAGACACAACATCTGAGCTAGTCTGTCACAGTAGCCTCTATTTAATAAATGGAATAGTCATGCAGTAAATTAATGAATGTCTCAACATGTACATTTTTACACCTTTATCTAGGCTTTCACATGGACAGCTCTAACTGGTCTGGCTCAGATTCACTTCAGTTCATACACTCAAGAACACATTTATCAGGCACCAGACAGTGAGGCTCTTTTAGACAGTCAATATACTGCAGGAGAGAAGCTGAAGAGTGAAATTCTAATTATTCTCGACATAGGGCATTCTAAGAGTGTCTCATGCCAAAATAATGAAAGTTATCTTTCTTCAGGAAATTGAAAGACGATACATGAAGTGTCTTCAGGTTTCCACGGAAATGGAATTAAATAAGAAACATTTGGCACTTTCTGATGGATACAGATCATCCTGAAATCACTTCACATCTGCTGGCTAAATAGAGAAATAACTATAAATCTTTTCAAAAACAAAGGAGAGAAAAATGTAGGAAATACATCAAGTAATACCTTTATGGCACCATTAGTATGACTCTATAAAGAAGGTTATTTATAATGGTGGAATTGTTTGTCACACAGCATATGAAAAAAGGAAATTAAAATTATAGATGGTTTACAGTATTAAACATGATCTTGTAAACTCTAGATATGTCACTAGATGCAAACCTTATTTTTAATTTTTAGCAACATTTAAAAAAATTAGAGATGTATGAATATTCAGCATGGTTTAAGCTCGGTTCATTTGGATATTTTCTAAACAATCCTTAGTAGAAATTTAAACAAGTTTATCTTGTTCTCATATATGTGTTTATGCATAAAGGGTTGTTTTGAAGTAGTGTTAATGGTGAATAAATGTATGCAATGGAATAAATTATTTACAACTGTGGACCTACTTCATGAAAAATGTGTATAAAGCACACAGAATTCAGACTTCTTCCAAAAGTCTCTGGTTCATACTTCTCCCCATCATGCTCCATTTCCAATTATGCACAATTTAACTGTTCAAATATAATTATATAAGAATTTTTATGTTTAAGCTTAGCAACAGTAAATTTTTCATCACTTCAAGAAATAATATATGTATCCATGAGAGTTAAAAAGACAATATTTTATCAATATATAACTAGTCTCATATTTCAAGTGCAGAGGCAAACTATTATCACAATATAAATATTTTCATGTGAAAATATAAAAATAAACTCTCATGCATATTCATGTAAAACAAAACAAGTATGGCTACAAAAAAGTCCTGTGTTGGCAATATTTTCATCATAATCTGCATTCCTGTTTCTCTTAACCCTTAGAAAAGAACTATCAATGTTTTAATAAGATTAAGTTAGAAAGCAAAGTGTAAAAGTGCTTATTTTATTCCACTCAGACTCCACCACAGACCTGGAAGTGGTCGTGCCTGTGGAGGCAGAAGGGCTGTGGGGAGTTTTCATTTAGCAGCCTAGTCTGGTAAACTAATAAACACAAATTTGACTCTTTACTCTCTCCTTCATGTCTTCATATACTTCCCCATGGTATCAGCTGCAAAAAAACGAAGGCTTTGAGTCAGACTGAGACATAAGCAAGGATTGCACTCTGAGTTAGGCACCTGTCAAAAACAATGTGATTCCTTATGTAATATTAGAGAATAGGTAGAGATACATACAAAGTTATATTTTATTATTTGACCATTAAAGTACAGTTCTGTCTGCCATACTTTTTTCCATACTAGAGAGTAACCTCTATTAAATACTATTATCTAAATTCTGGCCTGCTATGAATTTTCAACCAAAGAAAAGAAAGCCATTTCAATAAACTGCTATACAAGATACTAAAATTTAATGATATAATTTAGGTGTTATAATTTTTTGAAAGGACATTAGAGGTCAGAGTTAAACGTCTTCATTTTCAGATGCAGAGGCAGTTGAACAATAAGTTTCAATGGCTTGTTCAAGGTAATTTTTAGCTTTTATTGGACATAAATTGCATGTTTTATTTAGGTTCAAAATTCTTGTATATCTAATGGTGCTTCTCAAAAATTTTCCACTACAATGTAGGATGATGCCTATATTGAATGGGGAATATATAACAGGGAGGTCATTCTACCCCCACAAAGAATTAACAGTGGTAATGAGGAGATGTAACTGAAAGATGAATCTAGTTCAGAAATCCCCCCATCCCTCCTCACAGTTCAGAATAAAGGAACTTTCTGTGAGAATTATTGTTCTAAACTAGGGTTTTAATTGCCACATGTTAATTTGCAACAAAGAAATTATTGGGCCTAAACTACCCTTCATGTCTTTAGGGTGCTATAAAGGAGAGAGAGAGAGAGTAGAAAGAGAGGGAAAGGAAGAGAGAGAAAGAGAGAGAGAGAGAGAGAGATAGGGAAGTAGCTTGTAAATGAAGGGGCAGATAAAGGGACAGAAGTACAATTGCAAGCTGACTAGGCATGACTTCCTATGCAATGCAACTGGCACTGCAGTATCAACTTGCTCCTCCTTGTCTTATTCAACAGTGCACAGATTCTCTGCCTGTCCATTTCATAGTAAGAAGAGAAATGGAGGACATTTAGTTTTTTTGTTAAGTCTTGATGACCATTTTAGGAATCAGCTTAATTACTTTGATGGGAAAAGTAAAAGATTTAAAAACAAGCATGAGAAATTCACAGAAAGATGTGATTAAAAAAGAAAAACCTCATGGTATAGTGGTATGCGAGAAAGCATTTCTTACCACTTTCTCATATTTAAATCTGGCCTCTTGTTTCAGAGTTATGACAAGTTTAGTCAGAGCGGTGGTGGAACAGAGGTCATTTTATCAGGCATGAGTGGGATGGAAATTCTGTCCCACTTCCCATATCCCACAAAGTAGTGATCTAAATACATTTGAGTTTGAACAGAGGGGTAAATAGGCTAGAGCAGAGAAAGCAAACTATTAGGATCACTATAATTCACTGATTATCAATACTTCTTTACCATCTTGCCTTATTGTCCACTTTTCTACATATTGTCTAGTTATATTCTTTGATTTTTTTTCAATTGCCAAAGTTACTTTCTGATCTGTGGCCAAATCTTTTAGTTGTTGGAAACACTCTGAGTGTGGAGGATAATACATAATAAGACAGCCACATTTATGAAACTTTGGATGATACGTCTGAGTATCACAGATTTTTGGCAACATATGGATATTGATTAGATTTTAACATTCTATTTTATTCCCTTTCCTCGGGATTTTGTTTCCAATCTGCCAGGGAAGAGAAGTTAAATTATTTCACTGCAGAATTTCAATATATAAAAAGGTCACTATTGCATAGCTACTCCTTAGGTAAAGATAGGGGCTTAAAGAAGAAAGAATATTAACTTTATATATGGCCACAACAAATAATCTAAATCTATTTAGCATGATAAATTAGGTACTTCCAAGGCAAGCTGAAAAGGTCTACAGTCATAAACCATATGACATTTTGGTCAGTGACAGATCACATATATGAAGGTGGTCCTATAAGATTATAATATGATGATGGTCTCATAAAATTATGATACCATATTTTTACTGTACTTTTTTATATTTAGATACACACACTTACCATTGCATGACCATTGTCTACAATATTCAGTAGTAATATATTGTCCAGGTTTGTAGCCTAGGAGCAATAGACTATACCATGTAGCCTAGTTGTGTGGCAAGCTTCACCATCTAGGTTTGTCTGAGTACACTCTATGATGCTTGCACAATGATAAAATTCCCTAATGATTTATTTCTCAGAATGTATCCCCACTGTTAATCGATGCATGGATTGCAGTTTTTAGAATCTCTATTCTGGGCCATTAATAATATATTTAGGGATTAACAATATGTATTTTTAAGACATCTGTTACTTCCTGTCTGTTAACTAAGAAGGGGTTGAAGTGGAAAGAAGGGAATTCGTACTTATTTAGCACCTACTTTGTGCCAGGTGCTATATTCCATTTATTTTTTTTTCATTTAATACAGTATCTTATGAAGTATGGGATCTTCATTTTTTAGGCAAGAAGTCTCAGAAGTTAAGGAAATTTAACATATATTACTCCTTGAATATAAAGTGTTTTATGAGACTTAAAGGCTTTTTTCTTTACCATTTATGACCTATGTCACTGGATCCTATCTGGTATATGAAGTTGTAATGGGAGACATGCGTTTCTGACTTAATCTTTAGATGCCGCCCTATAGTTCACTGAAAACGGTCTCAGAGGAAGAGGGAGAATAATTTCTCGGCCAGTCCTTCTGTAATATGGAAGAAAGCAGCTTGAGAAGATGGTCTCCGATTTAACCAATTGCACAAGCAATGATCTGTATGCAATCAGAGAGCACAGAGAGGCTGGGGTGCAGCTGAATTGCTCTGAATTCTCTTCAAGTCTGTTCAACTCTGCAGGAGCTGCCTTCCGCTAGGGACCTATCTTTCTTTCCTGGCATCTTGTGATAGCCTCTTAACTGGGCTTCCTACAGCTTTTATAACTATATATGTGCTCCTTCCATACAGTCTCCATATAGCCACAATAATATTCCCCAAACTCATATTCAGTCATCTTACACAACTACTTTTTAACCTTTTAGTGGCTTTTCACTGTCATTAAGATGAAGTTCAACATTCTTAAACTGTTCTTTAAGCCCTTGTATTATCTGACCCCTTTGATCTGGGCATTAGAGTATAGTTTTCTGGAGAAATGTGAATGGGTTATAGATATTGCCAGATGGTTGTGCATGTGTACATATATAAAATATATTTTTATATCTAAACATATATTTAGATATAAATATACCAAAATCTATAATTAGTAATACATTTCTATGAGGTTGTTTTCTGTTGCCGTTGTTGTTTTAGAAGTGGGGTCTTTCTCTGTCATCCAAATTGGAGTGCGGTGGTGTAATCATAGTTCACTGCAGTCTGGAATTCCTAGGCTTAAGGAATCCTCCCACCTCAGCCTCCCAAGTAGCTGGACTACATGCATGTGTCACCATGCCCAGCTAATTATTGTTTTATTTTTGTAGATATTGGGTCTTGTTACATGTTCAGGCTGGTCTATAACTCCTGCCTAAAGTGACCATCTCACCTCAGCCTCCGAAAGGGTTGGGATTACAGGCTTCAGCCACTGGGTCCAGCTTCCCATGAGCTTTTTTCCTTATACAGAAGATAAAATAAGGAACCTTATCATAATAAATCATTAAGAACCCCTTTAGAGATTTTGACGACTCTTAGGTAATGCCTGAATTTCTCTCTCTTGTCTTTCAAAAAATATCTGAGCTCCGTCTGAAGCTAGGATATTGCTTGCGTTAGCACACCTCAGACTATTCCTTTGAAGCCATTTTTGTAAGACCGTGTCTGAGTAAAAATTATTTAATTATGAAACATAAGGGAGAAATATGGAGCATAAAACATAGCCTGTTTTTATGAAGAAACTACATGTCAGAGGGGAGACAATTTCCAAGGCCATGGAAGGGTTAAAACAGAGCTAGTCACTGTGATTCCAATTCATTGCTTTTCAACCACTCCATTATCACTTGCTTTCTAAATTTCAGAAAACATTTTAAAATAAGAATTATCCTTTCTTATCTTTGTTCTGTCAGCCTACTACATTGCATTTGAGGATAAAAAATCAGTTTCTATTCAAATAACCAAAGTCTCTGTGCCAGGTACTTTGGGCAGATGATTAACAGGGTCAAATTTTAATATGTGCATGAAGTCCTACATTGCTATACTATTGCTTAAAAATCACAAACATGTTTATTTATTTTAAATATGAATAAAAGCTAAAAATCACAACAGATATAAGCAGGTGAAACCACTCCAAGTACACTGGAAAATTTTTTGAGAAATGTGATATATTTAGTAAATTGATACATACTTAATGAACTGTAATGATACTACTTCTTTTTGTATGTTTTGAAAATGGAATGTCATAACTTCTTATCAGAGAAAAATCATCAATATCTATTTTAATAAAAAACAGGATAGATGATTATATTAACATGCTTTTCATGCTTCTGTTATACATAGGAAAGTTTAAAAATCAAGAAAACATAGACTTAAAAAAATCACTGTGTGGGACTAACTGCTTTGTTTCACTTTTTGAACTGTTTCTCAGTTCATGGTCTGCTTGTATCTCTCAGCTAATATACTTTGAATAGGGAGAATTCTTTTCAGTGATTGGCATGACTTTGATTCAGCATAGCAAGGACAAGCTAGTTTGGATAGATAGATATACATTTTTTTTTTCTGTATGGTAAGATCATAGAGTTCCACTTGTCATGTGTAGTTTCTGCCTCTCTCAGTTAAATCAACACAATTGAAATATGCTTTGTTGTTTTAAATAACAGCTTGGGCAGAATATGTACCTGCCATCAAACACAGGAAATATATTTGACAAAATCTTTTACATTGTTCAATTATAAAAGTTAGGAATTTATACTTTGAGCCACCACATCATCCAAAAGTAAATCACTCTTTTATAACTACTCTTTCTAGTTACTCATAGATGAAATTAGTAGTAGTTCTGTGGAGTCAGAAGTCATATGATTGAATCATCTCTCTGCTATTAAACAACTGAATAATGTGCTATGTTGCATAAATTAGATAATTTACTTGAAAATATCTTATACATAGAAAAGATGTATTGTGGTTATTATTTGAGAAACTTAGAGGTTAATTGATTGCATTTTTCTTTTACAATGAAGTGTTTTGGTTAAAGATTATAAGGTGTCATCAAACAGTAATGGAAGGATATTGCCATTTTAACTGGATAAACAACCTGCATCACTCAGTCATTGCAAGCACAACTGACTCATCTCGCAGTGTTGATATAAGTGTGAAATATTACACTGTAATTTTAAACCACTGAATATTATGTTTTATAGTCATGTAACATAAATTATGTTTTCCTATTATACAAGAAATTTTTAAACGAATTTTATAAAACTGTATAAATGAAAATATTGATAAATATGGTAATATTAAAATAAGACACTATCAAATACAAATATAAATGCTTCTTAGAGACAATAGGAATTCCAAAAATATAAAACTAAAAGATTCGGACCTCAAATGTATATAGATATTATAAACCAATAAGAACAAAAAAAACTAATAGGAAAACTGTTAAAATATATCAACAGGCAATTCAGAGAAGAAATCATAGTAGCCAATACATTTTTGGAAAAAATAAATGGCATACAAAAATTCAAATTCAAAGGAAATATCATATTTTTAACTTTCATATTGAAAATAAATATTAACATTCTAAAAATATTAAGTATTATCAAGGATGTAGAGCAAAGAAAACCCAGATTCTGTGCTGGTGGGGATATAAACTAGGTAATTTTGGAAGGTAATTCCACAAATTTAGTAAAGTTGAAGATGTACATATTCTAAAACTAACTGCTTACATTCTAAGTTTATTTCCTGAGACATCTTTTGCTTATGTAAATTCATTTATTAGGACATTAGTTATAAGAGTGAAATATTTGTTTATCTAAAGGAGAGTGTTAATTTACTTGAAGTATATTTTTATGAATGACTCTATTTAGTTCATAAAATATTTGAAGTAGAATTCATGTATAAACAAAGAAATTTCACATAAAAATGTTTTGAAGGAAGATAATTGTAGAATGGAAATCTCAGTATTATATTTTAAAATATAAACGTATGCAAACTGGTTAGTATGTATTAAGTATGAACTCATATGTATGGAAAAAACACTGAAATGTTTGGAATAAAAATCACTATAATTTAGGATAGTAATTCTGTGCTAGACAAAGCGAAAAAAGAGGTGAATAAGATCAATGTATTAGTCTGTTCTCGCACTGATATAAATAAATATCCAAAAGTAGGTAATTTACAAAGAAAAGAGGGTTTAAATTGGCTCACGGTTCTGCAGGCTGTACAGGAAGCTCAGGAAACTTACAGTTATGGTAGAAGGGGAAGGGGAAGCAGGCGTGTATTACATGGCCAGAGCAGGAGCCAGAGAGAGCGAGCAGGGAGGTACTACACACTTTTAAATGACCAGATCTTGGGAGAATCACTCATTATCACAAGCAAGGGGTATGATGCTAAACCAATCAGGAGAAACCACCCCCATGATACAATCACCTTCCACCAGACTCTACCTCCAACATTGGGGATTACAATTGAACATGAGATTTGGGTGGAAACACAGATCCAAACCACATCAATCAAGAAAGGAGGATTCAGAATTTTAATTATATCTGTAACATTTGTACTTAAAAAATAGTAATGAGACTTTAGCTTCCAGAATTGGTGCACTAGTAAATCTGAATCAACAATCCTACTGAAAACTACAAGAAAAGCTGGACAAAGACTAAAGAAGCATCTGCTTGAAGTAATCGGCAAGTTACCAATTCTCCAACTATTGGAGGATGTACAATTCAAGGCATCTGAGCCTGGCATTTAGGGCCATTTTAGCCCTCTGGGTATGTGCCAATCCAGGAAGAGGTAACTGAGAGTTTGTGACCCTGGGAACTGTTTGTGAGAGTCTCATGAGACCCGGGAAACAAAAATTAGACTCCATACATTTCCATGATGTAAAAGATGCCCTAGATAAATTTCTCATCTTTGCATTGGGATCCTAAAGTGTTGGAATACAGGAGCAAGTTTTACTTACAGTGAAATTGACATTCTGAGGAACTGCAACCCAGCATTAATTAAATTTAATCATGGATACTTGATTTAGTTGATCTGGGATTGTTATGATGCCTAAGCCCCCAATAGAAATTGTCAAGATTGTGGTTACTTTAGGAGAGGAGATGGAATAGTAATGGAAGAGGACAGAAAAGGAATCTGTGGGTTGTGGCAAACGTTTTTTAAACTTGGGTAGTGGCTACAAAGGTAATAATTTTGTTATTATTATTATTATTTCTTTTTTATTATACTTTAAGTTTTAGGGTACATGTGCACATTGTGCAGGTTAGTTACATATGTATACATGTGCCATGCTGGTGCGCTGCACCCACTAACTCGTCATCTAGCATTAGGTATATCTCCCAATGCTATCCCTCCCCACTCCCCCCTCCCCACCACAGTCCCCATAGTGTGATATTCCCCTTCCTGTGTCCATGTGATCTCATTGTTCAATTCCCACCTATGAGTGAGAATATGCGGTGTTTGGTTTTTTGTTCTTGCGATAGTTTACTGAGAATGATGGTTTCCAATTTCATCCATGTCCCTACAAAGGACATGAAGTGTTTGGTTTTTTGTTCTTGCGATAGTTTACTGAGAATGATGGTTTCCAATTTCATCCATGTCCCTACAAAGGACATGAACTCATCATTTTTTATGGCTGCATAGTATTCCATGGTGTATATGTGCCACATTTTCTTAATCCAGTCTATCATTGTTGGACATTTGGGTTGGTTCCAAGTCTTTGCTATTGTGAATAATGCCGCAATAAACATACGTGCGCATGTGTCTTTATAGCAGCATGATTTATAGTCATTTGGGTATATACCCAGTAATGGGATGGCTGGGTCAAATGGTATTTCTAGTTCTAGATCCCTGAGGAATCGCCACACTGACTTCCACAATGGTTGAACTAGTTTACAGTCCCACCAACAGTGTAAAAGTAATAAATCTTGGGCAGTATATTTTTTGTTTTGTGTACTTATAGACATATTGAAATATTTCATACTACATCAGGCTAAATAAGTCTTTTAAAAAGTAGGAATTCAAAAAATGTGAACTCATTTTTCAAAAAGTCAAGCAAATAAGACAAATGTATTAATATTTGATAAAGCTAGTTTATTGCTACATTGATTGCTTTTTTGTATCATATACCTCAAAAATTAAGTAGTAAAAGAGTAATAACAAATCAAGACCATGTTCATTCTGAGAAAGACTGGGCAAAAAAAAATCACTGTCATTACAAGGGAGCAAAATATTACATCTAGCTTTGTAAACAACTTGTAGGTGATATTTACAACAGCTGGAAGCCATTTCTGAATGTTGTTTAGGGATCTAGATTTCTCCTCTTATCCAGTATAACTTTTCATTGAATTCCATTGTTTTTCAGGAAAAAAAATATAAGTTTTTTCACAGGGCTTGGAAATGAGCACTAGCTCATGCAGTTTCAGCTCACAAAGCGAACTCAACAATCCTGTAAAAAGGCAGAAAGAACCAATATTATAGATTTTGCCCTTTGAATTTCCTAGAATAGTTACCAAGTAGAAAAAGTTTGGCAAAAGTAATTTGAATGGCAAATCACATATTTTGAACCATACAACTTGATACTTTCCTATTGCATTGCCAGATTATTTTATTTTAATATGCTATATACAATATATTTGTCTTTCCTAAGAGGTCAACAAGGTTGAAATTTATTTTTCTCTATTGTTGATCTTGAAAAGTCATCCAATTAGGTTACTAGAGCATTTGTAAAATCAAGTGTCATTTTTTTCTCTAAATTTTCCTGATATCTAAAATATGTATGAATTTTTATTTTTATGTCATCGTATATTTGAAACATTTTCTGCTACACTTTTGCAGCATTTGCAGCCTTAAGTACTTGTCCTATATCAATGGGGATCTTCTGTTGTCATTTGTTTACCTCTCTGTCTCTAGAGATTAACCTGAGGATGCAAATCATGACTTCAAAATCTTTATACCTTGTGCCTAGTAAATAATTCAATAAACATCAGCAAATTGGTGAATAAGAAGGGACTTCTAGAGAGATCATCATGTCAATGCAAACAGGTAATCCTTGACATATTAGAACGATGGTAGATAGGAGATAGGACTAACTTGCAGATCCCACTTGGATGGCCAGAGCAGCGTGTGGAGACTCACATCGTGAACTTTTACTCCAATAACTTCCACAGGAACATACCATAAACTCTCAGAGAATCCACAGACCCTTTGAAGGAACTGGGACACCATTGCAGGCTCCCTGAGATGCTGAAAAACTGTGAATCTTCTTGCTTTCTCAATGGGGAGGCTCATGGTCTGGGGCAAGTTCTCAGCCCTTGTCACTGGCTGCCTGGAAATAGACTCGGTGCTGTTGTGGTGGGGATGGTGGGAGCGAGACCAGCCTTTAAGACAGTGGGCTGTGTGGGACCAGGGTGAAGCCTGTGACTGCCAGCTTTCCCCCACTTTCCTGGTGACCTGTGTGACTCAGCAGACACAGCCATAATCTCCCTGGGTAATAATATAACTCCACTGGACTGGGAACCACACCCTTATCTCTCACAGTAGCCACAGCAAGCCCTACCCATGGAGAAGCTGAGCTCAGACTAAGCCTCTCCCTGCCCCTACCTGGTGGTCTTTCTCTACCTGCCCTGGCAGCTGAAGACAAAGCTCATATTCTCTTGTGAGCTTGATGGCCTGCCCACTGCCTGAAAAACCTGAATACTTAGCCAGGTGTCCCTGGGGCAAGTTTGCATCCTCCCTATATGACCACAGCTAATATGCTCTTGAAAGCACCACCTCCTGGCTTGAGGCCAACCCACACAAAACAGGTGCACTAAACAAAAACACAACCAAGGACCCTCACAGAGTCCACTTTACTCCCCTGCTAAGTCCACAAGAGCAGGTGCTGGTATCCATGTCTGTCAGACCTGAAGATGGATCACATCACAGGACTCTTTGCAAACAATCCCCAGTACCAGCCAAGATCCTGGTAGCTTCCCTGTGTGGCTAGACCCGAAAGAGCAAAAACGATCACTACACTTCTGCTCTCAGGAGGCCCCATTCCTAGAGGAAGGGAGAGAACACCACATCAAGAGAGCACCCCATGGGATAAAAGAATGTGAACAGCAGCCCTTGAATCCCAGATCTTCCCTCTGACATCGTTTACCCAAATGAGAGGAACCAGAAAAATAATTTAGGTAATATGACAAAACAAGGTTCTACCTAATGAGAAGGAACCAGAAAAACAATTCTGGTAATATGACAAAAGAATATTCTTTACCACCCCCTAAAGATCATACCAGATCACCAGCGATGAATCCACACCAAGATGAAATCTCTGAATTGCCAGAAAAAGAATACAGAAGGTCAATTATTAAGCTAATCAAGGAAGTACCAGAGAAACATGAAGTCCAACTTAGAGAAATTAAAATCATGATACAGGATATGAAAGGAAAAGTCTTCAGTGAAATAAACAGCATAAATTAAAAACAAACACAAATTCTGGAAATTAAGGACCACATAGAGAAATGCAAAATGCACTGGAAAATCTCAGCAATAGAATAAAACAAGCAGAAGAAAGAACTTCAAAGGTCGAAGACAAGGCTTCTGAATTAATTCAATCCATCAAAGATGAAGAAAAAAGAATTTAAAAAACTAATAAAGCCTCCAAGAAGTTTGGGACTATGTTAAACATGCAAATCTAAGAATAATTGGTGTTCCCAAGAAAGAAGAGAAAGTTAAAAGTTTGGAAAACATATTTGAGGGAATAATCAAGGAAAATTCCCCTGCCTTGCTAGACATCTAGACATCCCCAGTACAAGAAGCTCTCAAGATACCTGGAAAATTCATTGCCAAAAGATCACGGTCTAGGTACATAGCCATCAGGTTATCTAAAGTCAAGACAAAGGAAATGATCTTAAAAGCTATGATGTGGTTGATGGGTGTAGCAAACCACCATGGCACGTGTATACCTATGTAACAAACCTGCATGTTCTGCACATGCACCCCAGAAGTTAAAGTATAATACTAATAAAAAAACAAGCTGTGAGGCAAAAGCATTAGATAACCTATAAATGAAAACGTATCAGGTTAACAGGAGATTTCTCAGAAACTCTACACGCTAGAAGGAATTGGGGTCCTATTTTTGACCTCCTTAAACAAAACAATTATCAGCCAAGAATTTTGTATCCAGTGAAAGTAAACTTCATAAATGAAGGAATGGTAGTCTTTTCCAGACCAAAAAAAAAACTGAGAGAATTTGCCACTACCATCCAGCACTAAAATAACTGCCAATAGGGGCTCTAAATCTTGAAATAAATCCTCAAAATACACCAAAATAGAACCTCCTTAAAGCATAATTCTCACAGACCTACATAACAATAACACAATAAAAAATGCATTCCAGCAACAAATAGCATGATGAATAGAAAAGTACCTCAAATCTCAATAATAACATTGAATGCAAATGGCCTAAATCTTCCACTTAAAAGACATAGAATGGCAGAATGGATAAGAATTCACCAACCAAGTTTCTGGGAGGCTCACCTAAGACATAAGGACTCACATAAACTTAAGGTAAAGAGATGGAAAAAGAATTCCGTGCAAATAGACACCAAAACCAAGTAGGAAGTAGCTATTTTCATATCAAACAAAACAAACTTTAAGGCAACAGCAGTTAAAAAAAGACAAAGAGGGACATTATATAATGATAAAAGGACTAGTCCAACAGGAAAATATCACAATTCTAAATATATATGCACCTAACACTGGAGCTCCCAAATTTATGAAACAATTATTACTAGACCTGAGAAATGAGAGAGACGGCAACACAATAATAATGGGGGACTATAGTACTTCACTGACAACACCATACAGGTCATGAAGACAGAAAGTCAACAAAGAAACAATGAATTTAAACTATATCCTATTACAAATGGACTTAACATATTTACAGAACATTCTACTCACGAACTACAGAATACACATTCGATTCCTCAGCAACTGGAACATTCTCCAAGACAGACCATATGATAGGCCACAAAACAAGTCTCAGTAAATTTAAGAAAATCTAAATTGTGTCAAGTACTCTCTCAGACCACAGGGGAATAAAATTGGAAATCGACTCTGAAAGGAACCCCCTAAATTATGCAAATACATGGAAATTAAATAACCTGCTCCTGTATGAACATTGAGTCAACAATGAAATCAAGATAAAAATAAAAAAAATTATTTGAACTGAATGATAATAATGACCCAATCTGTCAAAACCTCTGAGATACAGCAAAAATGGTGCTAAAAGGAAACTTCATCTCATCAAATGCCTACACCAAAACGTCTAGAAGAGCACAAATAGACAATCTAAGGTCATACTTCATGGAACTGGAGAAACAAGAACAATCCAAACCCATACCCCGCAGAAGAAAAGAAATAACAAAGATCAGAGCAGAATAAAATGAAGTTGAAACAACAACAACAACAACAACAAAAATACAAAAGATAAATGAAACAAAAAGCTGGTTCTTTGAAAAGATAAATAAAATTGATAGACCATTAGCGAGATTAACCAAGAAAAAAAAAAGAGAAGGTCCTAATAAACTCAATTCGAAACTAAGCAAGAGATATTATGACTGATAACACAGAAATACAAAGATTATTCAAGGCTACTATGAACATCTTTACTTGCATAAACTAGAAAACTTAGAGGAGATGAATAAATTCCTGGAACTATACAACCCTCCTAGATTAAATCAGGAAGATATAGAATCTATGAACAGACCAATAACAAGCAGGGAGACTGAAATGATAATAAAAAATTTGCCAACAAAAAAAGTCTGGAGCCAGACGGATTCACAGCTGAATTCTGTCAGACTTTCAAAAAAGGGATTGGTACCAATCTTACACTATTTCAAAAGACAGAGAAAGAGGTAGTCCTCCTAAGTCATTCTATGAAGGCAATATCACCCGAATATCAAAACCAGGGAAAAACAACAACAAAAAGAAAACTACAGACCAATACTCCTGATAAACATAGATGCAAAAATCCTCAACAAAATACCAGCAATCAAAGTCCAACAGGATATCAAAGAGATAATCCGCCATGATCAAGTGGGTTTCATACCAGTGATGCAGGGGTGGTTTAACATACATAAGTCAATCAATGTGATACACCAAATAAACAATTAAAAACAAAAATTACATAATCATCTCAATAGATGCAGAAAAAGCACTTGACAAAATCCATCATCGCTTTATGTTTAAAATCCTCAGCAAAATCAGCATAGAAAGGCATACCTTAAAGTAATAAAAGCGATTTATGGGCCGGGCGCAGTGGCTCACACCTGTAATCCCAGCACTTTGGAAGGCCGAGGTGGGCGAATCACCTGAGGTCAGGAGTTCGAGACCAGCCTGCTTAACATGGCGAAACCCCGTCTCTACTAAAAATACAAAAAATTAGCTGGGCGTGGTAATGTGGGCCTGTAATCCCAGCTACTCGGGCTGCTGAGGCAGGAGAATAGCTTGAATCCAGGAGGTGGAGGTTGCAGTGAGCCAAGATTACGCCACTGCACTCCAACCTGGATGACAAGAGTGAAACTCTGTCTCAAAAAAAAAAACCATTTATGACAAACCCACAGCCAACATTATATTGAACAGGGAAAAGCTGAAAGCATTCTCTCTGGGAAGTGGAACAAGACAGGAATGCCTACTTTTACCACTTCTATTTAACATAATACTGGAAGTTCTAGCCAGAGCAATCAGATAAGAGAAAGAAATAAAGGGCATCCATGTCGACGAAGAGAAAGTCCAGCTGTTGCTCTTTGCTGATGATATGATTGTATACCTAGAAAACCCTAAAGACTCATTCGAATGAAAAATTAACTTCATAATCATGGGAAATGTAAAGTTTGTCAAGAAACTATTGTGTATTTATTTGACAATGTTATTTATATTCATATTCTGTTTCTAAACATATTACAGTGGAGAATTTCTCATATTAATGCCACCTGAGTAGCAGATCTTTGCGCAATCTCTGTCAATTTTCTGCTAAAATACATTTAAAGACACAAGGATAAAAACTGAAATATAAGACCCATAGTTTGGGTAAATTATCTACTAATATTAAGAATATAAAGGTATTGAGAAAGAAACCTACCCAACTTCACTTCCTTTCTGACTCTAGGTTTGTTTCATAAAATAGTGTCCTCTGGAAAAGAAAAAAGAAAAAAAAAGATAAAATAGAATTTATATACTTATCTCTGTGGTAAATAGAAAAATGGTTGCCAAAAATGACCATGTCTTAATCACCAGAACCTGTGAATATGCCATTATACATGGCCAAATGGATTTTGCATAATTAATTAAAGACCATGAAATTGGGAGATTATTCTGGAATATCTGATACACTCAATCTAATCACATGGGTCCTTGAAAGGGGAGAACTGGCCAGGTGCAGTGCTGTAATCCTAGCAGTTTGGGAGGCTGAGGGGGGCAGGTGACCTAAGGTCAGGAGTTGGAGACCAGCCTGGCCAATATGGTGAAACCCCGTCTTTACTAAAAATACAAAAATTAGCCCAGCTTGGTGGCATGGGCCTGTAATCCCAGCTACTTGGGAGGCTGAGGCAGGAGAATTGCTTAAACTCGGGAGGCGGAGGTTGCAGTGAGCCAAGATTGTGCCATTGCACTCCATCCTGGGTGACAGAGCAAGACTCTGTCTCAAAAACAAAAACAAAAAAAAAGTGGAGAACCTTGTTAAGTTGTGGTCAGAGATGTGGCTTAAGGACTTGATCCATTGTTATTGGCTTTGAAGATGAAAGAAAGATGACATACATAAATGAATAGGGGCAAATGCTAGGAGCTGAGAATGGTAACAAAGTGGATTCTCTACTATAGTCTCCAGAAACAAAACAAAACAAAACACACAACCATGCTAAACCCTTGGGCTTAGCTCAGTCATACCCATGCTTCAGCCTCCAGGTGCGGGATAACAACATATTACAGCAGCAGTAGAAAACACACAGTTTCTGTATGAGCTTGGATTTACAGACTTAGTATCTATACTAACCAGAAAATTGGGAGGCCTTGTCTTTAACCCCAGGAGGCTGATTTAACTTACTTCCCTATCCACCCAAAATCTCAGGACACCTGCCATCCACAGAAAACACCAGAAAAGTGGGCAGGAAGGGTATATGGATATGTTTGTATTTGAGTTGGAAAACTAAAGCCAATCTGCCAATTCACTATTTTTAGTCCCCGTGTCAAGATCTACTTATCTACATATCTACACACACACACATACACACACACACACACACACACACACACACAATGCATAAAACAACTTCATCGGGTAACTTATCCATTTAACTAGTGAGGGATGTACACACAGAGATAGTACATAGCATGTGACTTGTAAGAGATGGAGCATGGAATTTGAATTCAAGTTTGATACCAAAGGCTTACAAGGTGTGTTTTTTTGTGTGTGTCACACAATTCAGCCACAATAAATAGGTTTATGTCATTCTTTTTTATTAAAATCATGTCCATGCATTTCCTATATTCTAGTTCTTGTGTTATTTTTTATTTTATTGATAATAGCCTTCCTTCATCTCAGAGCTTGTATTCTGGTAGAGATAATCTTTTTTCTATGAGAAACTAAATCTGTATTTTATATACCTATTTTTTATTAAAATAAACCACAGTAATGGAAAATCCTAATCAAAATGATTTTTAATAAGAAAGTGTATTGGGGTATGTAAGTTAGAAGTCCTGAGGTTGGGTTGGCATCACATAAATCAAATAAGACATGATCCAGGATAACTCAAACATGTTACCAAACGATTTTTTTTTATTTAGTTTTCCACTCCGCTTGTCAAGAAGTTAATTTTCTTCAAAGCTTCTTTCCTTCTTTCTCCACAATGGTTAGTCACCAGTTCTTAAGCTTACATTATCCCTTGTTCATGTTTTCAAGGATGAGAAAGTATCTTTGTTCCAGAATTATCATGAAGTTCTGAGAGTTATTCTGATTAAACCAATTTAGGTTACATGCTACCCATGAAACACTATTCTTGAGAGATTTAATGCACGGATTGGCTTCTGTTATATATTCCTGGAAATAGAGTCAGCTTTCTAGAATCAAATGAATCCCCCAAAGACAAGCTGCCTTGTTTCAAGGGAAGTGATGTTGGAGAGGTTAATAAGGTAAAGAGAAATATGTGTATAATTAACAAACAGAAAAAATATTGTAAATGTAATTTCCTTGGGGAAAGGATTTTACCTTTTTTAATCGTTTTTAAAATCACTATTCATCATTGCAGAATTCATTTGATCTTGACAAAAGTTTATAATAAATAAAACAAATATATATGTACTTATATGACTATACATATAAAACACCTAAGATACTACAAAGACAAATTATGAGAATTAATAAGTGAATACTGTATTAGTTAATTCTGATGCAACATAAATATACAACAATAAACTTAAATGACAGCAGTGAAAGTATTGAAATTTATAAAAATTTTAAATTTATAGTTGTGGAAAAATATGAACTATACTTGAAATGTTGCTGTGTATTAAATGTTAGTTAAAAAAATAAAATTGGGTCTCTACTCCACACAATATTTAAACAGTTTTTAGGTAGATTAAAATTTTAAAGCAAAAGACAAAACTTCATAATATTTAACAGTAAATTTTAGTCTTTTCATTGCTTAGTATAATAAAGGGTTTCTTAAAGCATTAAAATATAAACAAAGGAAATTATTGATAAATGTAAGTATCATAAAATTTAAATTTTTTCTGTAAGGATTTCATAAAACATACAAGACAAGACACAGAAAGACAGAAAATGTTGCATTGTGCTGTCAACCAATAGTATTCAGATTATGGAGCATTTTGACAATAAGGGAAGACAATACAACAGGAGAATGGACCAAATATGGAAAAGGATGTCCACATGAGAGGAATCATAACTGAACACTAACCAATGAAAAATTATTAACCTTACTAGTAATTAGGAAAGTACAAATTAAAAGCACAGTGAGATAGTATTCTCTATCCATCAGATTGGAAAAATAAAATTCTAAATTGCAATAATCCTACCTCTTGGTATTCAACCCAGAGGATTTTTTGCACATGTACACAAGGTAACAAGTAAAGATGCATCTACAATTGTTTTTACTGGGGAAACAGAAAGGATCCAAATGTCTGGTAACATGAAAATTAAAAAAACATAGTGACTGTATTACTCAGCTAAGGCTGCTATAAAAAAATACCACAGACTGGACAGCTTACATAACAAAAATTTATTTCTCAGGGATCTGGAAGTTGGAAGTTCAAGATCAAGGTTTCAGCAGGTTTTGTTCTCCTGAGACCTCACATGAGCTGTTCTCTGTTTGTACCAACCTGGTGTCTCTCCCTTTTCTTTTAATGACACTAGTCCTATTAAATTAGAGTCCCATCCTTGTAATCTCATTTAACCTTGATTACCTCTTTGGAGGCCCTATTTCCTAATACATCACATTGGGGATTAGGTATTCAACATATGAATTTCGTAGGATGCAATGCAGTTCAGTCCATTAAGAGTGACACATTCATATAATGGATCACTGCAGAGCAGTGAAAATATATTATCCATAAGGATGAATTTCACAAACAAAATGTTAAGTACAAAAAGCAAGCATCATATAAAGTTTTAAGATATGAAAGTAATGCATATTAATTGCTTTGGAAGAAAGTCATTTATAATAAACACATAAGTAACTGTATAATAATAATTAAAAAATTCAAAATAGTCTTTCCTTCTGCAGGGGAAAAGATGAAGATTCAGTAAAGAATGTGTATACCGTATTGGATACTTCAGCTCAACTGTGGTGAGTTTTTTATTTTTTAGGCTGAGTGGTACATATATGCTTGTTTATTCTACTTTTTTGTTTGTTTGCATTAACTTTTACATTTAAGATATATATGGTGCAATAGTTTTGTGTGAAGTAATCTTGTAGAATCTTAGGATACATTGGTAAACATGCTAAGATACCTACTGTCATGAAGCTTATATTCTACTGCAGTAAACAGACAATAAACAGTAAGCAAAACAAAACAGCCAAATGCATATAGTCCTTGCTGTGGTTTGAACATTTGTTCCATCCAGACTTCACATTGAAATTTAATCCAAAATATTGAACGTGGGGCCCAATGGGAGGTATTTGGTTCATTAAGGTAGACGCCTCATGAATAGGTTATGCCCTCCTTGGGGAGCATAAGTTCTCATTCTCTTTGTTTCCATGAGTTACAGTTGTTAAAAAGAGCCTGGCACCTCTCCCTTCTCTCTTTTGCTCCCATTTACATCATGTGATCTCTGTACTCAGACCCCCCTTTCACTAGCCAGCCTAAGGCTGTTGACCATAAGCAGATGTCCAACCTTGAACTTTCCAGCCATCAAAATTTTGAGCCAAATAAACCAGGAATACAGTTTCTCAGGTATTCCTCTTATTTATTTAGAGACAGTCTTACTCTGTAGCTCAGCTCCCCGCCACCATCCTGGGTTTAAGCTATTCTTTCCTGCCTCAGCCTCCCAAGTAGCTCAAGTACTTGGGATTACAGGCGTGCGCTACCACACCCAGCTAATTTTTGTATTTTTAGTAGAGACAGTTTTCCTGTGTTGCTCAGGCTGATCTGGAACTCTTGGGCTCAAGTGATGGGCCCACCTTAGCCTCTCAAAGTGCTGGGATTACAGGCATGAGCCACCACGCCCGGCCAGGTAATCCTCTTTACAATCAAAAACAGGCTAAGATAACCTTTTAGGAAAAATAAAAATTGAGCATATGTTTTTTTCAAAAGGATATATATTTTTCAGTATTTGTTTTCATGCAGAAGAATTGTTTTCTTTTTATTATATATCTTTTGAATGTTTCTGAATTGATCAGAACTTTTTCTCAAATTCACTGCCACAGTAAATATGTAGGCATTTGTTATATGTTATGCATTTTATATTTAGTTGTAACTTCCTTCTAGATATTTAATTTCAATGCTAATATACTTGTTAGCTGACTTAATTCTGTCTTTAAAAATCTTTGGAATATAAACAAATAAATAAGAAAGGAGCAAAATATCAAGTAATCCTCACATTGCAAACAGATTGAATATGAAAAGTATATCTGTTAGTTATTCACTTAGAGCATAATACAAATACATATGCTCTTTTTTCAGTAAAGTTAAAAATTTTTATCAGCTACCAATAGCAAAATTATGAAGAGCCAATTGAAAAAGTTAATGCCAACGCTAATAAATGATAAAAATATTTTGATTATATTAGTTATTCAAAAATACAAGTTAATAATAATTTAACTTATACCAGCAAATATGTATGTCTATGTCTGCATATATATAATGAAAATTGGGGAATTAGCTTTTACTACCACATATTAAAGAAAACAAGGTATATCCAGATGATACCATCAAAAGCATTATTTTGAAAAATGTTAAAGCACTTAGAAAATATACATACTTTCTAAATACACATATTAGAATATTGAGTGGAAATTGAAGAATACAAAATTATTTTCTGTGACAAAGTCTTTGTTCCTGATTATGTAATATGCACATGCATGCAGAAAGATAAAAATAATGTTTGCCATTTAATGAGCGCTTACTTTGTGTCAGACACTGAGCTGAGGATCTTATCAGGATTATTTCAGTAAATCCTTGTAAGAATCCTTGAGGTAAGTGCCAATATTATCTACATTTGACAGATGAGATGAATTTTAGAGAGGTTAAGTTTACAAGCCTAGTTGTTGTGGAATCTAGGATATGAACCAAAGAAGTGAGACTCCAGAACCTGTGCTTTTAATTACTGTCCCGACTTGGAGGTCAATTGAGGTTACTCTTTATGATAAAAATATAATTAGTTAGAGATTAAAGTAAGAATCCTGCTTCTAAAGGTAAAGCCCATGCTGTCCCAAATGTTATGCAAATTCCTAGGGGTTTATATTATCATTTTCTTTTGATTCATGGTGGTGATATTCATTATAGCATCATAAACTGTGTATAGGTGAAACCTCTGTTGTTCAGTTGTTGGCTATCCTGGATCTGTAAAATTATTGCTTGCCCCATTTTCCCTTAGGCTAGAGCTTCCTTATCTTGTGATTTTTTTTCTCTCTTCTCACTCTCGTCTCTTCTTTTCTTTTCTCTACCTTATTCTGACTCACTGTTCATTTCTTAAACAGATTAATTTGTTTTCTTCCAAGCATGTTGTCTGAGAGGAAACTTTCAAGACATTTTGCTGGGTGCAAAAATAATTGTGGTTTTTGTCATTACATTTAATGGCAAAAACCGCAATTATTTTTGCACCAACCTGATACTTGCCTGCTACATAAAATGAACAGGATAATCTAAACAGAATTTATATATATAGAGAGAGAGAGCAATATACATTTGGGAAAATTTTTGATCTCACTAAGAATTAATGAAAAAATATATAGTCACAATACCATGTTTACCTCAACAATTGGAAAAGCTTTAAAAGATATATTATTTAATACTGAAAAAGGTGTTTTGGCAGGAGTACTCTCTGGTGTGACTTTGCACTGCTATTTCTGGAAAGTAATTTGGCACTATATTAAAAATAATCTCAGTACTAAATTCGTACACTTTGGCCCAAGAATTCTATAAATATCTTCTAAATGCAAGACAGAAGACTACAGACATTGTAGGTGTTTCAATAACATATATCAGAGCTAGCTTTAATATGAGAGGTTGAGCACCCATGGTTCTAAGTTACACACTGTCAGGAGGTATTCCACAGCAAAATTGTCTAAGGACCAAAAATTACTGCTATAAATGATGAATTATTTTCAAATTACAGAGTCACCAATACAAACAGAAGGAAACAGATATTTTCCTCAAATCTCTACCAACACCACCGCCATGGAAAATGGTGATTCCATGACTAGATGACATTTAACTCTGGTAGTAGACACATCACTGGTTCTCTTTTACTCCCTGAAGTTTGAAGTATTTTAATAGTCAGAGCCCCGATGAGGTTTGCTTAAATGTTCTTAGTCCATGTTCACCCAGAAATGTTCTATATGATAGATCATCAATGTCAGTTGAATCCAAGTTTCTTTTATCCCTAAGGGAGTCTTCAGATGATCATGTGAATTGGCAGATCTAAATTAATACATAGAAAAAGTGCACAAATTCAAATGGAGATATTGGAGGTTGGATATAAACCTCCAGTATCTCATATGAGTAGGAATAGACCTCAGGTTTATCTGACATGTCTTGTTATAAACATGTATATAGATGGTTTATCATTTGCATTCCTGTGTATCTGGAGCTCTCTAGATCTAGTATCAAAAGTAAACTACCTGGCAAATTCAACCTCCATCACCACCTGCTGGGAACTATTTCAAATTGCATCCAAAGACCCTAGAGGACTGATGCTGTTCCTTCTTCTCAGCCACACTCCTTTAGATATTCACTTAGGAATTATAGATAGAGGAGAGGTCGGTGTCACACAACATTTTCAGTAATATTATCGGGAAATTCAGAATTTATTTGTAAATTAATAAATAAGAAACAGGATGAAAGAAAGTTTATACATGAAACTGTGGCATAATTCTACTGAATACTTTGAGGTTTTGTGTTCTTTCTTGTATATTAGAAAAACTAATTACAAAATATTAGTTACTAATGACTTTTCATCAGTGAATATTTATCTACTGGTACACAAAATGCAGAGATGTTTGTAAGTAGTTTATGGTTTATTTTAAAGATTCCAGGTGTTTAGTTCATCTGCATATAAATATGACACCCACACAAGCATACAAGTTTATTCACCAGAGTAAATGAGGCCCCTCTAGCTATATACTTTGTACTTTCTTCAGAGATCAATTCAGCAAGAACCACATTATTTATTCAGGGTGACATTAAGATGTTCATTCTTTACAAGAATAAACACATTGATAATGTTTATGCTTCATTTTCTGTGGAACACCTACACTTAAATACAGCAGAGGAGTGCATGACTTTTTTTTGCATTTTTCATTTCAACATGTGATTATAGCTTTCTGTTTGTGGTTAGTCACTTGTGCAAGATTTCCCAATTTAAGATTTTAAATATTATACTTCTAGCTTTCCAAACAAGTAAAATCAGCATGATTTCATTATTGCTGCTCTTTGATAGAAGTAGATAGTAAAAATTTAAAAATACAGGAGGGCACCAAATTCTGTTTCTCCAAAGAGAGTTGAAAGGAAAAATAAAAATAGAAAGCATTGAACATGAGGAAAGTCACAATAGTCATATAAAACTCTGGATAAAACAAACCTCCTAAAGAAACAGATGGGTCTTTTTACAATGAACTGAGCATTTTTATGGCTCACTGGAGCTCATACTATAAAGTGTCAATGAAGAAGAAGATTAGATAAGTCTCTAAACTAAGATTCTGCCTTCGTAAGGGATAGTAAACAACTCCAGGATGTATCCAAAGGGCTTTTTAGTTCCTGCTACACAAACAACAAATATAGAAGACAAGGTATAGCTGAGGCAAGATCCATTCTTTTGTAGTTGGTAAAAAAAAAAAATGGTTCTTTGGTTTCTGGGCTTAGAACCTTCCTGTTGCCTATTTAGGGTTAACATCATTTGCACGTTTAACTCTTTAGGCTCTTGGCCCCAAAGCTATCGCTGATCATTTAATTCTATATATTTCACTTTCTGATAGAACAGAAGTTATTTCCAGATCCCACAGCAGAGTTTTCTTTATATATATATAAAGGGATATATATATATATATATATGGATATATATATAGGGATATATATATATAGGGATATATATAGGGATATATAGATAGGGATATATAGATAGGGATATATATATATATAAAGGGATATATATATATATATATCCCTTGAAAACCACTGTACAATTACCAAGTGAAAAATTATAAGTGAATTTTTAAACTAGAGAAAAAGATGAAGTATTACTCAAAAATCTGATAGAGGTCAGTAAAAGTCAAGAGGATGTACAATTTATCTTAGATAATTTAAAGATAAAGTGATACCACATTTGCTAGTATTGAAACGGAAACATAAGTATATTTCCAAAATATAGCCATAAAAGAAATAATTTAACAACAAATATTTTGTTCTAAATAAAATCATACTAACCAATGTAATCGTACTTTGACTAACTGAAGAAAAAATTCAATTTCATAAATACTAACATTTCAAATAATTATAGAACATATCTGATACAGAATATACAGTTAATTTATTGCTACTTTAGAAAAGAGTGTAAAGAAGAAAAAATAATGGTTATATTCTCAAACTTAAAAATTAGAACTACTTCTTCAGAAGGCATATAGTAGTAATTAATCTCAAAATTAAAAGGAATTGTTCTAACATAAGTTGGTATAGAGAAAGTATTTTGAAATTATATTTTAAAATATGTATTTGATTATTGAAAAGGTAAAATTTGCAATTGGAGAAAAATTCAGTGTTATAAGTGGCATACAATGAAAAATCAGCTTGTGCTCCTTTCCCTCCTGGATGCAACCATGATAAAAACCATATGTAAACCAAGATCTTTACATAAATAGAGTGTTCTTTGACATATTTTCCCACATATTATAATGTAAAGTAATCTTAAAAAATTAATGTAGTCCTGGCTTATTTTTTCAGATTGCAAAGCACTCCATTGATGGGCATATTACAGTTTATTTTTATAGTTTCTAACATTAGTTCTTACACCCATGTTGACACTACTTGTATTTGTGTGTATCTGGATAAATACATGTATAGATTTTTTACCACATTTTGCCAAATCTTTCCTTTGATTGTAAAATATGGCATTATTTTGGTATCATTAAGAAAGAGAAAACAGCGTAAGATAAATAGTATATAACATCAATTATTTAATATATCCAATTTTGGCTGAGTGCAGTGGCTCACGCCTGTAATGCCAGCACTTTGGGAGGCCTAGGCGGGTGGATCACGAGCTGAGGAGGTCGAGACCATCCTGGCTAACACAGTGAAACCCCTGTCTCTATTAAAAATACAAAAAATTAGCCGGGAGTGGTGGCGGGCGTCTGTAGTCCCAGGTACTCGGGAGGCTAAGGCAGGAGAATGGTGTGAACCCAGGAGGCAAAACTTACAGTGAGCTGAGATCATGCCACTGCACTCCAGCCTGAGCAACAGAGTGAGACTCCATCTCAAAAAAAAAAAAAAAAGAAAAAAATATCCAATTTTAAAGATGTTAAAATATGTTTCAGAGTCAATATAATGTAGTATGGTTATGAGTATCTTAGAATCAATGAAATATGGAGCTAAAAAGTGATATAGCTGTGTCAAATTGCCATATTGCCACCTACAGCACCTCAATAATTTACCACACCATTGACAATGCAAGACAATGCCTGTTTCCCCTTTCCAAAAAAGTGCATGTAAATTTTGAATCTTGGCCTATCTCATACATTAAAAAATAGTATATTTTAATATGTAAAAATGACATTGCTATTTCCCGATCAACAAACTGCTCCAGATTTCCAAACAAAAAATGAACACTTAGACAAACAATAAAGCTTATTGCACATCTTTTCTGATGTTGGACAAGAGTTTAATATGCTGTGTGATCTGGGCCTATTCATTTAATTATTCTAAGTCTCAGTTTTTCTTTCTGTAAACTGAAGATAATAATAGAGTTTCATGAATTGTCATAATATTGAGTAAAACTAATGAATGTAGGCTATTTCTGGAACTTAGTGGTACTCTTTATGTATTAGACATTACTATTATTATCACTGTGTCTCGAATTGGTTACTTCCGGTGGGTTCTTGGTCTCGCTGACTTCAAGAATGAAGCCGCAGACCCTCACAGTGAGTGTTACAGTTCTTAAAGATGGTGTGTCCGGAGTTTGTTCCTTTAGATGTTCAGATGTGTCCAGAGTTTCTTCCTTCCGGTGGGTTCATTGTCTTGCTGAGTTCAGTAGCGAAGCTGCGGACCCTTGCAGTGAGTGTTAAAGCTCTTAAAAGGTGTTATGTCCAGAGTTGTTTGTTCCTTCCAGTGGGTTCGTGGTGTTGCTGACTTCAGGAATGAAGCCACAGACCCTTGCAGTTGAGTGTTACAGCTCATAAAGGTAGTGCGGACCCAAATAGTGAGCAGCAGCAAGATTTATTGTGAAGACCAAAAGAATAAAGCTTCCACACTGTGGAAGGGCACCCAAGTGGGTTGCTGCTGCTGGCTCCAGTGGCCAGCTTTTATTCCCTTATTTGGCCCTGCCCACGTCCTGCTGATTGGTCCATTTTACAGAGAGCCGATTGGTCCATTTTACAGAGTGCTGATTGGTGCGTTTATAATCCTTGAGCTAGACACAGAGCGCTGATTGGTTTGTTTTTACAGAGTGATGATTGGTGCATTTACAGTCCTTTAGCTAGACACAGAGCGCTGATTGGTGCGTTTTTACAGAGTGATGATTAGTGCGTTTACAGTCCTTTAGCTAGACACAGAGTGCTGATTGGTGCGTTTTTACAGAGCGCTGATTGGTGTATTTACAATCCTCTAGCTAGACAGAAAAGTTCTGCAAGTCCCCATTTGACCCCGGAAGTCCAGCTGGCTTCACCTCTCACTACTACTACTGATACTGCACTTAAGAATGGAGAAATGTTTTAATTCGCTTACAACATTTTTTATTCAGAGTGAGCTTTTAAGTAAGTGAGTGCATATACAGTCAACCCTTGAACAGTGGAAGAGTTAGGGGTACCGATGCCTTGTGGAGTTGAAAATCCATGTATACGGCCGGGCACGGTGGTCACGCCTATAATCCCAGTACTTTGGGAGGCTGAGGTGGGCGGATCACTTGAGGACAGGAGTTTGAGACCAGCCTGGCCAACATGGTGAAATCCTGTCTCTACTAAAAAGACAAATAATTAGCCAGGCGTGGCAGCACATGCCTGTAATCCCAGCTACTTGGGAGGCTGACGTAGGAGAATTGCTTGAACTCAGGAGGCAGAGATTGCAGTGATCTGAGATTGCACCACTGCACTCCAGCCTGGAGGACAAAAAAAAAGAAAATCCGTACACCTTATGACTCCCCTACAACTTAATAGCTTACTGTTGACTGGAAGCCTTACTGATAACATAAACAGTTGATTAACACATATTTTGTACCTTATAGGTATTAAATACTGTATCCTTACAATAAAATAAGCGAAAGAAAATGTTATTGAGAAAATCATTAGGAAGAGAAAAGAAAATATATTTCCCATTAGGTGGAGGTGGATCGTCATAAAAATCTTCATTCTTGTCTTTACTTTCAGTAGGCTGAGGAGGAGGAGAAAAAGGAATTCATCTTGATGTCTCAGGGGTGGTAAAGGCTGAATAAACTCTGTGTATAAGCCTACGGGCCCACTTCAAACCTGTTTCGTTCAAGGGTCTATTGTATAATGGGTAAGGGAAAAAGAATAAATCTTTTTGGGATGCCATTTTCACAACAATAAGTATTGTGTTCAATTTACAAGGTGATGTCAGAAGAGGTTATATTAAAAAGAAATAATCACAATGGAGTTTTAAAACTGAGAAATATTTATTTCATTTAATTATAATGGGTCAAAACCAACATAGTTTTTCAGATTTTTCAGGAAATAATGTGTATTTCATTGGGTAAAACAGAGAAAGTCATATTTGTGCTGATGTGTATTACATAAACCAAAATATAAATTATATGCTTGTCTGATTAGAATATTTTCTTTAATTTCTTTAATTTTACTTTTTATTGACAAATAATAATTGTGTATGTTCATGGGGCACTATGTGATGTTTTGATGTTTCCTTACAATGTGTAATGATTAAATAAGACTAAGTCCTTCACCTCACATACTTATTTTTTATGATGCCAATTTTTAAAAATCTATTCTTCTAACAATTTTAAAATAGATAATACACTATTATTTATTATAATCACCATTCTGTAGGATAGATCACTAAAATGTATTTCTTCTAATTGAAACTTTGTACCCTTTGATCAACATGTACCTTTTCCCCACTGACCACCCTCCCCTATCCCCTGGCAATCCCCATTCTACTCTCTGCTTCTATGAGTACAACTTTTAAAGATTCCACATATAAGTGAGATCATGTGGTATTTGTCTTTCTGTGCCTGGCTTATCTCATTTTGCACAACATCCTCCAGGTTCATCCACGTTGTTGCAAATGACGATATTTTCTCCTTTTTACGGATGAATAATATTTCATTATTTACACAAACATACCTTAGATATATTGTAGTTTGGTTACAAACAGCCATAATAAAGTAATATTGCAATAAGGCAAGCCACATAAATTTTTTCTGGTTTCCCTGTGCATACAAAAGTTATGTTTTCACTATACTGTAGTTAAGTGCAATAGCATTACGTCTAAAAAGTATATACTTTACTTAGAAAGTACTTTATTGCTAAAATGTTAACAGTCATCTGAGCCCTCAGTCATAAGTTTTTTCTTGTAGAATATCTTGCCTCAAGGTTGATGGCTGCTGACTGATGAAAGTGGTGGTTACTGAATGTTGGGGTAGCTGTGGCAATTTCTTAAAATAAGAATGCAATAAAATTTGCCACATTGATTGACTCTTCCTTTCATGAAAGATTTATCTGTAGCAGATAATGATATTTGATACTATTTTACTCACAGTAGAACTTCTTTCAAAATAGAAATCAATGCTCTCAAACCCTGCTGCTGCTTTATCAACTAAGATTACATAATATTCCAAATCCTTTGTTGTCATTTTAACAGCGTTCACAGCATCTTCACCAGGAGTAGATTCTGTCTCAGGAAACCACCTTCTTTGCTCACTCATAAAAAGCAACTCCTCATTCATTAGTTTTATCATGAGATTGCAGCAATTCAGTCACATTTTCAGGCTCCATTTCAATTCTAGTTCTCTTGCTATTTCCACAACATCTTCAGTTACTTCCTCCACTGAAATCTTAAACCCTTCCTTTCCCTTGGACACTTAGAAGCCATTTTAGGGTTATTAATTGGCCCAATTTCAATATTTGTTGTGTCTCAGGGAATAGAGAGGCCAGAAGAGAGGGAGAGAGGTGGAGAACAGCCGGTTGAAGGAGCAGTCAGAATACAAGCAGCATTTATTGATAAATTTGCCATCTTATATGGGTGCAGTTCATGGCATCCCCTAAACAATTACAATGTAACATCAACGATCACTGATCACCATAACAGATATAATAATAATGATAAACTTTGAAATGTTGTGAGAATTATCAGCATATGACATAGAGACACAAAATGAGCACATGCTGTTGAAAAATGTCACTTAGACTTGCTCACTGTAGGCTTGACACAAACATTCCATTTAAAAAATAAAAATCTGTGAAGCAAAATAAAGCAAAGTGCAATAAATGAGGAATGCTTATATATACAACATGCTTTTTATTCATTATTTTGATGGTGGGTACCTAGTTTTCCATATTTTAGCAATTGTGAATAATGCTGCAATGAATGTGGGAATGCAGGTGTCTCTTTGGCATGCTGAATTCAATTATTTGTATATATACCCACATATGGGATTGCTGGATTATATCATAACTCTATTATTATTTTTGTGAGAAACCTTTATACTATTCAGAAATGGCTGTATTAAATGTATTTTTCCACCAACAGTGCACTAGGATTCTTTTTTCTGCACACCCTAAGCAATACTTGCTATCTTTTGTCTTTTTGTTAGTAGCCACTCAAACATGTGTGAGGTGACAACTCATTGTGGTTTTCATTTGCATTTCCCTAATACTTAGTGGACATTTATATGTCTTCTTTTGAGAAGTGCCTATTTAAGTCCTCTGCACATTTTCTGATGGATTGTTTTCTTGCTATTCAGTTGTTCAAGTTTCTTATATGTTTTGGTTATAAAATCTTTATCATAATTATGGCTTGCAAATTTTCTACCAATATATGGACTGGTCCATTCCTCTATTGATTGTTTCGTTTGCTATATAGAAACTTTTTAGTTTGATGTAATTCCATTTGCTTATATTTGCTTTTGTTGCCTGTGTTTTTGGGGTCATATTCAATAAACCTTTATCAATGTTGTGGAGCATTTTTTCTATGTGTTTTTCTAATAGCTTTATAGTTTCAGGTCTTATGCTTAAGACTTTATTACATTTTGAATTAATTTTTTATATGTGGTGTTAAATAAGGTTCTAATTTCATTCTTTTGCATGTGGTTATCCAAAATTTTTAGCACAATTTATTAAATAGACTATTTTTTCCCTATTATGTATTCTTGGCTTTGTTGGATATCAACTGACCATAACTGTGTATATTAATTTCTAGACTCTCTATTTCATCCCTTTGTTCTATGTGTCTGTTTTTATGCCAGTTTCAAAACAAAGCCATGCTATTTTGATTGTCTTTGGAACAGATTTTGAAGTCAGATAGTGTTATGCTTCCACTTTTTCATTTTTGCACAAAATTGCTTTGGCTATTTTTGTGGTTTCATATAAATTTTAGTATTTTCCTATTTGCATGAAAAAATGATCTAAGAGTTTTGATAGGATTGCATTGGATCTGTAAATCACTTTGGGTAGTATGGAGTTTTTAACAATATTAATTCTTTCAATCCATGAACATGAGGTAACTTTCCATTCATTTGTGTCTTATATAATTTTTTAATCAATGTTTTATAGTTTTCAATATACAGATATTTCATCTAGTGGGTTAAATTTACTGTGACGTATTTTATTGTCTTATACCATTGTTAATGGGATTGATTGCTTAATTTCCTTTACTAAGAGTTTATAGTCAGTGTGAACACATACTACCGATTTTTGCTTGTTGATTTTGTAACCTGCAATTAAGCTGAATTCCCGTATCTGTTCTAACAGTTTTTTGGTGAAGTCTAAGATTTTCCATATTTAAGATCATGTCATAAACAAACAGAAATTTCATTTATCTCTTTTTTTTTATTTGGATGTATTTTGTTTTTCTTGTCTACTTGCTCTGGCTAGAACTTTCATTATTATGCTGACTAGAAGTGGTCTTTCTACTTCTAGTCAAGTTGTCCTTGTCTCTGATTTTGGAGGAAAAGCTTTTGACTTTTCCTTATTGAGTATAAAATTAGCTGTGGCCTTTTCATAAATGAACTTTAAGGACTTTATTGTGTTAGAGTACATTTCTTTTATACTTAATTTGTTGAGAGTATTTTTTTTGTTATGAAAGGATGTTGAATTATGTCAAATGCTTTTTTTGCACTTATTGAAATAATGATATGGCTTTCATCTTTTATGTTAATGCAATATAACACATTTATTAATTTGTGTATGTTGAAACAGTCTTGCATCCCAGGAATAAATCCCACTTAATCATGGTGAATCATTGTTTTATTGTGCTGTTAAATTTGGTTTGCTAATATTTTGTTAAGGAATTTTACGTCCAAGTTCACTGAGGATATTGACTTGCAATTTTTTTTTTCTTGCAGTGTCCTTGAGTAGCTTTTTATCAGGATAATGCTTGTCTTGTAAAATGCATTTAAAAGAATTCCTTCTTCAACTTCTGGGAAGAGTCTGAGAATATTAATATTAGCTCTTTTTAAATGTTTAGTAAAATTTTGTTACAAAGCCATCTGGTCTTCGGCTTTACGTTAATAGGCGATCTTTTTTTGTTATTGATTCAGTCTCTTGCCTTGTTATTTGTCTGTTCAGACCTGCTGTTTCTTCTTGATTCGGTCTATTTAGGTTTTATGTTTCTAGGGATTTATCCATTTCTTCTAGGTTACCAAATTTGTTGGCATAATATTATTCATATTAGTATCTTATGATCCTTTATTTTTCTGTGATATTAGGTGTCATATCTCCTCTTTTGTTTCTGATTTTATTCTGGTTAGAATTTTGAAATCCAAATTTAGAAAAGTTATGTTCATGGCATACTATATATTGCTAAAGAATTACAATGGTAAATTTAAAAATGGCTTAAGAATTAAACTACATTGATAATCCTTATTCATGAGAAATGAGTATAATGTGAATTATTAAACTAATTTTTATTACAGTCTTACAATAATTTATAAATATTTTAAGTTTTGTCTTAAATGTGGTATCATTTGTATAAAAAGTGGTATCATTTGTATAAAAATGTGTGTGTGATTTGTAATCTTTTAAATTTGATTGGACATTTTAATATAAAAATAGCAATAGCAGTTACAATAGTAACAAAAGTCATAATTTCTATAATTTGTATATTTAGTTAATATAACCTTGTTCTGTGCTTCTGTAACCTGTTAAGACCCACCAAAAATTCTAATCTCTTGAAGGCTGCAGATCATAGTAATATGTGACATTTATATTGTGCTATATATGACAGACATGCTGATGAATAATTTAAAGACATTATTTTATTTAATTCTTACAGTAAACCTATGAGGTAAATATCATTATACCTACTTTATAAATAAATGAAACTGAGAAAGATTAAGCAATTTCCTCTCATAGAACTTATTTATCTAAAATTACATTATCTTTAGCTGCTTTTATAGTATGACTAGTCACTTATTCATTTATCATTTATCCATTTACTCGCTCATTTATTTGTGCCACTAAATGAGAAATTTGTTTGTACCAAAATTGAGCAAAGAATTAGAGGCACACTTGTGAGTAAGGGAGAGTATATAGTTTATTGAAGGAGTAATTGAAGGTAATTACATTTTAAGAATTATGAATTATAATCTATAAAGTAGAAAGAAAATAGATTTTTAGGAACCTATCTTTATAGGTCAGGATTTTAGTAACTAATCATAAAGGACACTTTAAAGGAGATCTATCAGATAATTTAAATTTGTACAGTATTGGGGAAAAAAAACCAATCTTGGATACTATACAGAGACAAAACTCCACTGTTGTTGATATACATTGCCTCAAACTTATTAATCTAATATCTAGGAAATCAACTAGTAGAATTTAACACAGATATTTTAGAGGAATAAAATACTTCCACCACATGATCTGTTCTCCCTAACTCTATTTTCCTTTGCTTCATCATTTTTTATATGTGGTCACATGGGAACTCCAGATAAAAGGGGAATCTAGGAAACTTAGTTTTGACTTTCTGGTTTCTATAGAACACATACTAGAAGATTGAAGTGAACTCTGAGTCAGAATATCCACCTTATCTGACACATCTTGGCTTTTAATATATTCTAACTTTTACTGGAGTAAAATGCATTAAATAAGGATAAAATAAACAAAGGAAGACCCCACCTAGGCCTATTTTTAATGTTTATAAATATGTGCCATAAGAATAGACTACAAATATCTACATTATGCAGTAGTATTAACTTACATTTACATATTCTATGCTCTTGTTATGTGCATATAATATAACATATATTATGTAAGGTAATTAGTACAAAGAAAAAATAATGAGTATGTGTGGGATATCCAGAATACATCAAGAACTCTCACAACTCAACACCAAAGAAAAAACAACCCAATTAAAAAATGGGCAAAGGACTAGAGTAGACATTTCTTCAAAGAAGATATACAAATAATCAAAAAGTACATTTAAAAAATGCTTACCATGGCTAATCACTAGGGAAATGCAAATTAAAACCGTAGTGAGATACCACTTCACAAACATAGGGTAGCTATTATAAGAAACAAAAAGAAAAACAAACAAACACAAAACCTCATAAAACAGAAACTGTTGGTGAGGATGTGGAGAAATTTGAACCCTTGTGTATTGCTGGTAGTAATATAAAATGGTGCAGCCACTATAGAAATAGTATAGACGTTTCTCAAATTATTAAACATAGAATTTACATGTGATTCAACAATTCCACTTCTGGATACATAGTTAAAAGACCTGAAAGCAGGGACTTGAATAGATCTCTACACCAATGTTCAGTACTCACAGCAGCCAAAAGGTGGAAACAGCTCAAATGTCCACTGACTGAATGTGGTGTATACAATGGAATATTATTTATCCTTATAAAGGAATACAATTCAGATACATGCTACAACAGGAATAAACTTTAAAGATATTTTGCTAAATGAAATAAGCCAGGCACAAAAGACCAAATATTGTATGATTCCACTTGTATGATGTACCCAGAGTGCTCAAACTCATACACGCAGAAAGCAGAATGGTAGTTAGCAGGGTCTAGGATGGATGGCAAGTTGTTTGCTAATGAGTTCAGAGTTACAACTTGGAATGAAGAAGAAGTTCTGAAGATTAATAGGAGTGACAGTTGCACAACAATGTGAATGTGAATTATACACTTAAATATAGTTAAAATGGTGTATTTTATGTTAGATATATTTTACTATAATGAAAAAGTTTATGTGGCATTTAATACTGTGGTTGAGATTATTTTGTTTTAAAAATTTAGAATAGTCTTTTAACTTTACATAAAATTTGCAAATATATACTTCTTTAACTTGCAGGTAGTTTACTGTATTGATAATATCTTCTATTGATATGCTACATTTGTAAAAAATAATGAAACAATGATGATATATATTAAAGCTCAAACTTTGTTAGGATTTCCTTGTTTTTACCTAATGTCCTTTTTCTGTTCTAGGTCACCAGCTAGGATACCATGTTAACATTTAGTTATTATATCTCTTAACCTCCTCTAAATTGTGACAGTTTTTCAGGTTTTCCTCTTTTTTAATAACCTTGATAGTGGTGATCAGTACTGGTCAGGTGTTTTGTAGAATATCCCTCAATTTGGGTTTGCCTTGTGTTTTACTCAGAAACTAAGGATATAGGTTTTTGGGACGATCACAAATGTAAAATGCCATTGTCATCACATCACATCAAGGCTATATTCTATCAACATGCCTTATGAAAGTTGACTCTATTCTATCAACATGTTGATGAAAGTCTTTTACCTGGCTAAAGTACTCTTTGTCAGGTTTTTCCTTTGTAAACAATGTTCTTCTCTCTTTCCATACTGTGCTCTTTGGAAGAAAGTCATTATATGCAGCTCATACTCAAGCACTTGTAAGTTGCACTCTACCTCCCTAAGGAAGCAGTATCTACATCAACTATTTGGAATTCTCCCGCACAGGAGATCTGTCTAGTCCCCTTCACTTAAAAAATATATTCAGTCATCCATTGATATCAGGATGGAGTCATGGATATTTATTTTATACTTTGGATTATAATCCAATACTCATTTTCTTCTACAAACCACTCCAGATTTGACCACAGGGAAATCATTTGCTTTTCTCCTGTGTCTCTTTGATATGTCCTCATCATTTTTAAAAATCACTTCCTTACTTTCTGGCATTACAAGATGCTCCAGGCTCATCTTGTATATTCCATGTCCCAGCCCTTGAATTAGTCAGTTCTCTAAGGATCCCTGATACCTTTTATTGGGGAAGGTAAAGATAATGCAAACCAAGATCTGAGCGCTGGGTGAGTTTGCTGCTACTGCAGTGTCACAGTGTCTAGACTCTTCCGGCTGAGAGAGTTTGGAAATCTATGTGTGTATACTAACCTAACACATGGGTGTATGCACAGGCTACTATACACATATATCTATAACTTTCACTATATATGTCCACCTGCATGTATATTATGCTAAACATATGTTTATATTTAATTCGATGACTCCAACTCTAATCCAATGTTGTATGAGTCATTCTAGACTTCTTCCCTTGCTTATCTATAATCTCTCTCTTCATCGGTGAGAAACATGATTCCCACCATCTGCTATTCATTTACTTGTTCGTTCAGTTCAAGTATACATGTATAGTAGTTTCAAAATTGTTAACATGTACTCCTTTGAAAAATGAACTTTATCAAATAATGTACAGTGTTTATGTATAGTTCCTTTTGCTTTTAGTCATTCAGATTCCACTGTATTCAAAATTTAATTAGGTCAGCACATTTTCCCTCCACACTTGAGGAGTTATTTTGTAAATTGGTCTAGGAAGTTCTCTGCTGAGGTGACTTTTGATGAGCAGATCTGAACTGAGGGAGGTAATAAGCCACATGGAAATTTGGTGATATAGCACTGCAGTCGGAGAGAACAAGTTCAAATGAGGAAGAAAGGGAATTGTAACAGCATCACAAAGGAATTTAGTTTGGATGTAACTATGAAGCTTATGGAAATTAATAGGTAATATTTATTATCCTAAACCATTAGTGGGATATTGGAATAACACACTGGTTTTCAAAAATCATGAGCTTAAGAATTATCTAGGTGCTTGTTAAAAATGTATAACATTCTGAAACAAAATGTTTTGCTTAAAAAACCTAGTGTCTTTAGACTAGCAAGTTCTAGTGTCTCTGGAGCCTTATTCTCATTGTTTAGCTCTACGAAGAGGAATAACAACTATTACAGTTTCTTATGTATGCATTCAGAAATATGAGTATAGCATGTGCTGTTTGTGTAAATAAACTCGCACACGTTAAAGATTTTGTGACAAAACAGAGATTAATGGATGCCACACCTCAAAGTATCTGATAGAATACATTTAGTCTGGGGATAAGAATCTGCATTTTAAACAAGCACCCTAGGTAATAGTGTCTCAGGCTGTCTAGGAATCAGACTTGGAGAAACACCGGCTAAAGCAGTAGGAAGCCATCAGCTGTGTGAAGTAGAAATAAGCATAGAGCCTAGAGTTGACTTTAATGGTGAACAATGAGCAATTGTGCTGAGAAACAAAGGAGAGTGGATGAAGAACACAGCAGCCTGCCTCCACAGCTTTGGGTAAGCAGAGATCAGGAAAGCTCATCAGTGGAGAGGATCTTTTCAAACTCAAATTTTGTAAACAAATTATGTGTCTGAAGATAGGATAAATTTATGATTATAATTTACATTGTGATTATTAGAGGCAGTATAGCATAGTGCTTTTGGAGCAAGACCACTTAGGTGGGAATCCTGGCTCTGACAATTACTAATGATACAACCTGGGAAATTGCCTTAACATGTCTATGCCTTTTCCTGTCCATAAAATGGATATAACAATAGTACTGACCTCACAGGAGCATTAATTCAGTAGCACTAGGTTCATAATAAGAGATCAAAGAATAGCAACTGTTATATATTTGGTTGCTTGTAAACGTGACGGTGTTTATTTGTATAGAGTATTTTACTTGAAAATGGGTATATGTCTAGGCCTATATCATTGAAGAACTCTACATTAAGTATTCTATTTAGCCTTGTCAGGCAATACAAAAATATATCATGAAAATATATTTTGCTTTAATGGAAATACTAGCTTATTCTTATTCTGTGAGACTGTGCATGAATAGAGATGCTAGATATAATATGAAATAATCTACTCAACTAAAGATGGTTAGTTCTTTAGTTTTCAGGTGTAGAAAGAACAAACAATGTAGTCATTTTAACGTGACCTAGATGAAATTTCAGGAGAGGTCTTGAAAGGTGATAGATGTTTAATTCTGGATAATATTCACCTTATTGGTTTATTTGAAAGCAAAAGGACAGTCTAGGATTATCCAGGATCTTTCCAGCATGTCCTAGATTAACTTTTAAAGAATTTTCTCAAAATATTTAACCCTGGGAAAAAAAAGCTTTGGGTTCAATAGTCTAGTTCACAAATAATTGGTTCTGGGTGCAAGCTAGAAATTTGAATTTATGGTGTTCTATAAATATGAAATTTAAGTATTAACTATTGTTCCATCTGTTATCCCCTCTAGAAATGATAAAATGATAGAAGTTCTAGTCTTAGGGAAAGTTGTTTCATGTGATGGCAGAGAAATTGGCATTTCATCGGAAGACTACGAAACGTGGAAAAAAAAAAGATTATTTCGCCAAGGTGATATTTCTTCTCCTGAGTAGAATCATCCATCTCCTTTCTATGTGGTATGTTTACATACCAGACACACTTGATGGTTGGGTGTTGCTGTTATCACAGTAGGAAGATTTCTCACTGACCCCTATGCTTTCTGGAAGTAGGTCCTTCATGGTTTCTACTGTGCTTAGTGGGCCCAATGCTAGAGGCTTTCTAATCCAGTTTCCCTTTTGTAAGGTAGAGGAAGAGCTATTACCTAGAGAAATGCAATAGAGAATATGACCTTATGGTTTCAATACCCTTACTGTAGACATTTGACCAATCCACCTTTCAGTATCAAGCTTCACCTCCACCTTCCCCTTCAGCCAGTGACTTCAGTTCCTGAGCCTTTCTATAGTTGTGCTTTATGAACAGTTTTGCCTCTCACTGTCTTCTCCCACTGCAGTCAGTTTTTCAGCTTTCTCTGTTCCCTTTCCTTTTTCATCTTCACCTTGTAAAAAATGTTGAAATCTTGTCTATCTTGGTTGCCTTTCTAGTTCTATTTCCGTTTGTGTATTTATATGTATATTTTTAACTGATGTAATGGAATTTCAAGTGTGCGCAGATATAAACATATATATTCAACATCCCACGTTAATTCTGAAGTAATCCAATAAAATACACACTTCTATTGCACAATCCTCATTTTGTGTGCATATAGCTAGTACAATTATAGATTAACTCATTTGTCAAAATTGCCCACTGAAATTATATTGTTTATTCATTTAACTGAATTGCTTGGTATGAAAATAATTCAGAATATTAAAGAAGTCTAATAGCAAATATTTTTTATGAAAAGTATCCTTATGATCTGGCATTTTTATAAAGAGACTAACCATAATTTTACTTTTTGCTTCCTTATCTTTCTAGGGTTCTCAACTTTAAAAATAATATTATTTTCAATAAACAAGCACCACACTGTTCATACAATTCTTTTGTTTATGTTTTTTTCTTTTTGTTTCAAGGACTCTTTCCATTTTTCCCATTTATCTATCGAAATCCTAACTCTTCTTCCAAATACTTACAAAACACCATACGTTTTCCACTTTTTTAACCAGTCAATATATCTCCTTGCTTTAAAACACCAAGACAAGTTTTCAATTCATCGAATCTATTAAAATCTCACTGACAATATCCTAGTCCACATCTGCATTGTCTATTTCTTGAACTATGGTAGGATATTTATGTATGTGTGTGTGTTTATTTTTTTTTGCCACTAATCTTTCCCTCTTAAGGCATTCGCTGTTCTTCTATAAGAACTATTCTCCACATAACTTTTAAAAATCATTTCCTTTCCAAACAACGTATCTTGTTTTGCTCACAATTACAGAATAATACCAAGCACTGCAACATGGATATTCTTCCAGTTTTGCCCTTCTGGCTTCTTACACTCCTCCGTGTCTTCATTCCTACATCATGATAATATCTTTGACTCCAGGAAATGCTTGTATTTCATGTACAAATAGGTAAAAATTTACTAATAGAAAATTAATATTTCTTCTGACAATACTAAATGAATATTGCACCTATGTTTACATTAAAAGATCACCAGAATATTCTACTGATAGACTAAGTAGGATTAGTTTATCATTTATTAAATGATGACAAGGAGAAGAAAAAGTCAAAGGTGACTAATGCTTGAGGCTGGGCAATTGGTAACACAGTGTTGCCAGTAGCAGAATTCAGGGACTATGCAAGGAGGGAGATTTAGGCAGAGGTAATATGTTCAGTTTGGAAATAGGTTGCTTATGAGGACACAGTAATAGAGACAACATAGCAGAGTTGGAAATGTTACCATAAAGATTTAAGGAGGGTCAGGCTGATACATGTGCATTGAAAGTAATTTACATTAGGGTAAATGTCATGAAACAATTTAAATTACTGAATATTATACTAATTAAAATATTTAATTTAAGCCATCTTTTATATGAGGCAAATATCTTTTACTGTGACATCTTTATGTAAATAATAAATATTAGAAAAATCATGGAATCTCTTATAAATTATTCACTTGTTACATATTTTTTTCTTAAATCAACCTCCCTTGCTAAAATTATAACAAATGCACCTACTTAACAACAAAATACAAGATTATATTATTATCATTTAATCCAAGAAAAATAATAATACAAAATGAAGTAGATTCTTTCTGATATTCAAATGCCATTTCAACAGTGGTATGCAGTATTGTGCCTCATGGTTGTCATGGCAACTGCGTCTCAATTCTAGAGTATCAAATCCTCATTTTCTATGAATTTCCAAAAGAAAAAAAAGGTCTAAAGTAATGAATTATATAATGGTCCTCTTTATCTTTTATTTTGATGCACCACATTTCATATGATATGAAATACACTTCAAATAAAGGGATAACTAATATCGATGTTGAAAATTTGAAAATTTAAATTAGACTAGTAGGTTATTTATTGTTCACTCATTTTAAAATTTAAATTGCACTAATAGGTTATTTTATTGTTCATTTTATTTATTGTTCACTCACTTTCTGAAAACTAATACCCTAAATTTCTTCAAAAAAAGTATTATTTTCCAGAAAACTATTTCCATCTTCTACTTAATATTAGTTATCTAGTCAATAACTGGTTGAGGTTTTTTGAAGGAGTAGTAATGATTATGACTGGTTCTATTTTAGCTACACCCAGATCACATAGGAAATAACAATTTAATATTCCCTTATTTTCTAGCTTTCTCTTTGACACCCAGATGCCTAATGTACTGAATAACTATTCTTTATATGTTAAAATATTACTCTGTATAACAACAGTCTCCATACAGAATCAATAAAAATGTCTCATGTCAGTATTTTGTTTATTATGAAAAAATAATTTCCCAGCCCCAATAAGTATTTTTATTTTAACTCGTAGCAAACCAAGTGTATATTTGCATGTAAATGAGGTTATAGAACTTTTAAATAATAACTATAGGTCCAAAAAATTAAATTAAGAGAAGAATTGAAAGATTTTAATGGTCAGTCACAGGGTCTGTTTGCTATGAAGGCAGAAATACACCTTACTTAGAATAGCCAAAGTTGAATGAATATATAAAAGAAATACTTCCAAGAGAATTTATTGTTTAATACATTAATGTAGACTATTGACCCTATTAAAATCTAATGCTCCCCCATACTTGAATGTTTTGATAATTTTATGTAGTAATTTGCCTTATTACAGAATAATAAAAAGAAAACCACAGGATAGGAATTGGCATACTTTTAAAACCAATAGTTTTAATATAATAAACTTATATTTTTATTACTAAGGATTATTTTATCTAGAAATACTGTAAGAATTTTTATATAAGGAATTAGAATATAAAAATGTATACATCAAATTAGGCTTCCTCTAGAATACATTTCTATGAATATTTCAAGCAATGCTGGGCCAAAAGTGGCAGCATTGATTTCTTCCTCAGCAAGGAAATAGGTAATGCACATAGTCGGTGACAACGTGCCAGCCTTATGTTGATGGAGATAGCCTTCTCATCTATTTGTGACTGCATGCAGCCAGGAAATAAACCATTTTGGCTGAAATGATTGGTTTTTGTCACCCTTCTCATTTTGCTGAACTCACTATTAAAAAAAAATTTTGAATCAATAAGCTATTCAGGCAATCATGCAGATATGACTTTTAATTCTTAAGTCGATTTAACATGTGTTGAATTTTAGCATGAATCTAATCAGAGGAGAGGCCATTTCCAAGCAGTGAGCTCCAGGCTAAGATTTCCTTGCAAATAGCTCTAGAAATCCTTGTATTAAAATATGACTCTGCCTTAGCAAGGGAAAACATCATGTTGTTGAAAGGTACCTCCCAAAATTAAGACTTTTGGAATAACGTTTACTTACATCATCCAAGTACTGGCCATCCTGTTTTTATCTGGGACTGAGAACTTTTAAATTTCTGGTTTTATAAAACATTTTATTTTAAAGCCATTTTTGCTTTAATGATGACTTCAAATGCTTGGATTGCTTTCTTATATATTCAAAAGAACAGGAGGTTTGGGTGAAACAGGCCACTCAAATGTAATTCCAATAATATATAGTTGTGTTGTGTAACATTAAACAATAAATCATGATATTATGGTAATTTTGTCTGAAAGCAAGAATAATTATTATAATTCAGAAAGCTATCGTGAGAAGTAAAAGAAAATAAAATGGTAAAACACCTGGTACAGTGCCTAGGACAAAATAGGCATCTGGTAATTAGCAATTTCCTTCTTTCTTCTCACTCTCCACTCTGGTCTCAAGTGGGCAATTGCCTTGAACTTTGCCTGTCATTTAATGTATAGATTCTTCTGGACAACAAGAAAGGAATCAGGCTTAAGGATATGTTGAATAGAGAAGTAAAATTTCTCAGAGCAAGTATTTCAAGTAGGTTATAAATATCACAAAGAAATTCATGTAATGATAGTTTTTGGAACATCTGCACAAACAAAATAACCATCTAAGTAAACAGAAGAGCAGGGACTGTTATTTTTTTTCCTGCAGATATTTGGCTTGAGCAGCTACTCTTTGATTTATATAATTTTATCATTATGCTGCAACTGCTTTCATTCTGAATTATTCATTCAACATAAGCTGGCAATAAAGGCAATGCCTTTCTTCAGCTAAAAATTCTCTGACAGTAAGAAGGTGGTTTAAATGAACCATGGAGTTTTTTTCTCTCCATTTTATGGTCTGAATAGATGTTGCTCTTGGACAAACCACGTTTTGAAAAAATTATCACAGCTTTAAGAAAAGCTACACACACACACCAATAGAATAGTCTTTGAGCCATGTCCTTGAATGGCCACTAGTTTCTTTTCTTGACTGCCTGCTTTTATGGAGAGAGTTTCATTGAAAGGCCTATAATGAAAATAACAGCACGAATATTGGCTTCTGCTGCTAAAGTTACTCCAGATGGTTACATTTTTTTTTCTAGAAAATGCATGTGTACACATACAATTAGTTTTCATAGCCTGTGCTTTTACACACGAAACCAGGGAATAATGAATCATTAGTGTAATATTTTGGTCTTTATCAATAAAGTCCATATTAATATAAATAGCACATGGAAACTCAAGCAACTTTTTTTGTTTGGGTTTAATATTTTAAACCTAAATATTTACAGGTTATGTGATGCTTTTTGTTCTTGTTTTTTGTGTATAAGGCAGGCACTGGCTATACCACATTGAAATTATGTAAATTCTATTATTTAGTAATAATTACCCTTGAATGTTACAAAAGAAACTAAAAATTACTCTTTAAACTAGAATTCCTCGCCTGTTTAAAAAGATAAACACAGCAATTAGAGATTTCCTATTAGTATTCTATATATTGATCTTTCACTTATATTTAAAGAGTATTCTCACAATTTTTATTTTTATTAACAATAGCTGACACATTATTTGGAAGAAAGACATGTCTCTATATTAAATTGATTGATTGTATGAGTCTTTTGCACACTGAAACCTAAAAGAAATTGATGAAAGATATTAAAGAAGATACAAATAAATGGAAAGTCATCCAGTGTTCATGGCTTGGAAGACTTAATGTTAAAATGTCCTTACTAATCAAAGTCATTTATAGATTCAGTGCTATTCACATCAAAATCTCAGTGGCATTTTTACAGAAATAGAAATAAGCAATCCTGAAATTCACATGGAATCACAAAAGACCCTAGATAAACAAAGCAATATTGAGAAAAAAGTACAAAGCTGGAGGCCTCACTCTGATTTCAAAACATATTACAAAACTATAGTAGTTAAAACAGTATATTACTGGCAAAATAAAGAACACCAGACACATAGACCAAGGGAAACAATAAAAAGCCCAGAAACAAACTTACACTTATAGTGTCGATTGATCTTCAGTGAGTTCCAGGAATAAACAATGAGAAAAGCATAGTCTCTTCAACAAGTGACATTGAGAAATTTAAATATCCACATGCAAAATAACTATATTGGTGCTTTGTGTTTTGCCATACACAAAAAATAAGCTCAAAATAGATTAAAGACTTAAATATAAGACATGAAACTATAAAGGTTTTGGAGAGAAATAGAAAAAAATTGTGATATTGGTTTAGAACATGATTTTTTTTGATATGACACCAAAAGCATGGGCAATAAAACCAAAATTAGACAAATGAGACTACACCAAAATAAAAAGCTTCTACATAGCAAAGAAAACAATCAACAGAGTGAAAAGGGAACCTATTGAGTGGGAGAAAATATTTGTAAATAGTACCTGATAATGAGTTAATATCCAAAATATAAAAGAACTCCTACAACCCAATAGTAAGTAAAAACAAATAAGCTTTTTAAAAAATGAGCAAAGTATGTGAATAGATATTTCTATAAAGAATACATACAAATGACCAACAGGTATAATAAAAGATGTGTAACATCACTAATCAGGGAAATGCAAATCAAAACTGTAGTGTAATATTACCTCGCACCTCTTAGGATTACTATTATAAAAATGGCAACATATAAAAAGTGTTGATAAATGTAGAGAAATTGGAATACTTTTATACTGTTGATGGGAATATAAAATGGTGCATCCCCTATGGACAAAAAGTATGGAGGTTCCTCAGAAAATTAAAAATATAACACCACATGACCCAGCAATCCCCACCACTGGGTATATAGCCAAAAGAATTGAAATCGGGTTTTTAAAGAGATATCTGCACTCCCATGTCCGCTGTGGTATTATGCACAATATCTAAGATATCAAAACAACCTAAATATCTATTAACAGGTGAATGGATTAAAAATGTGATATATAAATAAAATGGGATATTATTCAGCCTTAAAAAAAGGGAATTCTGCCATATGCAATAATATGGATGAACCTGGAGGGCATTAGTCAAATTATCCAGGCACGCAAGGACAAATACTGCCTGATCTCACTTATATAACAGGTATGAAATAGTTAAACTCAGAGAAGCAGAGCCAATAGTAGTTTGTTCAGTGGGTATAAAGGTTCAGTTATGCAAGATGAATAAGTTCTAGAGACCTCCTGCGAAACATAGTTCTTATAGTTATCAATCTTGTATTCCATACTTGAAATAATGTGTTAAGAGGATAAATCTTAAATCAAGTGTTCTTACCACAAAAAGGAGGGAGAGAGATAGGAGGAAATTTTAAGAGGTGAAGGACAGGATGGTGGTGAGGGTTTCAAAGATGTATTTGTTCCAACCAAAAAATTACATATATTAAATATGTACAGTTTTTGGTAATAAAAAAGGATGAGTTTATGCAACATGATTTACGTGTGTATAAAATGATTTAATGAATTAAATAAATTCATTACTACTTGAGACAACACATCAAACTTAGTACACGATACATAAGCACTCAAGTAAATGTTCATAATTACTACTATTCCTATAATGTTTCTGGTCATCCAAAACATTATAGTGACAAACACACCAGTTATTAATTATTGACTATGTGCCAGGTACTAGGTTAGATGTTTTATATTTAACAGTAATCTCATCACAACTTCGAAAGAGAAATATTTATCTTTTTTTTATTTGGCCAGGAATCACAGAATCCAGAATTCAAATCTGATTTTGTCTGACTTTAAGCCCAGCTTCTCTCTATTGACCAGCCAAATTACTATTATCCAAATGTTAGATAAACACAAGCATAGAATACAGTTTCATTTTAAGGTTTAAGTACATTTAATTTATTTATGGAATCACAAAATGTAGTGGAATAAAACATCTATCCACCAGAGGACATGAATGCTAAGGACTGGAATCAGCTGATGTCTCACTCACTTTTCTGGCTGACTGTTGACTGAAACCTACATGTGGCCACTGCATGTATTCTGGGCTTCTTACAGTAAGTGGCTGGTTTCCAGGGCAAACATACCAAAAAGGAGAGGGTCAAACCGAAGGCATGTCCTCCTCATGACCTGGCCTCCTGAATCGCAGAGCATCACTTCTTTTGTAGTCTATTGATTTGAATAGTCACAAGCACACTGAGGTTCCAAGGAAGAGACAATAAACTGTATCTCATGAAGAGAAGTGGCAAAGTTCTCAAACAGCATTTGTGGCCAGAAATAATCCTGTGGCAAATTTTGGAAATTACCACCTGCCACACTTTTATAAATAGTAATTATTTAAAACAAAGAAATCATTTGTATGTAAACGCTGAAGTAAAAATGTGATAGCCCAGTGTGCTAAACATTTACTAAGCTTTCTCCAATAAGAGTACTGCCTTAAAGGCCTTATACAATATGTTAGATCAATACAGTTCAGTTGAATTTCTGAGACAATGAAAATATTTTATATCTGTTATGTCCAAAGGTAGCTGCTAGCCATCTGTGGCTATTGAACTCTTGAATGTGGCTAATGCAACTAAGGAACTATGTTTTAAACTTTATTTTAGTTAATTTAAATTTAAATGCCCACAGAATTATATGCTTGATATGATCTGGATCTGTGTCCTCACCCGAATCTCATCTTGAATTCTAATTCCCATGTTTTATGGGAGAGACACCATGGGAGGTGATTAGATCATGGGGACAGTCCCCCCATGCTGTTGTGATGGTGGGTGAGTTCTCATGAGAGCTGATGGTTTGATAAGGGGTATTTCTCCACTTTACTCTGCACTTCTCTCTCCTGCCACCATGTGAAGAAGGATGTGTTTGCTTTCCCTTCCGCCATGATTATAAGTTTCCTGAGGCCTCCCTAGCCATGCAGAACTGTGACTCAATTAAACCTCTTTCCTTTACAAATTACCCAGTCTCAGGTATGTCCTTATAGCAGTATGAGAATGGACAAATACAATGGTATTTATCTAATTTTATTTCTTATGTGAGATGTTAGCATTAATATGATGGTCAGTTATAGAGGCAATTCAAGTAGCATAGACTCCCAAATAAAATTCGAGATGTTTATAAAAATTATCAATATACTGTAACTGCATTTTTTACTAAATTGAATTTGTTCCCAGTAATACAGTAAACATAATGTGGAGTCAATTTCTAATTTAATTTGAAATCACTAGTTTTAAATCAAAATTTAATAACTTTTATTTTAAAAACATGCATTTTATGGTAATAGGACACTAATAATTGAGAGGTCAATAACTTGTTTTAATCTCTAATGTTAATGATCTTAATGCTGCTTTATATAATCTTTAAAATGCATTACAAAAATATATTTTATGAATAAAAACAGTCTCAGATTGTGTCTATAAAAAATCAAGCCACTGATATGCTGGGTGCAGGGAGAAGCAAATAACTGGCTAATAATGAACTAAGTCAGTCAGACCTATTTTATTGCATCCTTTAGATCTGTTATCCTAAAAGATGGTTTAGAATGCTTCTAAAATGGTTGCCCATTTAAATGGAACAGAAACTTTTGAAAAATATCAGTGTCCAGGTCCATTCCCCAGAGATTCTAATTTAATTGGCTTGGGAAGAACATTAGTACTTTGTAAAATAACCTAAGTAATTTGAGTATGTAACCTGGGTAGAGAATCATGACTATAGATAAGATTGTAAGCTAAAATAATTTTAGGAGAAATATGTGTTTAATATATACATACATATATGGCTATTATAACATCAATTCATAATAAATATATTACTGAAAACACATCTAACACACTGGGGCCAGAAAGAATCCTGTGGCAAACTCTGGAAAACCACCATCTGTCGTACTTTTTTTTTTTTTATATTTGAGACGGAGTTTCACTGTTGTTGCCCAGGCTAGAGGGCAATGGTGCCATCTTGGCTCACCGCAACCTCCGCCTCCTGGGTTCAAATGATTTTCCTGTCTCAGCCTCCTGAGTAGCTGGGATTACAGGCATGTACCACCGTGCCCGGATAATTTTTGTATTTTTAGTAGAGACAGGGTTTCTCTGTGTTGGTCAGGCTGTTCTCAAGCTATCGACCTCAGGTGATCCGCCAACCTCAGCTTTCCAAAGTGCTGGCATTACAGGCATGAGCCACCATGCCCGGACCATACTTTTATAAATAATAATTATTTTAACCAAACAATTAAGATGCACATATAAACTCTAATGTGAAAATGCAATGACCTTAGTGAGCTAAAAATTCATGAATATTTTCCAAATAAAGTATATATCTTAAATGCCTTGTACAATATATTAGATCAATACTGTCCAGTAAAATTTAAATTCTGTATATCTAATGATCATACATCTAATGAAAACTTATATGTAATTAAAATATATATCAATGAAAACACATATCTAATGAAAAAGCTTATTTAGCAATGCACAGTATAAGTAGAATGTAAGCATTAATTTTGCTCTTAAATTGAGCTCCCCAGAATGATTTTTATAAGAAGTCAAATGCAACAATTATTGTTATAAGCTATTTAAGGAAGTCACTGAAACCTGTAAACATGTATTCAATCAAAACTAATATCCAAATTTGGTTACTGTTTTATTGTTTCTTCCAAACTCACGTAATAGAATATAGAAAACCAATACATTTAATCTTTAAATAGCATGAAAATCCACATAGGGAAATTTGAGTATACGTTTATTTCAATCATAGTCCAACAATTAAATTTGCTGTACAGGCTGCCATTCTTTTGGGAATATCTCATCATCCATCTGTAGCTCACTAACACAAATCTACACAAATTATCCCATCTGTGGATTAAGAAGGTGGTGATTTAAAGGCAAATAAAGTGGCTAATCTAGCTATTTGATACCAGTGATAATTATAAATTGATATCTGTGTTGGGATAAGTAACAGACAGGCAACTGAAAGAGGTCAACAAGAAAGGGTTCTTTATATCGTTAACAAGAACGCTTGCAGCAGAGGGACTCGTGGAACAAATGAAAGAACTCTAGCTTGGCCTTAAAGACCCTAGATCAGCTTCTCTGCTTTCCCCTTGCCTTCTCTTCATAGTTCGAAGAAGGCTGTGCCATGTTAGATATTACTTGCAAAAGAAAAATATCCAGAGCAAAAGAGGATCCATGCTCTTGTTTGTTTGGTGTACCTTTTTCAGAGTAACAACACGTTATTCTGTCTTCAAAATATTCCCTATGGTGTTTTATTTAGGGTTGCAACACATGCCCCTGCTTAAACAGTCACAGGAAAGGGAAATTAAATTATCATGCTTGGGTTAGTCTTATCAACCTTTGTCCCCTGGGGCTGGGAAGGGATCATAATTAACATGACCACCCAAAATGTGAACAAAGTACAAAGTACGGGTTTGCTAGCAAAGAAAAAGCAGAAAAAAAGTTGTTGCATACACCAGACAGGGGCCTCTCAAATGTTAATGGTCATACAATCACCTGGGGATCTTGTTAAATGCAGCTGCTGATTTAATATGCTCCCAGGTGATACTGATGCTGCCAATTTGTGGGCCACAGTTTAAATAGAAAGAGAATAAACTACCAACTAAATTGCCACAGGTATTCTTTTCATAATATTTTCTTTTTTGTTTAATAGTAATGTTTTCAAGTAATGCAGAATGCTGATGTTGATGGGGAAAATAGAAACCAAAATGTAAATTTTGAAGTTCTTTTTAAAATGGACCAAGAAATCAAACAAATGGGTATTTTTCTATATATGTATAAAATATCATTATATAACCTAATTTGTGTTTATTGTCCACATAGGCACATAAACTTATAGTTTACCAGTAAGCAATACAATGTAGAAGCAATAGCATAATATATGAATAAAAAGATTTATAAGCTTTTAACTCATAAAACATATTTAAATTACATTTATTAATTATAAGCCAATACCCAGTTAGAATTTTTATACTTAATTGTCAAATTTTTAGAAATTATATTTCATAAATTTTTATTTTATTTGGAAAGAAAATACATTTTTGCGAATAATTTGTATTTCTCAATCAACCAGTCTTCCAATTACTAAAAATATACTGAGCCCCTTATTTTAGCAACTTTAAAAACAGACTTTCTCAAATTTGCTTTTGTTAAAAAAATTATTTTCAAATTTCCTAATAATTGTGAATTATGACCAAGATATATGTGACTCAAACAGTCGAATTTACTTTATAGAAATGTAAACACATATCTTCAAATTCTCCATCAGAAACCTGGCACCAAACTCTATTGACTTCTCAATACCTTACTTGCAATATATCAGAAGGTAATATCTTCAAAGACAAATTATTTTAAAATTCTTTTTTCTGCAACTGGTAAATCCTCATAGCCAAAAGTCTTATGATACTCTGCAGTTTTTTAAAAGTCCCCAATAAGTATTTCTCCAAGTCATAATATTAGAGTAGGTAGTTAGGCAGACATGAGCCAGGCAGGAGAGCCTCTCCCAACCCCAGAGAACTTCAGGGGACCATCAGGTATGCTCAGGTGGTTGTTAAACTGTGTCTCTGAAATTATAATTGGTCACAGCTGGTACTAGGGACCAACAGTCTCCCAATAAATAGGAAACTCCTAGAGCTGTGGAGGAGCAGCAGCTTCTCGATAAGATCTCAGGGGTTGGGCTAGTGGGCTCAAGAATGCACTAAGAGGCAAAATGGCAAAGTTGAACCGGTATATAACCTTCCTCTGGGAATTTTTGTCTAATGAGGGGAAAAACACCTCAAGTGAGCATGCACACAACTTCAGTAAACACACTGTGTATGCACCCCTTCCCAAGTGCTGGCAGGCCACTGTGCCTGTGGACAGCCTGCCACAAGGGAGAAATCAAGGGAGGAGAAACTCAAATCCCGGAACCAAGCCAATGTATTAAAATCCCAAGCCAAAGGTTGGACGGGGCACTTGGATCTCTCAAGGAACCCACTTGACCCTCTTCCAAGTGTGCTTTGCTTCCTTTCACTCAGGCTCTAAAACTTTTTAATAAACTCTCACGTTTGCTCTAAAACTTGCCTCAGTCTCTCCCTCTGCCTTAAACATACTTCTGCCCCTCAGCCAAATTCTTTCCTCCAGGGAGGCAAGGATCACTTTCGCTGCAGATTCGCGTTGGTAACAATAGTACTTGAAAGCATGGTTCTGCATGTCCAAGCAAATTTTCTGAGAGCCGGTCTTGTAAATCTGCTTCATCACCCTTTTCTGGCTCCGTCTCTGTTCTGGCAGGGTGAGTCTTTAAATCCCTTTTGGAATCCTCTGGTGGAATTGCTGGTTATTTTAATTAATGTTGTACATCTGTATTTTTGCTTCATACCTCATCAAACTTATGATGCTCAAAGCAGGCAATTCCAAGCAAATTCACTCTTCAAACATAGCTGCCTAATTTTGTGTGGTGTTTTTCAGTTTGTTGTTTAAAGAGTTCCAGGTTTGTAAAGTAAGGGAAAAATAAGCAAGTGGGAAACTCATGTGTTTTATTCCCTGCTGGATCCCTAGTGTCCAGAACAACGTCTGGCACGTAATAGGTGTTCAGTGGGTGGGTGAATGAACACATATTTCTGTTAACACAATACAATTTTCCTTCTTCACTTATTCAACCAGTATTTGAAAACAATTTCAACTTAGTTAAGAACGCCATATAGTGATGAGATACTAATAATTGATACATCTGCATGAAGTGTTTTTCTATATTATAGTATCTTCTTTAAATATCTTTGTAGTGTCTTCTTTGAATAGCTTAGAAATATTTTATACACAGTAGAGCATAATTTTCCTACTACTTCAATAATTGAGTTAAGTGCAAAGGCCTTCCAATGTATACTTAGAAAAATATTTGTGCTGATTAATGAGGAAGTTTGGAACAAGTTTTGCAAATACTGCTTTCAAAATTTTTATCATCCTCCACTTAGATCATATTCTGCACATTTATACTGTGGCTCATACTGCACAGACAGTATCTATTTTTCATCTTTTTTTTTTCTGCAGGCAGCATAAAACAGAATAATGCTTTTTCATTATCATGATATATGTAACCAGGGTGCTAAACTCCTAAATAAGGACCAGGCACCAAAATCATAGATCTTCTTAATAATGCCATATTTTATGTTAATTCTTTAATACTACATACTTATTTTAAACAGGAAAATGAAAGTCTATGTCCCATAATTGTGCAAATATATTGGCAACATTATTTGCCTAGTATAATAATCTAACATTTCCTCCTTTCAAATGGTCCATATTTTAGTCCTACCCATTGTGTTTCAAAATACCATTAGATCAAGAAAACACAATAAAAAACAGTAAGTATGTGTTAGATCAACAATGGCCGAGTCTTAAGTTTCCTCATTTGTGAAGGTGAGTACTGGACTAATATGGCTAAAACTGCCAGCTATTGACCAAAATTTGTCTACCTCCAGAGTGCAGAGTTGTCATCAGAAGGCAACTACCTTGCCAGGACTATGTTTTCTTGCTCTTCTCACATCTATTTGTAGCCCTATAAAATATGAACAGAAATGATGAGTATCCCTTTCTGACTAGGGCATTTAAGAAGCAGATGATGAATCTTCTCCACACTTCTGTTCCACTGCCCGGATGCAGAGGACTTCAAAATCCTGGAGGACTGGGGAGTCAAAAGATGTTAGAAAACTAAGTTTCAGAGTCACTGCATGGGAGAGATCTACCCACTAACTGAGAACACCTGCATTAGGCAATGTAATAAGTGACAAACTATTATGTGATGCCACTGTTATTTTGGGGTTTCCTTGTTTCAGCAGCTAGAATTATCCTAAAGAAACTACTGATCACTGTAATTGTACTTCATAGAACTCAAACATTAAATTAGTAAGTATGCAAAACAATAAAATCTAAATACAGTTATAGTGCATATGTAATTAAGAGACATTAGTAACATTGAAGGCTGTAGGCTTTTGTTATTAAATTATGGATAATTACTAAATAAGTATAAAATGCCATAAAAATAAGTATTATGGGCCAGGAACTAAAGGTTCATTTAAACATTGCAAGGATCCTGTGAATTAGTTATTATTTTCCTTCATTATACAAATGTAGTAACTGAAGAGAATTTTCCCAAAGTTTTAGACTTGATAAATATAGGATTTTGAAATTTAATAGAAACTTTTGTACCACCAAAGTAATTTTGTTCCACTATAGTTTGCTATCTTCTAAAATAGCTCATTATGCAAATATTTCATTTTGCCTTTTCCTTTCACCGCCAGTATTTGACAGTAGTCTATACATCATGCTTCCAGTTTCTGGCCAACAATGCATTCTACTGATTCTTGTAATCAGACTGTAATCTATTATTTTGCTGAAACTAGGCAATTCAACTTTCATTTTCACAGATTTAAGAAGAATACAAATGATGAGGACAATCTCAGAGAGGTATTGTGTTAAAGTAAAAATAGAGAATAATATGTCTTTTGCTACTATTTGTGTAAAAATTAAAAGAGGAGGCCTGGCGCGGTGGCTCACACCTGTAATCCCAGCACTTTGGGAGGCCCAGATGGATGGATCACGAGGTCAGGAGTACGAGACCATCCTGGCTAACAAGGTGAAACCTCATCTCTACTAAAAAAATACAAAAAAAATACTAGCCGGGCATGGTGGCGTGCGCCTGCAGTCCCAGCTACTCGGGAGGCTGAGGCAGGAGAATGGTGTGAACCCAGGAGGCAGAGCTTGCAGTGAGCCAGGATCACGCCACTGCACTCCAGCCTGGGCTACAGAGCGAGACTCTGTCTCAAAAAAAAAAAAAAAAAAAAAAAAAAAAAAGAGGAATAATGTATATACTTGCATATACATAGAACAATGTGAAAAGCAATATAAAAGCCTTGTGATTTATTCTCTGACCTGGAATACAAGAGAAAGAAGTTTGCATTTCACGGCAAGCTTTTTGTAACTTTTGAATTTTTGTGTTTAATTCAGAAAAAACATAAACCACACATTTGATTTTATCATGAATGAATAGCCACATTCATTATTCAGGGTACTACTATATTAGACACTTATGACCAAATTTTTTTCTAGATAATTTCTTTTGTTCATGCTCATGATTCTTCTACCTGAAGTATCTTCTTTGTTCCAAAAACCTATTCATTATTCAAGATCATTTAAAGTTTATCTGAAGTCTGTGATTTCCACTACATCACAGAAAAATAAAATCATACTCAAGTGTGTAATTCTCTGCATCTCTTATAATACTTGACTACTTATTCTTTTGTGAGACCTGGATATATGAGTTTCAGATCATAAATCCTTGAAATTAGGAATTATCTTTTTTTCATCTTTGTTCCACAAAGTCTAGTCCTATTTGGGATAGAGTAACCCAATAAATTACTGAGCTCTGGTTGAGTCATTCCTCACGTGACATATGAAGTGATGTTTTCCAATTTACCCATCAATGATTCAGATCTAGAAAACCTTCTTATCTTTCCCTCTCTAATCATGCATCAAAAAAAAAGTGACAAAAGAGTTTTTTGCAATAGTACTTAGCACATTTTTTCTTGAAGCATTTATAGAAAGTGAAATCATAAGACATGGTAAAGTACCATTTTATCAGGAGCATCAATTTTTACAATTTATTTGTCAATTCTGACACAACTAAAACACTAAGAATAATATTTAAACAAGCTAATTGAGTAGACTATTGAAAGACTATAAGTGAAATACTTAGGGCTTAAAATCATTGTATAGATTTTTATTACCATAGATTTCAAAGTAATAAAAAATTGTCCACAATATGAGTGAATAATGTAATAAATGGCTAATTTAGATGACTTAAATCATAGCTTAGACATTTGTTAATGATAAAGTATGAGAAACTATGGCTAAGACAACATTTCAGACAAAACTACTGCGATGTGAAAAAGACAGAGAACTACATACAACAACAGCACTTGGACAATAAATCTTTGCATTCTCCCAGATGGTTGTGTTGTCCAGTATAAAATATGTATGATAGATTTATATGCTTCCCTTCTATGCAGTGTTTACATAACTTGTTTAGCTGGGTACCTAGGACACATCATTCATCTTCAGAATAGTCCTTTTTGTTAATTTATTCTTCACAGCACTTAAAAGTCTTTATTATTAATCAACTCACATTAAAGGTAAATAACATAGCACATATATATACATATATATGAATTCAGTACAATCACAAAGAACTGTAATACTAAAGTTTTGTATGTTAAGTCTCACTTTTTCATCATATTAATAAAATAATTGTCTCTTTTTAAACTTTTTTTACTTTAAAATTTTATAATGATGAAGTATAGATCTAGAAATATTCTCTGGACTATTTTATTTGAATGACCTTTTAAGATTTTGTTCTCTTCTATAATTCTTGAATTTAAAACAGGAAAAACAGAAATGTAACCAACATGGTAGAATCCTGATACTTTGCATTGTGTATGAAGTAGAGCATCATAAAAAATGGTTTGCTTTCATTTAAACTATATTTTCTGAAATCAATTACATATTGCAGTTCTCTACTAGAGATGTTAAGAAGTTATTTAATTCTTTTTTAAAATTATAATTTGATAGTTTTTCTCTTTCCTTGTTTAATTACAGAACTTGGTATCATATCTTTGCAAGAAATTTGTTTTAGCAAAGGTGGTGTAAATCTGATAAGCAGAATATATTACCTGTTTCACTCAGAGTTTCATTGTGCACAGCAGAAATCATAATCGCGATTTTAAGCTTGAAGGTATTTATCGTCATCTATTGAGTTTCTTATAAAATTGTTGGAAGGCCAAAATAGTAGGCAGCCCATGTCTCCAAGAGTAGCTTTCAAACTCCAGTATCAGTCTGCCCCTGTAACATGGTTAAAGCTTTCATAACCACTGCAGAAAAGTCTAAAATCTTCTGACATGCTGACAGCAGAATGACACCAGTTATATTTCTATACATGCCAGCAAATAAATGTTTTATATCCTGCTTTTCTTCACACTTAGTTCTTTTCTACAGCCAAATGGCACTGTGAGAGTATCTGTGGAATCTAAATCCTATCCAGGACCCAGGCTATGTGGGAATCATGGAGAGACAAAGATTAGCATTCTAGAATCCATAACACCAAAGGCATACTTAAAGGGAACTGGAATGTTTTCAGAAGGAACCTTTTGATGATATCTTTCCTAATTCTCCTGCTAGGAAACTCCACAAACAAACCTAATAAAGCAGCAGGAATTGCAACAGTAATATGTTCCTGATATAATGCAACCCTCTTACCCATAAACAGGGATGGGTTATCTTTCTCCCCTACGAAAGAGTTCTTTCATCTTTTGGTGATGATCACTATTCCTGTGGCTCAGGTACAAATCTAAATTGACATCCTGTCAATTTAGCTGATAAATTGGGAGCTGATAAATTTGATTTTCATGACCACCATCATGGCATAGACAGACTATAGAACAAAGAAAATTTGTATCATTTTCACAGTCCTTGTTAGTTATGAAATCATAGCTCAGGAGACTGCACTGAAGAACTTTTGGGGTGATATTTCATATTTGTTCTAGCACTAGTTTTGTGCTGTGAGTGTGTGCCTTTACATAGAATCCAATATGAATGACTCTTGAATAGTGCCTCAGATTTGGACATTTCAGTAGTTCTTCTAATCTTATCATTGTTGTTACTTACGACTTCCAGCAGCCACTAGCTGTTATATTTTCCATTGTTCTCAGTCAAAATACCTACTGAAGGGTCTGTGCTTGCCAGGGTGACTCAAAACCCTTATTTTGACACATGATGAGCTTTAGTTCTCCTGTTTGTATTTAGTTGACATAGTCTTCCACTAACTTTTACCACTGGACATAAAGTACCAAATGGTAATCTAAACAATTTTCTAGACTCCATCCACTCTCCTCCTTTGCCGTTATATGTAACAGGAACCCCCTCGTTCTTTTTCTTTACTTTTTTCCTTTTATTTTCTTTCTTTTCTTTTCTCTCTTCTCTTTTCCTCTTTTCTCCTCTTTCCTTTTCTTTTCTTTTCTTTCTGCCTTGCTCTGTCACCCAAGCTGGAGTGTAGGGGAGCAATCACAGTTCACTACAGCCTCAACATCTGGGACTCAAGTGATTCTTCCACCTCAGCCTTCCAAGTGTGCATCATCATGCCTAATTAATTTTTTTTGGAGAAATGAGGTCTCTATGTCATCTAGGCTGGTCTCAAACTCCTGGCCTCCAGTGATCTTTTGCTGGGATTTTAGGCTTGAGCTACTGCTCCTGCCCCCTCTCCACCTCACATTCTTCTTAATAATAAAAGCTGATCACTCAAGCCAGTACAGTAACTTCTCTATTGGCTCAGAGACTCAGAAAGTACAAAAAACTAGGATGACAATCCTGACTTACCACTAAATGCAACCACTGTGTCCCTGGGTGGAAACATTATTCTGTTGGGAAGTAGATCTCTAAACTAACAGAGCTGACATTATTAAACAGGAGAAAAATGAATCTGAAGGGCCATTTGAAGTACAGTTGAGAGGAAGTACTTTTAAATCCATCTCTCGGTTTCCAGGCCTCTATATCCTAAATATAAGGCAAATGATATATGTATATACAGTTTTCAGATTCACAGCAAAATATATCACATCAGATAGAATAGGTCTCAGCCACCTCCAGACCTCCAGGTGTTAGTATTTAATTGGTGCTATCATTAAGTGATATGATTGAGCCTTTACTAATTAATAATGTTTGAAGCAATAATTCATCATATGGAAAAGAGAAAATTGTGTATAATCCTCACCAAATCTGTCAAGATAAATTCCAAATGGGTCAGAGTTTTGAAATTAAATATATAAGTATTAAAATAATAATTAAATTGAAATTTTTTACAACCTAGGGGTAGAGAGTATTTCCTAACCATAACTTTTAATTTATTTGAAGCAATTAAAGAAAAGATGGTGATATGGTTTGGCTCTGTGTCCCCATTCAAATCTCATCTCCAGTTTTAATCCCCATGCGTTGAGGGAGAAAATAGGTGGGAGGTGATTGGATCATGGGGGTGGTTTCCCCAAGCTGTTCTCATGATAGTGAGTGAGTTCTCAAGAGATCTAATGGTTTTATAAGGCTCTGGCTCTCTCTTGCATGCCAGCATGTAAGATGTGACTTCTTCCCCTTTTGCCATGATTGTAAGTTTCCTTTGGCTTCCCCAGCCATGTAGAACTGTGAGTCAGTTAAGCCTCTTTTCTTTATAAATTACTCAGTCTCAGTTTTATAGCAATGTGAAAATGAACTAGTGTAGTAAATTGATACCATGGAGAGTGGGGTATTGCTATAAAGATACTTGAAAATGTGGAAGCAACTTTGGAACTGGGTAACAAGCAGAGGTTGGAACAGTTTGGAGGGCTCAGAGGCAGACAGGAAGATGTGGGAAAGTGTGGAACTTCCTAGAGACTTGTTGAATGGTTTCGACTGAAATGCTGACAATGATGAGGACAATGAAGTCCAGGCTGAGGTGGTCTCAGATGGTGAAGAAGAACTTGTTGGGAACTGCAGCAAAGATGACTCTTGCTATGCTTTAGCAAAGAGACTGACATTATTTTGCCCCTGCCCTAGAGATCTGTGGACCTTTGAACTTGAGAGCGGTGATCTGAAATTTGAATTTATATTTAAAAGGGAAGTAGAGCATACAAGTTTGGAAAATTTACAGCCTGACAATGCGATAGAAAAGAAAAACCCATTTTCTGAGGAAAAATTCAAGCAGGCTGCAAAAATTTGCATAAGGAACAGGGAGCTGAATGTTAATCACCATGACAATGGGGAAAATGTCTCCAGGGCATGTCAGAAATTTGGTGGCAGCCCCTCCCATCACAGGCCTAGAGGCCTATAAGGAAAAAATGGTTTCATGGACAAGGCCTATGGCCCTCCTGCTCTGTGCAGCCTTGAGACCTGGTGCCCTGTGTCCCAGCTACTTCAGCTCCAGCTATAGCTAAAAGGGGCCAAGGTACGGCTCAGGCCATTGCTTCAGAAGGTGCAAGCCCCAAGCCTTGGTGGCTTCTATGTGGTGTTGGCCCTACGGGTACACAGAAGTCAATAATTGAAGTTTGGGAACCTCTGCCTAGATTTCAGAGGATGCATGGAAATGCCTGGATATCCAGGCAGAAATCTGCTACAGATGCAGTGCCCTCATTGTGAACCTCTGCTAGGGCAGTGTGGAAGGGAAATGTGGGGTTGGAGCCCCCACACAGAGTCCCCACTGGGGTACTGCCTAGTGGAGCTGTGAAAAGAGGGCCGCCATCCTCCAGACCCCCAAATGGTAGATCCACCAACAGCTTGCACCATGCACCTGGAAAAGCCATAAGGCTTGCCGTGAAATGCAAACTTCTTTAGTTTTTTATCTGAACAGATAAGTAAGCTACATTCAACAGGTTTATGTTTTGCTTAGCCACACACCTGCAGTGTGCATCAGAATATGCCACATTCTCCCTGAGCCATGTCCCATAAAACTAGGATATCTAGGGTGGATATGTAGATATCTCGCTTTGGTTCATCTGAACTGAAGACAAAATCCAAAAAGCTGGGAGCAGCTATCATAAGTATCTTCCCAAAAGGAGTAAAAGTATGCACTGACTAGGTCTCACTGACTAGTACAGCCTTGTATTTAATGTTTTGTGTTTTCTAAATAAAGTATATCCAATTTCTAGTATATAGTTAGGATGGATAGCTTTTTTCTTTTAAAAAATGAGACTGACAATATGTTTTCCTTTTCTTTAATTGTTGAAATAATCTCCAAGATTCCTTTAAGAAATTCCCTAAGGAAAAAACAACTTAAGGGCCAAACTTAGTTTGAGAAAAACAATTAGGTATAAGGTTCTCTTTGGAAATTTCAGGTAGATATTCCAAAAGACAATGGAAAATATAAGACTGAATTTCTCGTAAGTGGAACTTCCATAAACAAAGCAACCATGGAGGAATTTTTTTTTTATATAATATTGAGAAAAGCTTTATTTTCTCTAAGGAACTGGTGTGTTTCTAATTTTCAGATAATAAAATAATATAAAGAATTATAGTAATACCTTATAAAGTTTGCATTGTAGTAGGCAGGAACAGTTAATAAGTTCATATGCATTTAATATTCACAAGTTTGTTAAAAATATACTCTTTGTCCTCATGTTAAAGAGAAGAATAATGAGATTCAGAGTGCTAAGTAACATATCTAAAATCATACAGCTGTTAAGTGTTGAAGCCATCATTTCAGCTCACTAACTCTGGAGTCTACACTTAGCCACTATGCTGTACAGCCACTAACTAATATTCATTTTTGTATTGGCTTCTATGAAATTCAGAAACAAACCTGCAATTTAACTTTAGCAACTCATCCTTCCTTTCCTCCAACTTACTACTCATATTTATATATTTTTGTGCTTTGTGAGACGTATGTCTTTCTGTAAGCCATTTCCATTCCTTTGTGGAAGAAAATACCCTATAAAATAATATTTCCTCAATATATATGAGCTACACATTCACTAATATAAGGAGAATAATGGAATATGTCAGATGGAGATTTTGAGGAGAAACGGGGATAAGATTTTTCCTATAAGTAGGGTATGGTTATTTGTGATGCAGAATAATAGGGGTGAAGGCTGAGGAAAGACAAATGGCTGAAGAGGTTTGGGAATGGAAGACCTGTTTCATGTTAGCAACCAATAAAAATTTGGGTTAGTGAGAGTGGCTGCTATAAGCCACTCTTCCAAGAAGGATAAAGCTGGAGAAGGAATGAAATGGTGTCATGAGAGATTATAATTTTGCCTGAATGTTATTAGATATAAGCAAAGTAGACCATAGGGAATATATTAATTACTATCACAGTAGAGAGATAACTTACAGCTTCATTATCTGTACAGGACCAAATTGATTAATTAGATTTATTCATCAATTTCTCTTTCTCTTTCCCTCTCTCTCTCTCTGTGACACACATACACACACACACACACACACCCCTTGCATACAAACTTTTAGTACTATGACAAATTATCTACAATTTCCAAAATTATTTGTAATGTCATATAAATCAGAAAAGGGTGATTAAAACCAGTTGTTAACTTCAGAAAAGCACTATATAAGCCATTAAGTATTGAAGAAGTTAATGTTAATAGAAGCGGATATAAATAATTTAATCAGGACATAAAACCTATGAAAATTGTAGGGAATAAAAGATAGATAAATAAGAAAGGGTTATCTATAGCTTTCATAAAGGACATTGAAATTCCCTTTCAATTCAGGGAAAGGAGGTGTAATTTGAATACAGAAGATTGAAGGAGGCAGTTAATATGTACCTTGGAACTTTAGAATAAAGAAAGAAAATAAGGATATTAATCCAAGGAGCTTAACTGATGATTTCATAAAATTATTGTAGATCTGGAGTTGTAAAGGGAGTTCTCAGAAAGATTGAAGAGATGTGAATAAGCAAGACCAAAAGGAGAAGAGAAACTAAATGTATTCTATCATGGGACTTAATCAACTGTTTAATCTCAATCCCATATGCCCCATTTGATTATGCTGACAAGTCAAAAGCACATTCATCTAAATTTTTAAAGTATTTAGACATTAACCAATATAATATGAGTTATCTAAATTTCACATTGCAAATAAAAATTAGATCAACCATTTAAATTGAGGCAATAAGAGATGACATTAAATTATTCAATGACAAATAACTCTATCCAGTTAAATGTCATACACATTTGAAAGGAATTTACTTGTCAGAAAGACAGCTAACTGCTGAAATGACAAATAGTATGGTAAATGCAGAAAAAAGGTCAATTAGTAAGCTGATGTTTTTGAAAGCAATGTCTTTTGGCATTTATTATATCATCGCTGTATTATTCCCTTTTATTTATAAAGATGGGTAACATTCATACCATATGCATCTCTCATTCAGACTAAGTAGTAATTATATTTAAAATATACATTGAAAGAAATGATAATATGGTGCTAAGCATATTCTTTTCTTTTAAATGGCTGTATAGAAAAAAAGCAACCTCAAACACTTGGATAAAAAGAAAAATAGCAACTGCAACATTTGTGACCCAGGATTTAAACTGGCAAATAAAAGTGTTCATTGAAAGAATATACAGACAAGTCTGTTTTGACCATTTTAGAAAATGTCAAACTAGTTTTGGATTCACTTAAATGAGTTCAGCTGGTAATTAGAACAACTAATTCAAAAGGATAGTCAGAAGATATTATCATAGTTATGATATTACACAGAGAGAGTTGGAGTAATTCCTAGTGATGGTAATTTTTTTTCAGTGTAAGAAAAATCTCATGCTTTCCATTTTATGGTTTTTAAGTTGTCAATAGAATTGTTTGTAGTAGACTACTATATATCCTGCAAAAATGTTCACACACTAATCTCTGCAACCTGTTAGTATATGTCAAAAGGGACTTTACAGATGTGATTAAGATTGTGGAAATTGAGATGGATTGATTATTTTGGATTATCTGGGTGTCTCCAATCTGATTATGGGACCACTTAAAAGTGGTTCAGGAGAACCTGTCTCTACTGAAGTTGTGGGAAGATGTGGCAGAAGAGACACAGCACTGTGAGAAGTATTCCAGGTGCTGCTTGTTCTGAAAGGCAGCGTCCTACACAGAAGCACCAGAAGAGAGGCTGCTGGGAGCAAAGAGTGGAATCCAGCAAGAAAATACGACCCCTACTGCCTGGTACTGAATTTCGCCAACAACCTGAATGAGTCTGAAAACGGATTCCCCTCTAGGGCATTCAGAGAGGAACATAGCTCTGCTGAAACCTTGGTTTTGGCCTTGTGAGATTATGAGCAGGGAAACTAGCCAAGTACACTGGATTCTGATTTACAGAACTGTGAGAAAGAAGTTTGTGTTGTTTTTACCAATGAAATGTGGGATTAAGAAAAGAAATACTGGGTTAACTTTCTATACATACTTTGTCACTGTATGTATAGAAAGCTAACCCAGTATTTCTTCAGCTTTTCTGACATAAATTCATGTTTTTCTACTGGCTAAAGTTTTTGGAGGGTATTAGTGCATATGATGTTCTAGAGTTGTTTGCTGTAAAATGCCCTCCATTTAACTGCCAGTATAACATGGTTTCATGAGGGCTGAAAGATAGTATGCTGGAATACAAATAAAAGTTTAAAAATCACAGAAACCCAGATTTGGATACCTGTTCTACAATTTCATTCTGTTGCGCAAGTCCTAATCTTTAATTTACCACTTTGCTACTTAATGACAATACTGTCTACACAAACTTGAGATAATCTATGTAAAAGTAGCTTTACACACTACTTGAAACTTATGTTTAATAAAGCAAATTTCCTTATCATCTGTCTTTCTTGGACAAAGTTATCTACCCCACTATCCTATACATGACTCCTAGGGACTGCTTTAGGTTAAAATAGCCTATTTTTAAAATTTATTTTATGTTTATGACTTATTTTCTTCCGATAATAGAGATGGTCATTGTTTAACACATAAACAACTCATCAGGAATCATATTTCTATTGAGGTGCATTCTTGTTGATGTATGTGATAAGCTGGGAATTGACATTTTTCCAGGCAAGGTTTCATGTGGAAATAAAAGATGTTTACAGTGGATCACTGCAGGGAGGTAATGCCTAACATGACTCCATGATAACTTCCTGGGACAACCAGCTATAATTCTGGAGAATCTAGGTTGAAGAAGTAGGAAACAAGAAAAGTCTTCTGTTGGGGAAAATGAAAAAAGATTGTCAAAATCAAATAAAATATGGATCCATCTCTAAAATTTAAAACATTTTTATTTGGGAGGCAAGAACTGCAATTTGGGGCATAAACACAGACCAGGTGGTCTTTGGTATGTCCAAAGAACAAAGAGCAGGCTGGAAGTTTTAGTAAAACATGGAAATATTACATATTGTTTTGCAAGAAAGTTCATTGGCACTAGTAAATTTTGGGGGAACTGGCAAGTGGGCAGTTTTAGAGTCTCAGCAGATTCTTTCAGGAGCCATTAGATAAAACTGGTTTCAGGTTACAGCAGCCAGTTTCAGCAGCCAAGTTTGCAAAGAACTTACATTTTTGGAGCAATGTTACGTGCCCTTAGTGCTTTTTTCCCCCTGGCTTTTCTACTCTGTTTTAGTTGGGTATGGCTAGAATGACCTAATTTGTATGACAAACTTCCATGAGATGATGTCAGAATAAACTTTATTCACGTAATAATTTTTTTTCCCCACTAAAGTTAACCTTTCCTGAAATCACGGATTAGATGTATACTTTCTATACTTTATTTTCTAAATAAACCAAAAATAACTATATAATGGTATAAGATGTTTTAAATTTTCTGAATATTATATATATTTTATATTCATTCTCTTATAAAGTGAATACTTGTGTCTCTATTTCCCTCACGTATTTATAGTGCCTATAATACGTGAAACATTATGGGTGCTGCATACATGGTCCTATTATTTATTAATAATAAATGCAAAAAATTATTTAGGCTGAATAGAGCAGAGAAATCTAACTGGATTTGGGAAAATGTAGAAAATTATTTTCAGCTAACACTATAATAGCAACTCAAGAGTATAGATTTCTTATTTGTGGAAATTTAATTTTTTGTTTTGTTTTGTTTTGATTTTTGTTTATTTTCTTATTTCTCAATCAAGAAGTAATTATATACGATATTTACTCTGTGCAAAACGAAGCAGAAGAGAAACGCAGAATATAATTTGTCTGCAATAGAATAAAATATACACTTCAAAAACTATACTGAATTGCCCTAGTATTCCAAATGTAGCAGCAGCTACAGGATGGCAGAGACTCCATCATCCTTAGAGTGTCTAAAGCAGAGACCGTTACTTCACCATTAGTTGACATTAGCATGTACAAGAAATAAACATTTTTTTTTTAGACATGGTTTAGCTTTCATGCCCATGCTGGAGTGCAGTGGCATGATCAGAGTTCACTCAGCGTTGACTTCCTGGGATTAAGTGATCCTCCCACTTTAGCCCCCCAAGTAGCTGGGAGCACAGATATCACCACTACACCCTGCTAATTTCTTTTTCTTTTGTAGAGATGGGAGTCTCCCTGTATTGCCCAGGCTGGTGTTGAACTGCTGGGCTCGAGCAATCCTCCCACTTCAGCCTCCCAAAATGCTGGGATTACAGGGATTACAGACGTAAATCACCATGCCCAGCAGAAAGAAACATTTTTATTGTTATTGCTAAGCACTGAGTTTTGGAATTTGTTTATTATCATAACATAATTTAGCCTATCCTAGCTGAGATGGACATTGTTGTATAGAATTATGGTCCTGACCTAACAAATACCTTAAATATATGACATCATTTTAGTGGTGGAGTCGTGGTGTCTAGAAAAATGGTATGTTATACAGTAGCAAAACATTTGGTAAAACTGTCCAGCAATAACTTGTGTCAAGTAGATCATGAACATTAGTGATGATGTTGGGTGCTTTTGTCAAAGTTTTATATAAAAAAAGATGAGCTCAGGGAAGAACTGCCTGGAATAAAGAATAGAGAGAGTGAGAAAGAGAAGTCTTTGCCAATTGGAAAAGGGCAACTGCTTCAGGACTTCAAATATAAGAGTAGAAAATACATTTAAAGAGGTAGTTGAGGATGGAAGTCATTTAATCCTTGCCTGGGAGCAAGGATCAAATCAAGTTTTTAACTGTCATACATTATTAATCATTAATATCTCTTTGGTGATTACTGTGGTGCCCAGTAAATCCCTTCAGTTTATAAATGATCACTTAGTCTCCCAACATTTCATAAACTCTCATTACACTCAATTGTGCCTGTTGGACCTACTATGAACTTATTGTGTCCCAACAAATTTATATATTATAGACCTAACTTGCAGTGTTGATGGGATTTGGAGATAAAACCATTAAGAGATAATTAGGTTTAGATAAGGTCATGTGAATATGGGGCCTTCAGAAGGGTATTAATGCACTTATAAGAAGAGATGCCAGAAAGCCTGCCCTCTCTCTTTCTGTTTGCCCTGTGAGGACTCAGTGTGAGGGCCTTTTGTCAGCCAGGAAGAGACCCCATGCCAGAACCCCACCATCCTGGTACCCTGACCCTGGACTCCAACTTTAGAACTGTTGAGTAAATAAATGACTGTAGTTTAGGCCACACAGTTGATGGTATTTTGTTATGGTAGCACCAGCAAACTAATAAAGGCCATTACACAGATTTTCTGAGTAAGTATCATCGAAAAATGAACCTCTAGGATTGTGCTTGGTGAACAGTATATACTCTGGAAATCTAACTGCCTGTTAAAGAGTCTATATTAGTTTGCTAGGGCTGCCTAGCACAAACTGAGGAGGTTAAAGAAGACAAATTTATTGTCTCGCAGTTCTGGAAGCTAGAAGTCCAATATCAGTGTGTCAGCTGGATTGATTCTTTCTTAGGGCTGCGAGAGATAATGTGTTACATGTCTCTCCCCTCATTTTTGGTGGTTTGCTAGGACTCTGACTTTCTTTGGCTTTACACATTCTATGCTGTCATCTTCAAATAGTGTCCTTTTTGTGTGTGAGTCTCTGTGCCCAGACATATAGTGGGGTGTGTGTGTGTGTGTGTGTGTGTTTTGAAAGCTTTTTATATTAAAAAGTGACAAAAAAATTCCAGAGAGCTCCCATGTAATTTTCATTCAACTTCCCCAATGATAAAATCTTCTATTACCATAGTACAATTATCAAAACCAGGAAATTGACATTGGATCAATGCTGTTAACTAAATTTAGGACTTTATTCAGATTTCAATGACTTTTATATGCACATTTTTCAGAAGAGTTTTATGAAATTTTATCACATATTTAGATGTGTATAATTACACAGTTAGGAAACAGAACTGTTTCAACACACCAAAGGCACTCTCAAATGTCTCCTTTATAATCAAACCCTAACCCTAGCAATCCCTGATCTGTTTGCCATAATTATAATTTTGTGATTTCAGGAATGATGTATAAAAAGATCTTACCATATGCCACATATTGATACTGGCTTTTTCATTCCAATGAGAGGACCTTGAGATTTATTCTTATTGCTCCATTTATTAATAGTTGTGTATAGTTCATTACATGGATGAACCAAAATTTATCTTTCACCAAGTTTACATTTAGATCTATGATCCATTTGAGTTGATTAAATTTCACTATTGTTTTTCTGTTTTCAATTTTATCAACTGCTTCTACTATCTTGATTATTTCCTTTCTTCTCCATTGTTTGGTTTTACTTTGCCCTTCTTTTTTTAGTTTCTAGAAGTAAGAGCTTAGATTCTGGATTTTTATGTCATTCTTACTTTTGAATGTGAACATTTAGTGCTATAAATTTCTCAGTGCTGCTTTAGCTGCAGCCCACAAATTTTGATATGTGTGTTTTCATTTTCATTTATTTCAATATTTGTTTATGTTTCATTTTCTTGCTGGGATCCTTGCTCCCAGGTTAGGATTAAATGACTTCCCCTTTGACACATAACTTATTTAGAAGCCCGTGTTTTAATTTCCAGGTATTTGGAGATTTTCACACGACTTTACCTGTATTCATTGTTCATTTTATTCCATTATATTCAGATAAAATAATCTGTATACTTTTCTTTCTTTATTTTTGTAGCTTATTTTGGGACCCACAGTGTGGGCTATATTGCTGACTGCTGCAATGGCTCTTATAAAGAATGTATATTCTGCTTTTGTTAGGTGTTGTGTTGTGTTCTATAAATGTCAGTTGGATTCTGTTGGTTGGTGGCATTTTTGAGTTCTTCTATGTCCTTGCTGATATTCTGATAAGTAATTCTTGAATAGAGTTTATGTTTTCAACCATGATTGTGTTTATTTTTATTTTTCCTTTCAGTTCTATTATTTTTTGTCCCAAGTATTTTGAAGCTTTCTTGTTGCCTACGTATTTAGAATTGCTTATGTTTTCTTGCTGTGTTGACTTATTTTTATCAGTATGTAATGTGCCTTTCTGCTCCTGGTACTGTTTCTTTGTTGTGCAGCCTATTTTATCTGTTAATAATATTGCCATTCATGCTTTCTGTTGACTAGCGCCTGTGTTGTATCTCTCTTTCCATCTATATATTTTCAACTTGCCTGCATTGTTGTATTTAATTTTTTTTTTGACAGCATAGAGGTGGTTATTAGTTGTTCTGGGGGCTTTTAAAAAACCTACTCTGCCAATCCCTTTTTGTAATTGATGTACTTAGGCCATTTGATTTTTATGTAATTAGTAATATATTAGAACTGAGGTGTACCATTTTATTTTTTGTTTTCTGTTTTTTGTTTCTCTGTCTTTTTTTCTCTCTATCGCTGTCTACTTTGCCCTGGCCTCTTATAGGTTACTCAATCATTTTTTAGAATTCCATTTTGGCTTATCTGTAGTGTTTTTGAGCATATTATGTTCTATAGGTCTGTTAGCAGTTGTTCTAGATACTTGATTATATATACATAATTTACAACATTTTAGGAAGGGTATAGGCTTTTTCATGGCTGAAAAGGGGAGCATAAGAGATCTTTAGAGAGATGGAACAATTCTGCGTCTTGATTTAAGTAATGGTCATGAGTGGTTTTGTGTTGTGAGGAGATAGTGAATCTTATAAAAACTTCAAGTAATATAAACTGCACTTATTCTAGCCAAAAATGCTATCAACCAGGTAGTGGTCTCAGTTGGACTTATTAGTAAACACAATTTTATCTTGCGATTTTACATTATGTTTTCAAATTACATAAACATCCTACATGTAATTGGCATTACACCTTTGCTATTTACTCACGAATGTAACAAACCATTCTTATTCATAAGACATTATTAATATCTTTGAATTATTCAGCTTAACATTATTTTCATGGATAATCAATCATGCATTCTAGAACAATGAACATGGGCTGTATGACAACAAAACAAACCTTTAGAAACTAAGTGACTTTCAACTCTCATGTAAGCAATTACATTTCTGTTGAAATATATAAAAGAAAAAACAGTTTTTTTAACGGGATTTTTTTCCTTTTCAGCATCACGGTGCCAAAAATAACCATCTTATATTGCTTAAACATTATTATATTCTTGTATATGCATGGTATTCTTTCAAAATATTTTTCCTAATTCCTAGAACCTGTGACTGTTACGTTATTTGGAAAAGTTTTCGTTGGTGTAATTAAACAAAAATCTGTTTTTTTTAAAATTGTTTTTTATTTTACCTTAAGTTCTGGGATACAAGTGCAGAACATGTAGCTTTGTTATATAGCTATACGTGTACCATGGTGGTTTGCTGCACCTATCAATCCATTATATAGGTTTTAAGCCCTGGATGAATTAGCTATTTTTTCTAATGTTCTCCCCCTCTTTGCACCCCACCCCCACCCCTTGACTGGCCCCAATGTGTGGTGTTCCCCTCCCTGTGTCCCTCTGTTCTCATTATTCAACTCGCACTTCTGAGTGAGAACAGGTGGTGTTTGTTTTTCTATTCCTGTGTTAGTTTGCTGAGGATGATGCCTTCCAGCTTCATCCATGTCCCTGCAAAGGACATGATCTCATTCCTTTATATGGCTGCATAGTATTCCATGGTGTAGGTGTACCACATTTTCTTTATCGAGTCTATCATTGATGGGCATTTGGGTTGATTCCATGTCTTTGCTATTATAAATAGAGCTGCAATAAATATATGTGTGCATGTGTCTTTATAGTAGAATGATTTATATTCCTTTGGGTACATACCCAGTAATTTGACTGCTAGGTCAAATCATATTTCTGGTTCTAGAGCTTTGAGGAATCACCACACTGTCTTCCACAATGGTTGAACTAATTTACATTCTCACCAACAGTGTAAAAGCATTCCTATTTCTCCATAGCCTCACCAGCATATATTGTTTCTTGACTTTTTAATAATCGCCATTCTGACTGATGTGAGATGGTATTTCATTGTGGTTTTGATGTGCATTTCTCTAATGATCAGTGATGTTGAGCTTTTTTTTATGTTTGATGACCACATAAGTGTCTTTTTTTTTTTTTTTTTGAGACAGAGTCTCGCTCTGCCACCCAGGCTGGAGTGCAGTGGCATGATCACTGCTCACTACAACCTCCGCCTCCCAGACTCAAGCAATTCTCCTGCCTCAGCCTCCTGAGTAGCTGGGATTACAGGTGTGTGCCACCATGCCAGGCTTGTTTTTGAATTTTTAGTAGAGATGAGGTTTTACCATGTTGGCCAGGCTGGTCTTGAACTCCTGACCTCATGATTTTCCTGCCTCCACCTCCCGAAGTGCTGGGATTACAGGTGTGAGCCACCATGTCCAGCCAAATGTCTTCTTTTGAGAAGTGTCTGTTCATATCCTTTGACCGCTTTTCGATGGGGTTGTTTTTTTCTCATAAATTTGATTAAGTTCCTTATAGACGCTGGATATTAGACCTTTGTCGGATGGGTAGATTACAAAAATTTTCTCCCACTCTGTAGATTGCCTGTTCACTCCAATGATAGTTTATTTTGCTGTGTAGAAGCTCTTTAGTTTAATTAGATCCCATTTGTCAATTTTGACTTTTGTTCCAATTGCTTTTGGTGTTTTTGTCATGAAGTGAAGTATTTCCCCATGCCTATATTCTAAATGGTATTGCCTAGGTTTTCGTCTAGGGTTTTTATGGTTTTGGGTCTTACAGTTAAGTCTTTAATCCATGTTCAGTTAATTTTTGTATGAAGTGTAAGAAGGAGGTCTGTTTCAGTTTTCTGCATAAGGCTAGCCAGTTTTCCCAGCATCATTTATTAAATAGGGAATCCTTTCCCCCATGGCTTGTTTTTGTCAGGTTTGCTGAAGATCAAGTGGTTGTAGGTGTTTGGCGTTTTTTTCTGAGGCCTCTGTTCTGTTCCATTGGTCTATATATCTGTTTTGGTATCAGTAGCATGCTGCTTGGGTTACTGTAGCCTTGTACTATAGTTTGAAGTCAAGTAGTGTGATGCCTCCAGTTTTGTTCTTTTTGTTTAGGATTGTCGTGGCTCTGCGAGCTCTTTTTTGGTTCCATATGAAATTTAAAGTAGTTTTTTATAATTCTGTGAAGAATATCAACAGTAGTTTGATAGGAATAGCATTGAATCTATAAATTACTTTGGGCAGTATGGCCATTTTCATGATATTGATTCTTCCTATCCATGAGGATGAAATGTTTTTCCACTTGTTTGTTTCCTCTATTATTTTCTTGAGCAGTGGTTTGTAGTTCTCCTTGAAGAGGTCCTTCACCATTCCTTTATTAGCTGTATTCCTAGGTATTTTATTCTCTTTGTAGCAATTGTGAATGAGAGTTCATTCATGATTAAATAAAAAAATCTTAGGGATTATTCAGGTGAATTTGTCAGCTTGTTTTATAAGTTCATTAAATAAATGTGTTAAAATATGCCACTATGATATGAAATTATTTATTACTTATGTTTTTGTCCAAATTTTTTTTCTATATTTTATGGCTATTTTATTATGTAGGGTCCAGGTCGTTATTGCATCTGGACACTCTTACACTGTGAGAGCACTTAAAACTCAGTATTAAATGTCTTTCTTTTTTGTCAACTCATGTTATGTGATTTTAACGCATGTATCCCAATAGTTTGTTGTTACAGCCTCTAAGGAGTGTTTATTTATGTTTTATTTTCAAACCATGTGGGTCAGGTCAAGCAATTTTAAGTGTAACACAATGTTGTTTTGTGGGTTGGAGATTTATTTCTAGCTTACATTATTCAAATAATATAGTTTTTAAATGATCCAAATTTAAGGGAAAGAGAGTGTTTCTGATTGACTCTTCACATTAGCTAGCAGTGTATTTTCACACTTCACATAGTCTGCAAACAACTTGAAAATTTAAACACAGTTTTACTCCCTTTGTTTAAGTCATTGATACAAAAACCGATTGCAGTGCTTTACTTCCCAACTGGCTTCTTTTTTGTCATATGTTTACTTTGAGTTATATATTACTTTAATGATTGCATGTTGACTATTTCAAGACAGTTGGTTCTGATGTCTCACCTGCCATACTGCCAAAAGTAAAATATTCATGCCTTATTTCATTTGTCATTTCAAGTATCATGAATTGATTATAAAACATATTCTAGTCTCATTATTGATAGTGGTTATGTTCTAGAAAGTCAAGAAAAAACAGAATTATTGAATAATAAACCATTTATTTGGCCAGGTGCAGTGGCTCATGCCTGTAATCCCAGCACTTTGGGAAATCAAGCCAGGGTGATCACTTGAGCCCAGGAGTTTAAGACCAGCCTAGGCAATATAGTGAGACCCTCATCTCTACATAAAATAAGAAAGTTAGCCGGGCATGGTGGTGCATGCCTGCAGTTCCAGCAACTCGGAAGGCTGGGGCAGGAAGATTGATTGAGCCGGAGAAGTTGTGGCAGCAGTGAGTGGTGATCATGCCACTGTACTCCAGCCTGAGTGACAGAGTGAGACACTTTATCAAAAAAAAAAAAATTCCAGGAGATAGAAAGAATGAGGTTTCTATGAGCTTTTAGTCACAACATTTTCACTGACTAATCAATATGTAAAATTGTGTTTTGTTTGTTTTGTTTTGTTTTGAGACAGAGTCTCGCTTTGCCTCCCAGGCTGGTGTGCAGTGGCACGAGCTCGGCTCACTGCAACATCTGACTCCCGGGTTCAAGCGATTCTTATGCCTCAGCCTCCTGAGTAGCTGTGATTACAGGGTGCACACCACCACGCCCAGCTAATTTTTGTATTTTTAGTTGATACGGGGTTTCACCATATTGGCCAGGCTGGTCTTGAACTCCTGACCTCGTGATCCGCCCGCCTCAGCCTTTCAAAGTGCTGGGATTACAGGTGTGAGCCACCATGCCTGGCTATAAAATTGTTTTAATATATACTATTTACTTATTAACAATCAACAGCACTGTAATTTGTGCTTGGATAAATGTTAGTGAAAATGTAAATTTTCAAATACAGAATCCACAGTCGTCATGACCAACTTTATATTCCTTGAGGCTACAGTAAGTGCTTAGAAAAGTCATGCAATGATGTTTATGGCATCTTCATGGCATTTGCATGGCTCTCAGTTTGGATTTGCCCACCATCCTAAACAGAATTAACAGGAGCCACTGAGATTATGTGTTTAAATCTCTAGTACCATGAAATAATATAATTCATGGGAGACACTCTGCCTGATCCTCAGTTTTGGTATTCCACTGACCCAGAGCCCAGTAATTCATGAGGAATTACAGCCTATTTGTCAAATAGATTATTGAAATGAAAGTTAATCAATATTCATATTCATTTAAAAAAGAAAAGCAATAAATCAAGCAGTTCCATGCCGGTCATGTACATTTATAATATCACTTAATCTCACAACTGCTCTGTGACAGATTATATTTTTATGTCATCAATCATAAACTCAAGGCTCAAAATGGTTAGTCAACTTGCCCATGATTTTATACCTAAATACAACTGAAAAATGGGGAGTGAAGCCATGTGTGTCAAACTGTAAAGTTCATGATTTTTCCTTGCCTCACTTTCTGTCCTTTGCCACTGAGTTGTGTGGCATTTCTTTACTTCAAAAACAAAACTATGTTTGCTGTCTATAATTACAAGGCATTGAACTACTTCCTGATATTTCTGGCTTTCAAACCAGCTTTGAAAAATATTAGACAAGGCCGCCGTTTATCCTCAAAAGCTCCATTTTCTGAACACACTTCTATTGAGAGATACTATAAGAGAATGTCTTTTTCTGCAAGTGTGAGTTATTAAATCTCATGTGCATCATAAGGCAATAAAACAGTTTTGAAATAATTAAGCATAGCTACTTCTTTATCTCTGCACTGAGATCCACCAGGCACCATTTTTCAATTAGTTAAAATAAAAAGAATTACTTTGAACATGTCTTTAGCTTTCTTCTCTTTTTCTTCACTTTATAAATAAAGAAAAAAAGAGAATATATATATACATGTATGTATATACATAATATACATACATGTATATATACATATATTATATATATAATATACCTACATGTACATAATATACCTACATGTATATATACATATAGGTATATACATAATATACCTATATGTATATATACATATAGGTATATATATAATATACCTACATGTATATATACATGTAGGTATATACATAATATACCTACATGTATATATACATGTATGTATATACATAATATACCTACATGTATATATACATGTAGGTATATACATAATATACCTACATGTATATATACATGTAGGTATATTATGTATATACCTAATATACCTACATGTATATATACATGTAGGTATATACCTAATATACCTACATGTATATATACATACAGGTATATACATAATATACCTACATGTATATATACATACAGGTATATACATAATATACCTATATGTATATATACACATATAGGTATATACATAATATACCTATATGTATATATACACATAGGTATATACATAATATACCTATGTGTATATATACACATAGGTATATACATAATATACCTATGTGTATATATACCTATGTGTATATATACCTATAGGTATATATACATATATGTATATACATAATATACATATATGTGTATATATATGCATATATGTATATACATATGTATACATATGTATATGTATACATATACACATATATGTATACACATATATGTAAACACATATATTATGTGTATTATGTATATTATGTATATACATATATGTGTATATATACACATGTATATTATGTGTATACATATATGTATATATACACACATATATACACATATATATGTGTATGTGTATATACACATGTGTATATATACAGATATGTGTATATACAGATATGTGTATATACACATATATGTGTATATATGTGTGTATATATGTGTGTATATATGTGTGTATATATACATATAGGTATATACCTATATGTGTATATATACATATAGGTATATACCTATATGTGTATATATACATATAGGTATATACCTATATGTGTATATACATATAGGTATATACCTATATGTGTATGTATACATATAGGTATATACCTATATGTGTATGTATACATATAGGTATATACCTATATGTGTAGGTATATATATAGGTATATTATGTATATACCTATATATGTGTATACATACATATATAGGTATATTATGTATATACCTATATGTGTATACATACATATATAGGTATATTATGTACATACGTGCATGTATACATACACACAGGTACATTATGTACATACGTGCGTGTATACATACACACAGGTACATTATGTACATACGTGCGTGTATACATACACACAGGTACATTATGTACATACGTGCGTGTATACATACACACAGGTACATTATGTACATACGTGCGTGTATACATACACACAGGTACATTATGTACATACGTGCGTGTATACATACACACAGGTACATTATGTACATACGTGCGTGTATACATACACACAGGTACATTATGTACATACGTGCGTGTATACATACACACAGGTACATTATGTACATATGTGCGTGTATACATACACACAGGTATATTATGTACATACGTGCGTGTATACATACAGGTATATTATGTACATATGTGTGTGTATACATATAGGCATATACATATGTATATATCTGTATATATGTGTGTGTGTGTATATATATATATATCTTAAAGAAGAAAGAGAAAGAACAAAGTTAATGGCCATGCTTCATGCTTCTGTGTTTTCTAGTGTTAAATCAGTAAGTAATTTTCTTGTTTCAAATATAAATGATTTCTTTCTATAAACATTAACTTTATGTACTTTAAATCTAGAAATGATTACTCTTCATTTGCAATAAGTATACTGTTTTAAAATTATTTGAAATAGTTCCAAACTTACAGAAAATTTGCAAGTAGAACACAGAGAATTTGTTTTCTGTACCATTTGAGAATAAGTTGCCAATCAGATGCTCTACAAACCAGAACATTCTTATATATAACCACAGATCAACTATCAAAATCAGAAGTTATCATTGATGCATTACTTTTATTTTATTGTCAAACCTTCTTCAAATTTTACCAATTGTACCAATAGTGTCCTTTATTGCAAATGATGCAATTTAAAATCATCTGTTGAATTGAGTTTCTGTATCTATTGTTTTGCGTTTGAAGTAGTTTCTCAGGCTTTTCTTGGCTTTCATGACATGAACACTTTTGAGGATTATACACTGGTAATTTTATAAGAAGTTCCTTGACTTAGTTTCGTCAATGTTTTATCTTGATTATATTTCAAAAGAATATCACAGAAATGCCACAGCCTGTTAGGTAATATTCGAAGTAAGTTTGGACCATTATGGTGACCTTAATTTTGATCCTACAGTCACAATTGTATCAACAACTTTTCTCCAATGTAATCTTTCCCTTGTATTCAGTAAGTATTTTGTGGAAGTGGGACCTAAATATCTTGCCAATATGCTGTTACCTCTTGAAATTTAGATAATAAATTTCAAAATTGATATTCACTATGGATAAGAACTTCTTTATTTTGTTCAGTGGGTTATAATCTATTACTACCATTATTTATTTAGGTGCTCAAATTGTCCTGTATTTAATCAGTGATGCCCCTTCAATCTGGCTTCTGTGTCTTATGTATATCATATCTCAATTATTCTTTGAACACTTCCTTCTTCTCTGAACAAGTCATTCAGGTTTCAAATGGAAAATATTCTCACTTCAGCCTTGGAATCAGCTCTTTCTCCCAAGAATCCTAGCTTCTTTTAATAGAAAATGGTGTTTAGAAATTAAAATATGGGCAGTAGATATTATCATTGCCTTTAGGGTGCTACTGTTTCTATGCTTTTTCAGTGGCAAGAGCTAGGAAATGTTCCTTATACAGCTATAAGTCATGTATATATAGTCAAAGCTATAGTAAAGACTAATATAATAGTGTCTACCGTATAATCTGGCACATTTTCTTTATCTTAGTATTTCTCTTCTCCCTGAATATGCTAGCTTGTGCCCTTAACTTGGCTCATTTTTTCCAAGTATTTTATTCAAAGTTTTTTGTTTGTTTCTTCATTATCTGCACAGCTCTCAGGTTCTTTCTACCCCTGCTCAGCTGGCTGGCATAGCTGGTAGACTTGTATGTTAAAACCCTGATTCCCAATGCAAGTCCTGGAATCTTATTTTACACAAGTACAGAGATCAAGTATATAAAAGAAGAGGTCACACTGACCAAGACCTTCCATCACAAAAGATCTAAATAAGATGAATAAGCTATTTGAAATTCAGGCAAACTAGAACACAGTAGCCTTGGCTAAACTGGTTAGTTGATACTTATTACCAGCAAATTTTGGCTCTAGGAGAATATTTTCCCAATATTGCCAAATCTGCTTCTCACTTTTGAAAAGACTGTTGAAATTAAGTGAAGTCTGCCAGTTTTAAATGTCAACTAATTAGATTTTTGTTGCCTTGTTTAATATTTTACTGTCCAAAGAATACATGTCTGTATGTCACCACTCTAAAACCTTTTACTTAAACAAAGCCCAGGGAATATTTTTCATTGAGGGGGGTAAACATCAGAAAAATAGCTGCTGTTTTATTCCTTTGTGCTTATGAACTACTATATACCAAACCTAGAGCCAAGCATCCTCATTTATCTACTTGAGGGACATTCATTCAGTCCTTACTGTGTACAAGGCATAATGCTAGACAGTGCAGTGGGCAGACAGATAAAAATACTGAATAGATCCCTCTCCTCAAGACATCATAACATTGCAAGGAGAAGGGTAAGTATATATAAATATCCATATATAATCTCCTAAAGCAGAAAGGGAAACATAAAATATATATATATATTTTTATATATAATATATTTATATTTTATATTTATATATAAAATATATTTGTATATAACTATATAAAATATATTTGTATATAACTATATATAAAATATATTATATATAACTATATATAAAATATATATAACTATATTTAAAATATATTATATATAACTATATAAAATATATTTATATATAACTGTATATAAAATATATTTATATATAACTGTATATAAAATATATATAACTGTATATAAAAATATATAACTATATAAAATATATGTCATATATATTATATAAATATAAAATATATGTCATATATATTATATAAATATAAAATATATGTCATATATATTATATAAATATAAAATATATGTCATATATATTATATAAATATAAAATATATGTCATATATATTATATAAATATAAAATATATGTCATATATATTATATAAATATAAAATATATGTCATATATATTATATAAATATAAAATATATGTCATATATATTATATAAATATAAAATAAAAATATTGTATTTATATATTTATTTATATATTTATATAAATACATTTATTTATATAAATATAAATAACTATATATAAAATACATTTTATATAACTATATATAAAATATATTTATATATAACTATATAAAATAGATTTTATATAACTATATATAAAATATATTATATATAAATATATAATATATTTATACATGAAATATAAATATATTATATATAAATATATAATATATTTATACATGAAATATAAATATATTATATATATGAGAGAGAGAGAGAGAAATAGCCCTAAAACTATAAAACATATTGCAGTAATGATACAACAGAGAAATATGAAAATTCATATTACAGAACATATTTTATGTTGAAGACATTGGGCTGAAAAGCAAAAACAATGTTGTATGAGCATAGTAATGAAGCAGATTTCTTAACAACTTAGTAAAATGGAGATTGGGAGAAAGTGGTTAGTTAGCATATGCAAAAACATTGAGGTAGAGAGGTAGGAAATACAGGCAGGATCTGTAAAGTAAAACTATTTGTAATGGATCTGAAAGTATGTAAATTAGCATGAAGACCACTGATAGTCCAATCTACCTTAACCTGAGAAGTAGGGATCAAAGACAGTTCTAAAAAAAGTGGCAATAAATGTATGAAAAATAGGATAATGAGAGAGATCATTTGGAAGTAAAATAAATTGTCATTTAGATTAAACAGGGGTTGGAAGAAGTAGAGGAGATAGAGATCAATTAAACATAAATTCCAAATGTTGGTTTGAGATGATAAAGAAAATATCCTTAACGTATCCAGAGTGATGAAAAGAAGACACTATTCTGTGAGGGGCAAGATGGTTCATTCATATTTTAACCTCACTTAAAATGTAGGTGTAAATAATTAATTTATTCATCTGTTTTTCAGAAAGTAATTGTGTAACTACTATGTGCAAAGTGCTGGATCTTGGCCATGGGTGATACAAAAGCCAAATAAGAATAGGTCTTGTCTAAGGAAATTACTGTGTCTACATGCTATTAATGGAGCTATGCTGAGGGCACAGTTGAAGCCCTGGAAATTGGTAAGGATATCATAGGAAAAGGGGAGATCTGACTTAAAGGTATTATGTGCTAATCCCAAGGTTTTGCCTTTATTCTGAAGGTTTTTTGAAATCACTGAAGTAATTCGTTCTGACAGTGTAATAATCAGATTCATGTTTTCATAAAACATATCTAGCTATGCTACACGTTACCTGCTTATGAATACAAGATATTTGTTAATCCAAGATGGAATGGTGAATGTAATAAAATATTTCCCTCTTACTATATACATATTATTATTATACATTCATTCAATAAATAATAAATGTATATTTTCAATAAAATATTCAATAAACAGGTACATAAATAAATAGTTATTAGTTGTGCAACTACTATAAATTGAACATACATGTGGTAGAAAATAAAAAGGGAGTTCGAGTAATGGGATAGGGCCCTACTTGGTCTATAAGAGGCCAAAATCATATCTTGGAAGGTAAGATATATCAGATTTGAAAGATAAAAAGAGTCGTGTAAAAAGAAGAGTGTATTCTAGGAAGTAGAAATAGCATATGCACAAATTCTAAGGTTTATGGTACTTTTGCTGCATTTTGAAAACATTGTTATTCTGCAGTTAAGGTCACTTTCCATAAATAAGCCTTATCTGTGAGGATTTTGAAAGCTGACACAGCTCACCTGTAGATCCTGAAGGGTTGCCAGTTTTAGAGCAGCAATCATCCTCTTTCCCTTTTTCTTTTCCCTGTGTAACCCCAAATTTAACTGCAAAAAGGTATTTTTCAAATGTTCAAACTTCCTTTAAATCTCAAAATGAAAGAAAACAAGTCATTTTCAAGATGAAAACCTTAAATGTAGGAACCTTTAATCTTATTTATCCCGAATCTTAAAGCTAATAAAATAAATTTTAGAGACTTATCAAAAAAATTAAAATCTGCATGTATATGACAACTAATTTTGGGAATAGTTTCTAGAGATTGACTAAAACCTATACATGGGAACCTCAGGTGACATGCAAAAACCGTAACATTAAAAGTTCTACTACTAATTACTATAAGGAAAAAATATCAAAATAACATGTTTGCATTACTCCAAAACTTGAGATATTTCAACATATCATATATTTAATTTTAATGAGATTCTAATTTTAAGTCAAAGGCTTAAGTGTAGAAGAGAAAGTGTATATTATTACATACACATGTTTCACAGAACAAGTATTCCATCAAAATTCTTTGGTTAACTTTATGGTGATGGCAAAACCAATTCAGAGAATTCTAGACATATGAAGTTTTATTAGATTTCTAATAGGGTATATTTGTTAAATAAAATACTGTTCACATTCTTAATATTTAGTTTCTTATATAAAAATTAATTTATATCAAAAGTATAACACATATAAAACACTTTTGAAATGCCGTTAATTTTTTTTAGGTATGTTCAAATAACATGGCATAAAGTGAAAAAAAGTGTAATACAATCAGATAAGTTCACATAAGAATATATACAAGATGTGTCACTTTACAATTAATATCAAGTTATTCCCCTGATTTAAAATAGAGATATTAAAAATTATGTAATTAAGCATTAAGTGTTACGGACTGAATTGTATCCCCCTGAAATTCGTATGTTCAAGTCCTAACCTCCAGTCCTTTAAAGACCCTATCTCAGTATTCGGGGATAGGGTCTTTAAAGAGGTAATTAATTTAAAATGAGTCCACTATTGTAGGCCCTAATCCATTCTGACTGGTGTCTTTATTCACAAAAGAGAATGGGACACAGAGGTGCACACACACAGGTGTGTACAGAGAAAAGACCACGAAGACATGGAGAAAATGGGGCTACCTGCAAACCAAAAAGAGAAGCTTCAGAAGAAATCAAACGTGCTGACATCTTCATCTTGGGCTTCTACCCTTCAGAACTATGAAAAAATTAATTTATGTTGTTTAAACCACCCAGTCTGTGGTATTTACTTAAAGCAGCCCTAGAAAAACGGATACTCTATGTTTCCAAAATGATTTTTTTCCTACAAATAACACATAGCAAATAAAAGATATATATTTTCTACAAAACGCATACTCTTACTACATAATTCAAAATAATTTGAGATGTCATATACTGTCATTATAATTTCATGTTTTAGCTTATTTCTGGAAAAATAGCTTCTCTTTATCTTGACACTGTTACACTTAAATAGTTTTTTATTTTTTTATTTTTTTATTTTTATTATTTTATTATACTTTAAGTTTTAGGGTACATTTGCACATTGTGCAGGTTAGTTACATATGTATACATGTGCCATGCTGGCGCGCTGCACCCATTAACTCGTCATCTAGCATTAGGTATATCTCCCAATGCTATCCCTCCCCCCTCCCCCCACCCCACCACAGTCCCCAGAGTGTGATATTCCCCTTCCTGTGTCCATGTGTTCTCATTGTTCAATTCCCACCTATGAGTGAGAACATGCGGTGTTTGGTTTTTTGTTCTTGCGATAGTTTACTGAGAATGATGATTTCCAATTTCATCCATGTCCCTACAAAGGACATGAACTCATCCTTTTTTATGGCTGCATAGTATTCCATGGTGTATATGTGCCACATTTTCTTAAATAATATATTTTACAAATACATGTCATTCATAAACTTCATTGACATGAAATATGTCAATGAATATTTTTCATATTTTATTTTGTATTTCACAGTATGTTAACATTATTTTGCTTGAAAGATGACTTTTTAAAAACTATTTAAATAGTTTTTAAATTATACAAATTATACAAATGAGCAAAGTCTAATAGATAAACTGACCCTCATAACTAGTAATGTATTATCAACAATCTAGACTATGGATGGGATAAGTCTGTGAAATATGTAATGTGAGCAATAAAATATGCAACATCAAGAGCTACAGTATATAGCTTACTCAGTAAAACTTGGCAAGCATAATAATTAAACAATTGACTGAAAGAGCAAAATATGCAAAAAAGGGAAAGCAATTTTATTTATTAAACTGTAGTAATGGATCATCAATAGATAGTTTCAGATGATTTAATTTAAAAAATAAGCTGTTTGAATGATCTATGCTGCTCCATCAGCAAATTATGTACCTCAATCATTGAGCTATATGAAAAATTAATTGGCTAACTATGGGATTTTATTATTGCAACAAAGGAAATTCATTGAGACACTAAAAAGTTTATGTGTATAATTTTAAAATCTTATATGGCATCTTAGAGGTTTTTGCAGCTTGCTTCTATTAAATTCCCTTTCTCCCTTTTTCTTGTTTTACTTTTTTTTGGTAAAAGTTGACTGACAGATTATGATGGGATGTAAAAATAAAAGCTTAAAGATAAATAGTAAAGAGCTGTTTTTAAGATTTCACATATGATTATGACTTATTAATTAGTACCAAACTATCCCTTCTACCCCATACACTAGACAAAACATATGAATCAACTGTTTTCAGAAACTAGGTAATAGGGAATACAAGGCTGCTATTCCTAAAACCATGGACATTCATCTGGTGTGCCCCATGATATCACTAGGTCTAAGAATAGGAAAACTTCCCAAGCACAGAAGAGCAGACAAGGTACTAAAAAGAGCGCTGAGCTGAGGAGGCAGAGATCACAGTTCAAGTCAACTGGACCAGAGCAGGAGAGAAAAGGTGGTCCTGCAAGAAGAGATCCCAAATTCTGTACATGGTTCCCCAAAAGAAACTGGGTGAGGGCTGTACTTCATCTGTTCAGGGTGAGACTATAGGAAACTGACAACAGCGTAAATGTCATGAGGCAAAAAAGTGAGCAGAGATGCTAAAACTCAAGTTGTCCTGGTGATACTGCATCCTGACAAGAGTGAAGAGTCCATATTAATGTCCTATTAACATCCCTTCAGATATCTGATATATTAGAAAAGTAGGTCCTAGAAGTAAAAACCGTGCTCTAGAATAAGACCTACTCTACACCCCTCCACAGACACAAAAAGCCTCAAACTAATCCCAACAAGACGTAGATATTTGAAGTTGAGTACTGACAACTTGTAGGACTTTGGGAAACAACTTGGACTTTCCATACATCTATCCAATAAAGCATAAACTAAGTTTACCTAAGTTTGTTGAACAAAACTCAGCACTTTTCCAGAAGAGACAATATAATATAGATTTCTTATAGATATTAACAATAAACATTAGTAGACATGGAAAGAAACTAGAATATGGGAACCTCATTTTTTGTTTTTATTTTTTGCATAGTTAATGGAAAAGAACTACCAAATGGTCCAGGTTTGAGACTTATCATAAACATATAATAAATCAGATATTATAAATATATACGTAAAATTAAAGGAAGATAATTTTGTAAAATTAAAACAATGGCAAAAGAATATCAACAGACAAATGAAAATCATAAGGAAATAGGGAAATACAAAAATTAAATTTTTTTTTCCTAATTGGGCTTAATAGTAGTTTGGATATGGCAGAAGAAAAGTTCAGTCAACTTGAAGATAGGATGGATAGTCAATTCCCTGTGAGAAAGTTGATATGTAATTCATACTCTGTATGGGGTAAGGTAGCTGATAATAAGACTTGAATGGAAAATTGTAGCCATTTTGAGATCAGGTTAGAAGTTTTATCCTGGTATAACAGTGAGTATACTGTTGCAAGTAAAGGCTAAAGAAACATGTTTACAAAAAATATTTAGTAGACTTAAAAAATGAAGTAGAGATGATGAAATCAGTGTGAAGGAGAAAATCAGTTGCTTGAAGCAGCAGCAACAAAATTTCCCAATTTATTAAACGTGGGATAGAAGAGAGTTTGAGAGGGAGGAATCTAGGAAGTGGTGACCCAAATTTGTCAGCTTGATTAAATGGGTGTATGAACAAATTAATATGTTCAAAAATACGTTTTGAACATCTACTACATAACAGCAACTGCTTATGGTGTTGAAGATACAACACCATAAGCAACAACACAGTCTACAACACAGTCAGGAATTTCTGCCTTTATGAAGATTTTACAAGGTGGTAAGACAGACAATAAATAAAAAATTATATAAATCTTCTTGAAATACTCACTTTTTTGTGTGTGAACTGAAAGGATGATCAGATTGAGAAAAATGTAAAAATATGATATTATGGCATTCATACAAATTCTCTGAAATATCATTCAGGAGTAGTTAACATATATTTACCTACTTATTTTGGTGACTGGGAGTGTGTCTGGTGGAGATTACATAATGGAAAAAAAAAGCAGCATTATTTAGCAACACCTAATAATCATTGTAATAATTCTATGTGGAGAAATTAACTCTGTAACACAGCCAATAAATTGTACAAACGATTACATTATACAGTTTTGAATATGCATAGAGCCTAAATGTCTGAAAATAAATGATTGATTTAAAATATATCAGTATGCAAAACAGGATCTACAAAACTCTGATGAAAGAAATCAATGAGCTGAATAGGTGAAGAAATATTCCATGTTCTTGGGTAGTAAGAGTCAATAATGTCAAGTTTTAGTTCTTCCCAATTGACCTATAGAGTCAATGAAATCCCATTTAAAATCCCAGCAGGTTATTTTGTGAATATTGACAAATTGATTCTAAAATTTATATAGAGAAGGCAAAGACTCAGAATAAGCAGCACAATACAGTCAGTCCCCTGTATATACATGTTCCACATTTGCAAATTCAATCAATGGCAGCTGGAAACTTTTTGAAAGATAAACAATAAAAAATAACAAGCAGAATGGGTGTAGTGGCTCAGCATCTATTATCCCAACATTTTTGGGAGGCTGAACCAGGTAGATTGTTTGAGTCTAGGAGTTTAAGACCAGCCTGGGCAACATACTGTACTATACATAGTATAGACAGTCTTGCTGTCTAATATATATTCATATATATGCACACACACAAAACCCAGCCAGGTGTGGTTGTGTGTGTCTGTAGTCCCAGCTACTCAGGAGGCTGAGGTGGGAGGATTGCTTGAGACTGCGAGGTCAAGGCTGCAGTGAGCTGTGATGGTGCAACTGCAGTCTAGCCTGGGTGACAGAACGAGACCTTATCTCAAAAAAAAAAAAATACGAATACAAATAAGAAACTATACAGTATAAAAACTTTTACTTTTCTTTGTATTGGTGGTTACTATAAGTAATCCAGGAATGATTTAAAGTAACTGGAGAATGTGCATAAATTATATGCAAATTCTGTGCCATTTTATATAAGAGACATGACCATTCACAAATTCTGATATCCAACAGGAGCCCTGAAACAAATCCTCCACAGATACTGAGGGAGGAGTGTATTGAAGGGAAAAGGGAAAGAACAGAGCTGTTTGACCAGACCTCAAGACTCAATATAATTCACTATACACTGTACCTCAAGAATTAATAGAAGCATGGCAGTGTGATATTAGCAGAAGAACAGACAAATCAATGGAGAGCCAGAGAGCCCGGAAATAGAGATCAACAGAGAGCCCAGAAATAGAGCCAGATAAATATAGTCAACTATCTTTGACAAAGGAAAAAAGGCAATATAATTGAACACATACAGTCTTTTCAACCAATGGTGCTGGGGTATGCAAAAAATGAATCTAAACACAGCCTTACACCATTTACAAAAGTTAACTCAAAATGAATCATAGACCTAAATGTAAAATGCAAAACTATAAAACAAATAAAAGATAACATAGGAGAAAACCTACATGTCTTTGTGTATGGTAATGGATTTTTAGATACACACCAAGGCAGGATCCATTAAATAAATAATTGACAAGCTGCATTTTATTAAAATAAAAAAACTTCTTGTCTGCAAAAGCAATGTCAAGAGAGTAAGAATATAAGCCACAGACTGGGAGGAAATATTTGTTTAAGACGTATCTGAAAAAGGACAGTTCTCCAAAATATACAAGAACTCTTAGAACTTAATAATGAAAAATGAAAAAGCAAATTAAAAAATTAGCAAAAGACCTAAACAAATTTGTCATTGAAGAAGATATACAGATGTCAGATAAGAAGTCCATGAAAAGATGCTCCATATCATATGTCATCAGGAAATGAAAAATAAAGCAACAATGAGATATTACTGTACCTATTACAATGGCCCAAATCCAAGCCACTGACAATATCAGATGGTGGAAAAAATGTCGGACAACAGGAACTCTCATTCATTGCTAGTGGGAATGGAAAATGGTGCAGCCACTTTAGAGGACAGTTTGGCAGTTTCTTGCAAAACTAGAGAGTCTTACAATACAACCCAGCAATCATCTCCTTGATATTTATCTAAATCAAGTGAAAACTTATGTTCACAAAAAAACTTGCACATGGATATTTATAGCAGCTTCATTCATAACTGCCAAACTTGGAAACAACCAAGATGTTCCCCAGTAGGTGAGTTGATAAACTGTGGTATATCCAGACAATGGAATATTTTTTCAGTGCTAAAGAGAAATGAGCCATTAAGCAATAAAAAAGGAGGAAGTTAAATGCATATTATTAAGTGAAAGAAGCCAGTCTGAAAAGGCTACATACTGTACGGTCTAAACTGTATGACATTCTGGAAAAGGAAAACTATGAGAATAACAAAAACACCAATAGTAGTCAGGGTTTGAGGGAGGAAGGGAGGGATGTCTAGGTGGAGCTCAGAGGATTTTTAGAGTAGGGAAGCTACTTTGTATACTATTATGATGGTCATTATACATTTGTCCAAACTCATAAAATGTACAACAACAAGCATGAACCCTAATGCAAACTATAGATTTGGGGGTAATTATGAGGTGTCAATGTAGATTCCTCAATTTTAACAAATACGCCACTCTACTGGGGGATGTTGATAATGAGAGGGGCTGTGTATTTGTGAGGGTAGGGGACATTTGGGAAATCTCTGCACCTTTCTCTCAACTTTACTGTGAATCTAAAACTGCTTTTTAAAAAAGTCTTTAAAAAGCACATATTGGTACAATTAAACTAGTATTTCCCAAGACTCTGTTCATCAAAATCACCTCGGGAGCTTGAGAAAGCTACAGATTTTCCTAATTTACTCAAATTAAATGAGTCAGCATTTCTGGTGGTGGATATGGAGAAACTATATTTTGAAAGCAACCTTTCAAATGATTTTCATGTAGGAGCAGTCACTTACACATACAATGGAATGTTATCAAATAGTTTGTGGCAGAATAATTGACGACACATAATATGCCTAAAATATACTCCACTGGTAAGCAAAAGAGTACTGAGAAGTATGTTCGTGATGATATGATGTTGTTACACATAAGGAAACACACACATGGAAACACACACTCAGTTTCACATAGTAGTTTTTGCAACACTAAATAGAGGGACACATTTAAACAATAATTATGATTGCTAATTAAGATATAACAGTAATATTTAACAATTTATATTTAGATGCCTATGTCATGATATGCAGATGCTTTCCCTCCCTTGTCTTAACTGTAAAAACTTAATTGAGAGGTTCTTTGTAATTGTTATTGTTTCCCAAAGAAGGCTATATTTTTGGAATTGTGGACAGCTGTAGGAACACACATTCTAAAAGCAGAAGTCAGAACCATAATTTTGTTGACTTGAAAGATCAGACTTAGAGTGCAATGTTGGTAATGCTTGCTATTTAGTGTATTTTAGTAGCATCGCTAAAGGACTGACACTAGAGATGAAAATTCAAATCCCACTCTTAGTAAATTATCTGAATGATTACAAATTTCTTAAACTCCATTGTTTCTCTCACCCTTAGGCCTATTTGCCTTTGTAGAAAGTCCTCATATATACAGTCATTCAGACTGAAAATAAAGGCAACTTAATAGGAGCTAGAAGAGAGAATTCAGACGAAAGATGTCAGCTGTAGAAAATAATCCTCCCAACTCCTGATCAGCAGTTTGCTAACTGAAAATCATTAACATTTATGTTTTGAAATATGACTATGACAGTATGGAGGCAATTTATTATAAACTATATAAATTGATTTATAAAAAAGTTTGGTAAATACTGTCTTTCTGCTTAATATTTTGAATAACACAGTTTGGTCTAGAGAAAATGAATGGAATATAATTTCAAAAAATTAGCATTTAACAAAATAATTATATTTGGGATGAGGAAAACTTACTTTCAGATCTGAGGTGCCTCGAGATGACTCTTATGAGCCTCCTCTGTTCTTGTAAAAGTCCTGAAACCAGAGAGGATAATAAGAACAATTAAGAACCAATTCATTTTCTCTGCAACCTTGCCAGCATATGTTTTTATTTTTTAGTAATAGGCATTCTGACTGGTGTGAGATGGTATCTTATTGTGGTTTTTAATTGTATTTCTGTAATGATCAGTGATGTGGAGCTTTTTTTCATATGATTGTTGACTGCATGTATGTCTTCTTTTGAGAAGTGTCTGTTCATGTCCTTTGCCCACTGTTTAATTTTTTTTTTATTGTAAATTTGTTTAAGTTCCTTATAGGTGCTGGATATCAGAACTTTGCCCAATGCATAATTTGCAAAATTGTACCCTTATTCTGTAGGTGGTCTGTTTACTGTGTTGATAGCTGTTCAGAAGCTCTTTAATTAGATTCCATTTATCAATTTTTGCTTTTGTTACAATTGCATACATTGTTGGTGGAAGTGTAAATTAGTTGAATCATTGTGGAAGACAGTGTGGTGATTACTCAAAGACCTAAAGACAGAAATACCATTTAACCCAGCACTGCCATTACTGGGTATATACTCAAAGGAATACAAATCATTCTATTATAAAGACACATGCAGGCATATGTTATTTGCAGCACTATTCACAATAGCAAAGACTTTGAATTAACCTAAATGCCTATCAATGATTGGCTGCATAAAGAAAACATGATACATATACACCAGGGAGTAATATGCCACCATGAAAAAGAACAAGATCATGGCCTTTGCAGGAACACGGATGGAACTGGATGCCACGATCCTTGGCAAATTAATGCAGGAACAGAAAACCAAATATGGCATGTTCTCACTTCTAAGTGGGAGCTAAATGATGAGAACACATGAACACAAAGAGGGAAACAACACACATTGGGGCCTATTGGAGGTTGGAAGGTGGGAGGAGAAGAGGATCAGGGAAAATAACCAATGGATACTCGGCTTACTACTTGAGTGATTTAATAGTCTGTGTAACAATCCCCCATGACATATGTTTACCTATGTAACAAACCTGAACATCCTGCACATGTACTTCTGAACTTAAAATAAAATTTAAAATAAACAAGTAAATAAAACAGTGCCCAGCATTCAAAAAAGAGTGAATTCTATTATTTACTCATTGAAGCAATTACATAATAGGTTTAACTGTTTTGTTTTCTTATTTTGTTTATATATTTATATTTATTGGGTTAATCTCTAAATGTAGTTTTCTTACATAGAGAAAAATGTGTTGTTGTCTACCAAAGGATTAATTAATGATGGTCTCACATAAGTAGAAAAAATATTTAAAAATTTAGTTCATGGGGTAAGAAAGTAACACAAAACACTTAGCAGACCCTTTTGCTCTGAAACATCACTAGGGCTGTGATGAGAACATTCGCCAAACCACTTCCATATGCACTTCTGTATAGAATCAACAAGGATGGATCACTGATATGTGTTTTGTGAGTCTTTAAAATTTTAAGACAGGAATTTTTGTTACAGGATATTTGGGCATAATGCTAATGCCTATTCAACAGTGATTGCTAAATAAATGAGGCTGGCACTAATGCTGACGAAGGCTTCAAGTGAGTTTAGAAGCGGGTAGAACCAGAGATTGAATCTAAATCTGAAACTTGAACTGTTTGACCTTAGGGAAAGTTATTATAAGTTTTCTACATCTTTGAAAAGATCAAAAATAGTGAAAGAAAAAAACAGGGTAAAGCACTGGGTTGCAGAACTCTGTGATTATGAGTGGTAATGTAAGAGTTCCCCCAAATTGTTTTACTCAGAATTGGCTTTCAATAAATAAAAGTTATATCTTCTTGGAAGCAGAATGCTGTGGTAGAATGAGGGCTTCTAATTTCAATTCTAACATCTATGTGACCTTGTATTGAAGTCACTTACTTCTCTGAGCCTTCATTCTCTTGCATTAAAAGAGAGAAATAATGCTTACACAGGCTTTGTGACCTTAGCCACATAACTTTGCCATTCTCAATGACAATTTCTCTAAGCCTAAAATGAAAATGATTTTACGATTTTGTATATATTTCTATATATATTATATATATACTCTCTCTATATATTATATATAATATATTTATTATATATTATTATATATAATTATATATAATATATTGTATATAATTATATACAATATATTATATATAATTATATATAATATATTGTATATAATTATATATAATATATTGTATATAATAAATATATATTATATGTATATATAATATATATTATAATATATAACATAATTATATATAAATATATATAATTATATAATATAATATATAGAGAGCGTATATAATTGTGGCAATCAAATTCATAATTATCAGTATATAACTGTAATTTAAATCATGTTTCTATACTTTTATGATGTATTTGATACATCATAATAATGTGTACATCATAATAATGTGTATATGCAATATTTTACTCAACATTAAAAATGTATAATTTCTTAGATTTCTGTCTCTTTCCCTTTTCTTGTTAGTTGTAATTTTCACAAATGGCACCAATACCTTCTAGCATGTAAAACTAGAGAGTGTGATGACATATACATTTTTTTGAGTCAAATTTTAGGAAAGAAAGTTATGTTAAACTTCAAGAAATCTCCCAAAGCTGTTTCAATTTCCTGAAATTTCAATAATAACGTGTCATGAAAAATACATAAACTTGTCTGCAATTGTTTGTATGCCTGCACACAGATGTCTAGAAAACATTTAGATAGATGGATTTTGATGTGGAGAGTGATAGGAGAGGAGAATTTAGGGAATAAAGCTGGTATAAAGTAATATTTCTACACTTTCAGATTGGAGGTCTGTCTGCCAATGGCTGGGATGCTTCTTTCTTTTTAGAACCTTGCTTTATATAGGACTGTAAAATTCAGAGTGAGATTTTCTTCTTCAAACCCTTCTTAGTAACTAAATGAGAAATAATCTTCTAAAACAATTAGAACCACCAAACTTGATATCCTAGGCAACCCAAAAAAAATAATTTCACATTGGCTTTCAAAATAAGCATAGCTAAAGATCACTCTGTTTAAAGTATCTTCATTACTGTTAATTTTCTTAATCCAAACTCAGGGCAATACAGTTGCAATGATGTCACATTTTTACATTACGGTAAATTGATCAGTTGCTGAATCTTATGAGGGGAATAAAACTGAGTTATTTGTTCTATATTATACCATAACATGAGGTTTGTTATAGAATTTTATAATACAACACCAGGAATAAAGTGCCCTAGGTCTTACTTTTAAGTGTTCAGTAAAGAGAATAATTTGTTCTGTGTGTGCTATTTTAATTCATAATTGCCCATTATTATTTATGGCTGCTTAATACATCCTCCTAACATCTTCAACAGAGAAGCAAAATGAAAACAGTGAAAATGTTTTTAAAAGTAGTCTGTTTCAGAAGTTAAATGAGGTTGGTGGACTCAAGTCACAAAGGTCTAATAGTCGTGCTTAATGATGGTGATAAAGCCATCATAAATACTGTAGAAAGGCCTGTATAAATGCAAAGTAGTATTTGGAGTGGTGACAGGAGAAAAACTGAATATACCTTTTACTTTAACATTTTATGTTTGACTTCTTTGTTCTTGCCTGGCTTGACAATGTTACAACATCACAATATCTGGTTCTCTTTAGCCCTATTGATGTCAACACGCCTGTGTATTTATGCTTATATGGCACACAGTTAATAGAAGGTCTGCCACAACTACTCTGCTATTAACATTGAGATTTTCGGAGACTGTATGACCACCTTTTAACCCTGAGTTGTTTTTTGTTTCTTTAAAATAATGAAAGTTTTTGGAAGAAAAAATAGGATTGATGTCACTGCTGTTCCAGCCTCTAGTCCACTGTTATGACTTCAACATTGCAAAATGCTGAGGATTCAGTTGAGACAGAGAAGGTGTAGACTTTCCATTGATTGATGGAAAAAGACAGTCTCTAGAATGACCTTAAAAAGCCCAAGATTATTTAAAAAATACTTAACCTCCTAGATCTCAGATATGAAAAATCTTTTTTTTTGTTTTTCTAAAAGATGAAAGATAGTAGTAGTTAACTTTATGAGTGTATTTATAACCAATTTCAATGGAATTCATTTTCTTTGCACTTATTAAAATATGACACTGACTCAGGAGGGTGAGGCAGGAGGTTTTCTTGAGGCCAGGAGTTTGGGACCAGCCTGGGCAATGTAGGCAGTTGCCAAATCTAAAGGAGAAAAATAAAGATTAGGTGGGCATGGTGGTACACAGATGTAGTCCTAGCTACTCAGGAGGTTGAGGTGGGATAATAACTTGAGCTTAGGAGTTCGAGGCTACAGTGAGCTATGATCGTGCTACTGCATTCCAGCCTGGTAATCTCAAAACATAAAAAAAGACATTGAAATAAAGTTATTCGAATTTTATCAGTATTTATGTTCTCAAACTGGGTTAATCATCTAGTGAATATAGCATGATACAGCCATCCCTTTAATTATATAGTTTATTACAATGACTGCCATCCTTTTTATCTGGCCCCTTCATACTCTTGTTTAAAACAATTATGGTTCTAATGGAGAAATAACCTCTGATTCTTGTTGTAATAACTGAGAAGTTCATAAAAAGGTGTCGAGAATATGGCTAATATATAAAATATTGGCAATTTGTAATACTTGATATAAAAGACTAAGTTGTTTTTCTTTGGCTATGAATGTATTGCCATGTTCTCCAAATTTAAAAACTGCAGATCACAGAGCAATTGACATCCATGTTACTTCCTGAAATAAATCTGATTTTGCATACAAGGTAGAAATTAAAAAGAAACCAAAGTGGGGAATATACTTCTCAAATGATTAGTACTGCTTCTTTGGTTCCATCTGGGATGATTTTGCTTATTATTGGCTTCAATAAGCACAAGAGATGTGCTGGATACTGAGCAAATCTGAGAGCCTAGATATGTCAAAATGAGACTATTATATACGGTCATTTGTTACCTTGCAAAAATGAGGTCAGCAGACATTTCCACATGCCAGTCAGTCACAATTTTGTGTTTTATAACCTCTGACTTTAGCACATTGTGTAGTGAGTAAGGTCACCAAGGATGCTTTACAACTAAATGTGTTTCCTGGATTACACATGTGGTTTTCAAATTAGTTCTTACTTTCTCAACTGATAAGGTACTTTTCAACATACTCTGAGACTCTCAATTTTTAACTTTGGATTTTTGACAACTGCTCACCTGAAACTCATTGAGGGAAAATAATGCCATGCTCTTTCAGGATATTCTCTTTTTTTTCTCTTCAGTCTGACTAAAAATGGTTTAGATGATAACAATATGTAAATAAATCTCTGAGAAGCGTCCCTTCTCCAAAGCCATTGTTTGAAGCTACTTATTTTGATACTGTCATGAAAAAGGCTCTAAGTAGCCCATAGGAAAAAGCAGGCAAAACATGGTGAATCAGAGGCTAAGGCATCCAGTGACAAAGAAAAGTATAAAAATACAATATGAGGGAAAGAAACTGTTGAAGAAACTCATCTATAGCAGTGTATTATTTACTGTCATCCCTATTTCTGTATCTTGTAACTATCTGTCCCAAATGCTGAAATTCGCCTTCCAATGGTTCTACTATAGATGGATTTGTCATGGCACTATACTCCTGCAGCTTTCCTCATATTCATGGAATTGTCACATTTGAACTTTTTTGTTCACAAAAAATAAAATTTGTCAACAATGCAGGCGAGAATCTTTCTTAAAACTAGGCCTAATTTTATAGAACAAAGTGCTCCAGTTAGAAAACCTGAAATTACCTGAAGCAAATGTGTTCTTTCCTTTCTCCAGCCACCAGAGATTAGTCTGTTAATTTTTTTCTAAACAATTTGTGGATTTGCCAGAGATTCTTCATATTTTCAACAGAGAAAGATTCTCAATCATGCATTGATATGGTTTGACTGTGTTACCACCCAAATCTCATCTTGAATTGTAGCTCCCATAATTCCCTCGTGTTGTGGGAGGGACTCAGTGGGAGATCATTGAATCATGGAGGCAGCTCCCCCATACTGTTCTTGTGGTAGTGAATAAGTCTCAAGAGAGCTGATGGTTTTATAAGGGGAATCCCCTTTTGCTTGGCTCTCATTCTCTCTTGCCACCACCATGTGAGACGTGCCTTTCACCTTCTGCCGTGATTGTGAGGCCACCCCAGCCAAGTGGAACTGTGAGTCCATTAAACCTCTTTCATTTGTAAATTGCTCAGTTTCGAGTACATCTTTATCAGAAGTGTGAAAACGAACTAATACATCTATTCTATGTGTTTTGTTATAAGGGTCTGAAAAGAGAAAATATGAGAAATTAGTTCTGGGAATGGGATGTGGCTATAACAAATACCCAAAAATGTAGGGATGGCATTTTAACTGAGTGATGGATAGAGGCTGAAAGAATTTGAGGTACATACTACAAAAAGTCTACATTGCTGTGAACAGTTTTTAAAGGCAATTCTCATGAACGCTTAGGGGGAAAAGTGGAAATCTGTAGAAAAATCCTCAATCTTTGAGAATACCTTAGTAACTTTGAACAGAGTGTTGGTAGAAATATGAATTGAAAAGTTCAGCCATAGGAGGTCTCAGACAGAAATGAGGAAGTTGTCATTGGAAGCTGGACCTTTATGATAAAGTGGCAAATAAATGGGTTGATTTGTGTCTGTGTCCTAGTGTTTGTGAAAGGTAGAAATTGAGAGCAATGAAACTGGATAGTTAGCTGAGAAAATATCTAAACAAAATGTTAAAGATGAAGCTTGGCTTCTGCTATGGTCTGAAGATTTGTGTCCTTCCAAAATTCTTGTTCACATCTAATTCACATTGTGGTGATATTAAAACATGGTGCCTTTAGGAGGTGATTGGGTGTCATTGGCCCCATCCTCATAAATAGAATCAGTTTCTTATTAAAAAAGATTTGAGGCTTCCTCTACTTCTGCCATGTGAGGATGCAACAAGAAAGAGCTGTCTTGAAACAGAGAACAAACCCTCACTAGACACGAAATCTGTGGATGCTTTGGCCTTTGCAGCCTCCAGAACTGTGAGCAATAAATTTCTGTTGTTTGTAAATTACCCAGTCTATGGTATTTTGTTGTACCATCCCAAACAAACTAAGGCAACTTCTCACTGCTTATTATAGTAAAATGTTAGAAGAGGTACATGATTTTAAGACGGAATTGTCAATTAAAAGGGCATCAAAACTTAAAGGCTTGGCAAAATTATTAGCCTATCCATAATGTAAAGGATAACACCTGTTCAAGAGAAAACACTAAGGCTATGGCTGAAGGAGTATTTGGCAAGGAGCTTAGTCAGCCTTCCCAACAGAAGACAAGAGCTATTGTTCAATGGAAGAATGCAAAGGAAGGGCTCGTGCCCATTGAGTCTTGGCATAAACTGCCTGGTATAACTTCACATAAAGGGTTTAGCTCCCCACACTCTCTGGCTGTTTCAGGTGCAGCTGTGGCAGGGTACAGTGGCTGCCTTTCTAGAGGGCATAACTTTGGTAGAGTTTGTACAGCACCATCTCCACTTATCATACATACCTAGAGAAGCCTAGGGGCATGGCTGCCTCAACTTATATTTCAAAAGAAAGGAACAATTTCCTGTGGATCAGTGAGGATGGGTCCCCAACAAAGAGCTACCATGGCACCAAGGCAGCCTGGGGCCTTGGGGACTCAACTTTTGCCTGACAAAGCTGCAGTAGGAGGACTACTGCCCAATTAAGTTCTCAAGGCAGGTCCCCTTCCCCAATGTGTTCGGGTAGGGACCTCTGCCTCAGTGGTCCTGGAAGACAGAGCATGGAGCCAAAGATTATTCTAAGCCTTAAGGACTAATGGGGTTTGCTCCATTGGGTTTTGGACTTGTTCAAAACCTATTAATCCTTTGTTTTTTTCTTATTTTTCTCCTTCAGAATGGAAATATCTATCCTATGCTGATTCCACCATTGAATTCTCTTTGATTTCACATGTTCAGAGCTGGAGAGCAGTTTGCCTCCGAATAAATCATACCTTGAGTCTCACTCATAGCTAATTTAGAGATATTTCGATGAGACATTAGACTTTTTAGTTGATGCTGGAATGAGTTAAAACTTTCTGGGCTTTGGGGATGTAGTAAATGTATTTTACCTGTGAGAAGAACATGAGTTTTGGAGGATGATTATTTCATAAATGTGAAGCTCTTATAATGGGATTAGTGCTGCTATAAAAGAGGCCCTCACCCCTTTTGCCATGTGAAGACACAACCTAAAGACAGCCATCTATGAGCCAGGAAACACTGTCACCAAACACCAAATCTGTGGGCCTATTAATCTCTCAGACATCCTAGTCTCGAGAACTGTGAGAAATAAATTTCTGTTGTTTATAAGCCACCCAATCTGTAGTATTTTTGTGGTTAACAGTCTGAATAGACTCAGACAAATAGCTACTGACACTTTGATGCATTTTTAAATGTATGGAATTAGATATTGATGTTATTAGCTAGGGATTCTGCACATTTCAACACAGAGAATCTTAATTTCACAATTATGTGTACCACTTCTTTACAGCCATTGACCTTTCAGTGTTCATTTGGGGAAAAATGATAAATCTAATAGGAATCCAGCAATAATTTTGAATACATTTGCATTTCATTACATTCATTTGAAAAATATGAGATCCAAAACATATTATTTGTTCTACAGGTAGTCCATGCACATATCCATATGGATTCACAGACCCTTGCAGTAGCTTTCACCTTACTCTATGATTCTATGCTTTAGCAATATGAAAATAGCTCACTCTTTTTAACTAGTAGATGAAGCCACCTCTTTCTCTGTCCCTGTTTTTCCTCTCTCTCATTCTCTTTCTCTCTCTCTTTTTCTCCGTCTCTTACATGCACACACACACACACACACACACACACACACACACACACACACACACAGAGCCTCCCGTATCTTTGGTTGGCTATTCCCGTTAATATTTCAGGTCACAACTTCAGATAAGTTTCTGTAGGAATTCTTTTCTTCATGACTGAACTTTGTACCTCCTCTAAGCAATGTTTGGGGCAAACTGTGTTTGTATCTGCTTTTTACCAAAAGATAAGCAACCCAATGTTAAAACTTTATCTACACAATTGTATTAAGTGTTCATAATGTGTATTAAGTGAAGTAATGAATGAATCAACTTTTCTTGTCAACTGCCAAAATCAATAGACTCTGAGCTATTGCTATAACTTAATAAACGTACTTCTAACTTGAATTTGACAAAAGGGACCTCTTCTTTTCCCATATTCCTAATTTTTAAGCTATCCATAAGAATAATTTTAAATATCTATCATCTTGCACATCTATGTGTTTCCAGTATCTTCCTTCAAAATATTATTTTTTTGTAACATATTTCTTAGTAAAAATTGACAGTATAGCACACTTTCTTCCTTTTTTCAGCAATAGTAATAAATGTTTGCTAAGTTATTCATGCATGAGAATGTATTATGCAGTCATGGAAATATTAAGTTAACTGTTTTGCCAAGCACCACACTTTAACCCACTGAGCTTACCTAAAATCCAGAAATTAGCATGTAGAGGTTACTTTATGTATTATATTTAAATTGATTCTAGAGGAAAGTGTATTCACTTATTCATCTAAATGTAAATAACATCCAATCAGAAAAACTTTTATCTAGAGAAGCCAGAGAAATCTGACAAAATAGTGGTTTTTTTTTTTTTTTGCTTATTTTATTTTGTACATATTTCCCAGACTAAAATTAATGTTGTAATGGTCCATTAGTTTTCTTCACCTTCTTTAATATTTTCTTGGAAGAAATAATAAAACACAAGCACCCTAAAAAGTTTATTATATATGGCTCATTTCGTTATATATTATATTAGCTCTAATATATCATCAAAGCAACTGCTTTGTTGAATTTATATTTTTGAAGTTGTTATTCAAAGGGTAATGATTTGGCTAGGGAAATATCCATATTTTCCCCATGCAAAGTAATGATTTTCTAATAAGCTGGGCATGGTGCATGGGTCTGTAGTCCCAGCTACTCCCAAGGCTGAGACAGGAGGATGGCTTGGGCCCAGGATTTGAGTCCAGCGTTGGGTAACATAGTGAGATCCTGTTTCGAAAATAATAATAATGATGATTTTCTAGATGAAAACTTCACAAAAACCTTCATATATGTATTATAGAATATATTCTATATGTTGAAATCTTCCATCAAAACAATTTCAAATTTAATTTTCATTAAGGTCCAAATCTTGATATTGAACATATTAATTATTGTGTAATTAAATGTCTATGAAGAAAATTAAAAATACCTTATTAAATTTATCTGTGCTCTGATTAAACTACTGCAAAGGGCATAATCAAGTTTAAAAATAAACTTAAGCTTGCTACATATATTTTTACCCTAATGTTCAGAAAGACATTTGGAAACTAATGGAACTAAATTTTATTTCAATTACTTATTACTTTATCCATGCTATGATTATAAATGAGTTCAAAATATGTAGATTTGAAAAAGATTATCCAAGTGGTAAAGAAAGTCAACATTTTTTTTTCCTCAAGGATCCAAGCCCAACTCCTACTAATAAGACTCAAAATTGTATCAAATATTCAACATGTATGCTAAAGTGATTGGTATGAAGTGTAGTCTTATTGTGTTTTTTTATATTGAGAAAATATACAGTTTTCTGTGTACGAAGTTAATTATTTTCACAGAGTGCTCCTTTTCTCAGAAGACTCTGTCCACCCAAAAATCCTCAAATGTTTTAAAATTGATAAATAAAATCTATTTGAATTCTAACTAGCTAATGTTACAACTTGTTGCATGCTTTAAAACATAATACCATTCTTTGATTTTATTTTATAGATCCATTTGAGTATCTCTTACACAATGTTAATTTTTAAGATGATTTGTATACACTGAAATGTCTTAAGCTGGGCGTAGTGGCTCATGCCTGTAATCCTAGCACATTGGGAGGCCAAAGCAGGCAGATCACTTAAAATCAGGAGTTCGAGGCCAGCCTGGCCAACATGATGAAACCCCATCTCTACTAAAAATACAAAAATTAGCCGGGCGTGGTGGCGTGCACCTGTAGTTCCAGCTACTGGGGAGGCTGAGGCACGAGAATTGCTTCAACCTGGGAGACGGAGGTTGCAATGAGCCAAGATCACTCCACTGCACTCCAGCCTGGGCAACAGAGCAAGACTCTGTCTCAAAAAAAAAAGAAAAAAAATCTTAGGCAGATTTAGTGACATTAGAAATGCTCAAGTATTTCATTCCAACTTTATTATAGCATGCTAACTAACTTCAAGCATTTTAACTCCAGGGACATTTTCTTTTCCATGCTTTGACCCAACCTGGCCATCTGGTTGGCAAGTAAATGAAACCGATGGTAGAAATCTTATATGTGATGCTTAGGCAAAAACAATGAAGGTAAGTGTTTATAGTGGGAAGGACTGATCAAATATTTGAGCTTAGAACCCCTCGATTTTAATACGCTCCCTGCTGTAAATAAGAAAATTAATAAATCTTTGAATACTTCTAACCTCACCTTCTTGAGGCTTCATCTGCCAATGCAACTTAAACTTCTTGGATCAATAATTGTAGATATTGCAACAAAACTGATTTTTTATTTTCTGTTTATACACTCCTGTAGGTGTCTCTTTTTCATGACTTTTAACGTAGAAGAAAACAAATTAGCAAGGAGAGTTGAATTACTATAAATTTATACATTTACATTTTAGCTGAGATGTGAAATATATTGTGATTTTTTAAAAAGACACTTTCAAAGAAAGATATTTGCTGACCATATCAGTCATTGAATAAGAAAATTCATATTTTATACAAAAAATGATAAATTTATTACCAACATTTATAATACAATATTTCAAATCTGTACAAATATATGCATAATAAGACACAAAATCACATACTAACTCCTAAATTTTTCCTCACATCATAATTTTTTTTGGTCACATTTACTTTGCAACTTTTTTTTTTGAGACGGAGTTTTGCTCTTGTTGCCCAAACTGGAGTGCAATGGCATGATCTCAGCTCACTGCAACCTCTGCCTCCCAGATTCAAGCGATTCTCCTGCCTCAGCCTCCCTAGTAGCTGGGATTACTGGCATGTGCCACCACGCCTGACTAATTTTGTATTTTTAGTAGAGACAAAATGTTGGTCATGCTGGTCTCGAACTCCCGACCTCAGGTGATTTGCCCTCCTCGGCTTCCCAAAGTGCTGGGATTACAGGTATGAGCCACCACACCCAGCGGAACATTTTGTTAAAGACATAAAACAATACAGATCAGCTTGAGCCTATTCCCCTGTTTATTTTTCTTCAATTTCATTTGCCTCTGTTCTTTCCTCCATCTCCCCTAATAGGTACTAATAATTATGAATTTGGTAGTCTTCCCCCCAATGATAATTAATTTGCATGTGTAAGTAATATTTAATATTGTCTTACATGTTTTTGAACTTTTATAAATGATCTCCATTTGATTATATTATTGAGCTACTTTCCTGTTTGTGCAACTTTAACTTCTGAGATCTGGTTTATTCCTGTTGATACATGGTATCATTTAAATAGTCATAAAACATTACAATTGCAAATAATTAAATTCATTTTAATTGTCATAAAATATTCTATTTTATGAGTATACCATAGTTTCAGATCTCTTGTGTGGTAAGATATTTAGGTTGTTTACAAATATTACAAAAAACATTTCAATAAATATTGTGTACATGTCTTCTCATGCACATGTGAAAGAATTATTGGGTGTAGACTAAGAGCGCACTCAAAACTTCTGAGTATGGCCAAATTGCTCCATAAAGTGATTTTACCAGTTGCAATCCCACTAGGCTGCATAAAAGCAGGCAATTTGCTGAGTGTGTAGTGATGTCTTCTTGTAGTTTTAATATTTATTTTCCTCATTACAAATGTGCTTAAGTATATTTTTACATACTTATTGAATATTTAGTTTTTTCTCTTTGTGAACTGCTCATTTTTCCTAATTATTTGTTTTCCTTCTTTGTAGGTTTTTTTTCTCTCTCTCTTTCAAAAATCAAAATATGTAGTATGACAAAAAAAATTTGTTTTTGTGTGAATTTACATAGAGAAAAAAATCTTACGTAATAGTTTCTCAACCTGATTCTCTTTTAGAGAATCAATCGTGATTATTTTATTTGAAAAAAAACACAATCTAAAGAAAAAATTCAAAGCATGCTGCAGTTTTTCCACTAAAGATGCTGATGAACTTTAGAGCTGTTCCAGACACATATAAAAGTTAAACAATCATATTCTATGTAATTATTTGAACACCCAATGTTGCAAGGTACAAGTATCAATAATATTCTTAAAAAGTTATATATAAATTATGTAATAGAAAAAAATAAGTTGGCCACAGAGAAAGAAAGCTGAGAAGGTGACATTTAAGGCATGTCACTGACATGGATTTGAAAATAATTAAAGGAATTGGTTTGAAAGAAAGTAATGGGGTGAGCATTTCAGGCAAGCAAACTGCTGAAATAAAGGCTCAGATGTAAGATGCCCCCATGTGTAGGGGCAGTGCAGAGCATAGCAGTTAACGAGACCAAGCGTTTAGATTTAAGAAGGTGGTTATTGAAGTCAAATCAATCTATGCATTTAATAATATAGCATCTCTGCATAAAATCATGATACTGTCCATTTCTATAAGATAAAAACTGAGAGTCCTTCATGTGGTACGCAAGGTCCTTCAACTTCTCACTTCTATCCATATTTATTTTCAGATTCATCTTCCACAATTTCTTCATCCATAGTCTACTTGCTAGCCACTGAAGCCTTGTGAATTTTCTTGAATTCATTATTTCTGAGATAACTTTCATCACGCCACCCACAAGCCCTCATCCCTATCCATACCTCAGTTTTTCTAAGTATTATCACCTCTGTGAGTCCTTGGACAGTTCCTCCCCATCTTGCTCTCTACGCAATTTTCACAAGTTCATTACCTTTTTTTTTAACCTTATACATGTATGTTTATCAGCATTTCCCCTCTCCCCAGTGTATTTCTTATCTTTCCTCTAAGTATCTTTTCCTCTGTCCTCAGGAGTTCTTTGAAAACAGGATTTATGTATTTGTTTCTAAAAGTATTCCATTCTTGCAGCATAGGAACTGCAGCAGATTATTTGCTCAGTGACTGTTTCTAACTGGAACACTGTAGAGGTCTAAGACCAGAATAAGACACATGTGATGGCAAATCAGCTGTGGACGATTCCTCGTATATTGGTTACTCTGCCTTCTCTGAATTCCACATCTCAGGCTTTTAGTTTATTGGAGAAGACATCAGGACAAATGAACCACAGGCAATTATCTATAAATGAGCCAGCTGCGAGGTCTGAAAATAATATCCAACAAATATGCATGAAATTGGGAAATTACTAAGGGAGACAATCAGATCCTCACAGTGGAGGTTTGTGTTTTGTGTTTGGAATATGTGAAAGTAATCTTTAATAGGAAGAGACCAGGGAGAAAGGAATCAAAATAGATGTGCTGAGTAAGAGTAATGGAAAAGTTACCCTTGTACCCTGAAAGACGTTTGAATTTTTCATGAGACCTGTTGAAATGCTCTCCTGGTCTCTTATTTCTTTTCATTTGGTAATAAATAATATTTCACTTAGAATACTATTTTATCACCTGTGCTAACCAGAATGACTTGGCCACTTTCACCTTCATTTTAAAAGAACCCAGATAATATGAATAAACAAACCAAATGATGTAGAAAAGAAAAAATAATCCTATCTTCTGAGAACAAAAACGAGATCTAAAGTTTTTATAAGCTTTAATAATCAAAATGAGCCCATTGTAATACCCTCCTGCCTTGTTAAAATAGTTACAACAAAGATTGTCTGGCTATTTTATTAATTTTGAAAACTATAAAATAATTTTGTAGAATGTTATTTATTAATTTCCTCTTCTCTCAACTAGAAACTGGATATTATAAATTAGGTTTAAAATATTTGCACATGTCCTCTTCAAGGATTTGATCATTTAAGATCAAAGCCAAGAGTAAGTCTGAAACTTTGAAAGGAATGCAATTATTTTTTCACAGCTGTTTGCTATTTCACACCTGCAAAAACAATAATATTTCAGCAAAAATATTTTTAAAGTAAAGAAAGAGTTTAACTTGTGATTGAGGGCATGTGTGGGTAAGGCTAAGCTACTTTTGTTAGCTGGTGAAACTAATCCCTCCCTTTCTTGGATCATGAAGGATCTCTACAGATGGTTAGGAATTTCTATATCATGATGTTTTGTTTGCTTGCTTTAATCAAGGTTGCCATAAGAAGGAAATAATTCCTTGGATAGAATTACCGATAATACTTTCGTAAAATGACACAATTTTAGCAAATGATTAAGACATACATTCAGTTAGACAATTAAATAATGTGGTGCTTCTGTCTACTTTGTTTTCTTAGTAAAGATTAATATCACTCTTGGTTGGGTGTGATGGCTCATGCCTGTAACCTCAGCACTTTGGGAGGCCGAGGCGAGTGGATCACCTGAGGTCAGGAGTTCAAGACCAGCCTAGCCAACAGGGTGAAATCCTGTTTCTACTAAAAATACAAAAATTAGCCAGGCGTGGTGGTGGGTGCCTGTAATTCCAGCTACTTCAGGAGGTTGAAGCAGGAGAATAGTTTGAACTCGGGAGGCGGAGGTTGCAGTGAGCTGAGATTGTGTCACTGTACTCCAGCCTGGGTGACAAGAGTGAAACTCTGTCTCAAAAAACAAACAAACAAACAAACACACGCACACACACAAAGATTAATATCACTCTCTAGTTGCATGTATCTTTGGAGTCAGATTTCACATTTGGTTCCTGATGTTCTTTATTTGTTTTGTCCTGGTTTACTCCATCTTCTGTTGCCTTGTTCTACATGATTGCACCTTAATTCTTGTTTTAGTCTTTGTGTTGGTTGCGTGAATATCTTCTTTCATTTGTATCTTGCTTCTTATTAAGAAACAGTTACATTACCCTTTATTTCAGAAACAAGCAAATATACAATGAACAGGCAAATAATCAAACAAATAAAAATCCCAAACAAATGTGTGTTAGTTATTGTTTCTGCTGGGCTTTTATGCTCTCTTACTTTCTGTATCGATTGACTGATTGATGTTTTGCGAGCATCAAAAGGAGGCCAAATTGAAGAGTGGTTGAAGTTCCTCACTTTGTGAAGACTGAATTGATTGCTTTTGTATTGGCTAATTCAAAGCTGGAAATAAATTTTAATGGCATACTGATATTTTATTAAGAAAAAGAGAGCTTCTAGGAGTAGTTCCCATTGCAAGATTGATCCCTAATATTCATTCCTCGTTTGCCATATTTATTTTTAATCTCTCACTTGGTCAGGGAATGACAATTGGATTAAGCAGTTAAAAGTAAAAGTGAAAGCCCAGGGACTGGTGTGGCACTTGGGACATAAAATCTAGTCCCAGAGGAGACAGTTGAGATTGTCTTTGAGAAAACTCTGGCAAAATTTAGGAGTGTGTTTGGTTGCTTTCTGTGTGTGCTGGATCCAGCAGAGAGTGCAATGATAGTCAATACAGGTACATGTGTAGTTACAGGATTGGTCTAATGGTTTGCACACAGACAAACTTATGTCATACAAATTTGGCTTATGTATAAAATATGTAATGTATTCTCTGCCTTCCACTCAGTAAACCTCTACTGAATTTTTTCCTTTTGGAACCTTATTTCATCTATGAGGAAATTACTTCTTCTGTCAATCTCCTCTCCTTAGCTGATTTGCTGTGATACCATATCATGCTTTCCACGGGAGAAATTCTTTGTTAGAAACCTGGGCTGAACTATGCTTATGGCATATGCTTTCATATTGAAGAGACGCTTCAGCACCTGCAAGCTTCTCTCTGTATGTGGCAAGCAGGTTTATCCACAGGTAATAGGATGTTAGAATGGCTCTTTCCTGTCTCAAGTTCAGCTGTACAACAGCAGATATTAGAATGGAGTGTAAGAAAAATGTTCCCATGTAAATTAAGAGGAAATGGTTTAAGAAACTTTAGCTAGCTTAGGGTTCTGTAAGAGGAGTGGCTGGAATATGGAGGAGATTTATTGGCAGAGAGGAGTCCCAGAGTGGCATGGAAGAATGGCGCTACCTTCTTGCCGATAGGCAATGGAACTACTTGGAAACTTTGACCTGCCTGCTGCAATTGGAAGAGATGAAAAATTTGGGCTTGATAAAAGTAAGATGGCTGAAGCAGAATGTAAACCGGAGAATGATTTGATTCACGAAATTCATAGGACTGGCTTTAGTAGCAGAAGTAAGGAGTGTGGTCACATCTTAGAGTCCATCTCTATTAGCTTACCTTGGTAACAGATGAGTAAGTGTTTTGCACAGGCCAGATTTGAAACCAGAAAGAGAGAGAGAGAAGAGAGAAGTAACTGGTGAGGTTACCTCTTGGCTTGGGGTTGTCTTGGCTTTTATTTCCTAGGACTCCAGAGGGACAATGAGTCCTCTCTTGAAGGAATCTGTGTATAAATTGCTGAATACACAGAAGGTATAGAAGGATTTGTAAATGACCACCAGGATGGGAGTGCAACCTTCCTGGTCAAGAGAGTTTGGGAAAGAATTGTCCAGTAGGCTCCACCCAGGAGAAAGGGTAGCTTTATTCATCTGCCAAGCACAGAAATGGCCAAACTATTCAGATAAGCAAGAACTGTCCTAAACTTATAGCACCTTCTTCTTCCACTGACTTGGAGTTGAGAGTCAACAAAATGATAACAAAAAACCACCGAGGAAAGAGTGAAAGAGGAAAGATATAAAGAATGACCATTTCCCCATTCTAGGTGGAGCAAACTTGAAAAGGTATCCTTTTCAAAGGGGAAAAATTTTAACTGGAAGTCAGATTCTGTGTTTTAACTTATATTTGTCATTGTTCATTCTAATTTCACAATTGAAATTGTGTGAAATGTAAATTATCATAGGACCTGTTATTCCTAAGGATAAAGGAAAAGACATAGGTACACCAAAATTTTTATCCAGGGGCAGATAAAAATTATTCACATTGAAAAAATGTTAATAAGTGGAATGAGGGTGCTGGGGACACACAAGTAAAATTGTGTTTTGTTTACTTTGCAAGTTGTATATATTCTTGGCTTAATTTTGTTTTACTGGAATTTTTTTAACCTTTTCCTTTTAGTTTTAGGGTTAATGAAATATATTTTCAGTTAGAAAAGCTGGGTAAAGATTTTATGAAGTTTGTTGGTTCCTAAAATTTACTCTTACATTATTATTTTAGGTGATTTGGAAGTTCTCTATTCCTTCTATGACTCTCCAGTTTTCCAAGTTTATGTTTTTCATTTTGTATCTTGCAGAACTATAGAGGTTGCATATGCTGTCATCATTCTGGACTCATTTGACATTCAAAATAACTCTGTATAGTTGCAAGACAAACATCATTGTGTCTATTTTAGAAAAAAGCAGACCAATGTTTACAGAAGTAAAATAATTGCTGAAATTTATACTGTTAATAAATGTCAGGGCCAAGATCACAAGTCAGTAATTACAATTTCATAATTTCAGAATCTGTATTTCAGTATTCGTATAAGTCTTCTATTTTTACAGGTGATAACAATCCATAACAGATAACAATTTCTGAGCATTTCTCTTTTTTTTGAGATGGAGTCTCACTCTGTCACCCAGGATGGAGTGCAATGGCAAGATCTCGGCTCACTTCAACTTCCACCTCCCTATTTCAAGCGATTCTCCTGCCTTGGCTTCCTGAGTAGCTGGGATTACAGGTGCCTGCCACCACACCTAGCTAATTTTTGTATTTTTAGTAGAGACGGATTTCACCATGTTGGCCAGGCTGGTCTTGAACTCCTGACCTCAGGTTAGTCCACCCGCCTTGGCCTCCCAAAGTGCTGGGATTACAGGCATGAGCCACCACGCCCGGCCTGAGCATTTCTTATGTAACAGACACTTTAGTAAGTGCTATTTATTATCTCTCTTGCTTTTAGTAACAGTTCTATGAGGTAGGGATAACTGTACCAATTTGTACATGAGAAAACTGAGACTTTGATAGGTGTAGGGATTTAACCAAGATCATGCACTAGATAATGATTAGCACTGAGAAAACTTAAACCAAGGCAATCTAACTTTAGACCTGAATAATTAACTACTGCACTCCCATATTTTTTTACATGAATACACTTAGTAAGTGTATGTATATTAGTTTGTCCTCATGCTGCTAATAAAGACATACCTGAGACCGGGTAACTTATAAAGAAAAGAGGTTTAGTTGACTCACAGTTCCACATGGCTGGGGAGGCCTCAGGAAACTTACAATCATGACGGAAGGCAACTCTTCACCAGGCGGCAGGAAAGAGAATGAGTGTGGAGGGAAGGGGGTTGCGTCTTATAAAACCATCAGATCTCCCGAGAACTCACTCACTATCATGAGAACGGCATGGGGGAAACCGCCCCCATGATTCAGTTATTTCCACCTGACCCTGCCCTTGACAAGTGGGGATTATTAGAGTTCAAGGTGAGATTTGGATGGGAACACAGAGCCAAACCATATCAATATGGTTTTGCATGTATTGCTGAATTTTATATCATAGAAATCTAAAGTGTGTATAATTCTAAGCAAACTGCTGCTACTAAACTACTGCTTTTTTTAGAGAGGTGAAAAGTACACTTGACCTGAATTTAAAGCATTAAGTTGCAATGTCTGCCTTGTTTTTAGACAATTATGACATAAAGCATGTTGCAAAATTCCTCAGTATTTGTTTTCCTCTATATCTGTTATACAGAAACTATAATTAAACTCACTACACAACTTTAAAATATTATGCATAAATTCACATAGTAAGCATGGATTAATTACTGAGGAAAAGAAGTGTGTCTCTGTGTGTGTGTGTATATATATACACAGTCCTATACATTTATATATATATTCGATGCCATTAGTTCCCGTAGTAGTAATGAGGCAGCCATTTATTTCTCATTATCAAGGTTGATGATTAGCTGGCATGCACAGTGGCTGGCATCTATATGGTGCCCCTGCTGTACCATATAAAAATATTTTCTATGTATACTTGCCTCTAATAATCTCCAATCACAGAGTTCCATGTATGTCAAAAACAGTAACATATTAGCACATGGCACTTAAAAAAGAGCTAAATGTTAAATTGGAATAATATCTTATGTATTGATATTCATTTCAATATGCTAAATGTTATAGAGCCAAAACTTCCATAGACTAAGCATTGGCACTCTTAATCTATTATTTTTACACCAAATTCTGACTGTGATATTCCAGCCAATGAATGATCATTTTGCGTCATCAAATGGTACTGCTGCCTGCTACCTTCTTTGTACAGCAGCATTTGTGAAATTATTTGAATATTCTATTGCATTTTATGTTATTACTTATCAAATGAGTGGAAATGGGAAACTGATATAAAACTTACATCTCATAAATTTAATTCCTTTGAGGCAAAGTTACAAATTATTATCATGCTTCAGGCGATAAATCTTAAAATTCCTTGTATTCACTGTTCTTAAACTAGTTGGTGTTTCATAGTGAAAGAAAATAATAAAGGAAGTGCATGCATAAAATAATAGAAACCTTTGATGAATACATTGTTTAAAAGTCAAGATATATTTAGGAAATTTATTATTTTGTATTTTATAAATTTTAAGATACCACTCATTGTAAGATGAACTATCAATTAAAAAGTATCTAACAAAGAATATACAGTCCTGTATTCAAAGTAGAAAAATCTATTCAAAATGTACACTGATTTTAGAAATGCTGAAATGCGGTTTTAGAATCGGATAAGTATATCATTATTTTTAATATTGAAAAATGTTTTTTCTAGCTTTCTTATATTTGACTCTGATATGCATTTAGAAATATATTATTTATAAAAGTTATGATAAAATTTAGATCTATTTTCTTAATACATAAAAGCTCATTTAATAGTGTGTAATGCTTGTTAATAACAGAAAACATTGGTATAATGGATATACTCTAATTTGTTTCTTTGTTTGTTTACGGCTCATAATAACAAAGATGTGATGTTTTTGTAATATATTTTGACTGTCAGACCACATTTCTGTGTTTAGCTTGAGTGAAGCAGAGACTAACAAGTAAGAATAATTTTCTATATGCTGTCTTAGAGACTTTTGTAGAGTGCCTCTCCAAGTGAAACCTGTATTCTTTATAATATTTAACATCATTTTTAAATTAAATTAATATATGTGTGCTCCTAAAACAAGAATCAATAGTGGCAAATGTGCTGTGGGCTCTTCTCTTTTATACTAATAATTATTCCTTTGCATCTTTACTTTTGTCTTTTTTCTCTTTCTTATCAAGATTGCTTCACTACCTATTAGTGGCTAGAAATTCTAGCAGCATATTTTGCAAAAAAAACCTCAGTTATGAAAAAGAGGTGTAAAATATTTTGGATCAGACTATTTAGTCAAAATCATGATTGTTTACATTTGCTAAGGAGTTGACTTGAAGATGACTCTTATTTTTTTCCTCTGTGAATCCTTCCTAAATATTAACACTAATGATTGTTTTTAAAGATGCAAAGATGAAAAAGCAGTCATTTGTGGTATTAAGTTTCTGATTGGTTAATAGATGACTTTTCCACACCTAATTTAATTACTACTTTAAGTAGATGATTATACAGAGAAAAGTTACTTTTATTTCAGTACGAAGAATAGACATGCAAATGTGAGGAGCGATAAGATTCGGCAAGAAACATAAATTTTTGCCACCTAGAGTGTTTTCTTAGGTATAACTTCCCAACATACAGTTGGGTCTGGAATTGAAATGTGGCTTATAATAGATATATCATTTTCAGGGTCATCAACATTCATGGAAGAAAGTGCCTCGGTAGTATTTGTGAAATGATCAAGTTGCATATACAGAAGAAGAATAAAGGAATATGGCTAGATCCATGGGAAACTTCTATTATTTTCCTATTTTCTACACCTAATTCAATTGCTTCAGTTTTGGCCCAACCATCTCCTGAATTAACTGTATACTTTCTATTCTGTCTTTCTGCACCTTGTCATTCTCTTCTCTAGTTCATTGTCCACATGACCTCTGTATTGACATATTAAAAGTAGATCACTTTTCATATCACAAACCTAAATAAATCTTTGTTTCCTTTTTATTCACAGAAGAAAGCACACTCATCCTAGTACTTGGTATCTTTCATTGTTTGGCTGAAAGTTGTATTGGCTGTGATTCCAGATATAACCATAGAATCTGAATTAAAATTGATTTTTCTCTTATTCTCTCATAATTGTTTATTACCATTTTCTTATAGCTCTTTTAAAATCTTAATTGTATGGCCATGCAGATGTCTGATTGTTGGGGAATAAATCATGAAGGGAAGAAATTCATTCTAAGTAATCAACTAATACAGGCTTTTCATATAATAGATACTCAATTATTTACTTTTTGGTTTGATTTGATAAAAATTATATAACTTTGGATGTTTGGTACTTGGTGGTTCTCATACAACAAAATTTCAATTTTAAAAAAGTAGTCTGATTTTCTAGAAATATCTTATTTGCCTTCTCTATCTGTCCCACAGTTGTAGATTTCCACTATTCTTCATTATTCTATCATAATTCAAAGGTAGGTCTTTAGCTTTTTATTTTATGTACTTTATTAGGTCTCTGTATAAATCTGGAACATAGAAACAGAATATTTATATCTTGTGCTTGCAATTGTGTATTACTATAAGCAATTAAATGTTTATTTTCATGTTTCATAATTATTGCTCTTGACTTGCTTAGGAAGCACTGTATATGAATAGGCCAAACCTAAAAAAGCAAAACCTTCTCCAACCCTGAGTACATCAGTAGCTTTCTGCCTTCATAAAATAAATTTGTGAATTTTAGTTTCTAAAACTATATCCATGGTAAACAAATAATTAGGTTGAATGTAAGCAAAATACAGTTACTTATAGTTTACTTTCATTTTTATTTTGGATTTTGGTTTCTTAAGAATAATGGAATTTGACTGATCATTATTTTTTCCCTAGAATATATTTGACACCACATATTTGCTCAAATAAATCACACTCCCATCTTAATTTATTTATTTGTAACAAAAACATGCCAGGGAATAGGCTGACAAAATATGCATTATTATTATATTTTTATACTAACAAGCTCTAGAGAGCCATAAGCTATGGCTTTTCTTATTTCTGCTGTCAGTTATCCTATACCTGACAGTATCTGAAAACATACATATTTGTGATTCAAATTATAAAAATATAGTTGAAGATAAAGGAAAAATGGGAGGGAGAAAACAAGGATGAAAAAGCCATTTGATAGTAAGATTAAAACATTTATTTCTGTTGCATGTAGGTATTTATTTATTAAAGAATAAAACATGTATCTACTTGAATAAGCAGCACACAAGGAGAGAGAATAAAATATAGGATTTGCCACTTCACTGCTCTTTCCATTCTTAAAAGTATAGGATTTCATAAATTTCATATGCAGTTGCATTTTTAGACTTTTATAATACATGTGAAATTTTTTTTAAGTTTTGTTAAAGGGAATTAAGAGTTCTATACATAATAGTCTAGATAATTTAATCACAAGCCGTATTTTATTTTGATTATGTAATGCCAGAATTATTCCATTTTTAGGGAAATTAGAGCTATTCTTACACATCTTATTACTGTATGTTTGCATACTATCAGCACCACCCATCACCACATTCAGTAAGCAACATGAGGATAGTGAATCAGTAATAATTATGTTCTGTTTTCTTCTGAAATTCTACCCATGAATCAGTTAATTTATATGGAGATCTGGTAAGCTCACCATGCCATTTGTACTTCTTAATCCTTCTTTTATTAGCTATACTTATGAGAATATTATACCATTATTTTCCTACAAGCCTCAAGGCTCAACTAATTTGTATAGTCAAAAATATTTTCAAGTGGCCTTCCTTTCTGACTGAAGAATTATTCAAACTCTGTGTCTCAGTTTGACTGAATCGGTCTCATTATTTGTATGTGTACACTTTATTCTGTAGGTAAGAATAAGCACTAAGGAAAGCAAGGTCTTAACAGGTCTTGAAATGTGTTGTGTATATCAGTGGTTCTTGGTCTCTATCCATCAAGGCTATGGCTACCCCCTCTCAAAGGCTGGAGTAATTTTTTATAGTCATTTATTAACATTATTTTTATAAAGACAAGGTTGATTTATGATGGAGGCAAGAAAGAGATTGTGCCTTCTAAACTCTGAAATTCTGGCAATTAATCTAACAGTTGTGGAAGATTTCTAGCCTTACATGGCAACAATAAAAAGAGTATTTGGAAAGCAAATCTATGCCCATTGATTATTAATTTATGTCTTCCGCCTCCCCCTGGCACACAGTAAGCCTCTAACATTGAAATTCCATTTTGATTGATATTTCTGAGATGTTAAATTTACAGAGTTTAGTTATTCCAGCTCTGCTCTTTGTGTTCCAATTTTATAAAAACTTCAAAGTTTAAATGAGCACTTAAAACACCATTTTATTCTTTTGCCAAATTCTTTATTATGTAGATTGAAAGAAATTTAAATTCTGAATCTCAGTAAAATAACAGAGGCATATACATTAAGGAAATGTAAATTAAAAAGTTGGATATTCAGCAAGGGTATATGTCCCTAGGCCAAGTGAGTCCTGCAGATTTCAGGGGAACAGTCCAGACTGGGACATGGCTAGCTAGTGAGCTCAAGAAGGGAGTTACTGTGACTGGAGAAATAGTGCCAAAGACAGAGTAGTAGATGAGGTAAAAAAGCTAACTGAAACCCAGCTTTTGTTAGCATTTAGGACATCATAAGATCATTTGGCTTAATAAATCAAACAAAGATGTTGAACAGTTTTGTGCAGATATATGATGTGCTAAATTAGATTCTATCACCATCACTATAGATTCTGAGCTCCGTGATGAGTCTAGACTGTAAACTGATTAGGATATTGCTTTAAGGCATGACAATAATCCAAGTAAGAGATGATGGTGGCTTTTAAGTAGTAGAGATGAGAAAAAATGATTTGATTCTGGTTATTTTTGAAAATTTTTCTGAAAGATTTGATGAGGATATGAAAGAAAGAGCGGTTATTAGAGACAATTCAAGGATGTTGGCTTAGTCAAATAGAAGAATGACATTGCCATTTGTGTCATGGAAAGACTTTGACAGCAAGTGCATCTCATAAAGGTGAGAAGTTCAGTTTTGAAGATGTCAAGTGTAATTTGCTTATTAGTTATCTAGGAGTGTGTGTGTGTGTGTGTTTGCCATCTGTTTCCTGGCATTTAAATATATATGGACAGAATTCAGATAAGTCTATACTGGAGTTATAAATTTGAAAGTTGTCTACATAGAAATGGTATTCAAAGCCCTAACACTGAATCAGATTACCCAATGAGTTAGTACATATAGAAAAGAGGCAAAGAAAAGGAGGAAGAAAGAGGGAGAGAAGCTTGAAGTGGCTGGTGATGTCAGAGGAAACAAGGATAGGAGTATGGTCAGCAGAAACCAAGGTCAGTCAAGTCTAGGAAGTGGTTAAAGAAGGAGGGAGTAATCTACTGGGTGAAATAATGTTTATACGTCAAGTAGATTGCTGACAGAAAACAGATAGTTAGAATTAGCAATATTGATAGTCCCCGCTGATTTGTAAAAGAGTCATACACAGCAATATACAAACGAATTCTGGTGGAAGTGTGGCTGATGGAAGCTGTTACAATAGTCTCAAAAGAGAATGGGAAAATAATAATCCAATAGGAGATGGAGAGTATAACACTTAAGAAGTTACCATAAATAGGAAGGAGAATGTGAGGTCAAGAGAAGCCTCTCTTTTTCTTTTTCATTTATAAAGAGAATAATGACATTTTTAATTCATAAGAATTACT